>NW_026988777.1:0-596064 GCF_030222135.1 Aotus nancymaae
TGTTAGATAGCTGCGTTTTGGATTTAGAAGCAGATATTTCCCTGTGCTGACTACTGTTTCTTCCATATGCCGGTAATGGGCTGAAAACGCCTGTTTTGGGACTCTGCAGAGAAAGTGTTTGAGGACTGCTGAATCCACACACGTGTTTAACTCTGGAAGTTGAGTGCACACATTGACAACCGTTCTGTTAGATAGCTGCGTTTTGGATTTAGAAGCAGATATTTCTCTGTGCTGACTGCTGTTTCTTCCATATGCCAGTAATGGGCTGAAAATGCCTGTTTTGGGACTCTGTACAGAAAGTGTTTGCAGACTGCTGAATCCACACACGGGTTTAACTCTGGAAGTTGAGTGCACACATTGACAACCGTTCTGTTAGATAGCTGGGTTTTGGATTTAGAAGCAGATATTTCGCTGTGCTGATTGCTGTTTCTTCCATATGCCGGTAATGGGCTGAAAACGCCTGTTTTGTGACTCTGCAGAAAAAGTGTTTGAAGACAGCTGAATTCACACACGTGTTTATATCTCGAAGTTGAGTGCACACATTGACAACCGTTCTGTTAGATATCTGCGTTTTGGATTTAGAAGCAGATATTTCTGTGTGCTGACTGCTGTTTCTTCCATATGCCGGTAATGGACTGAAAATGCCTGTTTGGGACTCTGCAGAGAAAGTGTTTTCAGACTGCTGAATCCACACACGGGTTTAACTCTGGAAGTTGAGTGCACACATTGACAACCGTTCTGTTAGTTAGCTGCGTTTTGGATTTAGAAGCAGATATTTCCCTGTGCTTACTGCTGTTTCTTCCATATGCCGGTAATGGGCTGAAAACGCCTGTTTTGGGACTCTGCAGAGAAAGTATTTGCAGACTGCTGAATCCACACACGGGTGTAACTCTGGAAGTTGAGTGCACACGTTGACAACCGTTCTGTTAGATAGCTGCGTTTTGGATTTAGAAGCAGATATTTCCCTGTGCTTACTGCTGTTTCTTCCATATGCCGGTAATGGGCTGAAAACGCCTGTTGTGGGACTCTGCAGAGAAAGTGTTTGCAGACTGCTGAATCCACACACGGGTTTAACTCTGGAAGTTGAGAGCACACGTTGACAACCGTTCTGTTAGATAGCTGTGTTTTGGATTTAGAGGCATATATTTCCCTGTGCTGACTGCTGTTTCTTCCATATGCCGGTAATGGGCTGAAAACGCTTGTTTTGGGACGCTGCAGAGAAAGTGTTTGCAGACTGCTGAATCCACACACGGGTTTAACTCTGGAAATTGAGTGCAAACATTGACAACCGTTCTGTTAGATAGCTGCGTTTTGGATTTAGAAGCAGATATTTCCCTGTGCTTATTGCTGTTTCTTCCATATGCCGGTAATGGGCTGAAAACGCCTGTTTTGGGACTCTGCAGAGAAAGTGTTTGCAGACTGCTGAATCCACACAAGGTTTAATTCTGGAAGTTGAGTGCACACAATGACAACCGTTCTGTTAGATAGGTGCGTTTTGGATTTAGAAGCAGATATTTCCCTGGGCTTACTGCTGTTTCTTCCATATGCCGGTATTGGGTTGAAAACGCCTGTTTTGGGACTTTGCAGAGAAAGTGTTTGCAGACTGCTGAATCCACACACGGGTTTAACTCTGGAAGTTGAGTGCACACATTGACAACCGTTCTGTTAGATAGCTGTGTTATGGATTTAGAAACAGACATTTCCCTGTGCTTACTGCTGTTTCTTCCATATGCCCGTAATGGGCTGAAAACGTCTGTTTTGGGACTCTGCAGAGAAAGTGTTTGCAGACTGCTGAATCCACACACGGGTTTAACTCTGGAAGTTGAGTGCACACAATGACAACCGTTCTGTTAGATAGCTGCGTTTTGGATTTAGAAGCAGATATTTCCCTGTGCTGACTGCTGTTTCTTCCATATGCCGGTAATGGGCTGAAAACTCCTGTTTTGGGACTCTGCAGAGAAAGTGTTTGAAGACTGCTGAATCCACACACGTGTTTAACTCTGGAAGTTGAGTGCACACATTGACAACCGTTCTGTTAGATATCTGCGTTTTTGGATTTAGAAGCAGATATTTTTCTGTGCTGACTGCTGTTTCTTCCATATGCCAGTAATGGGCTGAAAATGCCTGTTTTGGGACTCTGTACAGAAAGTGTTTGCAGACTGCTGAATCCACACACGGGTTTAACTCTGGACGTTGAGTGCACACATTGACAACCGTTCTGTTAGTTAGCTGCGTTTTGGATTTAGAAGCAGATATTTCCCTGTGCTTACTGCTCTTTCTTCCATATGCCGGTAATGGGCTGAAAACGCCTGTTTTGGGACTCTGCAGAGAAAGTGTTTGCAGACTGCTGAATCCACACACGGTTTAACTCTGGAAGTTGAGTGCACACATTGACAACCGTTCTGTTAGATAGCTGCGTTTTGGATTTAGAAGCTGATATTTCCCTGTGCTTACTGCTGTTTCTTCCATATGCCGGTAATGGGCTGAAAACACCTGTTTTGGGACTCTGCAGAGAAAGTGTTTGCAGATTGCAGAATCCACAAACGGGTTTAACTCTGGAAGTTGAGTGCACACATTGACAACCGTTCTGTTAGATAGCTGCGTTTTGGATTTAGAAGCAGATATTTCCCTGTGCTGACTGCTGTTTCTTCCATATGCCGGGAATGGGCTGAAAACGCCTGTTTTGGGACTCTGCAGAGAAAGTGTTTGAAGACTGCTGAATCCACACACGGGTTTATCTCTGGAAGTTGAGTGCACACATTGACAACCGTTCTGTTAGATAGCTGCGTTTTGGATTTAGAAGCAGATATATCCCTGTGCTGACTGCTGTTTCCTCCATATGCCGGTAATGGGCTGAAAATGCCTGTTTTCGGACTCTGTAGAGAAAGTGTTGGCAGACTGCTGAATCCACACACGGGTTTAACTCTCGAAGTTGAGTGCACACATTGACAACTGTTCTGTTAGTTAGCTGCGTTTTGGATTTAGAAGCAGATATTTCCCTGTGCTTACTGCTGTTTCTTCCATATACCGGTAATGGGCTGAAAACGCCTGTTTTGGGACTCTGCAGAGAAAGTATTTGCAGACTGCTGAATTCACTCACGGGTTTAACTCTGGAAGTTGATTGCACACATTGACAACCGTTCTGTTAGACAGCTGCGTTTTGGATTTAGAAGCAGATATTTCCCTGTGCTGACTGCTGTTTCTTCCGTATGCCAGTAATGGGCTGAAAACGCCTGTTTTGGGACTCTGCAGAGAAAGTGTTTGCAGACTGCTGAATCCACACACGGGTTTAACTCTGGAAGTTGAGTGCACACGTTGAAAACCGTTCTGTTAGATAGCTGCATTTTGGATTTAGAAGCAGATATTTCCCTGTGCTTACTGCTGTTTCTTCCATATGCCGGTAATGGGCTGAAAACGCCTGTTTTGGGACTCTGCAGAGAAAGTGTTTGCAGACTGCTGAATCCACACACGGTTTAACTCTGGAAGTTGAGTGCACACAATGACAACCGTTCTGTTAGATAGCTGCGTTTTGGATTTAGAAGCAGACATTTCCCTGTGCTTACTGCTGTTTCTTCCATATGCCGGTAATGGGCTGAAAACGCCTGTTTTGGGACTCTGCAGAGAAAGTGTTTGCAGACTGCTGAATCCACAAACGGGTTTAACTCTGGAAGTTGAGTGCACACATTGACAAACGTTCTGTTAGATAGCTGCGTTTTGGGTTTAGAAGCATATATTTCCCTGTGCTTACTGCTGTTTATTCCATATGCCGGTAATGGGCTGAAAACGCCTGTTTTGGGACTCTGCAGAGAAAGTGTTTGAAGACTGCTGAATCCACACACGTGTTTAACTCTGGAAGTTGAGTGCACACATTGACAACCGTTCTGTTAGATAGCTGCGTTTTGGATTTAGAAGCAGATATTTCTCTGTGCTGAATGCTGTTTCTTCCATATGCCAGTAATGGGCTGAAAATGCCTGTTTTGGGACTCTGTACAGAAAGTGTTTGCAGACTGCTGAATCCACACACGGGTTTAACTCTGGAAGTTGAGTGCACACATTGACAACCGTTCTGTTAGATAGCTGCGTTTTGGATTTAGAAGCATATATTTCCCTGTGCTTGCTGCTGTTTCTTCCATAAGCCGGTAATGGGCTGAAAACGCCTGTTTTGGGACTCTGCAGAGAAAGTGTTCGCTGACTGTTGAATCCACAAACGTGTTTAACTCTGGAAGTTGAGTGCACACATTGACAACCGTTCTGTTAGATAGCTGCGTTATGGATGTAGAAGCAGATATTTCCCTGTGCTGACTGCTGTTTCTTCCATATGCCGGTAATGGGCTGAAAACGCCTGTTTTGGGACTCTGCAGAGAAAGTTTTTGCACACTGCTGAATTCACACGCGGTTTAAACTCTGGAAGTTGAGTGCACACATTGACAACCGTTCTGTTAGATAGCTGCGTTTTGGATTTAGAAGCATATATTTCCCTGTGCTTACTGCTGTTTCTTCCATATACCGGTAATGGGCAGAAAACGCCTGTTTTGGGACTCTGCAGAGAAAGTGTTTGCAGACTGCTGAATCCACAAACGGGTTTAACTATGGAAGTTGGGTGCACACATTGACAACCGTTCTGTTAGATAGCTGCGTTTTGGATTTAGAAGCAGATATTTCCCTGTGCTGACTGCTGTTTCTTCCATATGCCGGTAATGGGCTGAAAACGCCTGTTTTGGGACTCTGCAGAAAAAGTGTTTGAAGACTGCTGAATCCACACACGTGTTTATCTCTGGAAGTTGAGTGCACACATTGACAACCTTTCTGTTAGATATCTGCGTTTTGGATTTAGAAGCAGATATTTCTCTGTGCTGACTGCTGTTTCTTCCATATGCCGGTAATGGGCTGAAAATGCCTGTTTTAGGACTCTGTAGAGAAAGTGTTGGCACACTGCTGAATCCACACACGGGTTTAACTCTGGAAGTTGAGTGCACACATTGACAACTGTTCTGTTAGTTAGCTGCGTTTTGGATTCAGAAGCAGATATTTCCCTGTGCTTACTGCTGTTTCTTCCATATGCCGGTAATGGGCTGAAAACGCCTGTTTTGGGACTCTGCAGAGAAACTATTTGCAGACTGCTGAATCAACACACGGGTTTAACTCTGGAAGTTGAGTGCACACGTTGACAACCGTTCTGATAGTTAGCGGCGTTTTTGATTTAGAAGCAGATATATCCCTGTTCTGACTGCTGTTTCTTCCATATGCCGGTAATGGGCTGAAAACGCCTGTTGTGGGACTCTGCAGAGAAATTGTTTGCAGACTGCTGAATCCACACACGGGTTTAACTCTGGAAATTGAGTGCACACATTGACAACCGTTCTGTTAGATAGCTGCGTTTTGGATTTAGAAGCAGATATTTCCCTGTGCTTACTGCTGTTTCTTCCATATGCCAGTAATGGGCTGAAAATGCCTGTTTTGGGACTCTGCAGAGAAAGAGTTTGCAGACTGCTGAATCCACACACGGGTTTAACTCTGGAAGTTGAGTGCACACAATGACAACCGTTCTCTTAGATAGCTGCGTTTTGGATTTAGAAGCAGATATTTCCCTGTGCTTACTGCTGTTTCTTCCATATGCCTGTATTGGGTTGAAAACACCTGTTTTGGGACCTGCAAAGAAAGTGTTTGCAGACTTCTGAATCCACACACGGGTTTAACTCTGGAAGTTGAGTGCACACATTGACAACCGTTCTGGTAGATAGCTGTGTTATGGATTTAGAAGCAGACATTTCCCTGTGCTTACTGCTGTTTCTTCCATATGCCGGTAATGGGCTGAAAACGCCTGTTTTGGGACTCTGCAGAGAAAGTGTTTGCAAACTGCTGAATCCACAAACGGGTTTAACTCTGGAAGTTGAGTGCACACATTGACAACCGTTCTGTTAGATAGCTGCGTTTTGGATTTAGAAGCAGATATTTCCCTGTGCTGACTACTGTTTCTTCCATATGCCGGTAATGGGCTGAAAACGCCTGTTTTGGGACTCTGCAGAGAAAGTGTTTGAGGACTGCTGAATCCACACACGTGTTTAACTCTGGAAGTTGAGTGCACACATTGACAACCGTTCTGTTAGATAGCTGCGTTTTGGATTTAGAAGCAGATATTTCTCTGTGCTGACTGCTGTTTCTTCCATATGCCAGTAATGGGCTGAAAATGCCTGTTTTGGGACTCTGTACAGAAAGTGTTTGCAGACTGCTGAATCCACACACGGGTTTAACTCTGGAAGTTGAGTGCACACATTGACAACCGTTCTGTTAGATAGCTGGGTTTTGGATTTAGAAGCAGATATTTCGCTGTGCTGATTGCTGTTTCTTCCATATGCCGGTAATGGGCTGAAAACGCCTGTTTTGTGACTCTGCAGAAAAAGTGTTTGAAGACAGCTGAATTCACACACGTGTTTATATCTCGAAGTTGAGTGCACACATTGACAACCGTTCTGTTAGATATCTGCGTTTTGGATTTAGAAGCAGATATTTCTGTGTGCTGACTGCTGTTTCTTCCATATGCCGGTAATGGACTGAAAATGCCTGTTTGGGACTCTGCAGAGAAAGTGTTTTCAGACTGCTGAATCCACACACGGGTTTAACTCTGGAAGTTGAGTGCACACATTGACAACCGTTCTGTTAGTTAGCTGCGTTTTGGATTTAGAAGCAGATATTTCCCTGTGCTTACTGCTGTTTCTTCCATATGCCGGTAATGGGCTGAAAACGCCTGTTTTGGGACTCTGCAGAGAAAGTATTTGCAGACTGCTGAATCCACACACGGGTGTAACTCTGGAAGTTGAGTGCACACGTTGACAACCGTTCTGTTAGATAGCTGCGTTTTGGATTTAGAAGCAGATATTTCCCTGTGCTTACTGCTGTTTCTTCCATATGCCGGTAATGGGCTGAAAACGCCTGTTGTGGGACTCTGCAGAGAAAGTGTTTGCAGACTGCTGAATCCACACACGGGTTTAACTCTGGAAGTTGAGAGCACACGTTGACAACCGTTCTGTTAGATAGCTGTGTTTTGGATTTAGAGGCATATATTTCCCTGTGCTGACTGCTGTTTCTTCCATATGCCGGTAATGGGCTGAAAACGCTTGTTTTGGGACGCTGCAGAGAAAGTGTTTGCAGACTGCTGAATCCACACACGGGTTTAACTCTGGAAATTGAGTGCAAACATTGACAACCGTTCTGTTAGATAGCTGCGTTTTGGATTTAGAAGCAGATATTTCCCTGTGCTTATTGCTGTTTCTTCCATATGCCGGTAATGGGCTGAAAACGCCTGTTTTGGGACTCTGCAGAGAAAGTGTTTGCAGACTGCTGAATCCACACAAGGTTTAACTCTGGAAGTTGAGTGCACACAATGACAACCGTTCTGTTAGATAGGTGCGTTTTGGATTTAGAAGCAGATATTTCCCTGTGCTGACTGCTGTTTCTTCCATATGCCGGTATTGGGTTGAAAACGCCTGTTTTGGGACTTTGCAGAGAAAGTGTTTGCAGACTGCTGAATCCACACACGGGTTTAACTCTGGAAGTTGAGTGCACACATTGACAACCGTTCTGTTAGATAGCTGTGTTATGGATTTAGAAACAGACATTTCCCTGTGCTTACTGCTGTTTCTTCCATATGCCCGTAATGGGCTGAAAACGTCTGTTTTGGGACTCTGCAGAGAAAGTGTTTGCAGACTGCTGAATCCACACACGGGTTTAACTCTGGAAGTTGAGTGCACACAATGACAACCGTTCTGTTAGATAGCTGCGTTTTGGATTTAGAAGCAGATATTTCCCTGTGCTGACTGCTGTTTCTTCCATATGCCGGTAATGGGCTGAAAACTCCTGTTTTGGGACTCTGCAGAGAAAGTGTTTGAAGACTGCTGAATCCACACACGTGTTTAACTCTGGAAGTTGAGTGCACACATTGACAACCGTTCTGTTAGATATCTGCGTTTTGGATTTAGAAGCAGATATTTTTCTGTGCTGACTGCTGTTTCTTCCATATGCCAGTAATGGGCTGAAAATGCCTGTTTTGGGACTCTGTACAGAAAGTGTTTGCAGACTGCTGAATCCACACACGGGTTTAACTCTGGACGTTGAGTGCACACATTGACAACCGTTCTGTTAGTTAGCTGCGTTTTGGATTTAGAAGCAGATATTTCCCTGTGCTTACTGCTCTTTCTTCCATATGCCGGTAATGGGCTGAAAACGCCTGTTTTGGGACTCTGCAGAGAAAGTGTTTGCAGACTGCTGAATCCACACACGGTTTAACTCTGGAAGTTGAGTGCACACATTGACAACCGTTCTGTTAGATAGCTGCGTTTTGGATTTAGAAGCTGATATTTCCCTGTGCTTACTGCTGTTTCTTCCATATGCCGGTAATGGGCTGAAAACACCTGTTTTGGGACTCTGCAGAGAAAGTGTTTGCAGATTGCAGAATCCACAAACGGGTTTAACTCTGGAAGTTGAGTGCACACATTGACAACCGTTCTGTTAGATAGCTGCGTTTTGGATTTAGAAGCAGATATTTCCCTGTGCTGACTGCTGTTTCTTCCATATGCCGGGAATGGGCTGAAAACGCCTGTTTTGGGACTCTGCAGAGAAAGTGTTTGAAGACTGCTGAATCCACACACGGGTTTATCTCTGGAAGTTGAGTGCACACATTGACAACCGTTCTGTTAGATAGCTGCGTTTTGGATTTAGAAGCAGATATATCCCTGTGCTGACTGCTGTTTCCTCCATATGCCGGTAATGGGCTGAAAATGCCTGTTTTCGGACTCTGTAGAGAAAGTGTTGGCAGACTGCTGAATCCACACACGGGTTTAACTCTCGAAGTTGAGTGCACACATTGACAACTGTTCTGTTAGTTAGCTGCGTTTTGGATTTAGAAGCAGATATTTCCCTGTGCTTACTGCTGTTTCTTCCATATACCGGTAATGGGCTGAAAACGCCTGTTTTGGGACTCTGCAGAGAAAGTATTTGCAGACTGCTGAATTCACTCACGGGTTTAACTCTGGAAGTTGATTGCACACATTGACAACCGTTCTGTTAGATAGCTGCGTTTTGGATTTAGAAGCAGATATTTCCCTGTGCTGACTGCTGTTTCTTCCGTATGCCAGTAATGGGCTGAAAACGCCTGTTTTGGGACTCTGCAGAGAAAGTGTTTGCAGACTGCTGAATCCACACACGGGTTTAACTCTGGAAGTTGAGTGCACACGTTGAAAACCGTTCTGTTAGATAGCTGCATTTTGGATTTAGAAGCAGATATTTCCCTGTGCTTACTGCTGTTTCTTCCATATGCCGGTAATGGGCTGAAAACGCCTGTTTTGGGACTCTGCAGAGAAAGTGTTTGCAGACTGCTGAATCCACACACGGTTTAACTCTGGAAGTTGAGTGCACACAATGACAACCGTTCTGTTAGATAGCTGCGTTTTGGATTTAGAAGCAGACATTTCCCTGTGCTTACTGCTGTTTCTTCCATATACCGGTAATGGGCAGAAAACGCCTGATTTGGGACTCTGCAGAGAAAGTGTTTGCAGACTGCTGAATCCACAAACGGGTTTAACTATGGAAGTTGGGTGCACACATTGACAACCGTTCTGTTAGATAGCTGCGTTTTGGATTTAGAAGCAGATATTTCCCTGTGCTGACTGCTGTTTCTTCCATATGCCGGTAATGGGCTGAAAACGCCTGTTTTGGGACTCTGCAGAAAAAGTGTTTGAAGACTGCTGAATCCACACACGTGTTTATCTCTGGAAGTTGAGTGCACACATTGACAACCTTTCTGTTAGATATCTGCGTTTTGGATTTAGAAGCAGATATTTCTCTGTGCTGACTGCTGTTTCTTCCATATGCCGGTAATGGGCTGAAAATGCCTGTTTTAGGACTCTGTAGAGAAAGTGTTGGCACACTGCTGAATCCACACACGGGTTTAACTCTGGAAGTTGAGTGCACACATTGACAACTGTTCTGTTAGTTAGCTGCGTTTTGGATTCAGAAGCAGATATTTCCCTGTGCTTACTGCTGTTTCTTCCATATGCCGGTAATGGGCTGAAAACGCCTGTTTTGGGACTCTGCAGAGAAACTATTTGCAGACTGCTGAATCAACACACGGGTTTAACTCTGGAAGTTGAGTGCACACGTTGACAACCGTTCTGATAGTTAGCGGCGTTTTTGATTTAGAAGCAGATATATCCCTGTTCTGACTGCTGTTTCTTCCATATGCCGGTAATGGGCTGAAAACGCCTGTTGTGGGACTCTGCAGAGAAATTGTTTGCAGACTGCTGAATCCACACACGGGTTTAACTCTGGAAATTGAGTGCACACATTGACAACCGTTCTGTTAGATAGCTGCGTTTTGGATTTAGAAGCAGATATTTCCCTGTGCTTACTGCTGTTTCTTCCATATGCCAGTAATGGGCTGAAAATGCCTGTTTTGGGACTCTGCAGAGAAAGAGTTTGCAGACTGCTGAATCCACACACGGGTTTAACTCTGGAAGTTGAGTGCACACAATGACAACCGTTCTCTTAGATAGCTGCGTTTTGGATTTAGAAGCAGATATTTCCCTGTGCTTACTGCTGTTTCTTCCATATGCCTGTATTGGGTTGAAAACACCTGTTTTGGGACCTGCAAAGAAAGTGTTTGCAGACTTCTGAATCCACACACGGGTTTAACTCTGGAAGTTGAGTGCACACATTGACAACCGTTCTGGTAGATAGCTGTGTTATGGATTTAGAAGCAGACATTTCCCTGTGCTTACTGCTGTTTCTTCCATATGCCGGTAATGGGCTGAAAACGCCTGTTTTGGGACTCTGCAGAGAAAGTGTTTGCAAACTGCTGAATCCACAAACGGGTTTAACTCTGGAAGTTGAGTGCACACATTGACAACCGTTCTGTTAGATAGCTGCGTTTTGGATTTAGAAGCAGATATTTCCCTGTGCTGACTACTGTTTCTTCCATATGCCGGTAATGGGCTGAAAACGCCTGTTTTGGGACTCTGCAGAGAAAGTGTTTGAGGACTGCTGAATCCACACACGTGTTTAACTCTGGAAGTTGAGTGCACACATTGACAACCGTTCTGTTAGATAGCTGCGTTTTGGATTTAGAAGCAGATATTTCTCTGTGCTGACTGCTGTTTCTTCCATATGCCAGTAATGGGCTGAAAATGCCTGTTTTGGGACTCTGTACAGAAAGTGTTTGCAGACTGCTGAATCCACACACGGGTTTAACTCTGGAAGTTGAGTGCACACATTGACAACCGTTCTGTTAGATAGCTGGGTTTTGGATTTAGAAGCAGATATTTCGCTGTGCTGATTGCTGTTTCTTCCATATGCCGGTAATGGGCTGAAAACGCCTGTTTTGTGACTCTGCAGAAAAAGTGTTTGAAGACAGCTGAATTCACACACGTGTTTATATCTCGAAGTTGAGTGCACACATTGACAACCGTTCTGTTAGATATCTGCGTTTTGGATTTAGAAGCAGATATTTCTGTGTGCTGACTGCTGTTTCTTCCATATGCCGGTAATGGACTGAAAATGCCTGTTTGGGACTCTGCAGAGAAAGTGTTTTCAGACTGCTGAATCCACACACGGGTTTAACTCTGGAAGTTGAGTGCACACATTGACAACCGTTCTGTTAGTTAGCTGCGTTTTGGATTTAGAAGCAGATATTTCCCTGTGCTTACTGCTGTTTCTTCCATATGCCGGTAATGGGCTGAAAACGCCTGTTTTGGGACTCTGCAGAGAAAGTATTTGCAGACTGCTGAATCCACACACGGGTGTAACTCTGGAAGTTGAGTGCACACGTTGACAACCGTTCTGTTAGATAGCTGCGTTTTGGATTTAGAAGCAGATATTTCCCTGTGCTTACTGCTGTTTCTTCCATATGCCGGTAATGGGCTGAAAACGCCTGTTGTGGGACTCTGCAGAGAAAGTGTTTGCAGACTGCTGAATCCACACACGGGTTTAACTCTGGAAGTTGAGAGCACACGTTGACAACCGTTCTGTTAGATAGCTGTGTTTTGGATTTAGAGGCATATATTTCCCTGTGCTGACTGCTGTTTCTTCCATATGCCGGTAATGGGCTGAAAACGCTTGTTTTGGGACGCTGCAGAGAAAGTGTTTGCAGACTGCTGAATCCACACACGGGTTTAACTCTGGAAATTGAGTGCAAACATTGACAACCGTTCTGTTAGATAGCTGCGTTTTGGATTTAGAAGCAGATATTTCCCTGTGCTTATTGCTGTTTCTTCCATATGCCGGTAATGGGCTGAAAACGCCTGTTTTGGGACTCTGCAGAGAAAGTGTTTGCAGACTGCTGAATCCACGCAAGGTTTAACTCTGGAAGTTGAGTGCACACAATGACAACCGTTCTGTTAGATAGGTGCGTTTTGGATTTAGAAGCAGATATTTCCCTGGGCTTACTGCTGTTTCTTCCATATGCCGGTATTGGGTTGAAAACGCCTGTTTTGGGACTTTGCAGAGAAAGTGTTTGCAGACTGCTGAATCCACACACGGGTTTAACTCTGGAAGTTGAGTGCACACATTGACAACCGTTCTGTTAGATAGCTGTGTTATGGATTTAGAAACAGACATTTCCCTGTGCTTACTGCTGTTTCTTCCATATGCCCGTAATGGGCTGAAAACGTCTGTTTTGGGACTCTGCAGAGAAAGTGTTTGCAGACTGCTGAATCCACACACGGGTTTAACTCTGGAAGTTGAGTGCACACATTGACAACCGTTCTGTTAGATAGCTGCGTTTTGGATTTAGAAGCAGATATTTCCCTGTGCTGACTGCTGTTTCTTCCATATGCCGGTAATGGGCTGAAAACTCCTGTTTTGGGACTCTGCAGAGAAAGTGTTTGAAGACTGCTGAATCCACACACGTGTTTAACTCTGGAAGTTGAGTGCACACATTGACAACCGTTCTGTTAGATATCTGCGTTTTGGATTTAGAAGCAGATATTTTTCTGTGCTGACTGCTGTTTCTTCCATATGCCAGTAATGGGCTGAAAATGCCTGTTTTGGGACTCTGTACAGAAAGTGTTTGCAGACTGCTGAATCCACACACGGGTTTAACTCTGGACGTTGAGTGCACACATTGACAACCGTTCTGTTAGTTAGCTGCGTTTTGGATTTAGAAGCAGATATTTCCCTGTGCTTACTGCTCTTTCTTCCATATGCCGGTAATGGGCTGAAAACGCCTGTTTTGGGACTCTGCAGAGAAAGTGTTTGCAGACTGCTGAATCCACACACGGTTTAACTCTGGAAGTTGAGTGCACACATTGACAACCGTTCTGTTAGATAGCTGCGTTTTGGATTTAGAAGCTGATATTTCCCTGTGCTTACTGCTGTTTCTTCCATATGCCGGTAATGGGCTGAAAACACCTGTTTTGGGACTCTGCAGAGAAAGTGTTTGCAGATTGCAGAATCCACAAACGGGTTTAACTCTGGAAGTTGAGTGCACACATTGACAACCGTTCTGTTAGATAGCTGCGTTTTGGATTTAGAAGCAGATATTTCCCTGTGCTGACTGCTGTTTCTTCCATATGCCGGTAATGGGCTGAAAACGCCTGTTTTGTGACTCTGCAGAAAAAGTGTTTGAAGACTGCTGAATCCACACACGGGTTTAACTCTGGAAGTTGAGTGCACACATTGACAACCGTTCTGTTAGATATCTGCGTTTTGGATTTAGAAGCAGATATTTCTCTGTGCTGACTGCTGTTTCTTCCATATGCCGGTAATGGGCTGAAAATGCCTGTTTTGGGACTCTGTACAGAAAGTGTTTGCAGACTGCTGAATCCACACACGGGTTTAACTCTGGAAGTTGAGTGCACACATTGACAACCGTTCTGTTAGTTAGCTGCGTTTTGGATTTAGAAGCAGATATTTCCCTGTGCTTACTGCTGTTTCATCCATATGCCGGTAATGGGCTGAAAACGCCTGTTTTGGGACTCTGCAGAGAAAGGATTTGCAGACTGCTGAATCCACACACGGGTTTAACTCTGGAAGTTGAGTGCACACGTTGACAACCGTTCTGTTAGATAGCTGCGTTTTGGATTTAGAAGCATATATTTCCCTGTGCTTACTGCTGTTGCTTCCGTATGCCGGTAATGGGCTGAAAACGCCTGTTGTGGGACTCTGCAGAGAAAGGGTTTGCAGACTGCTGAATCCACACACGGGTTTAACTCTGGAAGTTGAGAGCACACACTGACAACCGTTCTGTTAGATAGGTGCGTTTTGGATTTAGAGGCATATATTTCCCTGTGCTTACTGCTGTTTCTTCCATATGCCGGTAATGGGCTGAAAACGCCTGCTTTGACTCTGCAGAGAAAGTGTTTGCAGACTGCTGAATCCACAAACGGGTTTAACTCTGGAAGTTGAGTGAAAACATTGACAACCGTTCTGTTAGATAGCTGCGTTTTGGATTTAGAAGCAGATATTTCCCTGTGCTGACTGCTGTTTCTTCCATATGCTGGTAATGGGCTGAACATGCCTGTTTTCGGACTCTCTAGAGAAAGTGTTGGCAGACTGCTGAATCCACACACGGGTTTAACTCTGGAAGTTGAGTGCACACATTGACAACTGTTCTGTTAGTTAGCTGTGTTTTGGATTTAGAAGCAGATTTTTCCCTGTGCTTACTGCTGTTTCTTCCATATACCGGTAATGGGCTGAAAACGCCTGTTTTGGGACTCTGCAGAGAAAGTATTTGCAGACTGCTGAATTCACACACGGGTTTAACTCTGGAAGTTGAGTGCACATATTGACAACCGTTCTGTTAGATAGCTGCGTTTTGGATTTAGAAGCAGATATTTCCCAGTGCTGACTGCTGTTTCTTCCGTATGCCGGTAATGGGCTGAAAACGCCTGTTTTGGGACTCTGCAGAGAAAGTGTTTGAAGACTTCTGAATCCACACACGTGTTTAACTCTGGAAGTTGAGTGCACACATTGACAACCGTTCTGTTAGATATCTGCGTTTTGGATTTAGAAACAGATATTTCTCTGTGCTGACTGCTGTTTCTTCCATATGCCAGTAATGGGCTGTAAATGCCTGTTTTGGGACTCTGTACAGAAAGTGTTTGCAGACTGCTGAATCCACACACGGGTTTAACACTGGAAGTTGAGTGCACACGTTGACAACCGTTCTGTTAGATAGCTGCGTTTTGGATTTAGAAGCAGATATTTCCCTGTGCTGACTGCTGTTTCTTCCATATGCCTGTAATGGGCTGAAAACGCCTGTTGTGGGACTCTGCAGAGAAAGTGTTTGCAGACTGCTGAATCCATACACGGGTTTAACTCTGGAAATTGAGTGCACACATTGACAACCGTTCTGTTAGATTGCTGCGTTTTGGATTTAGAAGCAGATATTTCCCTGTGCTTACTGCTGTTTCTTCCATATGCCGGTAATGGGCTGAAAACGCCCGTTTTGGGACTCTGCAGAGAAAGTGTTTGCAGACTGCTGAATCCACACACGGTTTAACTCTGGAAGTTGAGTGCACACAATGACAACCGTTCTGTTAGATAGCTGCGTTTTGGATTTAGAAGCAGATATTTCCCTGTGCTTACTGCTGTTTCTTCCATATGCCGGTATTGGGTTGAAAACGCCTGTTTTGGGACCTGCGGAGAAAGTGTTTGGAGACTGCTGAATCCACACACGGGTTTACCTCTGGAAGTTGAGTGCACACATTGACAACCGTTCTGTTAGACAGCTGTGTTATGGATTTAGAAGCAGACATTTCCCTGTGCTTACTGCTGTTTCTTCCATATGCCGGTAATGGGCTGAAAACGCCTGTTTTGGGACTCTGCAGAGAAAGTGTTTGCAGACTGCTGAATCCACAAACGGGTTTAACTCTGGAAGTTGAGTGCACACATTGACAATCGTTCTGTTAGATAGCTGCGTTTTGGATTTAGAAGCAGATATTTCCCTGTGCTGACTGCTGTTTCTTCCATATGCCGGTAATGGGCTGAAAACGCCTGTTTTGGGACTCTGCAGAGAAAGTGTTTGCAGACTGCTGAATCCACACACGGTTTAACTCTGGAAATTGAGTGCACAGATTGACAACCGTTCTGTTAGATAGCTGCGTTTTGGATTTAGAAGCAGATATTTCCCTGTGCTGACTGCTGTTTCTTCCATATGCCGGGAATGGGCTGAAAACGCCTGTTTTGGGACTCTGCAGAGAAAGTGTTTGAAGACTGCTGAATCCACACACGGGTTTATCTCTGGAAGTTGAGTGCACACATTGACAACCGTTCTGTTAGATAGCTGCGTTTTGGATTTAGAAGCAGATATATCCCTGTGCTGACTGCTGTTTCTTCCATATGCCGGTAATGGGCTGAAAATGCCTGTTTTCGGACTCTCTAGAGAAAGTGTTTGCAGACTGCTGAATCCACACACGGGTTTAACTCTGGAAGTTGAGTGCACACATTGACAACTGTTCCGTTAGTTAGCTGCGTTTTGGATTTAGAAGCAGATATTTCCCTGTGCTTACTGCTGTTTCTTCCATATACCGGTAATGGGCTGAAAACGCCTGTTTTGGGACTCTGCAGAGAAAGTATTTGCAGACTGCTGAATTCACACACGGGTTTAACTCTGGAAGTTGAGTGCACACATTGACAACCGTTCTGTTAGATAGCTGCGTTTTGGATTCAGAAGCAGATATTTCCCAGTGCTGACTGCTGTTTCTTCCGTATGCCGGTAATGGGCTGAAAACGCCTGTTTTGGGACTCCGCAGAGAAAGTGTTTGAAGACTTCTGAATCCACACACGTGTTTAACTCTGGAAGTTGAGTGCACACATTGACAACCGTTCTGTTAGATATCTGCGTTTTGGATATAGAAGCAGATATTTCTCTGTGCTGACTGCTGTTTCTTCCATATGCCAGTAATGGGCTGAAAATGCCTGTTTTGGGACTCTGTACAGAAAGTGTTTGCAGACTGCTGAATCCACACACGGTTTTAACTCTGGAAGTTGAGTGCACACGTTGACAACCGTTCTGTTAGATAGCTGCGTTTTGGATTTAGAAGCAGATATTTCCCTGTGCTTACTGCTGTTTCTTCCATATGCCTGTATTGGGTTGAAAACACCTGTTTTGGGACCTGCAGAGAAAGTGTTTGCAGACTGCTGAATAAACACACGGGTTTAACTCTGGAAGTTGAGTGCACACATTGACAACCGTTCTGTTAGATAGCTGTGTTATGGATTTAGAAGCAGACATTTCCCTGTGCTTACTGCTGTTTCTTCCATATGCCGGTAATGGGCTGAAAACGCCTGTCTTGGGACTCTGCAGAGAAAGTGTTTGAAGACTGCTGAATCCACACACGTGTTTAACTCTGGAAGTTGAGTGCACACATTGACAACCGTTCTGTTAGATAGCTGCGTTTTGGATTTAGAAGCAGATATTTCTCTGTGCTGACTGCTGTTTCTTCCATATGCCGGTAATGGGCTGAAAATGCTTGTTTTGGGACTCTGTACAGAAAGTGTTTGCAGACTGCTGAATCCACACACGGGTTTCACTCTGGAAGTTGAGTGCACACATTGACAACCGTTCTGTTAGTTAGCTGCGTTTTGGATTTAGAAGCAGATATTTCCCTGTGCTTACTGCTGTTTCATCCATATGCCGGTAATGGGCTGAAAACGCCTGTTTTGGGACTCTGCAGAGAAAGGATTTGCAGACTGCTGAATCCACACACGGGTTTAACTCTGGAAGTTGAGTGCACACGTTGACAACCGTTCTGTTAGATAGCTGCGTTTTGGATTTAGAAGCAGATATTTCCCTGTGCTTACTGCTGTTTCTTCCATATGCCGGGAATGGGCTGAAAACGCCTGTTGTGGGACTCTGCAGAGAAAGGGTTTGCAGACTGCTGAATCCACACACGGGTTTAACTCTGGAAGTTGAGAGCACACACTGACAACCGTTCTGTTAGATAGCTGCGTTTTGGATTTAGAGGCATATATTTCCCTGTGCTTACTGCTGTTTCTTCCATATGCCGGTAATGGGCTGAAAACGCCTGTTTTGACTCTGCAGAGAAAGTGTTTGCAGACTGCTGAATCCACAAACGGGTTTAACTCTGGAAGTTGAGTGAACACATTGACAACCGTTCTGTTAGATAGCTGCGTTTTGGATTTAGAAGCAGATATTTCCCTGTGCTGACTGCTGTTTCTTCCATATGCCGGGAATGGGCTGAAAACGCCTGTTTTGGGACTCTGCAGAGAAAGTGTTTGAAGACTGCTGAATCCACACACGGGTTTATCTCTGGAAGTTGAGTGCACACATTGACAACCGTTCTGTTAGATAGCTGCGTTTTGGATTTAGAAGCAGATATATCCCTGTGCTGACTGCTGTTTCTTCCATATGCCGGTAATGGGCTGAAAATGCCTGTTTTCTGACTCTGTAGAGAAAGTGTTGGCAGACTGCTGAATCCACACACGGGTTTAACTCTGGAAGTTGAGTGCACACATTGACAACTGTTCTGTTAGTTAGCTGCGTTTTGGATTTAGAAGCAGATATTTCCCTGTGCTTACTGCTGTTTCTTCCATATACCGGTAATGGGCTGAAAACGCCTGTTTTGGGACTCTGCAGAGAAAGTATTTGCAGACTGCTGAATTCACACACGGGTTTAACTCTGGAAGTTGAGTGCACACATTGACAACCGTTCTGTTAGATAGCTGCGTTTTGGATTCAGAAGCAGATATTTCCCTGTGCTGACTGCTGTTTCTTCCGTATGCCGGTAATGGGCTGAAAACGCCTGTTTTGGGACTCTGCAGAGAAAGTGTTTGAAGACTTCTGAATCCACACACGTGTTTAACTCTGGAAGTTGAGTGCACACATTGACAACCGTTCTGTTAGATAGCTGCGTTTTGGATTTAGAAGCAGATATTTCTCTGTGCTGACTGCTGTTTCTTCCATATGCCGGTAATGGGCTGAAAATGCCTGTTTTGGGACTCTGTACAGAAAGTGTTTGCAGACTGCTGAATCCACACACGGGTTTAACTCTGGAAGTTGAGTGCACACGTTGACAACCGTTCTGTTAGATAGCTGCGTTTTTGATTTAGAAGCAGATATTTCCCTGTGCTGACTGCTGTTTCTTCCATATGCCTGTAATGGGCTGAAAACGCCTGTTGTGGGACTCTGCAGAGAAAGTGTTTGCAGACTGCTGAATCCATACACGGGTTTAACTCTGGAAATTGAGTACACACATTGACAACAGTTCTGTTAGATAGCTGCGTTTTGGATTTAGAAGCAGATATTTCCCTGTGCTTACTGCTGTTTCTTCCATATGCCGGTAATGGGCTGAAAACGCCTGTTTTGGGACTCTGCAGAGAAAGTGTTTGCAGACTGCTGAATCCACACACGGTTTAACTCTGGAAGATGAGTGCACACAATGACAACCGTTCTGTTAGATAGCTGCGTTTTGGATTTAGAAGCAGATATTTCCCTGTGCTTACTGCTCTTTCTTCCATATGCCGGTATTGGGTTGAAAACGCCTGTTTTGGGACCAGCAGAGAAAGTGTTTGGAGACTGCTGAATCCACACACGGGTTTACCTCTGGAAGTTGAGTGCACACATTGACAACCGTTCTGTTAGACAGCTGTGTTATGGATTTAGAAGCAGACATTTCCCTGTGCTTACTGCTGTTTCTTCCATATGCCGGTAATGGGCTGAAAACGCCTGTTTTGGGACTCTGCAGAGAAAGTGTTTGCAGACTGCTGAATCCACAAACGGGTTTAACTCTGGAAGTTGAGTGCACACATTGACAAACGTTCTGTTAGATAGCTGCGTTTTGGATTTAGAAGCAGATATTTCCCTGTGCTGACTGCTGTTTATTCCATATGCCGGTAATGGGCTGAAAACGCCTGTTTTGGGACTCTGCAGAGAAAGTGTTTGAAGACTGCTGAATCCACACACGTGTTAAACTCTGGAAGTTGAGTGCACACATTGACAACCGTTCTGTTAGATAGCTGCGTTTTGGATTTAGAAGCAGATATTTCTCTGTGCTGACTGCTGTTTCTTCCATATGCCAGTAATGGGCTGAAAATGCCTGTTTTGGGACTCTGTACAGAAAGTGTTTGCAGACTGCTGAATCCACACACGGGTTTAACTCTGGAAGTTGAGTGCACACATTGACAACTGTTCTGTTAGATAGCTGCGTTTTGGATTTAGAAGCATATATTTCCCTGTGCTTGCTGCTGTTTCTTCCATATGCGGGTAATGGGCTGAAAACGCCTGTTTTGGGACTCTGCAGAGAAAGTGTTCGCTGACTGTTGAATCCACACACGGGTTTAACTCTGGAAGTTGAGTGCACACATTGACAACCGTTCTGTTAGAGAGCTGCGTTATGGATGTAGAATCAGATATTTCCTGTGCTGACTGCTGTTTCTTCCATATGCCGGTAATGGGCTGAAAACGCCTGTTTTGGGACTCTGCAGAGAAAGTGTTTGCACACTGCTGAATTCACACACGGTTTAAACTCTGGAAGTTGAGTGCACACATTGACAACCGTTCTGTTAGATAGCTGCATTTTGGATTTAGAAGCATATATTTCCCTGTGCTTACTGCTGTTTCTTCCATATACCGGTAATGGGCTGAAAACGCCTGTTTTGGGACTCTGCAGAGAAAGTGTTTGCAGACTGCTGAATCCACAAACGGGTTTAACTATGGAAGTTGGGTGCACACATTGACAACCGTTCTGTTAGATAGCTGCGTTTTGGATTTAGAAGCAGATATTTCCCTGTGCTGACTGCTGTTTCTTCCATATGCCGGTAATGGGCTGAAAACGCCTGTTTTGGGACTCTGCAGAAAAAGTGTTTGAAGACTGCTGAATCCACACACGTGTTTATCTCTGGAAGTTGAGTGCACACATTGACAACCTTTCTGTTAGATATCTGCGTTTTGGATTTAGAAGCAGATATTTCTCTGTGCTGACTGCTGTTTCTTCCATATGCCGGTAATGGGCTGAAAATGCCTGTTTTAGGACTCTGTAGAGAAAGTGTTGGCACACTGCTGAATCCACACACGGGTTTAACTCTGGAAGTTGAGTGCACACATTGACAACTGTTCTGTTAGTTAGCTGCGTTTTGGATTCAGAAGCAGATATTTCCCTGTGCTTACTGCTGTTTCTTCCATATGCCGGTAATGGGCTGAAAACGCCTGTTTTGGGACTCTGCAGAGAAACTATTTGCAGACTGCTGAATCAACACATGGGTTTAACTCTGGAAGTTGAGTGCACACGTTGACAACCGTTCTGTTAGATAGCTGCGTTTTGGATTTAGAAGCAGATATATCCCTGTTCTGATTGCTGTTTCTTCCATATGCCGGTAATGGGCTGAAAACGCCTGTTGTGGGACTCTGCAGAGAAATTGTTTGCAGACTGCTGAATCCACACACGGGTTTAACTCTGGAAATTGAGTGCACACATTGACAACCGTTCTGTTAGATAGCTGCGTTTTGGATTTATAAGCAGATATTTCCCTGTGCTTACTGCTGTTTCTTCCATATGCCAGTAATGGGCTGAAAATGCCTGTTTTGGGACTCTGCAGAGAAAGAGTTTGCAGACTGCTGATTCCACACACGGGTTTAACTCTGGAAGTTGAGTGCACACAATGACAACCGTTCTCTTAGATATCTGCGTTTTGGATTTAGAAGCAGACATTTCCCTGTGCTTACTGCTGTTTCTTCCATATGCCGGTAATGGGCTGAAAACGCCTGTCTTGGGACTCTGCAGAGAAAGTGTTTGAAGACTGCTGAATCCACACACGTGTTTAACTCTGGAAGTTGAGTGCACACATTGACAACCGTTCTGTTAGATAGCTGCGTTTTGGATTTAGAAGCAGATATTTCTCTGTGCTGACTGCTGTTTCTTCCATATGCCAGTAATGGGCTGAAAATGCCTGTTTTGGGACTCTGTACAGAAAGTGTTTGCAGACTGCTGAATCCACACACGGGTTTAACTCTGGAAGTTGAGTGCACACGTTGACAACCGTTCTGTTAGATAGCTGCGTTTTTGATTTAGAAGCAGATATTTCCCTGTGCTGACTGCTGTTTCTTCCATATGCCTGTAATGGGCTGAAAACGCCTGTTGTGGGACTCTGCAGAGAAAGTGTTTGCAGACTGCTGAATCCATACACGGGTTTAAATCTGGAAATTGAGTACACACATTGACAACCGTTCTGTTAGATAGCTGCGTTTTGGATTTAGAAGCAGATATTTCCCTGTGCTTACTGCTGTTTCTTCCATATGCCGGTAATGGGCTGAAAACGCCTGTTTTGGGACTCTGCAGAGAAAGTGTTTGCAGACTGCTGAATCCACACACGGTTTAACTCTGGAAGTTGAGTGCACACAATGACAACCGTTCTGTTAGATAGCTGCGTTTTGGATTTAGAAGCAGATATTTCCCTGTGCTTACTGCTGTTTCTTTCATATGCCGGTATTGGGTTGAAAACGCCTGTTTTGGGACCTGCAGAGAAAGTGTTTGGAGACTGCTGAATCCACACACGGGTTTACCTCTGGAAGTTGAGTGCACACATTGACAACCGTTCTGTTAGACAGCTGTGTTATGGATTTAGAAGCAGACATTTCCCTGTGCTTACTGCTGTTTCTTCCATATGCCGGTAATGGGCTGAAAACGCCTGTTTTGGGACTCTGCAGAGAAAGTGTTTGCAGACTGCTGAATCCACAAACGGGTTTAACTCTGGAAGTTGAGTGCACACATTGACAAACGTTCTGTTAGATAGCTGCGTTTTGGATTTAGAAGCAGATATTTCCCTGTGCTGACTGCTGTTTATTCCATATGCCGGTAATGGGCTGAAAACGCCTGTTTTGGGACTCTGCAGAGAAAGTGTTTGAAGACTGCTGAATCCACACACGTGTTAAACTCTGGAAGTTGAGTGCACACATTGACAACCGTTCTGTTAGATAGCTGCGTTTTGGATTTAGAAGCAGATATTTCTCTGTGCTGACTGCTGTTTCTTCCATATGCCAGTAATGGGCTGAAAATGCCTGTTTTGGGACTCTGTACAGAAAGTGTTTGCAGACTGCTGAATCCACACACGGGTTTAACTCTGGAAGTTGAGTGCACACATTGACAACCGTTCTGTTAGATAGCTGCGTTTTGGATTTAGAAGCATATATTTCCCTGTGCTTGCTGCTGTTTCTTCCATATGCGGGTAATGGGCTGAAAACGCCTGTTTTGGGACTCTGCAGAGAAAGTGTTCGCTGACTGTTGAATCCACAAACGGGTTTAACTCTGGAAGTTGAGTGCACACATTGACAACCGTTCTGTTAGAGAGCTGCGTTATGGATGTAGAATCAGATATTTCCCTGTGCTGACTGCTGTTTCTTCCATATGCCGGTAATGGGCTGAAAACGCCTGTTTTGGGACTCTGCAGAGAAAGTGTTTGCACACTGCTGAATTCACACACGGTTTAAACTCTGGAAGTTGAGTGCACACATTGACAACCGTTCTGTTAGATAGCTGCGTTTTGGATTTAGAAGCATATATTTCCCTGTGCTTACTGCTGTTTCTTCCATATACCGGTAAAGGGCTGAAAACGCCTGTTTTGGGACTCTGCAGAGAAAGTGTTTGCAGACTGCTGAATACACAAACGGGTTTAACTATGGAAGTTGGGTGCACACATTGACAACCGTTCTGTTAGATAGCTGCGTTTTGGATTTAGAAGCAGATACTTCCCTGTGCTGACTGCTGTTTCTTCCATATGCCGGTAATGGGCTGAAAACGCCTGTTTTGGGACTCTGCAGAAAAAGTGTTTGAAGACTGCTGAATCCACACACGTGTTTATCTCTGGAAGTTGAGTGCACACATTGACAACCTTTCTGTTCGATATCTGCGTTTTGGATTTAGAAGCAGATATTTCTCTGTGCTGACTGCTGTTTCTTCCATATGCCGGTAATGGGCTGAAAATGACTGTTTTAGGACTCTGTAGAGAAAGTGTTGGCACACTGCTGAATCCACACACGGGTTTAACTCTGGAAGTTGAGTGCACACATTGACAACTGTTCTGTTAGTTAGCTGCGTTTTGGATTCAGAAGCAGATATTTCCCTGTGCTTACTGCTGTTTCTTCCATATGCCGGTAATGGGCTGAAAACGCCTGTTTTGGGACTCTGCAGAGAAACTATTTGCAGACTGCTGAATCAACACATGGGTTTAACTCTGGAAGTTGAGTGCACACGTTGACAACCGTTCTGTTAGATAGCTGCGTTTTGGATTTAGAAGCAGATATATCCCTGTTCTGATTGCTGTTTCTTCCATATGCCGGTAATGGGCTGAAAACGCCTGTTGTGGGACTCTGCAGAGAAATTGTTTGCAGACTGCTGAATCCACACACGGGTTTAACTCTGGAAATTGAGTGCACACATTGACAACCGTTCTGTTAGATAGCTGCGTTTTGGATTTATAAGCAGATATTTCCCTGTGCTTACTGCTGTTTCTTCCATATGCCAGTAATGGGCTGAAAATGCCTGTTTTGGGACTCTGCAGAGAAAGAGTTTGCAGACTGCTGATTCCACACACGGGTTTAACTCTGGAAGTTGAGTGCACACAATGACAACCGTTCTCTTAGATATCTGCGTTTTGGATTTAGAAGCAGATATTTCCCTGTGCTTACTGCTGTTTCTTCCATATGCCTGTATTGGGTTGAAAACACCTGTTTTGGGACCTGCAGAGAAAGTGTTTGCAGACTGCTGAATAAACACACGGGTTTAACTCTGGAAGTTGAGTGCACACATTGACAACCGTTCTGTTAGATAGCTGTGTTATGGATTTAGAAGCAGACATTTCCCTGTGCTTACTGCTGTTTCTTCCATATGCCGGTAATGGGCTGAAAACGCCTGTCTTGGGACTCTGCAGAGAAAGTGTTTGAAGACTGCTGAATCCACACACGTGTTTAACTCTGGAAGTTGAGTGCACACATTGACAACCGTTCTGTTAGATAGCTGCGTTTTGGATTTAGAAGCAGATATTTCTCTGTGCTGACTGCTGTTTCTTCCATATGCCAGTAATGGGCTGAAAATGCCTGTTTTGGGACTCTGTACAGAAAGTGTTTGCAGACTGCTGAATCCACACACGGGTTTAACTCTGGAAGTTGAGTGCACACGTTGACAACCGTTCTGTTAGATAGCTGCGTTTTTGATTTAGAAGCAGATATTTCCCTGTGCTGACTGCTGTTTCTTCCATATGCCTGTAATGGGCTGAAAACGCCTGTTGTGGGACTCTGCAGAGAAAGTGTTTGCAGACTGCTGAATCCATACACGGGTTTAAATCTGGAAATTGAGTACACACATTGACAACCGTTCTGTTAGATAGCTGCGTTTTGGATTTAGAAGCAGATATTTCCCTGTGCTTACTGCTGTTTCTTCCATATGCCGGTAATGGGCTGAAAACGCCTGTTTTGGGACTCTGCAGAGAAAGTGTTTGCAGACTGCTGAATCCACACACGGTTTAACTCTGGAAGTTGAGTGCACACAATGACAACCGTTCTGTTAGATAGCTGCGTTTTGGATTTAGAAGCAGATATTTCCCTGTGCTTACTGCTGTTTCTTCCATATGCCGGTATTGGGTTGAAAACGCCTGTTTTGGGACCTGCAGAGAAAGTGTTTGGAGACTGCTGAATCCACACACGGGTTTACCTCTGGAAGTTGAGTGCACACATTGACAACCGTTCTGTTAGACAGCTGTGTTATGGATTTAGAAGCAGACATTTCCCTGTGCTTACTGCTGTTTCTTCCATATGCCGGTAATGGGCTGAAAACGCCTGTTTTGGGACTCTGCAGAGAAAGTGTTTGCAGACTGCTGAATCCACAAACGGGTTTAACTCTGGAAGTTGAGTGCACACATTGACAAACGTTCTGTTAGATAGCTGCGTTTTGGATTTAGAAGCAGATATTTCCCTGTGCTGACTGCTGTTTATTCCATATGCCGGTAATGGGCTGAAAACGCCTGTTTTGGGACTCTGCAGAGAAAGTGTTTGAAGACTGCTGAATCCACACACGTGTTAAACTCTGGAAGTTGAGTGCACACATTGACAACCGTTCTGTTAGATAGCTGCGTTTTGGATTTAGAAGCAGATATTTCTCTGTGCTGACTGCTGTTTCTTCCATATGCCAGTAATGGGCTGAAAATGCCTGTTTTGGGACTCTGTACAGAAAGTGTTTGCAGACTGCTGAATCCACACACGGGTTTAACTCTGGAAGTTGAGTGCACACATTGACAACCGTTCTGTTAGATAGCTGCGTTTTGGATTTAGAAGCATATATTTCCCTGTGCTTGCTGCTGTTTCTTCCATATGCGGGTAATGGGCTGAAAACGCCTGTTTTGGGACTCTGCAGAGAAAGTGTTCGCTGACTGTTGAATCCACACACGGTTTTAACTCTGGAAGTTGAGTGCACACATTGACAACCGTTCTGTTAGATAGCTGCGTTTTGGATTTAGAAGCATATATTTCCCTGTGCTTACTGCTGTTTCTTCCATATACCGGTAAAGGGCTGAAAACGCCTGTTTTGGGACTCTGCAGAGAAAGTGTTTGCAGACTGCTGAATACACAAACGGGTTTAACTATGGAAGTTGGGTGCACACATTGACAACCGTTCTGTTAGATAGCTGCGTTTTGGATTTAGAAGCAGATACTTCCCTGTGCTGACTGCTGTTTCTTCCATATGCCGGTAATGGGCTGAAAACGCCTGTTTTGGGACTCTGCAGAAAAAGTGTTTGAAGACTGCTGAATCCACACACGTGTTTATCTCTGGAAGTTGAGTGCACACATTGACAACCTTTCTGTTCGATATCTGCGTTTTGGATTTAGAAGCAGATATTTCTCTGTGCTGACTGCTGTTTCTTCCATATGCCGGTAATGCGCTGAAAATGACTGTTTTAGGACTCTGTAGAGAAAGTGTTGGCACACTGCTGAATCCACACACGGGTTTAACTCTGGAAGTTGAGTGCACACATTGACAACTGTTCTGTTAGTTAGCTGCGTTTTGGATTCAGAAGCAGATATTTCCCTGTGCTTACTGCTGTTTCTTCCATATGCCGGTAATGGGCTGAAAACGCCTGTTTTGGGACTCTGCAGAGAAACTATTTGCAGACTGCTGAATCAACACATGGGTTTAACTCTGGAAGTTGAGTGCACACGTTGAAAACCGTTCTGTTAGATAGCTGCGTTTTGGATTTAGAAGCAGATATATCCCTGTTCTGACTGCTGTTTCTTCCATATGCCGGTAATGGGCTGAAAACGCCTGTTGTGGGACTCTGCAGAGAAATTGTTTGCAGACTGCTGAATCCACACACGGGCTTAACTCTGGAAATTGAGTGCACACATTGACAACCGTTCTGTTAGATAGCTGCGTTTTGGATTTAGAAGCAGATATTTCCCTGTGCTTACTGCTGTTTCTTCCATATGCCAGTAATGGGCTGAAAATGCCTGTTTTGGGACTCTGCAGAGAAAGAGTTTGCAGACTGCTGATTCCACACACGGGTTTAACTCTGGAAGTTGAGTGCACACAATGATAACCGTTCTCTTAGATAGCTGCGTTTTGGATTTAGAAGCAGATATTTCCCTGTGCTTACAGCTGTTTCTTCCATATGCCTGTATTGGGTTGAAAACACCTGTTTTGGGACCTGCAGAGAAAGTGTTTGCAGACTGCTGAATAAACACACGGGTTTAACTCTGGAAGTTGAGTGCGCACATTGACAACCGTTCTGTTAGATAGCTGTGTTATGGTTTTAGAAGCAGACATTTCCCTGTGCTTACTGCTGTTTCTTCCATATGCCTGTAATGGGTTGAAAATACCTGTTTTGGGACTCTGCAGAGAAAGTGTTTGAAGACTGCTGAATCCACACACGTGTTTAACTCTGGAAGTTGAGTGCACACATTGACAACCGTTCTGTTAGATATCTCCGTTTTGGATTTAGAAGCAGATATTTCTCTGTGCTGACTGCTGTTTCTTCCATATGCCGGTAATGGGCTGAAAATGCCTGTTTTGGGACTCTGTACAGAAAGTGTTTGCAGACTGCTGAATCCACACACGGGTTTAACTCTGGAAGTTGAGTGCACACATTGACAACCGTTCTGTTAGTTAGCTGCGTTTTGGATTTAGAAGCAGATATTTCCCTGTGCTTACTGCTGTTTCATCCATATGCCGGTAATGGGCTGAAAACGCCTGTTTTGGGACTCTGCAGAGAAAGGATTTGCAGACTGCTGAATCCACACACGGGTTTAACTCTGGAAGTTGAGTGCACACGTTGACAACCGTTCTGTTAGATAGCTGCGTTTTGGATTTAGAAGCAGATATTTCCCTGTGCTTACTGCTGTTGCTTCCGTATGCCGGTAATGGGCTGAAAACGCCTGTTGTGGGACTCTGCAGAGAAAGGGTTTGCAGACTGCTGAATCCACACACGGGTTTAACTCTGGAAGTTGAGAGCACACACTGACAACCGTTCTGTTAGATAGCTGCGTTTTGGATATAGAGGCATATATTTCCCTGTGCTTACTGCTGTGTCTTCCATATGCCGGTAATGGGCTGAAAACGCCTGTTTTGACTCTGCAGAGAAAGTGCTTGCAGACTGCTGAATCCACAAACGGGTTTAACTCTGGTAGTTGAGTGAACACATTGACAACCGTTCTGTTAGATAGCTGCGTTTTGGATTTAGAAGCAGATATTTCCCTGTGCTGACTGCTGTTTCTTCTATATGCCGGGAATGGGCTGAAAACGCCTGTTTTGGGACTCTGCAGAGAAAGTGTTTGAAGACTGCTGAATCCACACACGGGTTTATCTCTGGAAGTTGAGTGCACACATTGACAACCGTTCTGTTAGATAGCTGCGTTTTGGATTTAGAAGCAGATATATCCCTGTGCTGACTGATGTTTCTTCCATATGCCGGTAATGGGCTGAAAATGCCTGTTTTCGGACTCTGTAGAGAAAGTGTTGGCAGACTGCTGAATCCAGACACGGGTTTAACTCTGGAAGTTGAGTGCACACATTGACAACTGTTCTGTTAGTTAGCTGCGTTTTGGATTTAGAAGCAGATATTTCCCTGTGCTTACTGCTGTTTCTTCCATATACCGGTAATGGGCTGAAAACGCCTGTTTTGGGACTCTGCAGAGAAAGTATTTGCAGACTGCTGAATTCACACACGGGTTTAACTCTGGAAGTTGAGTGCACACATTGACAACCGTTCTGTTAGATAGCTGCGTTTTGGATTTAGAAGCAGATATTTCACTGTGCTGACTGCTGTTTCTTCCGTATGCCGGTAATGGGCTGAAAACGCCTGTTTTGGGACTCTGCAGAGAAAGTGTTTGAAGACTTCTGAAATCACACACGTGTTTAACTCTGGAAGTTGAGTGCACACATTGACAACCGTTCTGTTAGATAGCTGCGTTTTGGATTTAGAAGCAGATATTTCTCTGTGCTGACTGCTGTTTCTTCCATATGCCAGTAATGGGCTGAAAATGCCTGTTTTGGGACTCTGTACAGAAAGTGTTTGCAGACTGCTGAATCCACACACGGGTTTAACTCTGGAAGTTGAGTGCACACGTTGACAACCGTTCTGTTAGATAGCTGCGTTTTTGATTTAGAAGCAGATATTTCCCTGTGCTGACTGCTGTTTCTTCCATATGCCTGTAATGGGCTGAAAACGCCTGTTGTGGGACTCTGCAGAGAAAGTGTTTGCAGACTGCTGAATCCATACACGGGTTTAACTCTGGAAATTGAGTGCACACATTGACAACCGTTCTGTTAGATAGCTGCGTTTTGGATTTAGAAGCAGATATATCCCTGTTCTGATTGCTGTTTCTTCCGTATGCCGGTAATGGGCTGAAAACGCCTGTTGTGGGACTCTGCAGAGAAATTGTTTGCAGACTGCAGAATCCACACACGGGTTTAACTCTGGAAATTGAGTGCACACATTGACAACCGTTCTGTTAGATAGCTGCGTTTTGGATTTATAAGCAGATATTTCCCTGTGCTTACTGCTGTTTCTTCCATATGCCAGTAATGGTCTGAAAATGCCTGTTTTGGGACTCTGCAGAGAAAGAGTTTGCAGACTGCTGATTCCACACACGGGTTTAACTCTGGAAGTTGAGTGCACACAATGACAACCGTTCTCTTAGATAGCTGCGTTTTGGATTTAGAAGCAGATATTTCCCTGTGCTTACTGCTGTTTCTTCCATATGCCTGTATTGGGATGAAAACACCTGTTTTGGGACCTGCAGAGAAAGTGTTTGCAGACTGCTGAATAAACACACGGGTTTAACTCTGGAAGTTGAGTGCACACATTGACAACCGTTCTGTTAGATAGCTGTGTTATGGATTTAGAAGCAGACATTTCCCTGTGCTTACTGCTGTTTCTTCCATATGCCGGTAATGGGCTGAAAACGCCTGTCTTGGGACTCTGCAGAGAAAGTGTTTGAAGACTGCTGAATCCACACACGTGTTTAACTCTGGAAGTTGAGTGCACACATTGACAACCGTTCTGTTAGATATCTCCGTTTTGGATTTAGAAGCAGATATTTCTCTGTGCTGACTGCTGTTTCTTCCATATGCCGGTAATGGGCTGAAAATGCCTGTTTTGGGACTCTGTACAGAAAGTGTTTGCAGACTGCTGAATCCACACACGGGTTTATCTCTGGAAGTTGAGTGCACACATTGACAACCGTTCTGTTAGATAGCTGCGTTTTGGATTCAGAAGCAGATATTTCCCTGTGCTGACTGCTGTTTCTTCCGTATGCCGGTAATGGGCTGAAAACGCCTGTTTTGTGACTCTGCAGAGAAAGTGTTTGAAGACTTCTGAATCCACACACGTGTTTAACTCTGGAAGTTGAGTGCACACATTGACAACCGTTCTGTTAGATAGCTGCGTTTTGGATTTAGAAGCAGATATTTCTCTGTGCTGACTGCTGTTTCTTCCATATGCCAGTAATGGGCTGAAAATGCCTGTTTTGGGACTCTGTACAGAAAGTGTTTCCAGACTGCTGAATCCACACACGGGTTTAACTCTGGAAGTTGAGTGCACACGTTGACAACCGTTCTGTTAGATAGCTGCGTTTTTGATTTAGAAGCAGATATTTCCCTGTGCTTACTGCTGTTTCTTCCATATGCCGGTAATGGGCTGAAAACGCCTGTTTTGGGACTCTGCAGAGAAAGTGTTTGCAGACTGCTGAATCCACACACGGTTTAACTCTGGAAGTTGAGTGCACACAATGACAACCGTTCTGTTAGATAGCTGCGTTTTGGATTTAGAAGCAGATATTTCCCTGTGCTTACTGCTGTTTCTTCCATATGCCGGTATTGGGTTGAAAACGCCTGTTTTGGGACCTGCAGAGAAAGTGTTTGGAGACTGCTGAATCCACACACGGGTTTACCTCTGGAAGTTGAGTGCACACATTGACAACCGTTCTGTTAGACAGCTGTGTTATGGATTTAGAAGCAGACATTTCCCTGTGCTTACTGCTGTTTCTTCCATATGCCGGTAATGGGCTGAAAACGCCTGTTTTGGGACTCTGCACAGAAAGTGTTTGCAGACTGCTGAATCCACAAACGGGTTTAACTCTGGAAGTTGAGTGCACACATTGACAAACGTTCTGTTAGATAGCTGCGTTTTGGATTTAGAAGCAGATATTTCCCTGTGCTGACTGCTGTTTATTCCATATGCCGGTAATGGGCTGAAAACGCCTGTTTTGGGACTCTGCAGAGAAAGTGTTTGAAGACTGCTGAATCCACACACGTGTTAAACTCTGGAAGTTGAGTGCACACATTGACAACCGTTCTGTTAGATAGCTGCGTTTTGGATTTAGAAGCAGATATTTCTCTGTGCTGACTGCTGTTTCTTCCATATGCCAGTAATGGGCTGAAAATGCCTGTTTTGGGACTCTGTACAGAAAGTGTTTGCAGACTGCTGAATCCACACACGGGTTTAACTCTGGAAGTTGAGTGCACACATTGACAACCGTTCTGTTAGATAGCTGCGTTTTGGATTTAGAAGCATATATTTCCCTGTGCTTGCTGCTGTTTCTTCCATATGCGGGTAATGGGCTGAAAACGCCTGTTTTGGGACTCTGCAGAGAAAGTGTTCGCTGACTGTTGAATCCACACACGGGTTTAACTCTGGAAGTTGAGTGCACACATTGACAACCGTTCTGTTAGAGAGCTGCGTTATGGATGTAGAATCAGATATTTCCCTGTGCTGACTGCTGTTTCTTCCATATGCCGGTAATGGGCTGAAAACGCCTGTTTTGGGACTCTGCAGAGAAAGTGTTTGCACACTGCTGAATTCACACACGGTTTAAACTCTGGAAGTTGAGTGCACACATTGACAACCGTTCTGTTAGATAGCTGCGTTTTGGATTTAGAAGCATATATTTCCCTGTGCTTACTGCTGTTTCTTCCATATACCGGTAATGGGCTGAAAACGCCTGTTTTGGGACTCTGCAGAGAAAGTGTTTGCAGACTGCTGAATCCACAAACGGGTTTAACTATGGAAGTTGGGTGCACACATTGACAACCGTTCTGTTAGATAGCTGCGTTTTGGATTTAGAAGCAGATACTTCCCTGTGCTGACTGCTGTTTCTTCCATATGCCGGTAATGGGCTGAAAACGCCTGTTTTGGGACTCTGCAGAAAAAGTGTTTGAAGACTGCTGAATCCACACACGTGTTTATCTCTGGAAGTTGAGTGCACACATTGACAACCTTTCTGTTAGATATCTGCGTTTTGGATTTAGAAGCAGATATTTCTCTGTGCTGACTGCTGTTTCTTCCATATGCCGGTAATGGACTGAAAATGCCTGTTTTAGGACTCTGTAGAGAAAGTGTTGGCACACTGCTGGATCCACACACGGGTTTAACTCTGGAAGTTGAGTGCACACATTGACAACTGTTCTGTTAGTTAGCTGCGTTTTGGATTCAGAAGCAGATATTTCCCTGTGCTTACTGCTTTTTCTTCCATATGCCGGTAATGGGCTGAAAACGCCTGTTTTGGGACTCTGCAGAGAAACTATTTGCAGACTGCTGAATCAACACATGGGTTTAACTCTGGAAGTTGAGTGCACACGTTGACAACCGTTCTGTTAGATAGCTGCGTTTTGGATTTAGAAGCAGATATATCCCTGTTCTGACTGCTGTTTCTTCCATATGCCGGTAATGGGCTGAAAACGCCTGTTGTGGGACTCTGCAGAGAAATTGTTTGCAGACTGCTGTATCCACACACGGGTTTAACTGTGGAAATTGAGTGCACACATTGACAACCGTTCTGTTAGATAGCCGCGTTTTGGATTTAGAAGCAGATATTTCCCTGTGCTTACTGCTGTTTCTTCCATATGCCAGCAATGGGCTGAAAATGCCTGTTTTGGGACTCTGCAGAGAAAGAGTTTGCAGACTGCTGATTCCACACACGGGTTTAACTCTGGAAGTTGAGTGCACACAATGACAACCGTTCTCTTAGATAGCTGCGTTTTGGATTTAGAAGCAGATATTTCCCTGTGCTTACTGCTGTTTCTTCCATATGCCTGTATTGGGTTGAAAACACCTGTTTTGGGACCTGCAGAGAAAGTGTTTGCAGACTGCTGAATAAACACACGGGTTTAACTCTGGAAGTTGAGTGCACACATTGACAACCGTTCTGTTAGATAGCTGTGTTATGGATTTAGAAGCAGACATTTCCCTGTGCTTACTGCTGTTTCTTCCATATGCCTGTATTGGGTTGAAAACACCTGTTTTGGGACTCTGCAGAGAAAGTGTTTGAAGACTGCTGAATCCACACACGTGTTTAACTCTGGAAGTTGAGTGCACACATTGACAACCGTTCTGTTAGATATCTCCGTTTTGGATTTAGAAGCAGATATTTCTCTGTGCTGACTGCTGTTTCTTCCATATGCCGGTAATGGGCTGAAAATGCCTGTTTTGGGACTCTGTACAGAAAGTGTTTGCAGACTGCTGAATCCACACACGGGTTTAACTCTGGAAGTTGAGTGCACACATTGACAACCGTTCTGTTAGTTAGCTGCGTTTTGGATTTAGAAGCAGATATTTCCCTGTGCTTACTGCTGTTTCATCCATATGCCGGTAATGGGCTGAAAACGCCTGTTTTGGGACTCTGCAGAGAAAGGATTTGCAGACTGCTGAATCCACACACGGGTTTAACTCTGGAAGTTGAGTGCACACGTTGACAACCGTTCTGTTAGATAGCTGCGTTTTGGATTTAGAAGCAGATATTTCTCTGTGCTGACTGCTGTTTCTTCCATATGCCAGTAATGGGCTGAAAATGCCTGTTTTGGGACTCTGTACAGAAAGTGTTTCCAGACTGCTGAATCCACACACGGGTTTAACTCTGGAAGTTGAGTGCACACGTTGACAACCGTTCTGTTAGATAGCTGCGTTTTTGATTTAGAAGCAGATATTTCCCTGTGCTTACTGCTGTTTCTTCCATATGCCGGTAATGGGCTGAAAACGCCTGTTTTGGGACTCTGCAGAGAAAGTGTTTGCAGACTGCTGAATCCACACACGGTTTAACTCTGGAAGTTGAGTGCACACAATGACAACCGTTCTGTTAGATAGCTGCGTTTTGGATTTAGAAGCAGATATTTCCCTGTGCTTACTGCTGTTTCTTCCATATGCCGGTATTGGGTTGAAAACGCCTGTTTTGGGACATGCAGAGAAAGTGTTTGGAGACTGCTGAATCCACACACGGGTTTACCTCTGGAAGTTGAGTGCACACATTGACAACCGTTCTGTTAGACAGCTGTGTTATGGATTTAGAAGCAGACATTTCCCTGTGCTTACTGCTGTTTCTTCCATATGCCGGTAATGGGCTGAAAACGCCTGTTTTGGGACTCTGCACAGAAAGTGTTTGCAGACTGCTGAATCCACAAACGGGTTTAACTCTGGAAGTTGAGTGCACACATTGACAAACGTTCTGTTAGATAGCTGCGTTTTGGATTTAGAAGCAGATATTTCCCTGTGCTGACTGCTGTTTATTCCATATGCCGGTAATGGGCTGAAAACGCCTGTTTTGGGACTCTGCAGAGAAAGTGTTTGAAGACTGCTGAATCCACACACGTGTTAAACTCTGGAAGTTGAGTGCACACATTGACAACCGTTCTGTTAGATAGCTGCGTTTTGGATTTAGAAGCAGATATTTCTCTGTGCTGACTGCTGTTTCTTCCATATGCCAGTAATGGGCTGAAAATGCCTGTTTTGGGACTCTGTACAGAAAGTGTTTGCAGACTGCTGAATCCACACACGGGTTTAACTCTGGAAGTTGAGTGCACACATTGACAACCGTTCTGTTAGATAGCTGCGTTTTGGATTTAGAAGCATATATTTCCCTGTGCTTGCTGCTGTTTCTTCCATATGCGGGTAATGGGCTGAAAACGCCTGTTTTGGGACTCTGCAGAGAAAGTGTTCGCTGACTGTTGAATCCACACACGGGTTTAACTCTGGAAGTTGAGTGCACACATTGACAACCGTTCTGTTAGAGAGCTGCGTTATGGATGTAGAATCAGATATTTCCCTGTGCTGACTGCTGTTTCTTCCATATGCCGGTAATGGGCTGAAAACGCCTGTTTTGGGACTCTGCAGAGAAAGTGTTTGCACACTGCTGAATTCACACACGGTTTAAACTCTGGAAGTTGAGTGCACACATTGACAACCGTTCTGTTAGATAGCTGCGTTTTGGATTTAGAAGCATATATTTCCCTGTGCTTACTGCTGTTTCTTCCATATACCGGTAATGGGCTGAAAACGCCTGTTTTGGGACTCTGCAGAGAAAGTGTTTGCAGACTGCTGAATCCACAAACGGGTTTAACTATGGAAGATGGGTGCACACATTGACAACCGTTCTGTTAGATAGCTGCGTTTTGGATTTAGAAGCAGATACTTCCCTGTGCTGACTGCTGTTTCTTCCATATGCCGGTAATGGGCTGAAAACGCCTGTTTTGGGACTCTGCAGAAAAAGTGTTTGAAGACTGCTGAATCCACACACGTGTTTATCTCTGGAAGTTGAGTGCACACATTGACAACCTTTCTGTTAGATATCTGCGTTTTGGATTTAGAAGCAGATATTTCTCTGTGCTGACTGCTGTTTCTTCCATATGCCGGTAATGGACTGAAAATGCCTGTTTTAGGACTCTGTAGAGAAAGTGTTGGCACACTGCTGGATCCACACACGGGTTTAACTCTGGAAGTTGAGTGCACACATTGACAACTGTTCTGTTAGTTAGCTGCGTTTTGGATTCAGAAGCAGATATTTCCCTGTGCTTACTGCTTTTTCTTCCATATGCCGGTAATGGGCTGAAAACGCCTGTTTTGGGACTCTGCAGAGAAACTATTTGCAGACTGCTGAATCAACACATGGGTTTAACTCTGGAAGTTGAGTGCACACGTTGACAACCGTTCTGTTAGATAGCTGCGTTTTGGATTTAGAAGCAGATATATCCCTGTTCTGACTGCTGTTTCTTCCATATGCCGGTAATGGGCTGAAAACGCCTGTTGTGGGACTCTGCAGAGAAATTGTTTGCAGACTGCTGTATCCACACACGGGTTTAACTGTGGAAATTGAGTGCACACATTGACAACCGTTCTGTTAGATAGCTGCGTTTTGGATTTAGAAGCAGATATTTCCCTGTGCTTACTGCTGTTTCTTCCATATGCCAGCAATGGGCTGAAAATGCCTGTTTTGGGACTCTGCAGAGAAAGAGTTTGCAGACTGCTGATTCCACACACGGGTTTAACTCTGGAAGTTGAGTGCACACAATGACAACCGTTCTCTTAGATAGCTGCGTTTTGGATTTAGAAGCAGATATTTCCCTGTGCTTACTGCTGTTTCTTCCATATGCCTGTATTGGGTTGAAAACACCTGTTTTGGGACCTGCAGAGAAAGTGTTTGCAGACTGCTGAATAAACACACGGGTTTAACTCTGGAAGTTGAGTGCACACATTGACAACCGTTCTGTTAGATAGCTGTGTTATGGATTTAGAAGCAGACATTTCCCTGTGCTTACTGCTGTTTCTTCCATATGCCTGTATTGGGTTGAAAACACCTGTTTTGGGACTCTGCAGAGAAAGTGTTTGAAGACTGCTGAATCCACACACGTGTTTAACTCTGGAAGTTGAGTGCACACATTGACAACCGTTCTGTTAGATATCTCCGTTTTGGATTTAGAAGCAGATATTTCTCTGTGCTGACTGCTGTTTCTTCCATATGCCGGTAATGGGCTGAAAATGCCTGTTTTGGGACTCTGTACAGAAAGTGTTTGCAGACTGCTGAATCCACACACGGGTTTAACTCTGGAAGTTGAGTGCACACATTGACAACCGTTCTGTTAGTTAGCTGCGTTTTGGATTTAGAAGCAGATATTTCCCTGTGCTTACTGCTGTTTCATCCATATGCCGGTAATGGGCTGAAAACGCCTGTTTTGGGACTCTGCAGAGAAAGGATTTGCAGACTGCTGAATCCACACACGGGTTTAACTCTGGAAGTTGAGTGCACACGTTGACAACCGTTCTGTTAGATAGCTGCGTTTTGGATTTAGAAGCAGATATTTCCCTGTGCTTACTGCTGTTGCTTCCGTATGCCGGTAATGGGCTGAAAACGCCTGTTGTGGGACTCTGCAGAGAAAGGGTTTGCAGACTGCTGAATCCACACACGGGTTTAACTCTGGAAGTTGAGAGCACACACTGACAACCGTTCTGTTAGATAGCTGCGTTTTGGATTTAGAGGCATATATTTCCCTGTGCTTACTGCTGTGTCTTCCATATGCCGGTAATGGGCTGAAAACGCCTGTTTTGACTCTGCAGAGAAAGTGTTTGCAGACTGCGGAATCCACAAACGGGTTTAACTCTGGTAGTTGAGTGAACACATTGACAACCGTTCTGTTAGATAGCTGCGTTTTGGATTTAGAAGCAGATATTTCCCTGTGCTGACTGCTGTTTCTTCCATATGCCGGGAATGGGCTGAAAACGCCTGTTTTGGGACTCTGCAGAGAAAGTGTTTGAAGACTGCTGAATCCACACACGGGTTTATCTCTGGAAGTTGAGTGCACACATTGACAACCGTTCTGTTAGATAGCTGCGTTTTGGATTTAGAAGCAGATATATCCCTGTGCTGACTGCTGTTTCTTCCATATGCCGGTAATGGGCTGAAAATGCCTGTTTTCGGACTCTGTGGAGAAAGTGTTGGCAGACTGCTGAATCCAGACACGGGTTTAACTCTGGAAGTTGAGTGCACACATTGACAACTGTTCTGTTAGTTAGCTGCGTTTTGGATTTAGAAGCAGATATTTCCCTGTGCTTACTGCTGTTTCTTCCATATACCGGTAATGGGCTGAAAACCCCTGTTTTGGGACTCTGCAGAGAAAGTGTTTGAAGACTTCTGAATCCACACACGTGTTTAACTCTGGAAGTTGAGTGCACACATTGACAACCGTTCTGTTAGATAGCTGCGTTTTGGATTTAGAAGCAGATATTTCCCTGTGCTGACTGCTGTTTCTTCCATATGCCGGTAATGGGCTGAAAACGCCTGTTTTGGGACTCTGCAGAAAAAGTGTTTGAAGACTGCTGAATCCACACACGTGTTTATCTCTGGAAGTTGAGTGCACACATTGACAAACTTTCTGTTAGATACCTGCGTTTTGGATTTGGAAGCAGATATTTCTCTGTGCTGACTGCTGTTTCTTCCATATGCCGGTAATGTGCTGAAAATGCCTGTTTTAGGACTCTGTAGAGAAAGGGTTGGCAGACTGCTGAATCCACACACGGGTTTAACTCTGGAAGTTGAGTGCACACATTGATAACTGTTCTGTTAGTTAGCTGCGTTTTGGATTCAGAAGCAGATATTTCCCTGTGCTTACTGCTGTTTCTTCCATATGCCGGTAATGGGCTGAAAACGCCTATTTTGGGACTCTGCAGAGAAACTATTTGCAGACTGCTGAATCAACACAGGGGTTTAACTCTGGAAGTTGAGTGCACACGTTGACAACCGTTCTGTTAAATAGCTGCGTTTTGGGTTTAGAAGCAGATATATTCCTGTTCTGACTGCTGTTTCTTCCATATGCCGGTAATGGGCTGAAAACGACTGTTGTGGGACTCTGCAGAGAAATTGTTTGCAGACTGCTGAATCCACACACGGGTTTAACTCTGGAAATTGAGTGCACACATTGACAACCGTTCTGTTAGATAGCTGCGTTTTGGATTTAGAAGCAGATATTTCCCTGTGCTTACTGCTGTTTCTTCCATATGCCAGTAATGGGCTGAAAATGCCTGTTTTGGGACTCTGCAGAAAAAGAGTTTGCAGACTGCTGAATCCACACACGGGTTTAACTCTGGAAGTTGAGTGCACACAATGACAACCGTTCTCTTAGATAGCTGCGTTTTGGATTTAGAAGCAGATATTTCCCTGTGCTTACTGCTGTTTCTTCCATATGCCTGTATTGGGTTGAAAACACCTGCTTTGGGACCTGCAGAGAAAGTGTTTGCAGACTGCTGAATCCACACACGGGTTTAACTCTGGAAGTTGAGTGCACACATTGACAACCGTTCTGTTAGATAGCTGTGTTATGGATTTAGAAGCAGACATTTCCCTGTGCTTACTGCTGTTTCTTCCATATGCCGGTAATGGGCTGAAAACGCCTGTTTTGGGACTCTGCAGAGAAAGTGTTTGCAGACTGCTGAATCCACAAACGGGTTTAACTCTGGAAGTTGAGTGAACACATTGACAACCGTTCTGTTAGATAGCTGCGTTTTGGATTTAGAAGCAGATATTTCCCTGTGCTGACTACTGTTTCTTCCATATGCCGGTAATGGGCTGAAAACGCCTGTTTTGGGACTCTGCAGAGAAAGTGTTTGAAGACTGCTGAATCCACACACGTGTTTAATTCTGGAAGTTGAGTGCACACATTGACAACCGTTCTGTTAGATAGCTGCGTTTTGGATTTAGAAGCAGATATTTCTCTGTGCTGACTGCTGTTTCTTCCATATGCCAGTAATGGGCTGAAAATGCCTGTTTTGGGACTCTGTACAGAAAGTGTTTGCAGACTGCTGAATCCACACACGGGTTTAACTCTGGAAGTGGAGTGCACACATTGACAACCGTTCTGTTAGATAGCTGCGTTTTGGATTTAGAAGCTGATATTTCCCTGTGCTTACTGCTGTTTCATCCATATGACGGTAATGGGCTGAAAACGCCTGTTTTGGGACTCTGCAGAGAAAGGATTTGCAGACTGCTGAATCCACACACGGGTTTAACTCCGGAATTGAGTGCACACGTTGACAACCGTTCTGTTAGATAGCTGCGTTTTGGATTTAGAAGCAGATATTTCCCTGTACTTACTGCTGTTGCTTCCGTATGCCGGTAATGGGCTGAAAACGCCTGTTGTGGGACTCTGCAGAGAAAGGGTTTGCAGACTGCTGAATCCACACACGGGTTTAACTCTGGAAGTTGAGAGCACACACTGACAACCGTTCTGTTTAGATAGCTGCGTTTTGGATTTAGAGGCATATATTTCCCTGTGCTTACTGCTGTTTCTTCCATATGCCGGTAATGGGCTGAAAACGCCTGTTTTGACTCTGCAGAGAAAGTGTTTGCAGACTGCTGAATCCACAAACGGGTTTAACTCTGGAAGTTGAGTGAACACATTGACAACCGTTCTGTTAGATAGCTGCGTTTTGGATTTAGAAGCAGATATTTCTCTGTGCTGTCTGCTGTTTCTTCCATATGCCGGTAATGGGCTGAAAATGCCTGTTTTAGGACTCTGTAGAGAAAGTGTTGGCACACTGCTGAATCCACACACGGGTTTATCTCTGGAAGTTGAGTGCACACATTGACAACTGTTCTGTTAGTTAGCTGCGTTTTGGATTCAGAAGCAGATATTTCCCTGTGCTTACTGCTGTTTCTTCCATATGCCGGTAATGGGCTGAAAACGCCTGGTTTGGGACTCTGCAGAGAAACTATTTGCAGACTGCTGAATCAACACATGGGTTTAACTCTGGAAGTTGAGTGCACACGTTGACAACCGTTCTGTTAGATAGCTGCGTTTTGGATTTAGAAGCAGATATATCCCTGTTCTGACTGCTGTTTCTTCCATATGCCGGTAATGGGCTGAAAACGCCTGTTGTGGGACTCTGCAGAGAAATTGTTTGCAGACTGCTGAATCCACACACGGGTTTAACTCTGGAAATTCAGTGCACACATTGACAACCGTTCTGTTAGATAGCTGCGTTTTGGATTTAGAAGCAGATATTTCCCTGTGCTTACTGCTGTTTCATCCATATGCCGGTAATGGGCTGAAAACGCCTGTTTTGGGACTCTGCAGTGAAAGGATTTGCAGACTGCTGAATCCACACACGGGTTTAACTCTGGAAGTTGAGTGCACACGTTGACAACCGTTCTGTTAGATAGCTGCGTTTTGGATTTAGAAGCAGATATTTCCCTGTGCTTACTGCTGTTGCTTCAGTATGCCGGTAAAGGGCTGAAAACGCCTGTTGTGGGACTCTGCAGAGAAAGGGTTTGCAGACTGCTGAATCCACACACGGGTTTAACTCTGGAAGTTGAGAGCACACACTGACAACCGTTCTGTTAGATAGCTGCGTTTTGTATTTAGAGGGATATATTTCCCTGTGCTTACTGCTGTTTCTTCCATATGCCGGTAATGGGCTGAAAACGCCTGTTTTGACTCTGCAGAGAAAGTGTTTGCAGACTGCTGAATCCACAAACGGGTTTAACTCTGGAAGTTGAGTGTACACATTGACAACCGTTCTGTTAGATAGCTGCGTTTTGGATTTAGAAGCAGATATTTCCCTGTGCTGACTACTGTTTCTTCCATATGCCGGGAATGGGCTGAAAACGCCTGTTTTGGGACTCTGCAGAGAAAGTGTTTGAAGACTGCTGAATCCACACACGTGTTTAACTCTGGAAGTTGAGTGCACACATTGACAACCGTTCTGTTAGATAGCTGCGTTATGGATTTAGAAGCAGATATTTCTCTGTGCTGACTGCTGTTTCTTCCATATGCCAGTAATGGGCTGAAAATGCCTGTTTTGGGACTCTGTACAGAAAGTGTTTGCAGACTGCTGAATCCACACACGGGTTTAACTCTGGAAGTTGAGTGCACACATTGACAACCGTTCTGTTAGATAGCTGCGTTTTGGATTTCGAAGCTGATATTTCCCTGTGCTTACTGCTGTTTCTTCCATATGCCGGTAATGGGCTGAAAACGCCTGTTTTGGGACTCTGCAGAGAAAGTGTTTGCAGACTGCTGAATCCACAAACGGGTTTAACTCTGGAAGTTGAGTGCACACATTGACAACCGTTCTGTTAGATAGCTGCGTTTTGGATTTAGAAGCAGATATTTCCCTGTGCTTACTGCTGTTTCTTCCATATGCCTGTATTGGGTTGAAAACACCTGTTTTGGGACCTGCAGAGAAAGTGTTTGCAGACTGCTGAATAAACACACGGGTTTAACTCTGGAAGTTGAGTGCACACATTGACAACCGTTCTGTTAGATAGCTGTGTTATGGATTTAGAAGCAGACATTTCCCTGTGCTTACTGCTGTTTCTTCCATATGCTGGTAATGGGCTGAAAACGCCTGTCTTGGGACTCTGCAGAGAAAGTGTTTGAAGACTGCTGAATCCACACACGTGTTTAACTCTGGAAGTTGAGTGCACACATTGACAACCGTTCTGTTAGATAGCTGCGTTTTGGATTTAGAAGCAGATATTTCTCGGTGCTGACTGCTGTTTCTTCCATATGCCGGTAATGGGCTGAAAATGCCTGTTTTGGGACTCTGTACAGAAAGTGTTTGCAGACTGCTGAATCCACACACGGGTTTAACTCTGGAAGTTGAGTGCACACATTGACAACCGTTCTGTTAGTTAGCTGCGTTTTGGATTTAGAAGCAGATATTTCCCTGTGCTTACTGCTGTTTCATCCATATGCCGGTAATGGGCTGAAAACGCCTGTTTTGGGACTCTGCAGAGAAAGGATTTGCAGACTGCTGAATCCACACACGGGTTTAACTCTGGAAGTTGAGTGCACACGTTGACAACCGTTCTGTTAGATAGCTGCGTTTTGGATTTAGAAGCAGATATTTCCCTGTGCTTACTGCTGTTGCTTCCGTATGCCGGTAATGGGCTGAAAACGCCTGTTGTGGGACTCTGCAGAGAAAGGGTTTGCAGACTGCTGAATCCACACACGGGTTTAACTCTGGAAGTTGAGAGCACACACTGACAACCGTTCTGTTAGATAGCTGCGTTTTGGATTTAGAGGCATATATTTCCCTGTGCTTACTGCTGTGTCTTCCATATGCCGGTAATGGGCTGAAAACGCCTGTTTTGACTCTGCAGAGAAAGTGTTTGCAGACTGCGGAATCCACAAACGGGTTTAACTCTGGTAGTTGAGTGAACACATTGACAACCGTTCTGTTAGATAGCTGCGTTTTGGATTTAGAAGCAGATATTTCCCTGTGCTGACTGCTGTTTCTTCCATATGCCGGGAATGGGCTGAAAACGCCTGTTTTGGGACTCTGCAGAGAAAGTGTTTGAAGACTGCTGAATCCACACACGGGTTTATCTCTGGAAGTTGAGTGCACACATTGACAACCGTTCTGTTAGATAGCTGCGTTTTGGATTTAGAAGCAGATATATCCCTGTGCTGACTGCTGTTTCTTCCATATGCCGGTAATGGGCTGAAAATGCCTGTTTTCGGACTCTGTGGAGAAAGTGTTGGCAGACTGCTGAATCCAGACACGGGTTTAACTCTGGAAGTTGAGTGCACACATTGACAACTGTTCTGTTAGTTAGCTGCGTTTTGGATTTAGAAGCAGATATTTCCCTGTGCTTACTGCTGTTTCTTCCATATACCGGTAATGGGCTGAAAACGCCTGTTTTGGGACTCTGCAGAGAAAGTGTTTGAAGACTTCTGAATCCACACACGTGTTTAACTCTGGAAGTTGAGTGCACACATTGACAACCGTTCTGTTAGATAGCTGCGTTTTGGATTTAGAAGCAGATATTTCCCTGTGCTGACTGCTGTTTCTTCCATATGCCGGTAATGGGCTGAAAACGCCTGTTTTGGGACTCTGCAGAAAAAGTGTTTGAAGACTGCTGAATCCACACACGTGTTTATCTCTGGAAGTTGAGTGCACACATTGACAAACTTTCTGTTAGATACCTGCGTTTTGGATTTGGAAGCAGATATTTCTCTGTGCTGACTGCTGTTTCTTCCATATGCCGGTAATGTGCTGAAAATGCCTGTTTTAGGACTCTGTAGAGAAAGGGTTGGCAGACGGCTGAATCCACACACGGGTTTAACTCTGGAAGTTGAGTGCACACATTGATAACTGTTCTGTTAGTTAGCTGCGTTTTGGATTCAGAAGCAGATATTTCCCTGTGCTTACTGCTGTTTCTTCCATATGCCGGTAATGGGCTGAAAACGCCTATTTTGGGACTCTGCAGAGAAACTATTTGCAGACTGCTGAATCAACACAGGGGTTTAACTCTGGAAGTTGAGTGCACACGTTGACAACCGTTCTGTTAAATAGCTGCGTTTTGGGTTTAGAAGCAGATATATTCCTGTTCTGACTGCTGTTTCTTCCATATGCCGGTAATGGGCTGAAAACGACTGTTGTGGGACTCTGCAGAGAAATTGTTTGCAGACTGCTGAATCCACACACGGGTTTAACTCTGGAAATTGAGTGCACACATTGACAACCGTTCTGTTAGATAGCTGCGTTTTGGATTTAGAAGCAGATATTTCCCTGTGCTTACTGCTGTTTCTTCCATATGCCAGTAATGGGCTGAAAATGCCTGTTTTGGGACTCTGCAGAAAAAGAGTTTGCAGACTGCTGAATCCACACACGGGTTTAACTCTGGAAGTTGAGTGCACACAATGACAACCGTTCTCTTAGATAGCTGCGTTTTGGATTTAGAAGCAGATATTTCCCTGTGCTTACTGCTGTTTCTTCCATATGCCTGTATTGGGTTGAAAACACCTGCTTTGGGACCTGCAGAGAAAGTGTTTGCAGACTGCTGAATCCACACACGGGTTTAACTCTGGAAGTTGAGTGCACACATTGACAACCGTTCTGTTAGATAGCTGTGTTATGGATTTAGAAGCAGACATTTCCCTGTGCTTACTGCTGTTTCTTCCATATGCCGGTAATGGGCTGAAAACGCCTGTTTTGGGACTCTGCAGAGAAAGTGTTTGCAGACTGCTGAATCCACAAACGGGTTTAACTCTGGAAGTTGAGTGAACACATTGACAACCGTTCTGTTAGATAGCTGCGTTTTGGATTTAGAAGCAGATATTTCCCTGTGCTGACTACTGTTTCTTCCATATGCCGGTAATGGGCTGAAAACGCCTGTTTTGGGACTCTGCAGAGAAAGTGTTTGAAGACTGCTGAATCCACACACGTGTTTAATTCTGGAAGTTGAGTGCACACATTGACAACCGTTCTGTTAGATAGCTGCGTTTTGGATTTAGAAGCAGATATTTCTCTGTGCTGACTGCTGTTTCTTCCATATGCCAGTAATGGGCTGAAAACGCCTGTTTTGGGACTCTGTACAGAAAGTGTTTGCAGACTGCTGAATCCACACACGGGTTTAACTCTGGAAGTGGAGTGCACACATTGACAACCGTTCTGTTAGATAGCTGCGTTTTGGATTTAGAAGCTGATATTTCCCTGTGCTTACTGCTGTTTCTTCCATATGCCGGTAATGGGCTGAAAACGCCTGTTTTGGGACTCTGCAGAGAAAGTGTTTGCAGACTGCTGAATCCACAAACGGGTTTAACTCTGGAAGTTGAGTGCACACATTGACAACCGTTCTGTTAGATAGCTGCGTTTTGTATTTAGAAGCAGATATTTCCCTGTGCTGACTGCTGTTTCTTCCATATGCCGGTAATGGGCTGAAAACGCCTGTTTTGGGACTCTGCAGAGAAAGTGTTTGCAGACTGCTGAATCCACAAACGGGTTTAACTCTGGAAGTTGAGTGCACACATTGACAACCGTTCTGTTAGTTAGCTGCGTTTTGGATTTAGAAGCAGATATTTCCCTGTGCTTACTGCTGTTTCATCCATATGACGGTAATGGGCTGAAAACGCCTGTTTTGGGACTCTGCAGAGAAAGGATTTGCAGACTGCTGAATCCACACACGGGTTTAACTCCGGAATTGAGTGCACACGTTGACAACCGTTCTGTTAGATAGCTGCGTTTTGGATTTAGAAGCAGATATTTCCCTGTACTTACTGCTGTTGCTTCCGTATGCCGGTAATGGGCTGAAAACGCCTGTTGTGGGACTCTGCAGAGAAAGGGTTTGCAGACTGCTGAATCCACACACGGGTTTAACTCTGGAAGTTGAGAGCACACACTGACAACCGTTCTGTTTAGATAGCTGCGTTTTGGATTTAGAGGCATATATTTCCCTGTGCTTACTGCTGTTTCTTCCATATGCCGGTAATGGGCTGAAAACGCCTGTTTTGACTCTGCAGAGAAAGTGTTTGCAGACTGCTGAATCCACAAACGGGTTTAACTTTGGAAGTTGAGTGAACACATTGACAACCGTTCTGTTAGATAGCTGCGTTTTGGATTTAGAAGCAGATATTTCTCTGTGCTGTCTGCTGTTTCTTCCATATGCCGGTAATGGGCTGAAAATGCCTGTTTTAGGACTCTGTAGAGAAAGTGTTGGCACACTGCTGAATCCACACACGGGTTTATCTCTGGAAGTTGAGTGCACACATTGACAACTGTTCTGTTAGTTAGCTGCGTTTTGGATTCAGAAGCAGATATTTCCCTGTGCTTACTGCTGTTTCTTCCATATGCCGGTAATGGGCTGAAAACGCCTGCTTTGGGACTCTGCAGAGAAACTATTTGCAGACTGCTGAATCAACACATGGGTTTAACTCTGGAAGTTGAGTGCACACGTTGACAACCGTTCTGTTAGATAGCTGCGTTTTGGATTTAGAAGCAGATATATCCCTGTTCTGACTGCTGTTTCTTCCATATGCCGGTAATGGGCTGAAAACGCCTGTTGTGGGACTCTGCAGAGAAATTGTTTGCAGACTGCTGAATCCACACACGGGTTTAACTCTGGAAATTCAGTGCACACATTGACAACCGTTCTGTTAGATAGCTGCGTTTTGGATTTAGAAGCAGATATTTCCCTGTGCTTACTGCTGTTTCATCCATATGCCGGTAATGGGCTGAAAACGCCTGTTTTGGGACTCTGCAGTGAAAGGATTTGCAGACTGCTGAATCCACACACGGGTTTAACTCTGGAAGTTGAGTGCACACGTTGACAACCGTTCTGTTAGATAGCTGCGTTTTGGATTTAGAAGCAGATATTTCCCTGTGCTTACTGCTGTTGCTTCAGTATGCCGGTAAAGGGCTGAAAACGCCTGTTGTGGGACTCTGCAGAGAAAGGGTTTGCAGACTGCTGAATCCACACACGGGTTTAACTCTGGAAGTTGAGAGCACACACTGACAACCGTTCTGTTAGATAGCTGCGTTTTGTATTTAGAGGGATATATTTCCCTGTGCTTACTGCTGTTTCTTCCATATGCCGGTAATGGGCTGAAAACGCCTGTTTTGACTCTGCAGAGAAAGTGTTTGCAGACTGCTGAATCCACAAACGGGTTTAACTCTGGAAGTTGAGTGTACACATTGACAACCGTTCTGTTAGATAGCTGCGTTTTGGATTTAGAAGCAGATATTTCCCTGTGCTGACTACTGTTTCTTCCATATGCCGGGAATGGGCTGAAAACGCCTGTTTTGGGACTCTGCAGAGAAAGTGTTTGAAGACTGCTGAATCCACACACGTGTTTAACTCTGGAAGTTGAGTGCACACATTGACAACCGTTCTGTTAGATAGCTGCGTTATGGATTTAGAAGCAGATATTTCTCTGTGCTGACTGCTGTTTCTTCCATATGCCAGTAATGGGCTGAAAATGCCTGTTTTGGGACTCTGTACAGAAAGTGTTTGCAGACTGCTGAATCCACACACGGGTTTAACTCTGGAAGTTGAGTGCACACATTGACAACCGTTCTGTTAGATAGCTGCGTTTTGGATTTCGAAGCTGATATTTCCCTGTGCTTACTGCTGTTTCTTCCATATGCCGGTAATGGGCTGAAAACGCCTGTTTTGGGACTCTGCAGAGAAAGTGTTTGCAGACTGCTGAATCCACAAACGGGTTTAACTCTGGAAGTTGAGTGCACACATTGACAACCGTTCTGTTAGATAGCTGCGTTTTGGATTTAGAAGCAGATATTTCCCTGTGCTTACTGCTGTTTCTTCCATATGCCTGTATTGGGTTGAAAACACCTGTTTTGGGACCTGCAGAGAAAGTGTTTGCAGACTGCTGAATAAACACACGGGTTTAACTCTGGAAGTTGAGTGCACACATTGACAACCGTTCTGTTAGATAGCTGTGTTATGGATTTAGAAGCAGACATTTCCCTGTGCTTACTGCTGTTTCTTCCATATGCTGGTAATGGGCTGAAAACGCCTGTCTTGGGACTCTGCAGAGAAAGTGTTTGAAGACTGCTGAATCCACACACGTGTTTAACTCTGGAAGTTGAGTGCACACATTGACAACCGTTCTGTTAGATAGCTGCGTTTTGGATTTAGAAGCAGATATTTCTCGGTGCTGACTGCTGTTTCTTCCATATGCCGGTAATGGGCTGAAAATGCCTGTTTTGGGACTCTGTACAGAAAGTGTTTGCAGACTGCTGAATCCACACACGGGTTTAACTCTGGAAGTTGAGTGCACACATTGACAACCGTTCTGTTAGTTAGCTGCGTTTTGGATTTAGAAGCAGATATTTCCCTGTGCTTACTGCTGTTTCATCCATATGCCGGTAATGGGCTGAAAACGCCTGTTTTGGGACTCTGCAGAGAAAGGATTTGCAGACTGCTGAATCCACACACGGGTTTAACTCTGGAAGTTGAGTGCACACGTTGACAACCGTTCTGTTAGATAGCTGCGTTTTGGATTTAGAAGCAGATATTTCCCTGTGCTTACTGCTGTTGCTTCCGTATGCCGGTAATGGGCTGAAAACGCCTGTTGTGGGACTCTGCAGAGAAAGGGTTTGCAGACTGCTGAATCCACACACGGGTTTAACTCTGGAAGTTGAGAGCACACACTGACAACCGTTCTGTTAGATAGCTGCGTTTTGGATTTAGAGGCATATATTTCCCTGTGCTTACTGCTGTGTCTTCCATATGCCGGTAATGGGCTGAAAACGCCTGTTTTGACTCTGCAGAGAAAGTGTTTGCAGACTGCGGAATCCACAAACGGGTTTAACTCTGGTAGTTGAGTGAACACATTGACAACCGTTCTGTTAGATAGCTGCGTTTTGGATTTAGAAGCAGATATTTCCCTGTGCTGACTGCTGTTTCTTCCATATGCCGGGAATGGGCTGAAAACGCCTGTTTTGGGACTCTGCAGAGAAAGTGTTTGAAGACTGCTGAATCCACACACGGGTTTATCTCTGGAAGTTGAGTGCACACATTGACAACCGTTCTGTTAGATAGCTGCGTTTTGGATTTAGAAGCAGATATATCCCTGTGCTGACTGCTGTTTCTTCCATATGCCGGTAATGGGCTGAAAATGCCTGTTTTCGGACTCTGTGGAGAAAGTGTTGGCAGACTGCTGAATCCAGACACGGGTTTAACTCTGGAAGTTGAGTGCACACATTGACAACTGTTCTGTTAGTTAGCTGCGTTTTGGATTTAGAAGCAGATATTTCCCTGTGCTTACTGCTGTTTCTTCCATATACCGGTAATGGGCTGAAAACGCCTGTTTTGGGACTCTGCAGAGAAAGTGTTTGAAGACTTCTGAATCCACACACGTGTTTAACTCTGGAAGTTGAGTGCACACATTGACAACCGTTCTGTTAGATAGCTGCGTTTTGGATTTAGAAGCAGATATTTCCCTGTGCTGACTGCTGTTTCTTCCATATGCCGGTAATGGGCTGAAAACGCCTGTTTTGGGACTCTGCAGAAAAAGTGTTTGAAGACTGCTGAATCCACACACGTGTTTATCTCTGGAAGTTGAGTGCACACATTGACAAACTTTCTGTTAGATACCTGCGTTTTGGATTTGGAAGCAGATATTTCTCTGTGCTGACTGCTGTTTCTTCCATATGCCGGTAATGTGCTGAAAATGCCTGTTTTAGGACTCTGTAGAGAAAGGGTTGGCAGACTGCTGAATCCACACACGGGTTTAACTCTGGAAGTTGAGTGCACACATTGATAACTGTTCTGTTAGTTAGCTGCGTTTTGGATTCAGAAGCAGATATTTCCCTGTGCTTACTGCTGTTTCTTCCATATGCCGGTAATGGGCTGAAAACGCCTATTTTGGGACTCTGCAGAGAAACTATTTGCAGACTGCTGAATCAACACAGGGGTTTAACTCTGGAAGTTGAGTGCACACGTTGACAACCGTTCTGTTAAATAGCTGCGTTTTGGGTTTAGAAGCAGATATATTCCTGTTCTGACTGCTGTTTCTTCCATATGCCGGTAATGGGCTGAAAACGACTGTTGTGGGACTCTGCAGAGAAATTGTTTGCAGACTGCTGAATCCACACACGGGTTTAACTCTGGAAATTGAGTGCACACATTGACAACCGTTCTGTTAGATAGCTGCGTTTTGGATTTAGAAGCAGATATTTCCCTGTGCTTACTGCTGTTTCTTCCATATGCCAGTAATGGGCTGAAAATGCCTGTTTTGGGACTCTGCAGAAAAAGAGTTTGCAGACTGCTGAATCCACACACGGGTTTAACTCTGGAAGTTGAGTGCACACAATGACAACCGTTCTCTTAGATAGCTGCGTTTTGGATTTAGAAGCAGATATTTCCCTGTGCTTACTGCTGTTTCTTCCATATGCCTGTATTGGGTTGAAAACACCTGCTTTGGGACCTGCAGAGAAAGTGTTTGCAGACTGCTGAATCCACACACGGGTTTAACTCTGGAAGTTGAGTGCACACATTGACAACCGTTCTGTTAGATAGCTGTGTTATGGATTTAGAAGCAGACATTTCCCTGTGCTTACTGCTGTTTCTTCCATATGCCGGTAATGGGCTGAAAACGCCTGTTTTGGGACTCTGCAGAGAAAGTGTTTGCAGACTGCTGAATCCACAAACGGGTTTAACTCTGGAAGTTGAGTGAACACATTGACAACCGTTCTGTTAGATAGCTGCGTTTTGGATTTAGAAGCAGATATTTCCCTGTGCTGACTACTGTTTCTTCCATATGCCGGTAATGGGCTGAAAACGCCTGTTTTGGGACTCTGCAGAGAAAGTGTTTGAAGACTGCTGAATCCACACACGTGTTTAATTCTGGAAGTTGAGTGCACACATTGACAACCGTTCTGTTAGATAGCTGCGTTTTGGATTTAGAAGCAGATATTTCTCTGTGCTGACTGCTGTTTCTTCCATATGCCAGTAATGGGCTGAAAATGCCTGTTTTGGGACTCTGTACAGAAAGTGTTTGCAGACTGCTGAATCCACACACGGGTTTAACTCTGGAAGTGGAGTGCACACATTGACAACCGTTCTGTTAGATAGCTGCGTTTTGGATTTAGAAGCTGATATTTCCCTGTGCTTACTGCTGTTTCTTCCATATGCCGGTAATGGGCTGAAAACGCCTGTTTTGGGACTCTGCAGAGAAAGTGTTTGCAGACTGCTGAATCCACAAACGGGTTTAACTCTGGAAGTTGAGTGCACACATTGACAACCGTTCTGTTAGATAGCTGCGTTTTGTATTTAGAAGCAGATATTTCCCTGTGCTGACTGCTGTTTCTTCCATATGCCGGTAATGGGCTGAAAACGCCTGTTTTGGGACTCTGCAGAGAAAGTGTTTGCAGACTGCTGAATCCACAAACGGGTTTAACTCTGGAAGTTGAGTGCACACATTGACAACCGTTCTGTTAGTTAGCTGCGTTTTGGATTTAGAAGCAGATATTTCCCTGTGCTTACTGCTGTTTCATCCATATGACGGTAATGGGCTGAAAACGCCTGTTTTGGGACTCTGCAGAGAAAGGATTTGCAGACTGCTGAATCCACACACGGGTTTAACTCCGGAATTGAGTGCACACGTTGACAACCGTTCTGTTAGATAGCTGCGTTTTGGATTTAGAAGCAGATATTTCCCTGTACTTACTGCTGTTGCTTCCGTATGCCGGTAATGGGCTGAAAACGCCTGTTGTGGGACTCTGCAGAGAAAGGGTTTGCAGACTGCTGAATCCACACACGGGTTTAACTCTGGAAGTTGAGAGCACACACTGACAACCGTTCTGTTTAGATAGCTGCGTTTTGGATTTAGAGGCATATATTTCCCTGTGCTTACTGCTGTTTCTTCCATATGCCGGTAATGGGCTGAAAACGCCTGTTTTGACTCTGCAGAGAAAGTGTTTGCAGACTGCTGAATCCACAAACGGGTTTAACTCTGGAAGTTGAGTGAACACATTGACAACCGTTCTGTTAGATAGCTGCGTTTTGGATTTAGAAGCAGATATTTCTCTGTGCTGTCTGCTGTTTCTTCCATATGCCGGTAATGGGCTGAAAATGCCTGTTTTAGGACTCTGTAGAGAAAGTGTTGGCACACTGCTGAATCCACACACGGGTTTATCTCTGGAAGTTGAGTGCACACATTGACAACTGTTCTGTTAGTTAGCTGCGTTTTGGATTCAGAAGCAGATATTTCCCTGTGCTTACTGCTGTTTCTTCCATATGCCGGTAATGGGCTGAAAACGCCTGTTTTGGGACTCTGCAGAGAAACTATTTGCAGACTGCTGAATCAACACATGGGTTTAACTCTGGAAGTTGAGTGCACACGTTGACAACCGTTCTGTTAGATAGCTGCGTTTTGGATTTAGAAGCAGATATATCCCTGTTCTGACTGCTGTTTCTTCCATATGCCGGTAATGGGCTGAAAACGCCTGTTGTGGGACTCTGCAGAGAAATTGTTTGCAGACTGCTGAATCCACACACGGGTTTAACTCTGGAAATTCAGTGCACACATTGACAACCGTTCTGTTAGATAGCTGCGTTTTGGATTTAGAAGCAGATATTTCCCTGTGCTTACTGCTGTTTCATCCATATGCCGGTAATGGGCTGAAAACGCCTGTTTTGGGACTCTGCAGTGAAAGGATTTGCAGACTGCTGAATCCACACACGGGTTTAACTCTGGAAGTTGAGTGCACACGTTGACAACCGTTCTGTTAGATAGCTGCGTTTTGGATTTAGAAGCAGATATTTCCCTGTGCTTACTGCTGTTGCTTCAGTATGCCGGTAAAGGGCTGAAAACGCCTGTTTTGGGACTCTGCAGAGAAAGGGTTTGCAGACTGCTGAATCCACACACGGGTTTAACTCTGGAAGTTGAGAGCACACACTGACAACCGTTCTGTTAGATAGCTGCGTTTTGTATTTAGAGGCATATATTTCCCTGTGCTTACTGCTGTTTCTTCCATATGCCGGTAATGGGCTGAAAACGCCTGTTTTGACTCTGCAGAGAAAGTGTTTGCAGACTGCTGAATCCACAAACGGGTTTAACTCTGGAAGTTGAGTGTACACATTGACAACCGTTCTGTTAGATAGCTGCGTTTTGGATTTAGAAGCAGATATTTCCCTGTGCTGACTACTGTTTCTTCCATATGCCGGGAATGGGCTGAAAACGCCTGTTTTGGGACTCTGCAGAGAAAGTGTTTGAAGACTGCTGAATCCACACACGTGTTTAACTCTGGAAGTTGAGTGCACACATTGACAACCGTTCTGTTAGATAGCTGCGTTATGGATTTAGAAGCAGATATTTCTCTGTGCTGACTGCTGTTTCTTCCATATGCCAGTAATGGGCTGAAAATGCCTGTTTTGGGACTCTGTACAGAAAGTGTTTGCAGACTGCTGAATCCACACACGGGTTTAACTCTGGAAGTTGAGTGCACACATTGACAACCGTTCTGTTAGATAGCTGCGTTTTGGATTTCGAAGCTGATATTTCCCTGTGCTTACTGCTGTTTCTTCCATATGCCGGTAATGGGCTGAAAACGCCTGTTTTGGGACTCTGCAGAGAAAGTGTTTGCAGACTGCTGAATCCACAAACGGGTTTAACTCTGGAAGTTGAGTGCACACATTGACAACCGTTCTGTTAGATAGCTGCGTTTTGGATTTAGAAGCAGATATTTCCCTGTGCTTACTGCTGTTTCTTCCATATGCCTGTATTGGGTTGAAAACACCTGTTTTGGGACCTGCAGAGAAAGTGTTTGCAGACTGCTGAATAAACACACGGGTTTAACTCTGGAAGTTGAGTGCACACATTGACAACCGTTCTGTTAGATAGCTGTGTTATGGATTTAGAAGCAGACATTTCCCTGTGCTTACTGCTGTTTCTTCCATATGCTGGTAATGGGCTGAAAACGCCTGTCTTGGGACTCTGCAGAGAAAGTGTTTGAAGACTGCTGAATCCACACACGTGTTTAACTCTGGAAGTTGAGTGCACACATTGACAACCGTTCTGTTAGATAGCTGCGTTTTGGATTTAGAAGCAGATATTTCTCGGTGCTGACTGCTGTTTCTTCCATATGCCGGTAATGGGCTGAAAATGCCTGTTTTGGGACTCTGTACAGAAAGTGTTTGCAGACTGCTGAATCCACACACGCGTTTCACTCTGGAAGTTGAGTGCACACATTGACAACCGTTCTGTTAGTTAGCTGCGTTTTGGATTTAGAGGCAGATATTTCCCTGTGCTTACTGCTGTTGCTTCCGTATGCCGGTAATGGGCTGAAAACGCCTGTTGTGGGACTCTGCAGAGAAAGGGTTTGCAGACTGCTGAATCCACACACGGGTTTAACTCTGGAAGTTGAGTGAACACATTGACAACCGTTCTGTTAGATAGCTGCGTTTTGGATTTAGAAGCAGATATTTCCCTGTGCTGACTGCTGTTTCTTCCATATGCCGGGAATGGGCTGAAATCGCCTGTTTTGGGACTCTGCAGAGAAAGTGTTTGAAGACTGCTGAATCCACACACGGGTTTATCTCTGGAAGTTGAGTGCACACATTGACAACCGTTCTGTTAGATAGCTGCGTTTTGGATTTAGAAGCAGATATATCCCTGTGCTGATTGCTGTTTCTTCCATATGCCGGTAATGGGCTGAAAATGCCTGTTTTCGGACTCTGTAGAGAAAGTGTTGGCAGACTGCTGAATCCACACACGGGTTTAACTCTGGAAGTTGAGTGCACACATTGACAACTGTTCTGTTAGTTAGCTGCGTTTTGGATTTAGAAGCAGATATTTCCCTGTGCTTACTGCTGTTTCTTCCATATACCGGTAATGGGCTGAAAACGCCTGTTTTGGGAATCTGCAGAGAAAGTATTTGCAGACTGCTGAATTCACACACGGGTTTAACTCTGGAAGTTGAGTGCACACGTTGACAACCGTTCTGTTAGATAGCTGCGTTTTGGATTTAGAAGCAGATATATCCCTGTTCTGACTGCTGTTTCTTCCATAGGCCGGTAATGGGCTGAAAACGCCTGTTGTGGGACTCTGCAGAGAAATTGTTTGCAGACTGCTGAATCCACACACGGGTTTAACTCTGGAAATTGAGTGCACACATTGACAATCGTTCTGTTAGATAGCTGCGTTTTGGATTTAGAAGCAGATATTTCCCTGTGCTTACTGCTGTTTCTTCCATATGCCAGTAATGGGCTGAAAATGCCTGTTTTGGGACTCTGCAGAGAAAGAGTTTGAAGACTGCTGAATCCACACACGGGTTTAACTCTGGAAGTTGAGTGCACACAATGACAACCGTTCTGTTAGATAGCTGCGTTTTGGATTTAGAAGCAGATATTTCCCTGTGCTTACTGCTGTTTCTTCCATATGCCTGTATTGGGTTGAAAACACCTGTTTTCGGACCTGCAGAGAAAGTGTTTGCAGACTGCTGAATCCACACACGGGTTTAACTCTGGAAGTTGAGTGCACACATTGACAACCGTTCTGTTAGATACCTGTGTTATGGATTTAGAAGCAGACATTTCCCTGTGCTTACTGCTGTTTCTTCCATATGCCGTTAATGGGCTGAAAACGCCTGTTTTGGGACTCTGCAGAGAAAGTGTTTGCAGACTGCTGAATCCACAAACGTGTTTAACTCTGGAAGTTGAGTGCACACGTTGACAACCGTTCTGTTAGATAGCTGCGTTTTGGATTTAGAAGCAGATATTTCCCTGTGCTGACTGCTGTTTCTTCCATATGCCTGTAATGGGCTGAAAACGCCTGTTGTGGGACTCTGCAGAGAAAGTGTTTGCAGACTGCTGAATCCATACACGGGTTTAACTCTGGAAGTTGAGTGCACACATTGACAACCGTTCTGTTAGATAGCTGCGTTTTGGATTTAGAAGCAGATATTTCCCTGTGCTTACTGCTGTTTCTTCCATATGCCGGTAATGGGATGAAAACGCCTGTTTTGGGACTCTGCAGAGAAAGTGTTTGCAGACTGCTGAATCCACACACGGTTTAACTCTGGAAGTTGAGTGCACACAATGACAACCGTTCTGTTAGATAGCTGCGTTTTGGATTTAGAAGCAGATATTTCCCTGTGCTGACTGCTGTTTCTTCCATATGCCGGTAATGGGCTGAAAACGCCTGTTTTGGGACTCTGCAGAGAAAGTGTTTGAAGACTGCTGAATCCACACACGTGTTTAACTCTGGAAGTTGAGTGCACACATTGACAACCGTTCTGTTAGATAGCTGCGTTTTGGGTTTAGAAGCAGATATTTCTCTGTGCTGACTGCTGTTTCTTCCATATGCCAGTAATGGGCTGAAAATGCCTGTTTTGGGACTCTGTACAGAAAGTGTTTGCAGACTGCTGAATCCACACACGGGTTTAACTCTGGAAGTTGAGTGCACACATTGACAACCGTTGTGTTAGATAGCTGCGTTTTGGATTTAGAAGCATATATTTCCCTGTGCTTGCTGCTGTTTCTTCCATAAGCCGGTAATGGGCTGAAAACGCCTGTTTTGCGACTCTGCAGAGAAAGTGTTCGCTGACTGTTGAATCCACACACGGGTTTAACTCTGGAAGTTGAGTGCACACATTGACAACCGTTCTGTTAGATAGCTGCGTTATGGATGTAGAAGCAGATATTTCCCTGTGCTGACTGCTGTTTCTTCCATATGCCGGTAATGGGCTGAAAACGCCTGTTTTGGGACTCTGCAGAGAAAGTGTTTGCACACTGCTGAATTCACACACGGTTTAAACTCTGGAAGTTGAGTGCACACATTGACAACCGTTCTGTTAGATAGCTGCGTTTTGGATTTAGAAGCAGATATTTCCCTGTGCTTACTGCTGTTTCTTCCATATACCGGTAATGGGCTGAAAATGCCTGTTTTGGGACTCTGCAGAGAAAGTGTTTGAAGACTTCTGAATCCACACACGTGTTTAACTCTGGAAGTTGAGTGCACACATTGAAAACCGTTCTGTTAGATAGCTGCGTTTTGGATTTAGAAGCAGATATTTCCCTGTGCTGACTGCTGTTTCTTCCATATGCCGGTAATGGGCTGAAAACGCCTGTTTTGGGACTCTGCAGAAAAAGTGTTTGAAGACTGCTGAATCCACACACGTGTTTATCTCTGGAAGTTGAGTGCACACATTGACAACCTTTCTGTTAGATATCTGCGTTTTGGATTTAGAAGCAGATATTTCTCTGTGCTGACTGCTGTTTCTTCCATATGCCGGTAATGGGCTGAAAATGCCTGTTTTAGGACTCTGTAGAGAAAGTGTTGGCAGACTGCTGAATCCACACACGGGTTTAACTCTGGAAGTTGAGTGTACACATTGACAACTGTTCTGTTAGTTAGCTGCGTTTTGGATTCAGAAGCAGATATTTCCCTGTGCTTACTGCTGTTTCTTCCATATGCCGGTAATGGGCTGAAAACGCCTATTTTGGGACTCTGCAGAGAAACTGTTTGCAGACTGCTGAATCAACACACGGGTTTAACTCTGGAAGTAGAGTGCACACGTTGACAACCGTTCTGTTAGATAGCTGCGTTTTGGGTTTAGAAGCAGATATATCCCTGTTCTGACTGCTGTTTCTTCCATATGCCGGTAATGGGCTGAAAACGCCTGTTGTGGGACTCTGCAGAGAAATTGTTTGCAGACTGCTGAATCCACACACGGGTTTAACTCTGGAAATTGAGTGCACACATTGACAACCGTTCTGTTAGATAGCTGCGTTTTGGATTTAGAAGCAGATATTTCCCTGTGCTTACTGCTGTTTCTTCCATATGCCAGTAATGGGCTGAAAATGCCTGTTTTGGGACTCTGCAGAGAAAGAGTTTGCAGACTGCTGAATCCACACACGGGTTTACCTCTGGAAGTTGAGTGCACACAATGACAACCGTTCTCTTAGATAGCTGCGTTTTGGATTTAGAAGCAGATATTTCCCAGTGCTTACTGCTGTTTCTTCCATATGCCTGTATTGGGTTGAAAACACCTGTTTTGGGACCTGCAGAGAAAGTGTTTGCAGACTGCTGAATCCACACACGGGTTTAACTCTGGAAGTTGAGTGCACACATTGACAACCGTTCTGTTAGATAGCTGCGTTTTGGATTTAGAAGCATATATTTCCCTGTGCTTACTGCTGTTTCTTTCATATGCCGGTATTGGGCTGAAAACGCCTGTTTTGGGACTCTGCAGAGAAAGTGTTTGCAGACTGCTGAATCCACAAACGGGTTTAACTATGGAAGTTGGGTGCACACATTGACAACCGTTCTGTTAGATAGCTGCGTTTTGGATTTAGAAGCAGATATTTCCCTGTGCTGACTGCTGTTTCTTCCATATGCCGGTAATGGGCTGAAAACGCCTGTTTTGGGACTCTGCAGAAAAAGTGTTTGAAGACTGCTGAATCCACACACGGGTTTAACTCTGGAAGTTGAGTGAACACATTGACAACCGTTCTGTTAGATAGCTGCGTTTTGGATTTAGAAGCAGATATTTCCCTGTGCTGACTGCTGTTTCTTCCATATGCCGGGAATGGGCTGAAAACGCCTGTTTTGGGACTCTGCAGAGAAAGTGTTTGAAGACTGCTGAATCCACACACGGGTTTATCTCTGGAAGTTGAGTGCACACATTGACAACCGTTCTGTTAGATAGCTGCGTTTTGGATTTAGAAGCAGATATATCCCTGTGCTGACTGCTGTTTCCTCCATATGCCGGTAATGGGCTGAAAATGCCTGTTTTCGGTCTCTGTAGAGAAAGTGTTGGCAGACTGCTGAATCCACACACGGGTTTAACTCTGGAAGTTGAGTGCACACATTGACAACCGTTCTGTTAGTTAGCTGCGTTTTGGATTTAGAAGCAGATATTTCCCTGTACTTACTGCTGTTTCTTCCATATACCGGTAATGGGCTGAAAACGCCTGTTTTGGGACTCTGCAGGGAAAGTATTTGCAGACTGCTGAATTCACACACGGGTTTAACTCTGGAAGTTGAGTGCACACATTGACAACCGTTCTGTTAGATAGCTGCGTTTTGGATTTAGAAGCAGATATTTCCCTGTGCTGACTGCTGTTTCTTCCGTATGCCGGTAATGGGCTGAAAACGCCTGTTTTGGGACTCTGCAGAGAAAGTGTTTGAAGACTTCTGAATCCACACACGTGTTTAACTCTGGAAGTTGAGTGCACACATTGACAACCGTTCTGTTAGATATCTGCGTTTTGGATTTAGAAGCAGATATTTCTCTGTGCTGACTGCTGTTTCTTCCATATGCCAGTAATGGGCTGAAAATGCCTGTTTTGGGACTCTGTACAGAAAGTGTTTGCAGACTGCTGAATCCACACACGGGTTTAACTCTGGAAGTTGAGTGCACACGTTGACAACCGTTCTGTTAGATAGCTGCGTTTCGGATTTAGAAGCAGATATTTCCCTGTGCTGACTGCTGTTTCTTCCATATGCCTGTAATGGGCTGAAAACGCCTGTTGTGGGACTCTGTACAGAAAGTGTTTGCAGACTGCTGAATCCACACACGGGTTTAACTCTGGAAGTTGAGTGCACACATTGACAACCGTTCTGTTAGATAGCTGCGTTTTGGATTTAGAAGCATATATTTCCCTGTGCTTGCTGCTGTTTCTTCCATAAGCCGGTAATGGGCTGAAAACGCCTGTTTTGGGACTCTGCAGAGAAAGTGTTCGCTGACTGTTGAATCCACACACGGGTTTAACTCCGGAAGTTGAGTGCTCACATTGACAACCGTTCTGTTAGATAGCTGCGTTATGGATGTAGAAGCAGATATTTCCCTGTGCTTACTGCTGTTTCTTCCATATGCCGGTAATGGGCTGAAAACGCCTGTTTTGGGACTCTGCGGAGAAAGTGTTTGCACACTGCTGAATTCACACACGGGTTTAACTCTGGAAGTTGAGTGCACACATTGACAACCGTTCTGTTAGATAGCTGCGTTTTGGATTTAGAAGCATATATTTCCCTGTGCTTACTGCTGTTTCTTTCATATGCCGGTATTGGGCTGAAAACGCCTGTTTTGGGACTCTGCAGAGAAAGTGTTTGCAAACTGCTGAATCCACAAACGGGTTTAACTATGGAAGTTGGGTGCACACATTGACAACCGTTCTGTTAGATAGCTGCGTTTTGGATTTAGAAGCAGATATTTCCCTGTGCTGACTGCTGTTTCTTCCATATGCCGGTAATGGGCTGAAAACGCCTGTTTTGGGACTCTGCAGAAAAAGTGTTTGAAGACTGCTGAATCCACACACGTGTTTATCTCTGGAAGTTGAGTGCACACATTGACAATCGTTCTGTTAGATATCTGCGTTTTGGATTTAGAAGCAGATATTTCTCTGTGCTGACTGCTGTTTCTTCCATATGCCGGTAATGGGCTGAAAATGCCTGTTTTAGGACTCTGTAGAGAAAGTGTTGGCAGACTGCTGAATCCACACACGGGTTTAACTCTGGAAGTTGAGTGCACACATTGACAACTGTTCTGTTAGTTAGCTGCGTTTTGGATTCAGAAGCAGATATTTCCCTGTGCTTACTGCTTTTTCTTCCATATGCCGGTAATGGGCTGAAAACGCCTGCTTTGGGACTCTGCAGAGAAAGTATTTGCAGACTGCTGAATCAACACACGGGTTTAACTCTGGAAGTTGAGTGCACACGTTGACAACCGTTCTGTTAGATAGCTGCGTTTTGGATTTAGAAGCAGATATATCCCTGTTCTGACTGCTGTTTCTTCCATAGGCCGGTAATGGGCTGAAAACGCCTGTTGTGGGACTCTGCAGGGAAATTGTTTGCAGACTGCTGAATCCACACACGGGTTTAACTCTGGAAATTGAGTGCACACATTGCCAATCGTTCTGTTAGATAGCTGCGTTTTGGATTTATAAGCAGATATTTCCCTGTGCTTACTGCTGTTTCTTCCATATGCCAGTAATGGGCTGAAAATGCCTGTTTTGGGACTCTGCAGAGAAAGAGTTTGAAGACTGCTGAATCCACACACGGGTTTAACTCTGGAAGTTGAGTGCACACAATGACAACCGTTCTGTTAGATAGCTGCGTTTTGGATTTAGAAGCAGATATTTCCCTGTGCTTACTGCTGTTTCTTCCATATGCCTGTATTGGGTTGAAAACACCTGTTTTCGGACCTGCAGAGAAAGTGTTTGCAGACTGCTGAATCCACACACGGGTTTTACTCTGGAAGTTGAGTGCACACATTGACAACCGTTCTGTTAGATAGCTGTGTTATGGATTTAGAAGCAGACATTTCCCTGTGCTTACTGCTGTTTCTTCCATATGCCGTTAATGGGCTGAAAACGCCTGTTTTGGGACTCTGCAGAGAAAGTGTTTGCAGACTGCTGAATCCACAAACGTGTTTAACTCTGGAAGTTGAGTGCACACGTTGACAACCGTTCTGTTAGATAGCTGCGTTTTGGATTTAGAAGCAGATATTTCCCTGTGCTGACTGCTGTTTCTTCCATATGCCTGTAATGGGCTGAAAACGCCTGTTGTGGGACTCTGCAGAGAAAGTGTTTGCAGACTGCTGAATCCATACACGGGTTTAACTCTGGAAGTTGAGTGCACACATTGACAACCGTTCTGTTAGATAGCTGCGTTTTGGATTTAGAAGCAGATATTTCCCTGTGCTTACTGCTGTTTCTTCCATATGCCGGTAATGGGATGAAAACGCCTGTTTTGGGACTCTGCAGAGAAAGTGTTTGCAGACTGCTGAATCCACACACGGTTTAACTCTGGAAGTTGAGTGCACACAATGACAACCGTTCTGTTAGATAGCTGCGTTTTGGATTTAGAAGCAGATATTTCCCTGTGCTGACTGCTGTTTCTTCCATATGCCGGTAATGGGCTGAAAACGCCTGTTTTGGGACTCTGCAGAGAAAGTGTTTGAAGACTGCTGAATCCACACACGTGTTTAACTCTGGAAGTTGAGTGCACACATTGACAACCGTTCTGTTAGATAGCTGCGTTTTGGGTTTAGAAGCAGATATTTCTCTGTGCTGACTGCTGTTTCTTCCATATGCCAGTAATGGGCTGAAAATGCCTGTTTTGGGACTCTGTACAGAAAGTGTTTGCAGACTGCTGAATCCACACACGGGTTTAACTCTGGAAGTTGAGTGCACACATTGACAACCGTTGTGTTAGATAGCTGCGTTTTGGATTTAGAAGCATATATTTCCCTGTGCTTGCTGCTGTTTCTTCCATAAGCCGGTAATGGGCTGAAAACGCCTGTTTTGCGACTCTGCAGAGAAAGTGTTCGCTGACTGTTGAATCCACACACGGGTTTAACTCTGGAAGTTGAGTGCACACATTGACAACCGTTCTGTTAGATAGCTGCGTTATGGATGTAGAAGCAGATATTTCCCTGTGCTGACTGCGGTTTCTTCCATATGCCGGTAATGGGCTGAAAACGCCTGTTTTGGGACTCTGCAGAGAAAGTGTTTGCACACTGCTGAATTCACACACGGTTTAAACTCTGGAAGTTGAGTGCACACATTGACAACCGTTCTGTTAGATAGCTGCGTTTTGGATTTAGAAGCAGATATTTCCCTGTGCTTACTGCTGTTTCTTCCATATACCGGTAATGGGCTGAAAACGCCTGTTTTGGGACTCTGCAGAGAAAGTGTTTGAAGACTTCTGAATCCACACACGTGTTTAACTCTGGAAGTTGAGTGCACACATTGAAAACCATTCTGTTAGATAGCTGCGTTTTGGATTTAGAAGCAGATATTTCCCTGTGCTGACTGCTGTTTCTTCCATATGCCGGTAATGGGCTGAAAACGCCTGTTTTGGGACTCTGCAGAAAAAGTGTTTGAAGACTGCTGAATCCACACACGTGTTTATCTCTGGAAGTTGAGTGCACACATTGACAACCTTTCTGTTAGATATCTGCGTTTTGGATTTAGAAGCAGATATTTCTCTGTGCTGACTGCTGTTTCTTCCATATGCCGGTAATGGGCTGAAAATGCCTGTTTTAGGACTCTGTTGAGAAAGTGTTGGCAGACTGCTGAATCCACACACGGGTTTAACTCTGGAAGTTGAGTGTACACATTGACAACTGTTCTGTTAGTTAGCTGCGTTTTGGATTCAGAAGCAGATATTTCCCTGTGCTTACTGCTGTTTCTTCCATATGCCGGTAATGGGCTGAAAACGCCTATTTTGGGACTCTGCAGAGAAACTATTTGCAGACTGCTGAATCAACACACGGGTTTAACTCTGGAAGTAGAGTGCACACGTTGACAACCGTTCTGTTAGATAGCTGCGTTTTGGGTTTAGAAGCAGATATATCCCTGTTCTGACTGCTGTTTCTTCCATATGCCGGTAATGGGCTGAAAACGCCTGTTGTGGGACTCTGCAGAGAAATTGTTTGCAGACTGCTGAATCCACACACGGGTTTAACTCTGGAAATTGAGTGCACACATTGACAACCGTTCTGTTAGATACCTGCGTTTTGGATTTAGAAGCAGATATTTCCCTGTGCTTACTGCTGTTTCTTCCATATGCCAGTAATGGGCTGAAAATGCCTGTTTTGGGACTCTGCAGAGAAAGAGTTTGCAGACTGCTGAATCCACACACGGGTTTACCTCTGGAAGTTGAGTGCACACAATGACAACCGTTCTCTTAGATAGCTGCGTTTTGGATTTAGAAGCAGATATTTCCCTGTGCTTACTGCTGTTTCTTCCATATGCCTGTATTGGGTTGAAAACACCTGTTTTGGGACCTGCAGAGAAAGTGTTTGCACACTGCTGAATCCACACACGGGTTTAACTCTGGAAGTTGAGTGCACACATTGACAACCGTTCTGTTAGATAGCTGTGTTATGGATTTAGAAGCAGACATTTCCCTGTGCTTACTGCTGTTTCTTCCATATGCCGGTAATGGGCTGAAAACGCCTGTTTTGGGACTCTGCAGAGAAAGTGTTTGCAGACTGCTGAATCCACAAACGGGTTTAACTCTGGAAGTTGAGTGCACACATTGACAACCGTTCTGTTAGATAGCTGCGTTTTGGATTTAGAAGCAGATATTTCCCTGTGCTGACTACTGTTTCTTCCATATGCCGGTAATGGGCTGAAAACGCCTGTTTTGGGACTCTGCAGAGAAAGTGTTTGAAGACTGCTGAATCCACACATGTGTTTAACTCTGGAAGTTGAGTGCACACATTGACAACCGTTCTGTTAGATAGCTGCGTTTTGGATTTAGAAGCAGATATTTCTCTGTGCAGACTGCTGTTTCTTCCATATGCCAGTAATGGGCTGAAAATGCCTGTTTTGGGACTCTGTACAGAAAGTGTTTGCAGACTGCTGAATCCACACACGGGTTTAGCTCTGGAAGTTGAGTGCACACATTGACAACCGTTCTGTTAGATAGCTGCGTTTTGGATTTAGAAGCTGATATTTCCCTGTGCTTACTGCTGTTTCTTCCATATGCCGGTAATGGGCTGAAAACGCCTGTTTTGGGACTCTGCAGAGAAAGTGTTTGCAGACTGCTGAATCCACAAACGGGTTTAACTCTGGAAGTTGAGTGCACACATTGACAACCGTTCTGTTAGATAGCTGCGTTTTGGATTTAGAAGCAGATATTTCCCTGTGCTGACTGCTGTTTCTTCCATATGCCGGTAATGGGCTGAAAACGCCTGTTTTGTGACTCTGCAGAAAAAGTGTTTGAAGACTGCTGAATCCACACACGGGTTTAACTCTGGAAGTTGAGTGAACACATTGACAACCGTTCTGTTAGATAGCTGCGTTTTGGATTTAGAAGCAGATATTTCCCTGTGCTGACTGCTGTTTCTTCCATATGCCGGGAATGGGCTGAAAACGCCTGTTTTGGGACTCTGCAGAGAAAGTGTTTGAAGACTGCTGAATCCACACACGGGTTTATCTCTGGAAGTTGAGTGCACACATTGACAACCGTTCTGTTAGATAGCTGCGTTTTGGATTTAGAAGCAGATATATCCCTGTGCTGACTGCTGTTTCCTCCATATGCCGGTAATGGGCTGAAAATGCCTGTTTTCGGTCTCTGTAGAGAAAGTGTTGGCAGACTGCTGAATCCACACACGGGTTTAACTCTGGAAGTTGAGTGCACACATTGACAACCGTTCTGTTAGTTAGCTGCGTTTTGGATTTAGAAGCAGATATTTCCCTGTACTTACTGCTGTTTCTTCCATATACCGGTAATGGGCTGAAAACGCCTGTTTTGGGACTCTGCAGAGAAAGTATTTGCAGACTGCTGAATTCACACACGGGTTTAACTCTGGAAGTTGAGTGCACACATTGACAACCGTTCTGTTAGATAGCTGCGTTTTGGATTTAGAAGCAGATATTTCCCTGTGCTGACTGCTGTTTCTTCCGTATGCCGGTAATGGGCTGAAAACGCCTGTTTTGGGACTCTGCAGAGAAAGTGTTTGAAGACTTCTGAATCCACACACGTGTTTAACTCTGGAAGTTGAGTGCACACATTGACAACCGTTCTGTTAGATAGCTGCGTTATGGATGTAGAAGCAGATATTTCTCTGTGCTGACTGCTGTTTCTTCCATATGCCAGTAATGGGCTGAAAATGCCTGTTTTGGGACTCTGTACAGAAAGTGTTTGCAGACTGCTGAATCCACACACGGGTTTAACTCTGGAAGTTGAGTGCACACGTTGACAACCGTTCTGTTAGATAGCTGCGTTTCGGATTTAGAAGCAGATATTTCCCTGTGCTGACTGCTGTTTCTTCCATATGCCTGTAATGGGCTGAAAACGCCTGTTGTGGGACTCTGTACAGAAAGTGTTTGCAGACTGCTGAATCCACACACGGGTTTAACTCTGGAAGTTGAGTGCACACATTGACAACCGTTCTGTTAGATAGCTGCGTTTTGGATTTAGAAGCATATATTTCCCTGTGCTTGCTGCTGTTTCTTCCATAAGCCGGTAATGGGCTGAAAACGCTTGTTTTGGGACTCTGCAGAGAAAGTGTTCGCTGACTGTTGAATCCACACACGGGTTTAACTCCGGAAGTTGAGTGCTCACATTGACAACCGTTCTGTTAGATAGCTGCGTTATGGATGTAGAAGCAGATATTTCCCTGTGCTTACTGCTGTTTCTTCCATATGCCGGTAATGGGCTGAAAACGCCTGTTTTGGGACTCTGCGGAGAAAGTGTTTGCACACTGCTGAATTCACACACGGGTTTAACTCTGGAAGTTGAGTGCACACATTGACAACCGTTCTGTTAGATAGCTGCGTTTTGGATTTAGAAGCATATATTTCCCTGTGCTTACTGCTGTTTCTTTCATATGCCGGTATTGGGCTGAAAACGCCTGTTTTGGGACTCTGCAGAGAAAGTGTTTGCAGACTGCTGAATCCACAAACGGGTTTAACTATGGAAGTTGGGTGCACACATTGACAACCGTTCTGTTAGATAGCTGCGTTTTGGATTTAGAAGCAGATATTTCCCTGTGCTGACTGCTGTTTCTTCCATATGCCGGTAATGGGCTGAAAACGCCTGTTTTGGGACTCTGCAGAAAAAGTGTTTGAAGACTGCTGAATCCACACACGTGTTTATCTCTGGAAGTTGAGTGCACACATTGACAATCGTTCTGTTAGATATCTGCGTTTTGGATTTAGAAGCAGATATTTCTCTGTGCTGACTGCTGTTTCTTCCATATGCCGGTAATGGGCTGAAAATGCCTGTTTTAGGACTCTGTAGAGAAAGTGTTGGCAGACTGCTGAATCCACACACGGGTTTAACTCTGGAAGTTGAGTGCACACATTGACAACTGTTCTGTTAGTTAGCTGCGTTTTGGATTCAGAAGCAGATATTTCCCTGTGCTTACTGCTTTTTCTTCCATATGCCGGTAATGGGCTGAAAACGCCTGCTTTGGGACCCTGCAGAGAAAGTATTTGCAGACTGCTGAATCAACACACGGGTTTAACTCTGGAAGTTGAGTGCACACGTTGACAACCGTTCTGTTAGATAGCTGCGTTTTGGATTTAGAAGCAGATATATCCCTGTTCTGACTGCTGTTTCTTCCATAGGCCGGTAATGGGCTGAAAACGCCTGTTGTGGGACTCTGCAGAGAAATTGTTTGCAGACTGCTGAATCCACACACGGGTTTAACTCTGGAAATTGAGTGCACACATTGCCAATCGTTCTGTTAGATAGCTGCGTTTTGGATTTAGAAGCAGATATTTCCCTGTGCTTACTGCTGTTTCTTCCATATGCCAGTAATGGGCTGAAAATGCCTGTTTTGGGACTCTGCAGAGAAAGAGTTTGAAGACTGCTGAATCCACACACGGGTTTAACTCTGGAAGTTGAGTGCACACAATGACAACCGTTCTGTTAGATAGCTGCGTTTTGGATTTAGAAGCAGATATTTCCCTGTGCTTACTGCTGTTTCTTCCATATGCCTGTATTGGGTTGAAAACACCTGTTTTCGGACCTGCAGAGAAAGTGTTTGCAGACTGCTGAATCCACACACGGGTTTAACTCTGGAAGTTGAGTGCACACATTGACAACCGTTCTGTTAGATAGCTGTGTTATGGATTTAGAAGCAGACATTTCCCTGTGCTTACTGCTGTTTCTTCCATATGCCGTTAATGGGCTGAAAACGCCTGTTTTGGGACTCTGCAGAGAAAGTGTTTGCAGACTGCTGAATCCACACACGGGTTTAACTCTGGAAGTTGAGTGCACACGTTGACAACCGTTCTGTTAGATAGCTGCGTTTTGGATTTAGAAGCAGATATTTCCCTGTGCTGACTGCTGTTTCTTCCATATGCCTGTAATGGGCTGAAAACGCCTGTTGTGGGACTCTGCAGAGAAAGTGTTTGCAGACTGCTGAATCCATACACGGGTTTAACTCTGGAAATTGAGTGCACACATTGACAACCGTTCTGTTAGATAGCTGCGTTTTGGATTTAGAAGCAGATATTTCCCTGTGCTTACTGCTGTTTCTTCCATATGCCGGTAATGGGCTGAAAACGCCTGTTTTGGGACTCTGCAGAGAAAGTGTTTGCAGACTGCTGAATCCACACACGGTTTAACTCTGGAAGTTGAGTGCACACAATGACAACCGTTCTGTTAGATAGCTGCGTTTTGGATTTAGAAGCAGATATTTCCCTGTGCTTACTGCTGTTTCTTCCATATGCCGGTAATGGGCTGATAACGCCTGTTTTGGGACTCTGCAGAGAAAGTGTTTGAAGACTGCTGAATCCACACACGTGTTTAACTCTGGAAGTTGAGTGCACACATTGACAGCCGTTCTGTTAGATAGCTGCGTTTTGGATTTAGAAGCAGACATTTCCCTCTGCTTACTGCTGTTTCTTCCATATGCCGGTAATGGGCTGAAAACGCCTGTTTTGGGACTCTGCAGAGAAAGTGTTCGCTGACTGTTGAATCCACACACGGGTTTAACTCTGGAAGTTGAGTGCACACATTGACAACCGTTCTGTTAGATAGCTGCGTTATGGATGTAGAAGCAGATATTTCCCTGTGCTGACTGCTGTTTCTTCCATATGCCGGTAATGGGCTGAAAACGCCTGTTTTGGGACTCTGCAGAGAAAGTGTTTGAAGACTTCTGAATCCACACACGTGTTTAACTCTGGAAGCTGAGTGCACACATTGACAACCGTTCTGTTAGATAGCTGCGTTTTGGATTTAGAAGCAGATATTTCCCTGTGCTGACTGCTGTTTCTTCCATATGCCGGTAATGGGCTGAAAACGCCTGTTTTGGGACTCTGCAGAAAAAGTGTTTGAAGACTGCTGAATCCACACGCGTGTTTATCTCTGGAAGTTGAGTGCACACATTGACAACCTTTCTGTTAGATATCTGCGTTTTGGATTTAGAAGCAGATATTTCTCTGTGCTGACTGCTGTTTCTTCCATATGCCGGTAATGGGCTGAAAATGCCTGTTTTAGGACTCTGTAGAGAAAGTGTTGGCAGACTGCTGAATCCACACACAGGTTTAACTCTGGAAGTTGAGTGCACACATTGACAACTGTTCTGTTAGTTAGCTGCGTTTTGGATTCAGAAGCAGATATTTCCCTGTGCTTACTGCTGTTTCTTCCATATGCCAGTAATGTGCTGAAAATGCCTGTTTTTTGACTCTGCAGAGAAAGAGTTTGCAGACTGCTGAATCCACACATGGGTTTAACTCTGGAAGTTGAGTGCACACAATGACAACCGTTCTCTTAGATAGCTGCGTTTTGGATTTAGAAGCAGATATTTCCCTGTGCTTACTGCTGTTTCTTTCATATGCCTGTATTGGGTTGAAAACACCTGTTTTGTGACCTGCAGAGAAAGTGTTTGCAGACTGCTGAATCCACACACGGGTTTAACTCTGGAAGTTGAGTGCACACATTGACAACCGTTCTGTTAGATAGCTGTGTTATGGATTTAGAAGCAGACATTTCCCTGTGCTTACTGCTGTTTCTTCCATATGCCGGTAATGGGCTGAAAACGCCTGTTTTGGGACTCTGCAGAGAAAGTGTTTGCAGACTGCTGAATCCACAAACGGGTTTAACTCTGGAAGTTGAGTGCACACATTGACAACCGTTCTGTTAGATAGCTGCGTTTTGGATTTAGAAGCAGATATTTCTCTGTGCTGACTGCTGTTTCTTCCATATGCCGGTTATGGGCTGAAAATGCCTGTTTTAGGACTCTGCAGAGAAAGTGTTGGCACACTGTTGAATCCACACACGGGTTTAACTCTGGAAGTTGAGTGCACACATTGACAACTGTTCTGTTAGTTAGCTGCGTTTTGGATTCAGAAGCAGATATTTCCCTGTGCTTACTGCTGTTTCTTCCATATGCCGGTAATGGGCTGAAAACGCCTGTTTTGGGACTCTGCAGAGAAACTATTTGCAGACTGCTGAATCAACACATGGGTTTAACTCTGGAAGTTGAGTGCACACGTTGACAACCGTTCTGTTAGATAGCAGCGTTTTGGATTTAGAAGCAGATATTTCCCTGTTCTGACTGCTGTTTCTTCCATATGCCGGTAATGGGCTGAAAACGCCTGTTGTGGGACTCTGCAGAGAAATTGTTTGCAGACTGCTGAATCCACACACGGGTTTAACTCTGGAAATTCAGTGCACACATTGACCACCGTTCTGTTAGATAGCTGCGTTTTGGATTTAGAAGCAGATATTTCCCTGTGCTTACTGCTGTTTCTTCCATATGCCAGTAATGGGCTGAAAATGCCTGTTTTGGGACTCTGCAGAGAAAGAGTTTGCAGACTGCTGAATCCACACACGGGTTTAACTCTGGAAGTTGAGTGCACACAATGACAACCGTTCTCTTAGATACCTGCGTTTTGGATTTAGAAGCAGATATTTCCCTGTGCTTACTGCTGCTTCTTCCATATGCCTGTATTGGGTTGAAAACACCTGTTTTGGGACCTGCAGAGAAAGTGTTTGCAGACTGCTGAATAAATACACGGGTTTAACTCTGGAAGTTGAGTGCACACATTGACAACCGTTCTGTTAGATAGCTGCGTTTTGGATTTAGAAGCAGACATTTCCCTCTGCTTACTGCTGTTTCTTCCATATGCCGGTTATGGGCTGAAAACGCCTGTCTTGGGACTCTGCAGAGATAGTGTTTGAAGACTGCTGAATCCACACACGTGTTTAACTCTGGAAGTTGAGTGCACACATTGACAACCGTTCTGTTAGATAGTTGCGTTTTGGATTTAGAAGCAGATATTTCTCTGTGCTGACTGCTGTTTCTTCCATATGCCGGTAATGGGCTGAAAATGCCTGTTTTGGGACTCTGTACAGAAAGTGTTTGCAGACTGCTGAAACCACACACGGGTTTCACTCTGGAAGTTGAGTGCACACATTGACAACCGTTCTGTTAGTTAGCTGCGTTTTGGATTTAGTAGCAGATATTTCCCTGTGCTTACTGCTGCTTCATCCATATGCCGGTAATGGGCTGAAAACGCCTGTTTTGGGACTCTGCAGAGAAAGGATTTGCAGACTGCTGAATCCACACACGGGTTTAACTCTGGAAGTTGAGTGCACACGTTGACAACCGTTCTGTTAGATAGCTGCGTTTTGGATTTAGAAGCAGATATTTCCCTGTGCTTACTGCTGTTGCTTCCGTATGCCGGTAATGGGCTGAAAACGCCTGTTGTGGGACTCTGCAGAGAAAGGGTTTGCAGACTGCTGAATCCACACACGGGTTTAACTCTGGAAGTTGAGAGCACACACTGACAACCGTTCTGTTAGATAGCTGCGTTTTGGATTTAGAGGCATATATTTCCCTGTGCTTACTGCTGTTTCTTCCATATCCCGGTAATGGGCTGAAAACGCCTGTTTTGACTCTGCAGAGAAAGTGTTTGCAGACTGCTGAATCCACAAACGGGTTTAACTCTGGAAGTTGAGTGAACACATTGACAACCGTTCTGTTAGAGAGCTGCGTTTTGGATTTAGAAGCAGATATTTCCCTGTGCTGACTGCTGTTTCTTCCATATGCCGGTAATGGGCTGAAAACGCCTGTTTTGGGACTCTGCAGAGAAAGTGTTTGCAGACTGCTGAATCCACACACGGGTTTATCTCTGGAAGTTGAGTGCACACATTGACAACCGTTCTGTTAGATATCTGCGTTTTGGATTTAGAAGCAGATATTTCTCTTTGCTGACTGCTGTTTCTTCCATATGCCAGTAATGGGCTGAAAATGCCTGTTTTGGGACTCTGTACAGAAAGTGTTTGTAGACTGCTGAATCCACACACGGGTTTAACTCTGGAAGTTGAGTGCACACGTTGACAACCGTTCTGTTAGATAGCTGCGTTTTTGATTTAGAAGCAGATATTTCCCTGTGCTGACTGCTGTTTCTTCCATATGCCTGTAATGGGCTGAAAACGCCTGTTGTGGGACTCTGCAGAGAAAGTGTTTGCAGACTGCTGAATCCATACACGGGTTTAACTCTGGAAATTGAGTGCACACATTGACAACCGTTCTGTTAGATAGCTGCGTTTTGGATTTAGAAGCAGATATTTCCCTGTGCTGACTGCTGTTTCTTCCATATGCCGGTAATGGGCTGAAAACGCCTGTTTTGGGACTCTGCAGAGAAAGTGTTTGCAGACTGCTGAATCCACACACGGTTTAACTCTGGAATTTGAGTGCACACAATGACAAACTTTCTGTTAGATAGCTGCGTTTTGGATTTAGAAGCAGATATTTCCCTGTGCTTACTGCTGTTTCTTCCATATGCCGGTATTGGGTTGAAAACGCCTGTTTTGGGACCTGCAGAGAAAGTGTTTGGAGACTGCTGAATCCACACACGGGTTTACCTCTGGAAGTTGAGTGCACACATTGACAACCGTTCTGTTAGACAGCTGTGTTATGGATTTAGAAGCAGACATTTCCCTGTGCTTACTGCTGTTTCTTCCATATGCCGGTAATGGGCTGAAAACGCCTGTTTTGGGACTCTGCAGAGAAAGTGTTTGCAGACTGCTGAATCCACAAACGGGTTTTACTCTGGAAGTTGAGTGCACACATTGACAAACGTTCTGTTAGATAGCTGCGTTTTGGATTTAGAAGCAGATATTTCTCTGTGCTGACTGCTGTTTCTTCCATATGCCAGTAATGGGCTGAAAATGCCTGTTTTGGGACTCTGTACAGAAAGTGTTTGCAGACTGCTGAATCCACACACGGGTTTAACTCTGGAAGTTGAGTGCACACATTGACAACCGTTCTGTTAGATAGCTGCGTTTTGGATTTAGAAGCATATATTTCCCTGTGCTTGCTGCTGTTTCTTCCATAAGCCGGTAATGGGCTGAAAACGCCTGTTTTGGGACTCTGCAGAGAAAGTGTTCGCTGACTGTTGAATCCACACACGGGTTTAACTCTGGAAGTTGAGTGCACACATTGACAACCGTTCTGTTAGATAGCTGCGTTATGGATGTAGAAGCAGATATTTCCCTGTGCTGACTGCTGTTTCTTCCATATGCCGGTAATGGGCTGAAAACGCCTGTTTTGGGACTCTGCAGAGAAAGTGTTTGCACACTGCTGAATTCACACACGGTTTAAACTCTGGAAGTTGAGTGCACACATTGACAACCGTTCTGTTAGATAGCTGCGTTTTGGATTTAGAAGCATATATTTCCCTGTGCTTACTGCTGTTTCTTCCATATACCGGTATAGGGCTGAAAACGCCTGTTTTGGGACTCTGCAGAGAAAGTGTTTGAAGACTGCTGAATCCACACACGTGTTTATCTCTGGAAGTTGAGTGCACACATTGACAACCTTTCTGTTAGATATCTGCGTTTTGGATTTAGAAGCAGATATTTCTCTGTGCTGACTGCTGTTTCTTCCATATGCCGGTAATGGGCTGAAAATGCCTGTTTTAGGACTCTGTAGAGAAAGTGTTGGCAGACTGCTGAATCCACACACGGGTTTAACTCTGGAAGTTGAGTGCACACATTGACAACTGTTCTGTTAGTTAGCTGCGTTTTGGATTCAGAAGCAGATATTTCCCTGTGCTTACTGCTGTTTCTTCCATATGCCGGTAATGGGCTGAAAACGCCTATTTTGGGACTCTGCAGAGAAACTATTTGCAGACTGCTGAATCAACACACGGGTTTAACTCTGGAAGTAGAGTGCACACGTTGACAACCGTTCTGTTAGATAGCTGCGTTTTGGGTTTAGAAGCAGATATATCCCTGTTCTGACTGCTGTTTCTTCCATATGCCGGTAATGGGCTGAAAACGCCTGTTGTGGGACTCTGCAGAGAAATTGTTTGCAGACTGCTGAATCCACACACGGGTTTAACTCTGGAAATTGAGTGCACACATTGACAACCGTTCTGCTAGATAGCTGCGTTTTGGATTTAGAAGCAGATAGTTCCCTGTGCTTACTGCTGTTTCTTCCATATGCCAGTAATGGGCTGAAAATGCCTGTTTTGGGACTCTGCAGAGAAAGAGTTTGCAGACTGCTGAATCCACACACGGGTTTAACTCTGGAAGTTGAGTGCACACAATGACAACCGTTCTCTTAGATAGCTGCGTTTTGGATTTAGAAGCAGATATTTCCCTGTGCTTACTGCTGTTTCTTCCATATGCCTGTATTGGGTTGAAAACACCTGTTTTGGGACCTGCAGAGAAAGTGTTTGCAGACTGCTGAATCCACACACGGGTTTAACTCTGAAAGTTGAGTGCACACATTGACAACCGTTCTGTTAGATAGCTGTGTTATGGATTTAGAAGCAGACATTTCCCTGTGCTTACTGCTGTTTCTTCCATATGCCGGTAATGGGCTGAAAACGCCTGTTTTGGGACTCTGCAGAGAAAGTGTTGGCAGACTGCTGAATCCACAAACGGGTTTAACTCTGGAAGTTGAGAGCACACATTGACAACCGTTCTGTTAGATAGCTGCGTTTTGGATTTAGAAGCAGATATTTCCCTGTGCTGACTACTGTTTCTTCCATATGCCGGTAATGGGCTGAAAACGCCTGTTTTGGGACTCTGCAGAGAAAGTGTTTGAAGACTGCTGAATCCACACACGTGTTTAACTCTGGAAGTTGAGTGCACACATTGACAACCGTTCTGTTAGATAACTGCGTTTTGGATTTAGAAGCAGATATTTCTGTGTGCTGACTGCTGTTTCTTCCATATGCCAGTAATGGGCTGAAAATGCCTGTTTTGGGACTCTGTACAGAAAGTGTTTGCAGACTGCTGAATCCACACACGGGTTTAACTCTGGAAGTTGAGTGCACACATTGACAACCGTTCTGTTAGATATCTGCGTTTTTGATTTAGAAGCAGATATTTCTCTGTGCTGACTGCTGTTTCTTCCATATGCCGGTAATGGGCTGAAAATGCCTGTTTTGGGACTCTGTACAGAAAGTGTTTGCAGACTGCTGAATCCACACACGGGTTTCACTCTGGAAGTTGAGTGCACACATTGACAACCGTTCTGTTAGTTAGCTGCGTTTTGGATTTAGAAGCAGATATTTCCCTGTGCTTACTGCTGTTTCATCCATATGACGGGAATGGGCTGAAAACGCCTGTTTTTGGACTCTGCAGAGAAAGGAGTTGCAGACTGCTGAATCCACACACGGGTTTACCTCCGGAATTGAGTGCACACATTGACAACCGTTCTGTTAGATAGCTGCGTTTTGGATTTAGAAGCAGATATTTCCCTGTACTTACTGCTGTTGCTTCCGTATGCCGGTAATGGGCTGAAAACGCCTGTTGTGGGACTCTGCAGAGAAAGGGTTTGCAGACTGCTGAATCCACACACGGGTTTAACTCTGGAAGTTGAGAGCACACACTGACAACCGTTCTGTTTAGATAGCTGCGTTTTGGATTTAGAGGCATATATTTCCCTGTGCTTACTGCTGTTTCTTCCATATGCCGGTAATGGGCTGAAAACGCCTGTTTTGACTCTGCAGAGAAAGTGTTTGCAGACTGCTGAATCCACAAACGGGTTTAACTCTGGAAGTTGAGTGAACACATTGACAACCGTTCTGTTAGATAGCTGCGTTTTGGATTTAAAAGCAGATATATCCCTGTGCTGACTGCTGTTTCTTCCATATGCCGGTAATGGGCTGAAAATGCCTGTTTTCGGACTCTGTAGAGAAAGTGTTGGCAGACTGCTGAATCCACACACGGGTTTAACTCTGGAAGTTGAGTGCACACATTGACAACTGTTCTGTTAGTTAGCTGCGTTTTGGATTTAGAAGCAGATATTTCCCTGTACTTACTGCTGTTTTTCCATATACCGGTAATGGGCTGAAAACGCCTGTTTTGGGACTCTGCAGAGAAAGTATTTGCAGACTGCTGAATTCACACACGGGTTTAACTCTGGAAGTTGAGTGCACACATTGACAACCGTTCTGTTAGATAGCTGCGTTTTGGATTTAGAAGCAGATATTTCCCTGTGCTGACTGCTGTTTCTTCCGTATGCCGGTAATAGGCTGAAAACGCCTGTTTTGGGACTCTGCAGAGAAAGTGTTTGAAGACTTCTGAATCCACACACGTGTTTAACTCTGGAAGTTGAGTGCACACATTGACAACCGTTCTGTTAGATATCTGCGTTTTGGATTTAGAAGCAGATATTTCTCTGTGCTGACTGCTGTTTCTTCCATATGCCAGTAATGGGCTGAAAATGCCTGTTTTGGGACTCTGTACAGAAAGTGTTTGCAGACTGCTGAATCCACACACGGGTTTAACTCTGAAGTTGAGTGCACACGTTGACAACCGTTCTGTTAGATAGCTGCGTTTTGGATTTAGAAGCAGATATTTCCCTGTGCTGACTGCTGTTTCTTCCATATGCCTGTAATGGGCTGAAAACGCCTGTTGTGGGACTCTGTACAGAAAGTGTTTGCAGACTGCTGAATCCACACACGGGTTTAACTCTGGAAGTTGAGTGCACACATTGACAACCGTTCTGTTAGATAGCTGCGTTTTGGATTTAGAAGCATATATTTCCCTGTGCTTGATGCTGTTTCTTCCATAAGCCGGTAATGGGCTGAAAACGCCTGTTTTGGGACTCTGCAGAGAAAGTGTTCGCTGACTGTTGAATCCACACACGGGTTTAACTCTGGAAGTTGAGTGCTCACATTGACAACCGTTCTGTTAGATAGCTGCGTTATGGATGTAGAAGCAGATATTTCCCTGTGCTTACTGCTGTTTCTTCCATATGCCGGTAATGGGCTGAAAACGCCTGTTTTGGGACTCTGCAGAGAAAGTGTTTGCACACTGCTGAATTCACACACGGGTTTAACTCTGGAAGTTGAGTGCACACATTGACAACCGTTCTGTTAGATAGCTGCGTTTTGGATTTAGAAGCATATATTTCCCTGTGCTTACTGCTGTTTCTTTCATATGCCGGTATTGGGCTGAAAACGCCTGTTTTGGGACTCTGCAGAGAAAGTGTTTGCAGACTGCTGAATCCACAAACGGGTTTAACTATGGAAGTTGGGTGCACACATTGACAGCCGTTCTGTTAGATAGCTTAGTTTTGGATTTAGAAGCAGATATTTCCCTGTGCTGACTGCTGTTTCTTCCATATGCCGGTAATGGGCTGAAAACGCCTATTTTGGGACTCTGCAGAAAAAGTGTTTGAAGACTGCTGAATCCACACACATGTTTATCTCTGGAAGTTGAGTGCACACATTGACAATCGTTCTGTTAGATATCTGCGTTTTGGATTTAGAAGCAGATATTTCTCTGTGCTGACTGCTGTTTCTTCCATATGCCGGTAATGGGCTGAAAATGCCTGTTTTAGGACTCTGTAGAGAAAGTGTTGGCAGACTGCTGAATCCACACACGGGTTTAACTCTGGAAATTGAGTGCACACATTGACAACCGTTCTGTTAGATAGCTGCGTTTTGGATTTAGAAGCAGATATTTCCCTGTGCTTACTGCTGTTTCTTCCATATGCCAGTAATGGGCTGAAAATGCCTGTTTTGGGACTCTGAAGAGAAAGAGTTTGAAGACTGCTGAATCCACACACGGGTTTAACTCTGGAAGTTGAGTGCACACATTGACAATCGTTCTGTTAGATATCTGCGTTTTGGATTTAGAAGCAGATATTTCTCTGTGCTGACTGCTGTTTCTTCCATATGCCGGTAATGGGCTGAAAACGCCTGTTGTGGGACTCTGCAGAGAAATTGTTTGCAGACTGCTGAATCCACACACGGGTTTAACTCTGGAAATTGAGTGCACACATTGACAACCGTTCTGTTAGATAGCTGCGTTTTGGATTTAGAAGCAGATATTTCCCTGTGCTTACTGCTGTTTCTTCCATATGCCAGTAATGGGCTGAAAATGCCTGTTTTGGGACTCTGAAGAGAAAGAGTTTGAAGACTGCTGAATCCACACACGGGTTTAACTCTGGAAGTTGAGTGCACACAATGACAACCGTTCTGTTAGATAGCTGCGTTTTGGATTTAGAAGCAGATATTTCCCTGTGCTTACTGCTGTTTCTTCCATATGCCTGTATTGGGTTGAAAACACCTGTTTTCGGACCTGCAGAGAAAGTGTTTGCAGACTGCTGAATCCACACACGGGTTTAACTCTGGAAGTTGAGTGCACACATTGACAACCGTTCTGTTAGATAGCTGTGTTATGGATTTAGAAGCAGACATTTCCCTGTGCTTATTGCTGTTTCTTCCATATGCCGGTAATGGGCTGAAAACGCCTGTTTTGGGACTCTGCTGAGAAAGTGTTTGCAGACTGCTGAATCCACAAACGGGTTTAACTCTGGAAGTTGAGTGCACACGTTGACAACCGTTCTGTTAGATAGCTGCGTTTTGGATTTAGAAGCAGATATTTCCCTGTGCTGACTGCTGTTTCTTCAATATGCCTGTAATGGGCTGAAAACGCCTGTTGTGGGACTCTGCAGAGAAAGTGTTTGCAGACTGCTGAATCCATACACGGGTTTAACTCTGGAAATTGAGTGCACACATTGACAACCGTTCTGTTAGATAGCTGCGTTTTGGATTTAGAAGCAGATATTTCCCTGTGCTTACTGCTGTTTCTTCCATATGCCGGTAATGGGCTGATAACGCCTGTTTTGGGACTCTGCAGAGAAAGTGTTTGAAGACTGCTGAATCCACACACGTGTTTAACTCTGGAAGTTGAGTGCACACATTGACAACCGTTCTGTTAGATAGCTGCGTTTTGGATTTAGAAGCAGACATTTCCCTCTGCTTACTGCTGTTTCTTCCATATGCCAGTAATGGGCTGAAAATGCCTGTTTTGGGACTCTGCAGAGAAAGAGTTTGCAGACTGCTGAATCCACACACGGGTTTAACTCTGGAAGTTGAGAGCACACACTGACAACCGTTCTGTTAGATAGCTGCGTTTTGGATTTAGAGGTATATATTTCCCTGTGCTTACTGCTGTTTCTTCCATATGCCGGTAATGGGCGGAAAACGCCTGTTTTGACTCTGCAGAGAAAGTGTTTGCAGACTGCTGAATCCACACACGGGTTTAACTCTGGAAGTTGAGTGCACACATTGACAACCGTTCTGTTAGATAGCTGCGTTTTGGATTTAGAAGCATATATTTCCCTGTGCTTGATGCTGTTTCTTCCATAAGCCGGTAATGGGCTGAAAACGCCTGTTTTGGGACTCTGCAGAGAAAGTGTTCGCTGACTGTTGAATCCACACACGGGTTTAACTCTGGAAGTTGAGTGCTCACATTGACAACCGTTCTGTTAGATAGCTGCGTTATGGATGTAGAAGCAGATATTTCCCTGTGCTTACTGCTGTTTCTTCCATATGCCGGTAATGGGCTGAAAACGCCTGTTTTGGGACTCTGCAGAGAAAGTGTTTGCACACTGCTGAATTCACACACGGGTTTAACTCTGGAAGTTGAGTGCACACATTGACAACCGTTCTGTTAGATAGCTGCGTTTTGGATTTAGAAGCATATATTTCCCTGTGCTTACTGCTGTTTCTTTCATATGCCGGTATTGGGCTGAAAACGCCTGTTTTGGGACTCTGCAGAGAAAGTGTTTGCAGACTGCTGAATCCACAAACGGGTTTAACTATGGAAGTTGGGTGCACACATTGACAGCCGTTCTGTTAGATAGCTTAGTTTTGGATTTAGAAGCAGATATTTCCCTGTGCTGACTGCTGTTTCTTCCATATGCCGGTAATGGGCTGAAAACGCCTATTTTGGGACTCTGCAGAAAAAGTGTTTGAAGACTGCTGAATCCACACACATGTTTATCTCTGGAAGTTGAGTGCACACATTGACAATCGTTCTGTTAGATATCTGCGTTTTGGATTTAGAAGCAGATATTTCTCTGTGCTGACTGCTGTTTCTTCCATATGCCGGTAATGGGCTGAAAATGCCTGTTTTAGGACTCTGTAGAGAAAGTGTTGGCAGACTGCTGAATCCACACACGGGTTTAACTCTGGAAATTGAGTGCACACATTGACAACCGTTCTGTTAGATAGCTGCGTTTTGGATTTAGAAGCAGATATTTCCCTGTGCTTACTGCTGTTTCTTCCATATGCCAGTAATGGGCTGAAAATGCCTGTTTTGGGACTCTGAAGAGAAAGAGTTTGAAGACTGCTGAATCCACACACGGGTTTAACTCTGGAAGTTGAGTGCACACATTGACAATCGTTCTGTTAGATATCTGCGTTTTGGATTTAGAAGCAGATATTTCTCTGTGCTGACTGCTGTTTCTTCCATATGCCGGTAATGGGCTGAAAACGCCTGTTGTGGGACTCTGCAGAGAAATTGTTTGCAGACTGCTGAATCCACACACGGGTTTAACTCTGGAAATTGAGTGCACACATTGACAACCGTTCTGTTAGATAGCTGCGTTTTGGATTTAGAAGCAGATATTTCCCTGTGCTTACTGCTGTTTCTTCCATATGCCAGTAATGGGCTGAAAATGCCTGTTTTGGGACTCTGAAGAGAAAGAGTTTGAAGACTGCTGAATCCACACACGGGTTTAACTCTGGAAGTTGAGTGCACACAATGACAACCGTTCTGTTAGATAGCTGCGTTTTGGATTTAGAAGCAGATATTTCCCTGTGCTTACTGCTGTTTCTTCCATATGCCTGTATTGGGTTGAAAACACCTGTTTTCGGACCTGCAGAGAAAGTGTTTGCAGACTGCTGAATCCACACACGGGTTTAACTCTGGAAGTTGAGTGCACACATTGACAACCGTTCTGTTAGATAGCTGTGTTATGGATTTAGAAGCAGACATTTCCCTGTGCTTATTGCTGTTTCTTCCATATGCCGGTAATGGGCTGAAAACGCCTGTTTTGGGACTCTGCTGAGAAAGTGTTTGCAGACTGCTGAATCCACAAACGGGTTTAACTCTGGAAGTTGAGTGCACACGTTGACAACCGTTCTGTTAGATAGCTGCGTTTTGGATTTAGAAGCAGATATTTCCCTGTGCTGACTGCTGTTTCTTCAATATGCCTGTAATGGGCTGAAAACGCCTGTTGTGGGACTCTGCAGAGAAAGTGTTTGCAGACTGCTGAATCCATACACGGGTTTAACTCTGGAAATTGAGTGCACACATTGACAACCGTTCTGTTAGATAGCTGCGTTTTGGATTTAGAAGCAGATATTTCCCTGTGCTTACTGCTGTTTCTTCCATATGCCGGTAATGGGCTGATAACGCCTGTTTTGGGACTCTGCAGAGAAAGTGTTTGAAGACTGCTGAATCCACACACGTGTTTAACTCTGGAAGTTGAGTGCACACATTGACAACCGTTCTGTTAGATAGCTGCGTTTTGGATTTAGAAGCAGACATTTCCCTCTGCTTACTGCTGTTTCTTCCATATGCCAGTAATGGGCTGAAAATGCCTGTTTTGGGACTCTGCAGAGAAAGAGTTTGCAGACTGCTGAATCCACACACGGGTTTAACTCTGGAAGTTGAGAGCACACACTGACAACCGTTCTGTTAGATAGCTGCGTTTTGGATTTAGAGGTATATATTTCCCTGTGCTTACTGCTGTTTCTTCCATATGCCGGTAATGGGCGGAAAACGCCTGTTTTGACTCTGCAGAGAAAGTGTTTGCAGACTGCTGAATCCACACACGGGTTTAACTCTGGAAGTTGAGTGCACACATTGACAACTGTTCTGTTAGTTAGCTGCGTTTTGGATTCAGAAGCAGATATTTCCCTGTGCTTACTGCTTTTTCTTCCATATGCCGGTAATGGGCTGAAAACGCCTTTTTTTGGACTCTGCAGAGAAAGTATTTGCAGACTGCTGAATCAACACACGGGTTTAACTCTGGAAGTTGAGTGCACACGTTGACAACCGTTCTGTTAGATAGCTGCGTTTTGGATTTAGAAGCAGATATATCCCTGTTCTGACTGCTGTTTCTTCCATATGCCGGTAATGGGCTGAAAACGCCTGTTGTGGGACTCTGCAGAGAAATTGTTTGCAGACTGCTGAATCCACACACGGGTTTAACTCTGGAAATTGAGTGCACACATTGACAACCGTTCTGTTAGATAGCTGCGTTTTGGATTTAGAAGCAGATATTTCCCTGTGCTTACTGCTGTTTCTTCCATATGCCTGTATTGGGTTGAAAACACCTGTTTTCGGACCTGCAGAGAAAGTGTTTGCAGACTGCTGAATCCACACACGGGTTTAACTCTGGAAGTTGAGTGCACACATTGACAACCGTTCTGTTAGATAGCTGTGTTATGGATTTAGAAGCAGACATTTCCCTGTGCTGACTGCTGTTTCTTCCATATGCCGGTAATGGGCTGAAAACGCCTGTTTTGGGACTCTGCAGAGAAAGTGTTTGAAGACTGCTGAATCCACACACGTGTTTAACTCTGGAAGTTGAGTGCACACATTGACAACCGTTCTGTTAGATAGCTGCGTTTTGGATTTAGAAGCAGATATTTCCCTATGCTGACTGCTGTTTCTTCCATATGCCGGTAATGGGCTGAAAACGCCTGTTTTGGGACTCTGCAGAAAAAGTGTTTGAAGACTGCTGAAGCCACACACCTGTTTATCTATGGAAGTTGAGTGCACACATTGACAACCTTTCTGTTAGATATCTGCGTTTTGGATTTAGAAGCAGATATTTCTCTGTGCTGACTGCTGTTTCTTCCATATGCCGGTAATGGGCTGAAAATGCCTGTTTTAGGACTCTGTAGAGAAAGTGTTGGCAGACTGCTGAATCCACACACAGGTTTAACTCTGGAAGTTGAGTGCACACATTGACAACTGTTCTGTTAGTTAGCTGCGTTTTGGATTCAGAAGCAGATATTTCCCTGTGCTTACTGCTGTTTCTTCCATATGCCGGTAATGGGCTGAAAACGCCTATTTTGGGACTCTGCAGAGAAACTATTTGCAGACTGCTGAATCAACACACGGGTTTAACTCTGGAAGTTGAGTGCAAACGTTGACAACCGTTCTGTTAGATAGCTGCGTTTTGGGTATAGAAGCAGATATATCCCTGTTCTGACTGCTGTTTCTTCCATATGCCGGTAATGGGCTGAAAACGCCTGTTGTGGGACTCTGCAGAGAAATTGTTTGCAGACTGCTGAATCCACACACGGGTTTAACTCTGGAAATTGAGTGCACACATTGACAACCGTTCTGTTAGATAGCTGCGTTTTGGAATTAGAAGCAGATATTTCCCTGTGCTTACTGCTGTTTCTTCCATATGCCAGTAATGGGCTGAAAATGCCTGTTTTGGGACTCTGCAGAGAAAGAGTTTGCAGACTGCTGAATCCACACATGGGTTTAACTGTGGAAGTTGAGTGCACACAATGACAACCGTTCTGTTAGATAGCTGCGTTTTGGATTTAGAAGCAGATATTTCCCTGTGCTTACTGCTGTTTCTTTCATATGCCTGTATTGGGTTGAAAACACCTGTTTTGGGACCTGCAGAGAAAGTGTTTGCAGACTGCTGAATCCACACACGGGTTTAACTCTGGAAGTTGAGTGCACACATTGAAAACCGTTCTGTTAGATAGCTGTGTTATGGATTTAGAAGCAGACATTTCCCTGTGCTTACTGCTGTTTCTTCCATATGCCGGTAATGGGCTGAAAACGCCTGTTTTGGGACTCTGCAGAGAAAGTGTTTGCAGACTGCTGAATCCACAAACGGGTTTAACTCTGGAAGTTGAGTGCACACATTGACAACCGTTCTGTTAGATAGCTGCGTTTTGGATTTAGAAGCAGATATTTCACTGTGCTGACTACTGTTTCTTCTATATGCCGGTAATGGGCTGAAATCGCCTGTTTTGGGACTCTGCAGAGAAAGTGTTTGAAGACTGCTGAATCCACACACGTGTTTAACTCTGGAAGTTGAGTGCACACATTGACAACCGTTCTGTTAGATAGCTGCGTTTTGGATTTAGAAGCAGATATTTCTCTGTGCTGACTGCTATTTCTTCCATATGCCAGTAATGGGCTGAAAACGCCTGTTTTGGGACTCTGCAGAGAAAGGATTTGCAGACTGCTGAATCCACACACGGGTTTAACTCCGGAAGTTGAGTGCACACGCTGACAACCGTTCTGTTAGATATCTGCGTTTTGGATTTAGAAGCAGATATTTCCCTGTACTTACTGCTGTTCCTTCCGTATGCCGGTAATGGGCTGAAAACGCCTGTTGTGGGACTCTGCAGAGAAAGGGTTTGCAGACTGCTGAATCCACACACGGGTTTAACTCTGGAAGTTGAGAGCACACACTGACAACCGTTCTGTTAGATAGCTGCGTTTTGGATTTAGAGGCATATATTTCCCTGTGCTTACTGCTGTTTCTTCCATATGCCGGTAATGGGCGGAAAACACCCGTTTTGACTCTGCAGAGAAAGTGTTTGCAGACTGCTGAATCCACAAACGGGTTTAACTCTGGAAGTTGAGTGAACACATTGACAACCGTTCTGTTAGATAGCTGCGTTTTGGATTTAGAAGCAGATATTTCCCTGTGCTGACTGCTGTTTCTTCCATATGCTGGGAATGGGCTGAAAACGCCTGTTTTGGGACTCTGCAGAGAAAGTGTTTGAAGACTGCTGAATCCACACACGGGTTTATCTCTGGAAGTTGAGTGCACACATTGACAACCGTTCTGTTAGATATCTGCGTTTTGGATTTAGAAGCAGATATATCCCTGTGCTGACTGCTCTTTCTTCCATATGCCGGTAATGGGCTGAAAATGCCTGTTTTCGGACTCTGTAGAGAAAGTGTTGGCAGACTGCTGAATCCACACACGGGTTTAACTCTGGAAGTTGAGTGCACACATTGACAACTATTCTGTTAGTTAGATGCGTTTTGGATTTAGAAGCAGATATTTCCCTGTGCTTACTGCTGTTTCTTCCATATACCGGTAATGGGCTGAAAACGCCTGTTTTGGGACTCTGCAGAGAAAGTTTTTGCAGACTGCTGAATTCACACACGGGTTTAACTCTGGAAGTTGAGTGCACACATTGACAACCGTTCTGTTAGATAGCTGCGTTTTGGATTTAGAAGCAGATATTTCCCTGTGCTGACTGCTGTTTCTTCCGTATGCCGGTAATAGACTGAAAACGCCTGTTTTGGGACTCTGCAGAGAAAGTGTTTGAAGACTTCTGAATCCACACACGTGTTTAACTCTGGAAGTTGAGTGCACACATTGACAACCGTTCTGTTAGATAGCTGCGTTTTGGATTTAGAAGCAGATATTTCACTGTGCTGACTACTGTTTCTTCCATATGCCAGTAAGGGGCTGAAAAAGCCTGTTTTGGGACTCTGCAGAGAAAGTGTTTGAAGACTGCTGAATCCACACACGTGTTTAACTCTGGAAGTTGAGTGCACACATTGACAACCGTTCTGTTAGATAGCTGCGTTTTGGATTTAGAAGCAGATATTTCTCTGTGCTGACTGCTGTTTCTTCCATATGCCAGTAATGGGCTGAAAATGCCTGTTTTGGGACTCTGTACAGAAAGTGTTTGCAGACTGCTGAATCCACACACGGGTTTAACTCTGGAAGTTGAGTGCACACATTGACAACCGTTCTGTTAGATAGCTGCGTTTTGGATTTAGAAGCTGATATTTCCCTGTCCTTACTGCTGTTTCTTCCATATGCCGGTAATGGGCTGGAAACGCCTGTTTTGGGACTCTGCAGAGAAAGTGTTTGCAGACTGCTGAATCCACAAACGCGTTTAACTCTGGAAGTTGAGTGCACACATTGACAACCGTTCTGTTAGATAGCTGCGTTTTGGATTTAGAAGCAGATATTTCCCTGTGCTGACTGCTGTTTCTTCCATATGCCGGTAATGGGCTGAAAACGCCTGTTTTGTGACTCTGCAGAAAAAGTGTTTGAAGACTGCTGAATCCACACACGGGTTTAACTCTGGAAGTTGAGTGCACACATTGACAACCGTTCTGTTAGTTATCTGCGTTTTGGATTTAGAAGCAGATATTTCTCTGTGCTGACTGCTGTTTCTTCCATATGCCGGTAATGTGCTGAAAATGCCTGTTTTGGGACTCTGTACAGAAAGTGTTTGCAGACTGCTGAATCCACACACGGGTTTAACTCTGGAAGTTGAGTGCACACAATGACAACCGTTCTGTTAGTTAGCTGCGTTTTGGATTTAGAAGAAGATACTTCCCTGTGCTTACTGCTGTTTCATCCATATGCCGGTAATGGGCTGAAAACGCCTGTTTTGGGACTCTGCAGAGAAAGGATTTGCAGACTGCTGAATCCACACACGGGTTTAACTCCGGAAGTTGAGTGCACACGTTGACGACCGTTCTGTTAGATAGCTGCGTTTTGGATTTAGAAGCAGATATTTCCCTGTACTTACTGCTTTTGCTTCCGTATGCCGGTAATGGGCTGAAAACGCCTGTTGTGGGACTCTGCAGAGAAAGGGTTTGCAGACTGCTGAATCCACACACGGGTTTAACTCTGGAAGTTGAGAGCACACACTGACAACCGTTCTGTTAGATAGCTGCGTTTTGGATTTAGAGGTATATATTTCCCTGTGCTTACTGCTGTTTCTTCCATATGCCGGTAATGGGCGGAAAACGCCTGTTTTGACTCTGCAGAGAAAGTGTTTGCAGACTGCTGAATCCACAAACGGGTTTAACTCTGGAAGTTGAGTGAACACATTGACAACCGTTCTGTTAGATAGCTGCGTTTTGGATTTAGAAGCAGATATTTCCCTGTGCTGACTGCTGTTTCTTCCATATGCTGGGAATGGGCTGAAAACGCCTGTTTTGGGACTCTGCAGAGAAAGTGTTTGAAGACTGCTGAATCCACACACGGGTTTATCTCTGGAAGTTGAGTGCACACATTGACAACCGTTCTGTTAGATAGCTGCGTTTTGGATTTAGAAGCAGATATATCCCTGTGCTGACTGCTGTTTCTTCCATATGCCGGTAATGGGCTGAAAATGCCTGTTTTCGGACTCTGTAGAGAAAGTGTTGGCAGACTGCTGAATCCACACACGGGTTTAACTCTGGAAGTTGAGTGCACACATTGATAACTGTTCTGTTAGTCAGCTGCGTTTTGGATTTAGAAGCAGATATTTCCCTGTGCTTACTGCTGTTTCTTCCATATACCGGTAATGGGCTGAAAACGCCTGTTTTGGGACTCTGCAGAGAAAGTATTTGCAGACTGCTGAATTCACACACGGGTTTAACTCTGGAAGTTGAGTGCACACATTGACAACCGTTCTGTTAGATAGCTGCGTTTTGGATTTAGAAGCAGATATTTCCCTGTGATGACTGCTGTTTCTTCCGTATGCCGGTAATGGGCTGAAAACGCCTGTTTTGGGACTCTGCAGAGAAAGTGTTTGAAGACTTCTGAATCCACACACGTGTTTAACTCTGGAAGTTGAGTGCACACATTGACAACCGTTCTGTTAGATATCTGCGTTTTGGATTTAGAAGCAGATATTTCTCTGTGCTGACTGCTGTTTCTTCCATATGCCAGTAATGGGCTGAAAATGCCTGTTTTGGGACTCTGTACAGAAAGTGTTTGCAGACTGATGAATCCACACACGGGTTTAACTCTGGAAGTTGAGTGCACACGTTGACAACCGTTCTGTTAGATAGCTGCGTTTTGGATTTAGAAGCAGATATTTCCCTGTGCTGACTGCTGTTTCTTCCATATGCCTGTAATGGGCTGAAAACGCCTGTTGTGGGACTCTATACAGAAAGTGTTTGCAGACTGCTGAATCCACACACGGATTTAACTCTGGAAGTTGAGTGCACACATTGACAACCGTTCTGTTAGATAGCTGCGTTTTGGATTTAGAAGCATATATTTCCCTGTGCTTGCTGCTGTTTCTTCCATAAGCCGGTAATGGGCTGAAAACGCCTGTTTTGGGACTGTGCAGAGAAAGTGTTCGCTGACTGTTGAATCCACACACGGGTTTAACTCTGGAAGTTGAGTACACACATTGACAACCGTTCTGTTAGATAGCTGCGTTATGGATGTAGAAGCAGATATTTCCCTGTGCTTACTGCTGTTTCTTCCATATGCCGGTAATGGGCTGAAAACGCCTGTTTTGGGACTCTGCAGAGAAAGTGTTTGCACACTGCTGAATTCACACACGGGTTTAACTCTGGAAGTTGAGTGCACACATTGACAACCGTTCTGTTAGATAGCTGCGTTTTGGATTTAGAAGCATATATTTCCCTGTGCTTACTGCTGTTTCTTTCATATGCCGGTATTGGGCTGAAAACGCCTGTTTTGGGACTCTGCAGAGAAAGTGTTTGCAGACTGCTGAATCCACAAACGGGTTTAACTATGGAAGTTGGGTGCACACATTGACAACCGTTCTGTTAGATAGCTGCGTTTTGGATTTAGAAGCAGATATTTCCCTGTGCTGACTGCTGTTTCTTCCATATGCCGGTAATGGGCCGAAAACGCCTGTTTTGGGACTCTGCAGAAAAAGTGTTTGAAGACTGCTGAATCCACACACGTGTTTATCTCTGGAAGTTGAGTGCACACATTGACAATCGTTCTGTTAGATATCTGCGTTTTGGATTTAGAAGCAGATATTTCTCTGTGCTGACTGCTGTTTCTTCCATATGCCGGTAATGGGCTGAAAATGCCTGTTTTAGGACTCTGTAGAGAAAGTGTTGGCAGACTGCTGAATCCACACACGGGTTTAACTCTGGAAGTTGAGTGCACACATTGACAACTGTTCTGTTAGTTAGCTGCGTTTTGGATTCAGAAGCAGATATTTCCCTGTGCTTACTGCTGTTTCTTCCATATGCCGGTAATGGGCTGAAAACGCCTGTTTTGGGAATCTGCAGAGAAAGTGTTTGCAGACTGCTGAATCCACACACGGTTTAATTCTGGAAGTTGAGTGCACACAATGACAACCGTTCTGTTAGATAGCTGCGTTTTGGATTTAGAAGCAGATATTTCCCTGTGCTTACTGCTGTTTCTTCCATATGCCGGTAATGGGCTGATAACGCCTGTTTTGGGACTCTGCAGAGAAAGTGTTTGGAGACTGCTGAATCCACACACGGGTTTACCTCTGGAAGTTGAGTGCACACATTGACAACCGTTCTGTTAGATAGCTGCGTTTTGGAGTTAGAAGCAGATATTTCCCTGTGATGACTGCTGTTTCTTCCGTATGCCGGTAATGGGCTGAAAACGCCTGTTTTGGGACTCTGCAGAGAAAGTGTTTGAAGACTTCTGAATCCACACACGTGTTTAACTCTGGAAGTTGAGTGTACACATTGACAACCGTTCTGTTAGATATCTGCGTTTTGGATTTAGAAGCAGATATTTCTCTGTGCTGACTGCTGTTTCTTCCATATGCCAGTAATGGGCTGAAAATGCCTGTTTTGGGACTCTGTACAGAAAGTGTTTGCAGACTGCTGAATCCACACACGGGTTTAACTCTGGAAGTTGAGTGCACACGTTGACAACCGTTCTGTTAGATAGCTGCGTTTTGGATTTAGAAGCAGATATTTCCCTTTGCTGACTGCTGTTTCTTCCATATGCGTGTAATGGGCTGAAAACGCCTGTTGTGGGACTCTGTACAGAAAGTGTTTGCAGACTGCTGAATCCACACACGGGTTTAACTCTGGAAGTTGAGTGCACACATTGACAACCGTTCTGTTAGATAGCTGCGTTTTGGATTTAGAAGCATATATTTCCCTGTCCTTGCTGCTGTTTCTTCCGTAAGCCGGTAATGGGCTGAAAACGCCTGTTTTGGGACTCTGCAGAGAAAGTGTTCGCTGACTGTTGAATCCACACACGGGTTTAACTCTGGAAGTTGAATACACACATTGACAACCGTTCTGTTAGATAGCTGCGTTATGGATGTAGAAGCAGATATTTCCCTGTGCTTACTGCTGTTTCTTCCATATGCCGGTAATGGGCTGAAAACGCCTGTTTTGGGACTCTGCAGAGAAAGTGTTTGCACACTGCTGAATTCACACACGGGTTTAACTATGGAAGTTGGGTGCACACATTGACAACAGTTCTGTTAGATAGCTGCGTTTTGGATTTAGAAGCAGATATTTCCCTGTGCTGACTGCTGTTTCTTCCATATGCCGGTAATGGGCTGAAAACGCCTGTTTTGGGACTCTGCAGAAAAAGTGTTTGAAGACTGCTGAATCCACACACGTGTTCATCTCTGGAAGTTGAGTGCACACATTGACAATCCTTCTGTTAGATAGCTGCGTTTTGGATTTAGAAGCAGATATTTCCCTGTGCTTACTGCTGTTTCTTCCATATGCCTGTATTGGGTTGAAAACACCTGTTTTCGGACCCGCAGAGAAAGTGTTTGCAGACTGCTGAATCCACACACGGGTTTAACTCTGGAAGTTGAGTGAACACATTGACAACCGTTCTGTTAGATAGCTGTGTTATGGATTTAGAAGCAGACATTTCCCTGTGCTTACTGCTGTTTCTTCCATATGCCGGTAATGGGCTGAAAACGCCTGTTTTGGGACTCTGCAGAGAAAGTGTTTGCAGACTGCTGAATCCACAAACGGGTTTAACTCTGGAAGTTGAGTGCACACGTTGACAACCGTTCTGTTAGATAGCTGCGTTTTGGATTTAGAAGCAGATATTTCCCTGTGCTGACTGCTGTTTCTTCCATATGCCTGTAATGGGCTGAAAACGCCTGTTGTGGGACTCTGCAGAGAATGTGTTTGCAGACTGCTGAATCCATACACGGGTATAACTCTGGAAATTGAGTGCACACATTGACAACCGTTCTGTTAGATAGCTGCGTTTTGGATTTAGAAGCAGATATTTCCCTGTGCTTACCGCTGTTTCTTCCATATGCCGGTAACGGGCTGAAAACGCCTGTTTTGGGAATCTGCAGAGAAAGTGTTTGCAGACTGCTGAATCCAAACACGGTTTAACTCTGGAAGTTGAGTGCACACAATGACAACCGTTCTGTTAGATAGCTGCGTTTTGGATTTAGAAGCAGATATTTCCCTGTGCTTACTGCTGTTTCTTCCATATGCCGGCAATGGGCTGATAACGCCTCTTTTGGGACCTGCAGAGAAAGTGTTTGGAGACTGCTGAATCCACACACAGGTTTACCTCTGGAAGTTGAGTGCACACATTGACAACCGTTCTGTTAGATAGCTGTGTTATGGATTTAGAAGCAGACATTTCCCTCTGCTTACTGCTGTTTCTTCCATATGCTGGTAATGGGCTGAAAACGCCTGTTTTGGGACTCCGCAGAGAAAGTGTTTGCAGACTGCTGAATCCACAAACGGGTTTAACTCTGGAAGTTGAGTGCACACATTGACAAACGTTCTGTTTGATAGCTGCGTTTTGGATTTAGAAGCAGATATTTCCCTGTGCTGACTGCTGTTTCTTCCATATGCCGGTAATGGGCTGAAAACGCCTGTTTTGGGACTCTGCAGAGAAAGTGTTTGAAGACTGCTGAATCCACACACGTGTTTAATTCTGGAAGTTGAGTGCACACATTGACAACCGTTCTGTTAGATAGCTGCGTTTTGGATTTAGAAGCAGATATTTCTCTGTGCTGACTGCTGTTTCTTCCATATGCCAGTAATGGGCTGAAAATGCCTGTTTTGGGACTCTGTACAGAAAGTGTTTGCAGACTGCTGAATCCACACACGGGTTTAACTCTGGAAGTTGAGTGCACACGTTGACAACCGTTCTGTTAGATAGCTGCGTTTTGGATTTAGAAGCAGATATTTCCCTGTGCTGACTGCTGTTTCTTCCATATGCCTGTAATGGGCTGAAAACGCCTGTTGTGGGACTCTGTACAGAAGTGTTTGCAGACTGCTGAATCCACACACGGGTTTAACTCTGGAAGTTCAGTGCACACATTGACAACCGTTCTGTTAGATAGCTGCGTTTTGGATTTAGAAGCATATATTTCCCTGTGCTTGCTGCTGTTTCTTCCATAAGCCGGTAATGGGCTGAAAACGCCTGTTTTGGGACTCTGCAGAAAAAGTGTTCGCTGACTGTTGAATCCACACACGGGTTTAACTCTGGAAGTTGAGTACACACATTGACAACCGTTCTGTTAGATAGCTGCGTTATGGATGTAGAAGCAGATATTTCCCTGTGCTTACTGCTGTTTCTTCCATATGCCGGTAATGGGCTGAAAACGCCTGTTTTGGGACTCTGCAGAGAAAGTGTTTGCACACTGCTGAATTCACACACGGGTTTAACTATGGAAGTTGGGTGCACACATTGACAACAGTTCTGTTAGATAGCTGCGTTTTGGATTTAGAAGCAGATATTTCCCTGTGCTGACTGCTGTTTCTTCCATATGCCGGTAATGGGCTGAAAACGCCTGTTTTGGGACTCTGCAGAAAAAGTGTTTGAAGACTGCTGAATCCACACACGTGTTTATCTCTGGAAGTTGAGTGCACACATTGACAATCGTTCTGTTAGATAGCTGCGTTTTGGATTTAGAAGCAGATATTTCCCTGTGCTTACTGCTGTTTCTTCCATATGCCTGTATTGGGTTGAAAACACCTGTTTTCGGACCCGCAGAGAAAGTGTTTGCAGACTGCTGAATCCACACACGGGTTTAACTCTGGAAGTTGAGTGCACACATTGACAACCGTTCTGTTAGATAGCTGTGTTATGGATTTAGAAGCAGACATTTCCCTGTGCTTACTGCTGTTTCTTCCATATGCCGGTAATGGGCTGAAAACGCCTGTTTTGGGACTCTGCAGAGAAAGTGTTTGCAGACTGCTGAATCCACAAACGGGTTTAACTCTGGAAGTTGAGTGCACACGTTGACAACCGTTCTGTTAGATAGCTGCGTTTTGGATTTAGAAGCAGATATTTCCCTGTGCTTACTGCTGTTTCTTCCATATGCCTGTAATGGGCTGAAAACGCCTGTTGTGGGACTCTGCAGAGAATGTGTTTGCAGACTGCTGAATCCATACACGGGTTTAACTCTGGAAATTGAGTGCACACATTGACAACCGTTCTGTTAGATAGCTGCGTTTTGGATTTAGAAGCAGATATTTCCCTGTGCTTACTGCTGTTTCTTCCATATGCCGGTAATGGGCTGAAAACGCCTGTTTTGGGAATCTGCAGAGAAAGTGTTTGCAGACTGCTGAATCCAAACACGGTTTAACTCTGGAAGTTGAGTGCACACAATGACAACCGTTCTGTTAGATAGCTGCGTTTTGGATTTAGAAGCAGATATTTCCCTGTGCTTACTGCTGTTTCTTCCATATGCCGGTAATGGGCTGATAACGCCTCTTTTGGGACCTGCAGAGAAAGTGTTTGGAGACTGCTGAATCCACACACAGGTTTACCTCTGGAAGTTGAGTGCACACATTGACAACCGTTCTGTTAGATAGCTGTGTTATGGATTTAGAAGCAGACATTTCCCTCTGCTTACTGCTGTTTCTTCCATATGCTGGTAATGGGCTGAAAACGCCTGTTTTGGGACTCTGCAGAGAAAGTGCTTGCAGACTGCTGAATCCACAAACGGGTTTAACTCTGGAAGTTGAGTGCACACATTGACAAACGTTCTGTTAGATAGCTGCATTTTGGATTTAGAAGCAGATATTTCCCTGTGCTGACTGCTGTTTCTTCCATATGCCGGTAATGGGCTGAAAACGCCTGTTTTGGGACTCTGCAGAGAAAGTGTTTGAAGACTGCTGAATCCACACACGTGTTTAACTCTGGAAGTTGAGTGCACACATTGACAACCGTTCTGTTAGATAGCTGCGTTTTGGATTTAGAAGCAGATATTTCTCTGTGCTGACTGCTGTTTCTTCCATATGCCAGTAATGGGCTGAAAATGCCTGTTTTGGGACTCTGTACAGAAAGTGTTTGCAGACTGCTGAATCCACACACGGGTTTAACTCTGGAAGTTGAGTGCACACGTTGACAACCGTTCTGTTAGATAGCTGCGTTTTGGATTTAGAAGCAGATATTTCCCTGTGCTGACTGCTGTTTCTTACATATGCCTGTAATGGGCTGAAAACGCCTGTTGTGGGACTCTGTACAGAAAGTGTTTGCAGACTGCTGAATCCACACACGGTTTTAACTCTGGAAGTTGAGTGCACACATTGACAACCGTTCTGTTAGATAGCTGCGTTTTGGATTTAGAAGCATATATTTCCCTGTGCTTGCTGCTGTTTCTTCCATAAGGCAGTAATGGGTTGAAAACGCCTGTTTTGGGACTCTGCAGAGAAAGTGTTCGCTGACTGTTGAATCCACACACGGGTTTAACTCTGGAAGTTGAGTACACACATTGACAACCGTTCTGTTAGATAGCTGCGTTATGGATGTAGAAGCAGATATTTCCCGGTGCTCACTGCTGTATGTTCCATATGCCGGTAATTGGCTGAAAACGCCTGTTTTGGGACTCTGCAGAGAAAGTGTTTGCACACTGCTGAATTCACACACGGGTTTAACTCTGGAAGTTGAGTGCACACATTGACAACCGTTCTGTTAGATAGCTGCGTTTTGGATTTAGAAGCATTTATTTCCCTGTGCTTACTGCTGTTTCTTTCATATGCCGGTATTGGGCTGAAAACGCTTGTTTTGGGACTCTGCAGATAAAGTGTTTGCAGACTGCTGAATCCACAAACGGGTTTAACTATGGAAGTTGGGTGCACACATTGACAACCGTTCTGTTAGATAGCTGCGTTTTGGATTTAGAAGCAGATATTTCCCTGTGCTGACTGCTGTTTCTTCCATATGCCGGTAATGGGCTGAAAACGCCTGTTTTGGGACTCTGCAGAAAAAGTGTTTGAAGACTGCTCAATCCACACACGTGTTTATCTCTGGAAGTTGAGTGCACACATTGACAATCGTTCTGTTAGATATCTGCGTTTTGGATTTAGAAGCAGATATTTCTCTGTGCTGACTGCTGTTTCCTCCATATGCCGGTAATGGGCTGAAAATGCCTGTTTTAGGACTCTGTAGAGAAAGTGTTGGCACACTGCTGAATCCACACACGGGTTTAACTCTGGAAGTTGAGTGCACACATTGACAACTGTTCTGTTAGTTAGCTGCGTTTTGGATTCAGAAGCACATATTTCCCTGTGCTTACTGCTGTTTCTTCCATATGCCGGTAATGGGCTGAAAACGCCTGTTTTGGGAATCTGCAGAGAAAGTGTTTGCAGACTGCTGAATCCACACACTGTTTAACTCTGGAAGTTGAGTGCACACAATGACAACCGTTCTGTTAGATAGCTGCGTTTTGGATTTAGAAGCAGATATTTCCCTGTGCTTACTGCTGTTTCTTCCATATGCCGGTAATGGGCTGATAACGCCTCTTTTGGGACCTGCAGAGAAAGTGTTTGGAGACTGCTGAATCCACACACGGGTTTACCTCTGGAAGTTGAGTGCACACATTGACAACTGTTCTGTTAGATAGCTGTGTTATGGATTTAGAAGCAGACATTTCCCTCTGCTTACTGCTGTTTCTTCCATATGCCGGTAATGGGCTGAAAACGCCTGTTTAGGGACTCTGCAGAGAAAGTGTTTGCAGACTGCTGAATCCACAAACGGGTTTAACTCTGGAAGTTGAGTGCACACATTGACAAACGTTCTGTTAGATAGCTGCGTTTTGGATTTAGAAGCAGATATTTCCCTGTGCTGACTGCTGTTTCTTCCATATGCCGGTAATGGGCTGAAAACGCCTGTTTTGGGACTCTGCAGAGAAAGTGTTTGAAGACTGCTGAATCCACACACGTGTTTAACTCTGGAAGTTGAGTACACACATTGACAACCGTTCTGTTAGATAGCTGCGTTTTGGATTTAGAAGCAGATATTTCTCTGTGCTGACTGCTGTTTCTTCCATATGCCTGTAATGGGCTGAAAATGCCTGTTTTGGGACTCTGTACAGAAAGTGTTTGCAGACTGCTGAATCCACACACGGGTTTAACTCTGGAAGTTGAGTGCACACATTGACAACCGTTCTGTTAGATAGCTGCGTTTTGGATTTAGAAGCATATATTTCCCTGTGCTTGCTGCTGTTTCTTCCATAAGCCGGTAATGGGCTGAAAACGCCTGTTTTGGGACTCTGCAGAGAAAGTGTTTGCTGACTGTTGAATCCACACACGGGTTTAACTCTGGAAGTTGCGTGCTCACATTGACAACCTTTCTGTTAGATAGCTGCGTTATGGATGTAGAAGCAGATATTTCCCTGTGCTTACTGCTTTTTCTTCCATATGCCGGTAATGGGCTGAAAACGCCTGTTTTGGGACTCTGCAGAGAAAGTGTTTGCACACTGCTGAATTCACACACGGGTTTAACTCTGGAAGTTGAGTGCACACATTGACAACCGTTCTGTTAGATAGCTGCGTTTTGGATTTAGAAGCATATATTTCCCTGTGCTTACTGCTGTTTCTTTCATATGCCGGTATTGGGCTGAAAACGCCTGTTTTGGGACTCTGCAGAGAAAGTGTTTGCAGACTGCTGAATCCACAAACGGGTTTAACTATGGAAGTTGGGTGCACACATTGACAACCGTTCTGTTAGATAGCTGCGTTTTGGATTTAGAAGCAGATATTTCCCTGTGCTGACTGCTGTTTCTTCCATATGCCGGTAATGGGCTGAAAACGCCTGTTTTGGGACTCTGCAGAAAAAGTGTTTGAAGACTGCTGAATCCACACACGTGTTTATCTCTGGAAGTTGAGTGCACACATTGACAATCGTTCTGTTATATATCTGCGTTTTGGATTTAGAAGCAGATATTTCTCTGTGCTGACTGCTGTTTCTTCCATATGCCGGTAATGGGCTGAAAATGCCTGTTTTAGGACTCTGTAGAGAAAGTGTTGGCAGACTGCTGAATCCACACACGGGTTTAACTCTGGAAGTTGAGTGCACACATTGACAACTGTTCTGTTAGTTAGCTGCGTTTTGGATTCAGAAGCAGATATTTCCCTGTGCTTACTGCTTTTTCTTCCATATGCCGGTAATGGGCTGAAAACGCCTGTTTTGGGACTCTGCAGAGAAATTATTTGCAGACTGCTGAATCAACACACGGGTTTAACTCTGGAAGTTGAGTGCACGCGTTGACAACCGTTCTGTTAGATAGCTGCGTTTTGGATTTAGAAGCAGATATTTCCCTGTTCTGACTGCTGTTTCTTCCATATGCCGGTAATGGGCTGAAAACGCCTGTTTTGGGACTCTGCAGAGAAAGTATTTGCAGACTGCTGAATCAACACACGGGTTTAACTCTGGAAGTTGAGTGCACACATTGACAACCGTTCTGTTAGATAGCTGCGTTTTGGATTTAGAAGCAGATATTTCCCTGTGCTGACTGCTGTTTCTTCCGTATGCCGGTAATGGGCTGAAAACGCCTGTTTTGGGACTCTGCAGAGAAAGTGTTTGAAGACTTCTGATTCCACACACGTGTTTAACTCTGGAAGTTGAGTGCACACATTTACAACCGTTCTGTTAGATATCTGCGTTTTGGATTTAGAAGCAGATATTTCTCTGTGCTGACTGCTGTTTCTTCCATATGCCAGTAATGGGCTGAAAATGCCTGTTTTGGGACTCTGTACAGAAAGTTTTTGCAGACTGCTGAATCCACACACGGGTTTAACTCTGGAAGTTGAGTGCACACGTTGACAACCGTTCTGTTAGATAGCTGCGTTTTGGATTTAGAAGCAGATATTTCCCTGTGCTGACTGCTGTTTCTTCCATATGCCTGTAATGGGCTGAAAACGCCTGTTGTGGGACTCTGTACAGAAAGTGTTTGCAGACTGCTGAATCCACACACGGGTTTAACTCTGGAAGTTGAGTGCACACATTGACAACCGTTCTGTTAGATAGCTGCGTTTTGGATTTAGAAGCATATATTTCCCTGTGCTTGCTGCTGTTTCTTCCATAAGCCGGTAATGGGCTGAAAACGCTTGTTTTGGGACTCTGCAGAGAAAGTGTTCGCTGACTGTTGAATCCACACACAGGTTTAACTCTGGAAGTTGAGTACATACACGGGTTTAACTCTGGAAGTTGAGTACACACATTGACAACCGTTCTGTTAGATAGCTGCGTTATGGATGTAGAAGCAGATATTTCCCTGTGCTTACTGCTGTTTCTTCCATATGCCGGTAATGGACTGAAAACGCCTGTTTTGGGACTCTGCAGAGAAAGTGTTTGCACACTGCTGAATTCACACACGGGTTTAACTCTGGAAGTTGAGTGCACACATTGACAACCGTTCTGTTAGATAGCTGCGTTTTGGATTTAGAAGCATATATTTCCCTGTGCTTACTGCTGTTTCTTTCATATGCCGGTATTGGGCTGAAAACGCCTGTTTTGGGACTCTGCAGAGAAAGTGTTTGCAGACTGCTGAATCCACAAACGGGTTTAACTATGGAAGTTGGGTGCACACATTGACAACAGTTCTGTTAGATAGCTGCGTTATGGATTTAGAAGCAGATATTTCCCTGTGCTGACTGCTGTTTCTTCTATATGCCGGTAATGGGCTGAAAACGCCTGTTTTGGGACTCTGCAGAAAAAGTGTTTGAAGACTGCTGAATCCACACACGTGTTTATCTCTGGAAGTTGAGTGCACACATTGACAATCGTTCTGTTAGATATCTGCGTTTTGGATTTAGAAGCAGATATTTATCTGTGCTGACTGCTGTTTCTTCCATATGCCGGTAATGGGCTGAAAATGCCTGTTTAGGACTCTGTAGAGAAAGTGTTGGCAGACTGCTGAATCCACACACGGGTTTAACTCTGGAAGTTGAGTGCACACATTGACAACTGTTCTGTTAGTTAGCTGCGTTTTGGATTCAGAAGCAGATATTTCCCTGTGCTTACTGCTTTTTCTTCCATATGCCGGTAATGGGCTGAAAACGCCTGTTTTGGGACTCTGCAGAGAAAGTATTTGCAGACTGCTGAATCAACACACGGGTTTAACTCTGGAAGTTGAGTGCACACGTTGACAACCGTTCTGTTAGATAGCTGCGTTTTGGATTTAGAAGCAGATATATCCCTGTTCTGACTGCTGTTTCTTCCATATGCCGGTAATGGGCTGAAAACGCCTGTTGTGGGACTCTGCAGAGAAATTGTTTGCAGACTGCTGAATCCACACACGGGTTTAACTCTGGAAATTGAGTGCACACATTGACAACCGTTCTGTTAGATAGCTGCGTTTTGGATTTAGAAGCAGATATTTCCCTGTGCTTACTGCTGTTTCTTCCCTATGCCAGTAATGGGCTGAAAATGCCTGTTTTGGGACTCTGCAGAGAAAGAGTTTGAAGACTGCTGAATCCACACACGGGTTTAACTCTGGAAGCTGAGTGCACACAATGACAACCTTTCTGTTAGATAGCTGCGTTTTGTATTTAGAAGCAGATATTTCCCTGTGCTTACTGCTGTTTCTTCCATATGCCTGTATTGGGTTGAAAACACCTGCTTTCGGACCTGCAGAGAAAGTGTTTGCAGACTGCTGAATCCACACACGGGTTTAACTCTGGAAGTTGAGTGCACACATTGACAACCGTTCTGTTAGATAGCTGTGTTATGGATTTAGAAGCAGACATTTCCCTGTGCTTACTGCTGTTTCTTCCATATGCAGGCAATGGGCTGAAAACGCCTGTTTTGGGACCCTGCAGAGAAAGTGTTTGCAGACTGCTGAATCCACACACGGTTTAACTCTGGAAGTTGAGTGCACACAGTGACAACCGTTCTGTTAGATAGCTGCGTTTTGGATTTAGAAGCAGATATTTCCCTGTGCTTACTGCTGTTTCTTCCATATGCCGATAATGGGCTGATAACGCCTCTTTTGGGACCTGCAGAGAAAGTGTTTGGAGACTGCTGAATCCACACACGGGTTTACCTCTGGAAGTTGAGTGCACACATTGACAACCGTTCTGTTAGATAGCTGTGTTATGGATTTAGAAGCAGACATTTCCCTCTGCTTACTGCTGTTTCTTCCATATGCCGGTAATGGGCTGAAAACGCCTGTTTTGGCACTCTGCAGAGAAAGTGTTTGCAGACTGCTGAATCCACAAACGGGTTTAACTCTGGAAGTTGAGTGCACACATTGACAAACGTTCTGTTAGATAGCTGCATTTTGGATTTAGAAGCAGATATTTCCCTGTGCTGACTGCTGTTTCTTCCATATGCCGGTAATGGGCTGAAAACGCCTGTTTTGGGACTCTGCAGAGAAAGTGTTTGAAGACTGCTGAATCCACACACGTGTTTAACTCTGGAAGTTGAGTGCACACATTGACAACCGTTCTGTTAGATAGCTGCGTTTTGGATTTAGAAGCAGATATTTCTCTGTGCTGACTGCTGTTTCTTCCATATGCCAGTAATGGGCTGAAAATGCCTGTTTTGGGACTCTGTACAGAAAGTGTTTGCAGACTGCTGAATCCACACACGGGTTTAAATCTGGAAGTTGAGTGCACACATTGACAACCGTTCTGTTAGATAGCTGCGTTTTGGATTTAGAAGCATATATTTCCCTGTGCTTGCTGCTGTTTCTTCCATAAGCCGGTAATGGGCTGAAAACGCCTGTTTTGGGACTCTGCAGAGAAAGTGTTCGCTGACTGTTGAATCCACACACGGGTTTAACTCTGGAAGTTGAGTGCTCACATTGACAACCGTTCTGTTAGATAGCTGCGTTATGGATGTAGAAGCAGATATTTCCCTGTGCTTACTGCTGTTTCTTTCATATGCCGGTATTGGGCTGAAAACGCCTGTTTTGGGACTCTGCAGAGAAAGTGTTTGCAGACTGCTGAATCCACAAACGGGTTTAACTATGGAAGTTGGGTGCACACATTGACAACCGTTCTGTTAGATAGCTGCGTTTTGGATTTAGAAGCAGATATTTCCCTGTGCTTACTGCTGTTTCTTTCATATGCCGGTATTGGGCTGAAAACGCCTGTTTTGGGACTCTGCAGAGAAAGTGTTTGCAGACTGCTGAATCCACAAACGGGTTTAACTATGGAAGTTGGGTGCACACATTGACAACCGTTCTGTTAGATAGCTGCGTTTTGGATTTAGAAGCAGATATTTCCCTGTGCTGACTGCTGTTTCTTCCATATGCCGGTAATTGGCTGAAAACGCCTGTTTTGGGACTCTGCAGAAAAAGTGTTTGAAGACTGCTGAATCCACACACGTGTTTATCTCTGGAAGTTGAGTGCACACATTGACAATCGTTCTGTTAGATATCTGCGTTTTGGATTTAGAAGCAGATATTTATCTGTGCTGACTGCTGTTTCTTCCATATGCCGGTAATGGGCTGAAAATGCCTGTTTAGGACTCTGTAGAGAAAGTGTTGGCAGACTGCTGAATCCACACACGGGTTTAACTCTGGAAGTTGAGTGCACACATTGACAACTGTTCTGTTAGTTAGCTGCGTTTTGGATTCAGAAGCAGATATTTCCCTGTGCTTACTGCTTTTTCTTCCATATGCCGGTAATGGGCTGAAAACGCCTGTTTTGGGACTCTGCAGAGAAATTATTTGCAGACTGCTGAATCAACACACGGGTTTAACTCTGGAAGTTGAGTGCACGTGTTGACAACCGTTCTGTTAGATAGCTGCGTTTTGGATTTTGAAGCAGATATTTCCCTGTTCTGACTGCTGTTTCTTCCATATGCCGGTAATGGGCTGAAAACGCCTGTTTTGGGACTCTGCAGAGAAAGTATTTGCAGACTGCTGAATCAACACACGGGTTTAACTCTGGAAGTTGAGTGCACACATTGACAACCGTTCTGTTAGATAGCTGCGTTTTGGATTTAGAAGCAGATATTTCCCTGTGCTGACTGCTGTTTCTTCCGTATGCCGGTAATGGGCTGAAAACGCCTGTTTTGGGACTCTGCAGAGAAAGTGTTTGAAGACTTCTGAATCCACACACGTGTTTAACTCTGGAAGTTGAGTGCACACATTTACAACCGTTCTGTTAGATATCTGCGTTTTGGATTTAGAAGCAGATATTTCTCTGTGCTGACTGCTGTTTCTTCCATATGCCAGTAATGGGCTGAAAATGCCTGTTTTGGGACTCTGTACAGAAAGTTTTTGCAGACTGCTGAATCCACACACGGGTTTAACTCTGGAAGTTGAGTGCATACGTTGACAACCGTTCTGTTAGATAGCTGCGTTTTGGATTTAGAAGCAGATATTTCCCTGTGCTGACTGCTGTTTCTTCCATATGCCTGTAATGGGCTGAAAACGCCTGTTGTGGGACTCTGTACAGAAAGTGTTTGCAGACTGCTGAATCCACACACGGGTTTAACTCTGGAAGTTGAGTGCACACATTGACAACCGTTCTGTTAGATAGCTGCGTTTTGGATTTAAAGCAGATATTTCCCTGTGCTGACTACTGTTTCTTCCATATGCCGGTAATGGGCTGAAAACGCCTGTTTTGGGACTCTGCAGAGAAAGTTTTTGCAGACTGCTGAATCCACAAACGGGTTTAACTCTGGAAGTTGAGTGCACACATTGACAACCGTTCTGTTAGATTGCTGCGTTTTGGATTTAAAGCAGATATTTCCCTGTGCTGACTACTGTTTCTTCCATATGCCGGTAATGGGCTGAAAACGCCTGTTTTGGGACTCTGCAGAGAAAGTGTTTGAAGACTGCTGAATCCACACACGTGTTTAACTCTGGAAGTTGAGTGCACACATTGACACCCGATCTGTTAGATAGCTGCGTTTTGGATTTAGAAGCATATATTTCCCTGTGCTGACTGCTGTTTCTTCCATATGCCGGTAATGGGCTGAAAACGCCTGCTTTGGGACTCTGCAGAGAAACTGTTCGCTGACTGTTGAATACACACACGGGTTTAACTCTGGAAGTTGAGTGCACACATTGACAACCGTTCTGTTAGATAGCTGCGTTATGGATGTAGAAGCAGATATTTTCCTGTGCTTACTGCTGTTTCTTCCATATGCCGGTAATGGTCTGAAAACGCCTGTTTTGGGACTCTGCAGAGAAAGTGTTTGAACACTGCTGAATCCACACACGGGTTTAACACTGGAAGTTGAGTGCACACTTTGACAACCGTTCTGTTAGATAGCTGCGTTTTGGATTTAGAAGCAGATATTTCCCTGTGCTTACTGCTGTTTCTTCCATATGCCGGTAATGGGCTGAAAACGCCTGTTTTGGGACTCTGCAGAGAAAGTGTTTGCACACTGCTGAATTCACACACGGGTTTAACTCTGGAAGTTGAGTGCACACATTGACAACCGTTCTGTTAGATAGCTGCGTTTTGGATTTAGAAGCATATATTTCCCTGTGCTTACTGCTGTTTCTTTCATATGCCGGTATTGGGCTGAAAACGCCTGTTTTGGGACTCTGCAGAGAAAGTGTTTGCAGACTGCTGAATCCCCAAACGGGTTTAACTATGGAAGTTGGGTGCACACATTGACAACCGTTCTGTTAGATAGCTGCGTTTTGGATTTAGAAGCAGATATTTCCCTGTGCTGACTGCTGTTTCTTCCATATGCCGGTAATGGGCTGAAAACGCCTGTTTTGGGACTCTGCAGAAAAAGTGTTTGAAGACTGCTGAATCCACACACGTGTTTATCTCTGGAAGTTGAGTGCACACATTGACAATCGTTCTGTTATATATCTGCGTTTTGGATTTAGAAGCAGATATTTCTCTGTGCTGACTGCTGTTTCTTCCATATGCCGGTAATGGGCTGAAAATGCCTGTTTTAGGACTCTGTAGAGAAAGTGTTGGCAGACTGCTGAATCCACACACGGGTTTAACTCTGGAAGTTGAGTGCACACATTGACAACTGTTCTGTTAGTTAGCTGCGTTTTGGATTCAGAAGCAGATATTTCCCTGTGCTTACTGCTTTTTCTTCCATATGCCGGTAATGGGCTGAAAACGCCTGTTTTGGGACTCTGCAGAGAAATTATTTGCAGACTGCTGAATCAACACACGGGTTTAACTCTGGAAGTTGAGTGCACGCGTTGACAACCGTTCTGTTAGATAGCTGCGTTTTGGATTTAGAAGCAGATATTTCCCTGTTCTGACTGCTGTTTCTTCCATATGCCGGTAATGGGCTGAAAACGCCTGTTTTGGGACTCTGCAGAGAAAGTATTTGCAGACTGCTGAATCAACACACGGGTTTAACTCTGGAAGTTGAGTGCACACATTGACAACCGTTCTGTTAGATAGCTGCGTTTTGGATTTAGAAGCAGATATTTCCCTGTGCTGACTGCTGTTTCTTCCGTATGCCGGTAATGGGCTGAAAACGCCTGTTTTGGGACTCTGCAGAGAAAGTGTTTGAAGACTTCTGAATCCACACACGTGTTTAACTCTGGAAGTTGAGTGCACACATTTACAACCGTTCTGTTAGATATCTGCGTTTTGGATTTAGAAGCAGATATTTCTCTGTGCTGACTGCTGTTTCTTCCATATGCCAGTAATGGGCTGAAAATGCCTGTTTTGGGACTCTGTACAGAAAGTTTTTGCAGACTGCTGAATCCACACACGGGTTTAACTCTGGAAGTTGAGTGCATACGTTGACAACCGTTCTGTTAGATAGCTGCGTTTTGGATTTAGAAGCAGATATTTCCCTGTGCTGACTGCTGTTTCTTCCATATGCCTGTAATGGGCTGAAAACGCCTGTTGTGGGACTCTGTACAGAAAGTGTTTGCAGACTGCTGAATCCACACACGGGTTTAACTCTGGAAGTTGAGTGCACACATTGACAACCGTTCTGTTAGATAGCTGCGTTTTGGATTTAGAAGCATATATTTCCCTGTGCTTGCTGCTGTTTCTTCCATAAGCCGGTAATGGGCTGAAAACGCCTGTTTTGGGACTCTGCAGAGAAAGTGTTCGCTGACTGTTGAATCCACACACGGGTTTAACTCTGGAAGTTGAGTACACACACGGGTTTAACTCTGGAAGTTGAGTACACACATTGACAACCGTTCTGTTAGATAGCTGCGTTATGGATGTAGAAGCAGATATTTCCCTGTGCTTACTGCTGTTTCTTCCATATGCCGGTAATGGGCTGAAAACGCCTGTTTTGGGACTCTGCAGAGAAAGTGTTTGCACACTGCTGAATTCACACACGGGTTTAACTCTGGAAGTTGAGTGCACACATTGACAACCGTTCTGTTAGATAGCTGCGTTTTGGATTTAGAAGCATATATTTCCCTGTGCTTACTGCTGTTTCTTTCATATGCCGGTATTGGGCTGAAAACGCCTGTTTTGGGACTCTGCAGAGAAAGTGTTTGCAGACTGCTGAATCCACAAACGGGTTTAACTATGGAAGTTGGGTGCACACATTGACAACAGTTCTGTTAGATAGCTGCGTTATGGATTTAGAAGCAGATATTTCCCTGTGCTGACTGCTGTTTCTTCTATATGCCGGTAATGGGCTGAAAACGCCTGTTTTGGGACTCTGCAGAAAAAGTGTTTGAAGACTGCTGAATCCACACACGTGTTTATCTCTGGAAGTTGAGTGCACACATTGACAATCGTTCTGTTAGATATCTGGGTTTTGGATTTAGAAGCAGATATTTCTCTGTGCTGACTGCTGTTTCTTCCATATGCCGGTAATGGGCTGAAAATGCCTGTTTTAGGACTCTGTAGAGAAAGTGTTGGCAGACTGCTGAATCCACACACGGCTTTAACTCTGGAAGTTGAGTGCACACATTGACAACTGTTCTGTTAGTTAGCTGCGTTTTGGATTCAGAAGCAGATATTTCACTGTGCTTACTGCTGTTTCTTCCATATGCCGGTAATGGGCTGAAAACGCCTGTTTTGGGACTCTGCAGAGAAAGTATTTGCAGACTGCTGAATCAACACACGGGTTTAACTCTGGAAGTTGAGTGCACACGTTGACAACCGTTCTGTTAGATAGCTGCGTTTTGGATTTAGAAGCAGATATATTCCTGTTCTGACTGCTGTTTCTTCCATATGCCGGTAATGGGCTGAAAACGCCTGTTGTGGGACTCTGCAGAGAAATTGTTTGCAGACTGCTGAATCCACACACGGGTTTAACTCTGGAAATTGAGTGCACACATTGACAACCGTTCTGTTAGATAGCTGCGTTTTGGATTTAGAAGCAGATATTTCCCTGTGCTTACTGCTGTTTCTTCCCTATGCCAGTAATGGGCTGAAAATGCCTGTTTTGGGACTCTGCAGAGAAAGAGTTTGAAGACTGCTGAATCCACACACGGGTTTAACTCTGGAAGTTGAGTGCACACAATGACAACCGTTCTGTTAGATAGCTGCGTTTTGTATTTAGAAGCAGATATTTCCCTGTGCTTACTGCTGTTTCTTCCATATGCCTGTATTGGGTTGAAAACACCTGTTTTCGGACCTGCAGAGAAAGTGTTTGCAGACTGCTGAATCCACACACGGGTTTAACTCTGGAAGTTGAGTGCACACATTGACAACCGTTCTGTTAGATAGCTGTGTTATGGATTTAGAAGCAGACATTTCCCTGTGCTTACTGCTGTTTCTTCCATATGCAGGCAATGGGCTGAAAACGCCTGTTTTGGGACCCTGCAGAGAAAGTGTTTGCAGACTGCTGAATCCACACACGGTTTAACTCTGGAAGTTGAGTGCACACAGTGACAACCGTTCTGTTAGATAGCTGCGTTTTGGATTTAGAAGCAGATATTTCCCTGTGCTTACTGCTGTTTCTTCCATATGCCGATAATGGGCTGATAACGCCTCTTTTGGGACCTGCAGAGAAAGTGTTTGGAGACTGCTGAATCCACACACGGGTTTACCTCTGGAAGTTGAGTGCACACATTGACAACCGTTCTGTTAGATAGCTGTGTTATGGATTTAGAAGCAGACATTTCCCTCTGCTTACTGCTGTTTCTTCCATATGCCGGTAATGGGCTGAAAACGCCTGTTTTGGCACTCTGCAGAGAAAGTGTTTGCAGACTGCTGAATCCACACACGGGTTTAACTCTGGAAGTTGAGTGCACACATTGACAACCGTTCTGTTAGATAGCTGCGTTTTGGATTTAGAAGCATATATTTCCCTGTGCTTGCTGCTGTTTCTTCCATAAGCCGGTAATGGGCTGAAAACGCCTGTTTTGGGACTCTGCAGAGAAAGTGTTCGCTGACTGTTGAATCCACACACGGGTTTAACTCTGGAAGTTGAGTGCTCACATTGACAACCGTTCTGTTAGATAGCTGCGTTATGGATGTAGAAGCAGATATTTCCCTGTGCTTACTGCTGTTTCTTTCATATGCCGGTATTGGGCTGAAAACGCCTGTTTTGGGACTCTGCAGAGAAAGTGTTTGCAGACTGCTGAATCCACAAACGGGTTTAACTATCGAAGTTGGGTGCACACATTGACAACCGTTCTCTTAGATAGCTGCGTTTTGGATTTAGAAGCAGATATTTCCCTGTGCTTACTGCTGTTTCTTTCATATGCCGGTATTGGGCTGAAAACGCCTGTTTTGGGACTCTGCAGAGAAAGTGTTTGCAGACTGCTGAATCCACAAACGGGTTTAACTATGGAAGTTGGGTGCACACATTGACAACCGTTCTGTTAGATAGCTGCGTTTTGGATTTAGAAGCAGATATTTCCCTGTGCTGACTGCTGTTTCTTCCATATGCCGGTAATTGGCTGAAAACGCCTGTTTTGGGACTCTGCAGAAAAAGTGTTTGAAGACTGCTGAATCCACACACGTGTTTATCTCTGGAAGTTGAGTGCACACATTGACAATCGTTCTGTTAGATATCTGCGTTTTGGATTTAGAAGCAGATATTTATCTGTGCTGACTGCTGTTTCTTCCATATGCCGGTAATGGGCTGAAAATGCCTGTTTTAGGACTCTGTAGAGAAAGTGTTGGCAGACTGCTGAATCCACACACGGGTTTAACTCTGGAAGTTGAGTGCACACATTGACAACTGTTCTGTTAGTTAGCTGCGTTTTGGATTCAGAAGCACATATTTCCCTGTGCTTACTGCTTTTTCTTCCATATGCCGGTAATGGGCTGAAAACGCCTGTTTTGGGACTCTGCAGAGAAAGTATTTGCAGACTGCTGAATCAACACACGGGTTTAACTCTGGAAGTTGAGTGCACACGTTGACAACCGTTCTGTTAGATAGCTGCGTTTTGGATTTAGAAGCAGATATATCCCTGTTCTGACTGCTGTTTCTTCCATATGCCGGTAATGGGCTGAAAACGCCTGTTGTGGGACTCTGCAGAGAAATTGTTTGCAGACTGCTGAATCCACACACGGGTTATCTCTGGAAATTGAGTGCACACATTGACAACCGTTCTGTTAGATAGCTGCGTTTTGGATTTAGAAGCAGATATTTCTCTGTGCTGACTGCTGTTTCTTCCATATGCCAGTAATGGGCTGAAAATGCCTGTTTTGGGACTCTGCAGAGAAAGAGTTTGCAGACTGCTGAATCCACACACGGGTTTAACTCTGGAAGTTAAGTGCACACAATGACAACCGTTCTGTTAGATAGCTGCGTTTTGGATTTAGAAGCAGATATTTCCCTGTGCTTACTGCTGTTTCTTCCATATGCCTGTATTGGGTTGAAAACACCTGTTTTCGGACCTGCAGAGAAAGTGTTTGCAGACTGCTGAATCCACACACGGGTTTAACTCTGGAAGTTGAGTGCACACATTGACAACCGTTCTGTTAGATAGCTGTGTTATGGATTTAGAAGCAGACATTTCCCTGTGCTTACTGCTGTTTCTTCCATATGCCGGTAATGGGCTGAAAACGCCTGTTTTGGGACTCTGCAGAGAAAGTGTTTGCAGACTGCTGAATCCACAAACGGGTTTAACTCTGGAAGTTGAGTGCACACATTGACAACCGTTCTGTTAGATAGCTGCGTTTTGGATTTAGAAGCAGATATTTCCCTGTGTTGACTACTGTTTCTTCCATATGCCGGTAATGGGCGGAAAACGCCTGTTTTCGGACTCTGCAGAGAAAGTGTTTGAAGACTGCTGAATCCACACACGTGTTTAACTCTGGAAGTTGAGTGCACACATTGACAACCGTTCTGTTAGATAGCTGCGTTTTGGATTTAGAAGCAGATATTTCTCTGTGCTGACTGCTGTTTCTTCCATATGCCAGTAATGGGCTGAAAATGCCTGTTTTGGGACTCTGTACAGAAAGTGTTTGCAGACTGCTGAATCCACACACGGGTTTAACTCTGGAAGTTGAGTGCACACATTGACAACCGTTCTGTTAGTTAGCTGCGTTTTGGATTTAGAAGCAGATATTTCCCTGTGCTTACTGCTGTTTCTTCCATATGCCGGTAATGGGCTGAAAACGCCTGTTTTGGGACTCTGCAGAGAAAGTTTTTGCAGACTGCTGAATCCACAAACGGGTTTTACTCTGGAAGTTGAGTGCACACATTGACAACCGTTCTGTTAGATTGCTGCGTTTTGGATTTAAAGCAGATATTTCCCTGTGCTGACTACTGTTTCTTCCATATGCCGGTAATGGGCTGAAAACGCCTGTTTTGGGACTCTGCAGAGAAAGTGTTTGAAGACTGCTGAATCCACACACGTGTTTAACTCTGGAAGTTGAGTGCACACATTGACACCCGATCTGTTAGATAGCTGCGTTTTGGATTTAGAAGCATATATTTCCCTGTGCTGACTGCTGTTTCTTCCATATGCCGGTAATGGGCTGAAAACGCCTGTTTTGGGACTCTGCAGAGAAAGTGTTCGCTGACTGTTGAATACACACACGGGTTTAACTCTGGAAGTTGAGTGCACACATTGACAACCGTTCTGTTAGATAGCTGCGTTATGGATGTAGAAGCAGATATTTCCCTGTGCTTACTGCTGTTTCTTCCATATGCCGGTAATGGTCTGAAAACGCCTGTTTTGGGACTCTGCAGAGAAAGTGTTTGAACACTGCTGAATCCACACACGGGTTTAACACTGGAAGTTGAGTGCACACTTTGACAACCGTTCTGTTAGATAGCTGCGTTTTGGATTTAGAAGCAGATATTTCCCTGTGCTTACTGCTGTTTCTTCCATATGCCGGTAATGGGCTGAAAACGCCTGTTTTGGGACTCTGCAGAGAAAGTGTTTGCAGACTGCTGAATCCACACACGGGTTTAACTCTGGAAGTTGAGTGCACACATTGACAACCGTTCTGTTAGATAGCTGCGTTTTGGATTTAGAAGCAGATATTTCCCTGTGCTGACTGCTGTTTCTTCGATATGCCGGTAATGGGCTGAAAACGCCTGTTTTGGGACTCTGCACAAAAAGTGTTTGAAGACTGCTGAATCCACACACGTGTTTAACTCTGGAAGTTGAGTGCACACATTGACAAGCCTTCTGTTAGATATCTGCGTTTTGGATTTAGAAGCAGATATTTCTCTGTGCTGACTGCTGTTTCTTCCATATGCCGGTAATGGGCTGAAAACGCCTGTTTTGGGACTCTGTACAGAAAGTGTTTGCAGACTGCTGAATCCACACACGGGTTTCACTCTGGAAGTTGAGTGCACACATTGACAACCGTTCTGTTAGTTAGCTGCGTTTTGGATTTAGAAGCAGATATTTCCCTGTGCTTACTGCTATTTCTTCGATATGCCAGTTATGGGCTGAAAACGCCTGTTTTGGGACTCTGCAGAGAAAGTATTTGCAGACTGCTGAATCCACACACGGCTTTAACTCTGGAAGTTGAGTGCACACGTTGACAACCGTTCTGTTAGATAGCTGCATTTTGGATTTAGAAGCAGATATTTCCCTGTGCTTACTGCTGTTTCTTCCCTATGCCGGTAATGGGCTGAAAAAGCCTGTTGTGGGACTCTGCAGAGAAAGTGTTTGCAGACTGCTGAATCCACACACGGGTTTAACTCTGGAAGTTGAGTGCACACATTGACAACCGATCTGTTAGATAGCTGCGTTTTGGATTTAGAAGCAGATATTTCCCTGTGCTTACTGCTGTTTCTTCCATATGCCGGTAATGGGCTGAAAACGCCTGGTTTGGGACTCTGCAGAGAAAGTGTTTGCAGACTGCTGAATCCACACACGGGTTTAACTCTGGAAGTTGAGTGCACACATTGACAACCGTTCTGTTAGATAGCTGCGTTTTGGATTTAGAAGCAGATATTTCCCTGTGCTGACTGCTGTTTCTTCCATATGCCGGTAATGGACTGAAAACGCCTGTTTTGGGACTCTGCAGAGAAAGTGTTTGCAGACTGCTGAATCCACACACGGGTTTCACTCTGGAAGTTGAGTGCACACATTGACAACCAATCTGTTAGATAGCTGCGTTTTGGATTTAGAAGCAGATATTTCCCTGTGCTTACTGCAGTTTCTTCCATATGCCGGTAATGGGCTGAAAACGCCTGTTTTGGGACTCTGCAGAGAAAGTGTTTGCAGACTGCTGAATCCACACACGGGTTTCACTCTGGAAGTTGAGTGCACACATTGACAACCGTTCTGTTAGATAGCTGCGTTTTGGATTTAGAAGCATATATTTCCCTGTGCTTACTGCTGTTTCTTCCATAGGCCGGTAATGGGCTGAAAACGCCTGTTTTGGGACTCTGCAGAGAAAGTGTTTGCAGACTGCTGAATCCACACCCGGGTTTAACTCTGGAAGTTGAGTGCACACATTGACAACCGTTCTGTTAGATAGCTGCGTTTTGGATTTGGAAGCAGATATTTCCCTGTGCTGACTGCTCTTTCTTCCATATGCCGGTAATGGACTGAAAACGCCTGTTTTGGGACTCTGCAGAGAAAGTGTTTGCAGACTGCTGAATCCACACACGGGTTTAACTCTGGAAGTTGGGTGCACACATTGACAACCGTTCTGTTAGATAGCTGTGTTATGGATTTAGAAGCAGATATTTCCCTGTGCTGACTGCTGTTCTTCCATATGCCGGTAATGGGTTGAAATCGCCTGTTTTGGGACTCTGCAGAGAAGGTGTTTGCAGACTGCTGAATCCACACACGGGTTTAACTCTGGAAGTTGAGTGCACACATTGACAACTGTTCTCTTAGATAGGTGCGTTTTGGATTTAGAAGCAGGTATTTCCCTGTGCTTACTGCTGTTTCTTCCATATGCCGGTAATGGGCTGAAAACGCCTGTTTTGGGACTCTGCAGAGAAAGTGTTTGCAGACTGCTGAATCCACACACAGGTTTAACTCTGGAAGTTGAGTGCACACATTGACAACCGTTCTGTTAGATAGCGGCGTTTTAGATTTAGAAGCTGTTATTTCCCTGTGCTTTCTGCTGTTTTTTCCATTTGCCGGTAATGGGCTGAAAACGCCTGTTTTGGTACTCTGCAGAGAAAGTGTTTGCAGACTGCTGAATCCACACACGGGTTTAACTCTGGAAGCTTTGTGCACACATTGACAACCATTCTGTTAGATAGCTGCCTTTTTTATTTAGAAGCAGATATTTCCCTGTGCTTTCTGCTGTTCCTTCCATATGCCGGTAATGGGCTGAAAACGCCTGTTTTGGGACTCTGCAGAGAAAGTGTTTGCAGACTGCTGAATCCACACAAGTGTTTAACCCTGGAATTTGAGTACACACATTGACAACCGTTCTGTTAGATAGCTGCATTTTGGATTTGGAAGCAGATATTTCCCTGTGCTTACTGCTGTTTCTTCCATATTCCGGTAATGGGCTGAATACGCCTGTTTTGGAACTCTGCAGAGAAATTGTTTGCAGACTGCTGAATCCACACACGGGTTTAACTCTGGAAGTTGAGAGCACACATTGACAGCCGTTCTGTTAGATAGCTGCCTTTTGGATTTAGAAGCAGATATTTCCCTGTGCATACTGCTGTTTATTCCATATGCCGGTAAAGGGCTGAAAACGCCTCTTTTGGGACTCTGCAGAGAAAGTGTTTGCAGACTGCTGAATCCACACACGGGTTTAACTCTGGAAGTTGAGTGCACACATTGACAACCGTTCGGTTAGATAGCTGCGTTTTGGATTTAGAAGCAGATATTTCCCTGTGCTGACTGCCGTTACTTCCATATGCCGGCAATGGGCTGAAAACCCCTGTTTTGGGACTCTGTAGAGAAAGTGTTTGCAGACTACTGAATCCACACACGGGTTTAACTCTGGAAGTTGAGTGCACACATTGACAACCGTTCTGTTAGATAGCTGCGTTTTGGATTTAGAAGCAGATATTTCCCTTTGCTGACTGCTGTTTCTTGCATATGCCGGTATTGCGCTGAAAACGCCTGTTTTGGTACTCTGCAGAGAAAGTGTTTGCAGACTGCTGAATCCACACACGGGTTTAACTCTGGAAGTTGAGTGCACACATTGACAACCGTTCTGTTAGATAGCTGCGTTTTGGATTTGGAAGCAGACATTTCCCTGTGCTTACTGCTGCTTCTTACATATGCTGGTAATGGGCTGAAAATGCGTGTTGTGGGACTCTGCAGAGAAAGTGTTTGCAGACTGCTGAATCCACACACGGGTTTAACCCTGGAAGTTGAGTGCACACATTGACAACCGTTCTGTTAGATAGCTGCATTTTGGATTTACAAGCAGATATTTCCCTGGGCTGACTGCTGTTTCTTCCATATGCCGGTAATGGGCTGAAAACGCCTGTTTTGGGACTCTGCAGAGAAAGTGTTTGCAGACTGCTGAATCCACACACGGGTTTAACCCTGGAAGTTGAGTGCGCACATTGACAACCGTTCTGTTAGATAGCTGCATTTTGTATTTAGAAGCAGATATTTCCCTGTGCTGACTGCTGTTTCTTGCATATGCCGGTATTGCGCTGAAAACGCCTGTTTTGGGACTCTGCAGAGAAAGTGTTTGCAGACTGCAGTATCCACACAAGGGTTTAACTCTGGAAGTTGAGTGCACACATTGACAACCGTTCTGTTAGATAGCTGCGTTTTAGATTTAGAAGCAGACATTTCCCTGTGCTGACTGCTTTTTCTTGCATATGCCGGTATTGCACTGAAAACGCCTGATTTGGGACTCTGCAGAGAAAGTGTTTGCAGACTGCTGAATCCACACACGGGTTTAACTCTTTAAGTTGAGTGCACACATTGAAAACCGTTCTGTTAGATAGCTGCGTTTTGAATTTAGGAGCAGATATTTTCCTGTGCTTATTGCCCTTTCTTCCATATGCCGGTATTTGGCTGAAAACGCCTGTTTTGGGACTCTGCAGAGAAAGTGTTTGCAGACTGCTGAATCCACACACGGGTTTCACTCTGGAAGTTGAGTGAACACATTGACAACCGATCTGTTAGATAGCTTCGTTTTGAATTTAGAAGCAGATATTTCCCTGTGCTGACTGCTGTTTCTTGCATATGCCGGTATTGCACTTAAAACGCATGTTTTGGGACTCTGCAGAGAAAGTGTTTGCAGACTGCTGAATCCACACACGGGTTTAGCTCTGGAAATTGAGTGCACACATTGACAACCGTTCTGTTAGATAGCTGCGTATTGGATTTAGAAGCAGATATTTTCCTGTGCTTATTGCCCTTTCTTCCATATGCCGGTATTTGGCTGAAAACGCCTCTTTTGAGACTCTGCACAGAAAGTGTATGCAGACTGCTGAATCCACTCAGGGGTTTAACTCTGCAAGTTGAGTGCACACATTGACAACCGTTCTGTTAGATAGCTGCGTTTTGGGTTTAGAAGCAGATATCTCCCTGTGCTTACTGCCCTTTATTCCATATGCCGGTAATTGGCTGAAAACGCCTGTTTTGAGACAATGCACAGAAATTGTTTGCAGACTGCTGAATCCACACACGGGATTACCTCTGGAAGTTGAGTGCTCACATTGATATCCATTCTGTTAGATAGCGGCGTTTTGGATTTAGAAGCAGGTATTTCCCTGTGCTAACTGTCCTTTCTTCCATAGACTGGTATTGCGCTTAAAACGCCTCTTTTGAGACTCTGCACAGAAAGTGGTTGCAGACTGCTGAATCCACACATGGGTTTAACTCTGATAGTTGACTGCACGCATTGACAACCGTTCTGTTAGATAGCTGCGTTTTGGGTTTAGAAGCAGATATCTCCCTGTGCTTACTGCCCTTTCTTCCATATGCCGGTATTTGGCTGAAAACGCCTCTTTTCAGACAATGCAGAGAAAGTGTTTGCAGACTGCTGAATCCACACACGGGTTTACCTCTGGAAGTTGAGTGTACACACTGACAACCGTTCTGTTAGGTAGCTGCGTTTCTGATTTAGAAGCAGATATTTCCCAGTGCTTACTGCCCTTTATTCCATAAGCCGGTATTGGGCTGAAAATGCCTGTTTTGAGACTCTGCACAGAAAGTGTTTGCAGACTGCTGAATCCACACACGGGTTTAACTCTTGAAGCTGAGTGCACCCATTGACAACCGTTCTGTTAGATAGCTTTGTTTTGTATGTAGAAGCAGATATTTCTCTGTGCTTATTGTCCTTTCTTCCATACGCCGGTATTGGGCTGAAAACGCCTGTTTTGAGACTCCGCACAGAAAGTGTTTGCAGACTGCTGAATCCTTACACGGGTTTAACACTGGAAGTTGAGTGCACACATTGACAACCGTTCTGTTAGATAGCTGCTTTTTGGATTTAGAAGCAGATATTTCCCTGTACTTACTGCCCTTTCTTCCATATGCCGGTATTGGGCTGAAAACGCCTGTTTTGGGACTCTGCAGAGAAAGTGTTTGCAGACTGCTGAATCCACACACGGGTTTATCTCCGGACGTTGAGTGCACACATTGACAACCGTTCTGTTAGATAGCTGCATTTTGGATTTAGAAGCAGATATTTCTCTGTGCTTACTGCTGTTTCTTCCATATGCCGGTAATGGGCTGAAAACGCCTGTTTTAGGACTCTGCAGAGAAAGTGTTTGCAGACTGCTGAATCCACACACGGGTTTAACTCTGGAAGTTGAGTGCACACATTGAAAACCGTTCTGTTAGATAGCTGCGTTTTGGGTTTAGAAGAAGATATTTCCCTGAGCTTACTGCTGTTTCTTCCCTATGCCGGTAATGGGCTGAAAACGCCTGTTTTGGGACTCTGCAGAGAAGATGTTTGCAGACTGCTGAATCCACACACGGGTTTATCTCCGGACGTTCAGTGCACACATTGACAACCGTTCTGTTAGATAGCTGCGTTTTGGATTTAGAAGCAGATATTTCCCTGTGCTTACTGCTGTTTCTTCCATATGCCGGTAATGGGCTGATAACGCCTGTTTTGGGACTCTGCAGAGAAAGTGTTTGCAGACTGCTGATTCCACACACGGGTTTAACTCTGGAAGTTGAGAGCACACATTGACAACCGTTCTGTTAGATAGCTGCGTTTTGGATTTAGAAGCAGATATTTCCCTGTGCTGACTGCTGTTTCTTGCATATGCCGGTATTGCGCTGAAAACGCCTGTTTTGGGACTCTGCAGGGAAAGTGTTTGCAGACTGCTGAATCCAGACACGGGTTTAACTCTGGAATTTGAGTGCACACATTGAAAACCGTTCTGTTAGATAGCTGCATTTTGGATTTAGAAGCTGATATTTCCCTGTGCTGAGTGCTCTTTCTTGCATATGCCGTTATTGCCCTGAAAACGCCTGTTTTGGGACTCTGCAGAGAAAGTGTTTGCAGACTGCTGAATCCACACACGGGTTTAACTCTGGATGTTGAGTGCACACATTGACAACCGTTCTGTTAGATAGCTGCGTTTTGGTTTTAGAAGCAGATATCTCCCTCTGCTTACTGCCCTTTCTTCCTTATGCCGGTATTTGGCTGAAAACGTCTGTTTTGAGACAATTCACAGAAAGTGTTTGCAGACTGCTGAATCCACACACGGGTTTACCTCTGGAAGTTGAGTGTACACACTGACAACCGTTCTGTTAGGCAGCTGCGTTTCTGATTTAGAAGCAGATATTTCGCAGTGCTTACTGCCCTTTACTCCATAAGCCGGTATTGGGCTGAAAACGCCTGTTTTGAGACACTGCACAAAAAGGGTTTGCAGACTGCTGAATCCAGACACGGGTTTAACTCTGGAAGTTGCGTACACACATTGACATCCATTCTGTTAGATAGCGGCGTTTGGGATTTAGAAGCAGGTATTTCCCTGTGCTAACTGCCCTTTCTTCCTTAGGCCGGTATTGCGCTTAAAATGCCTCTTTTGAGACTCTGCACAGAAAGTGGTTGCAGACTGCTGAATCCACACATGGGCTTAACTATGAAAGTTGAGTGCACACACTGACAACCGTTCTGTTAGGTAGCTCCGTTTCTGATTTCGAAGCAGATATTTCCCAGTGCTTACTGCCCTTTATTCCATATGCCGGTATTTGTCTGAAAACGCCTCTTTTGAGACTCTGCACAGAAAGTGTATGCAGACTGCTGAATCCACTCACGGGTTTAACTCTGGAATTTGAGTGCACACATTGACAACCGTTCTGTTAGATAGGTGCGTTTTGGGTTTAGAAGCAGATATCTCCCTGTGCTTACTGCCCTTTCTTCCATATGCCGGTATTTGGCTGAAAACGCCTGTTTTAATACAATGCAGAGAAAGTGTTTGCAGACTGCTTAATCCACACACGGGTTTACCTCTGGAAGTTGAGTGTACACACTGACAACCGTTCTGTTAGGTAGCTGCGTTTCTGATTTAGAAGCAGATATTTCCCAGTGCTTACTGCCCTTTATTCCATAAGCCGGTATTGGGCTGAAAATGCCTGTTTTGAGACTCTGCACAGAAAGTGTTTGCAGACTGCTGAATCCACACACGGGTTTAACTCTTGAAGCTGAGTGCACCCATTGACAACCGTTCTGTTAGATAGCTTTGTTTTGTATTTAGAAGCAGATATTTCTCTGTGCTTATTGTCCTTTCTTCCATACGCCGGTATAGGGCTGAAACCGCCTGTTTTGAGACTCTGCACAGAAAGTGTTTGCAGACTGCTGAATCATTACACGGGTTTAACTCTGGACGTTGAGTGCACACATTGACAACCGTTCTGTTAGATAGCTGCATTTTGGGTTTAGAAGCAGATATTTCCCTGTTCTTACTGCCCTTTCTTCCATATGCTGGTATTGGGCTGAAAACGCCTGTTTTGAGACTGCACAGAAAGTTTTTAGAGACTGCTGAATCCACACACGGGTTAAACTGTGGAAGTTGAGTGCCCACATTGATGACGGTTCTGTTAGATACCTGTCTTTTGAATTTAGAAGCAGATATTTCCCTCTACTTACTGCCATTTCTTCCATATGCCGGAATTGGGCTGAAAATGCCTGTTTTGAGACTCTGCACAAGAAGTGTTTGCAGACTGCTGAATCCACACACGGGTTTAACTCTGGAAGCTGAGTGCACACATTGACAACCATTCTGTTAGATAGCTGCGTTTTGGATTTAGAAGCAGATATTTCCCTGTGTTTATTGCCCTTTCTTCCATACGCCGGTATTGGGCTGAAAAGGCCTGTTTTGAGGCTCTGCACAGAAAGTGTTTGCAGACTGCTGAATCCACACATCGGTGTAACTCTGGAAGTTGAGTGCACACATTGACCACCGTTCTGTTAGATAGCTGCGTTTTGGATATAGAAGCAGATATTTCCCTGTGCTTACTGCTGTTTCTTCCATATGCCGGTACTCGGCTGTAAAGGCCTGTTTTGAGACTGCACAGAAAGTGTTAGCAGACTGCTGAATCCACACACGGGTTTAACTCTGGAAGCTGAGTGCAAACATTGACAACCGTTCTGTTATATGGCTGCGTTTTGGATTTAGAAGCAGATATCTTCCTGTGTTTACTGACCTTTCTACCATATGCCGGTATGGGGCTGAAAACGCCTGTTTTGAGACTCTGCACAGAAAGTGTTTGCAGACTGCTGAATCCACACATGAGGTTTAACTATGGAAGTTGAGTACACACACTGACAACCGTTCTGTTAGGTAGCTGCGTTTCTGATTTCGAAGCAGATATTTCCCAGTGCTTACTGCCCTTTATTCCATAGGCCGGTATTGCGCTGAAAACACCTCTTTTGAGACTCTGCACAGAAAGTGTATGCAGACTGCTGAATCCAGTCACGGATTTAACTCTGGAAGTTGAGTGCACACATTGACAACCGTTCTGTTAGATAGCTGCGTTTTGGATTTAGAAGCAGATATTTTCCTGTGCTTATTGCCCTTTCTTCCATATGCCGGTATTTGGCTGAAAACGCCTCCTTTGAGACTCTGCACAGAAAGTGTATGCAGACTGCTGAATCCACTCACGGGTTTAACTCTGGAAGTTGAGTGCACATATTGACAACCGTTCTGTTGGATAGCTGCGTTTTGGGTTTAGAAGCAGATATCTCCCTGTGCTTACTGCCCTTTCTTCCATATGCCAGTAATGGGTTGAAAACGCCTGTTTTGGGACTCTTCACAGAAAGTGTTTGCAGACTGCTGCATCCACACATGGGTTTAATTCTGGAAGTTGAGTGCACACATTGACAAACTTTCTCTTAGACAGCTGCGTTTTGGATTTAGAAGCAGATATTTCCCAGTGCTTACTCCCCTTCCTTCCGTAAGCCGGTATTGGGCTGAAAACGCCTGCTTTGAGACTCTGCAAAGAAAGATTTAGCAGACTGCTGAATCCACACACGGGTTTAACTCTGGAAGTTCAGTGCACACATTTACAACACTTCTGTTAGAGAGCTGCGTTTTGGATTTAGAAGCAGATATTTCCCTGTGCTTACTGCCCTTTCATCCACATGCCGGTATTGGGCTGAAAACGCCTATTTTGAGACTGCACAGAAAGTGTGTGCAGACTGCTGAATCCACACACGGGTTTAACTCTGGAAGTTGAGTGCACACATTGACAACCGTTCTGTTAGATAGCTGCATTTTGGGTTTAGAAGCAGATATCTCCCTGTGCTTACTGCCCTTTCTTCCATATGCCGGTATTTGGCTGAAAGCGCCAATTTTGAGGCTCTGCACAGAAAGTGTTTGCAGACTACTGAATCCACACACGAGTTTAACTCTGGAAGTTGAGTGCACACATTGACAACCGTTCTGCTACATATCTGCGTTTTGTATTTAGAAGCATATATTTCCCTGTGCTTACTGCCCTTTCTTCCATACGGCGGTATAGGGCTGAAAACGCCTGTTTGAGGCTCTGCACAGAAAGTGTTTGCAGACTGCTGGATCATTGCACGGGTTTAACTCTGGAAGTTGAGTGCACACATTGACAACCGTTCTGTTAGATAGCTGCGTTTTGGATTTAGAAGCAGATATTTCCCTGTGCTTACTGCTGTTTCTTCCATATGCCGGTAATGGGCTGAAAACGCCTGTTTTGGGACTCTGCAAGGAAAGAGTTTGCAAATTACTGAATCCACACACGGGTTTAACTCTGGAAACTGAGTGAACACATTGTCAACCCTTCTGTTAGATAGCTGTGTTTTGGATTTAGAAGCAGATAATTCCCTGTGCTTACTGACGTTTCTACCAAAGGCCGGTATAGGGTTGAAAACGCCTGATTTGAGACACTGCACAGAAACTGTTTGCAGACTGCTGAATCCACACACGGGTTTAACTCTGGAAGTTGAGTGCACACATTGACAACCGTTATGTTAGATATCTGTGTTTTGGATTTAGAAGCAGATATTTCCCTGTGCTTGCTGCCCTTTCTTCCATATGCCGTTATTTGACTGAAAACGCCTGTTTTGAGACTCTGCAGCGAAAGTGTTTGCAGACTGCTGAATCCACACACGGGTTTCACTCTGAATGTTAAGTGCAAACTTTTACAACCGTTCTGTTAGATAGCTGCGTTTTGGATTTAGAAGTAGATATTTCCCTGTGGTAACAGCCCTTTCTTCCGTAGGCCGCTAATGGGCTGAAAACGCGTCTTTTGAGACTCTGCAAAGAAAGTGTTTGTAGACTGCTGAATCCACAGACGGGTTTAACTCTGGAAGTTGAGTGCACACATTGAAAACCGTTCTGTTAGATAGCTGCGTTTTGGATTTAGAAGCATATATCTTCCTGTGTTTACTGCCCTTTCTTCCATATGCCGGTATTGGGCTGAAAACGCTTGTTTTGAGACTCTGCACAGAAAGTGTTTGCAGACTGCTGAATCCACTCACGGGTTTAACTCTGGAAGTTGAGTGCACACATTGACATCCGTTCTGTGAGGTAGCTGCGTTCTTGATTTAGAAGCAGATATTTCCCAGTGCTTACTTCCCTTAATTCCGTAAGCCGGTAATGGGCTGAAAACGCCTGTTTTGAGACTCTGCACAGAAAGTGTTTGCAGACTGCTGAATCCACTCACGGGTTTAACTCTGGAAGTTGAGTGCACACATTGACAACTGATTTGTTAGATAGCTGCGTATTGGATTTAGAAGCAGATATTTCCCTGTGCTAACTGCCCTTTCTTCCAAAGGCCGGTATTGCGCTGAAAACGCTTCTTTTGAGACTCCGCACAGAAAGTGTTTGCAGACTGCTGAATCCACACACGAGTTTAACTCTGGAATTGAGTTCACACATTGACAACCGTTCTGTTAGATAGCTGCGTTTTGAATTTAGAAGCAGATATTTCCCTGTACTAACCGCAATTCCTTCCGTATGCCGGTATTGGGCTGAAAACGCCTGTTTTGAGACTCTGCACAGAAAGTGTTTGCAGACTGCTGAATGCACACACGAGTTTAACTCTGGAAGTTGAGTGCACACATTGACAACCGTTCTGTTAGGTAGTTGCGTTTTGGATTTAGAAGCAGATATTTCCCTGTGCTGACTGCTGTTTCTTCCATATGCCGGTAGTGGGCTGAAAACGCCTGTTTTGAGACTCTGCACAGAAAGTGTATGCAGACTGCTGAATCAAAACACGGGTTTAACTCTGAAAGTTCAGTGCACACTTTGATAACCGTTCCGTTAGATAGCTGCATTTTGGATTTAGAAGCAGGTATTTCCGAGTGCTATCTGCCCTTCCTTCCCTAGGCCGGTATTGCGCTTAAAACTCTTCTTTTGAGACTCTGCACAGAAAGTGGTTGCAGACTGCTGAATCCACTCACGGGTTTAACTCTGTAAGTTGAGTGCACACATTCACAACCGTTCTGTTAGATAGCTGCATTTTGAATTTAGAAGCAGATATTTCCCTGTACTAACTGTGCTACCTTCCATATGCCGGTATTGGAATGAAAACGCCTGTTTTGAGACTCTGCACAGAAAGTGGTTGCACACTGCTGAATCCACACACGGGTTTAACTCTGGAAGTTGAGTGCAGACATTGATAACCGTTCTGTTGGATAGCGGGTTTTGGATTTAGAAGCAGGCATTTCCCTGTGCTTACTGCCCTTACTTCAATATGCCAGTATTGGGATGAAAACGCCTGTTTTGAGGCTCTGCACAAAAAGTGGTTGCAGACTGATGGATCCACACATGGGTTTAACTCTGGAAGATGAGTGCACACATTGACAACCGTTCTGTTAGATAGCTGCGTATTGGATTTAGAAGCAGATATTTCCCTGTGCTAACTGCCCTTCCTTCAATATGCCGGTTTTGGAATGAAAACGCCTGTTTTGAGACTCTGCACAGAAAGTGGTTGCACACTCCTGTATCCACACACGGGTTTAACTCTGGAATTTCAGTGCACACATTGACAACCGTTCTGTTAAATAGCTGCGTTTTGGATTTAGAAGCAGGTATTTCCCTTTGCTAACTGCCCTTTCTTCCAAATGCCGGTATTGGGCAGAAAATGTCTGTTTTGAGACTCTGCACAAAAAGTGGTTGCAGACTGATGAATCCACACATGGGTTTAACTCTGTAAGTTGAGTGCACACATTCACAACCGTTCTGTTAGATAGCTGCATTTTGAATTTAGAAGCAGATATTTCCCTGTACTAACTGCGCTACCTTCCATATGCCGGTATTGGAATGAAAACGCCTGTTTTGGGACTCTGCACAGAAAGTGTTTGCAGACTGCTGAATCCACACACGGGTTTATCTCTGGAAGCTGAGTGCAGACGTTGGCAACCATTCTGTTAGATAGCTGCGTTTTAGATTTAGAAGGAGATATTTCCCTGGGCTAATTGCCCTTTCTTCCATACGCCGGTATTGGGCTGAAAACGCCTGTTTTGAGGCTCTGCACAGAAAGTGTTTGCAGACTGCTGAATCCACACACGGGTTTAACTCTGGAAGTTGAGTGCACACAATGACAACCATTCTGTTAGATAGCTGTGTTTTGGATTTAGAAGTTGAAATTTCCCTGTGCTTACTGCTGTTTCTTTCATATGCCTGTACTGGGCTGAAAACGCCTGTTCTGAGAATGCACAGATAGTGTTTGCAGACTGCTGAATCCACACACGGGTTTAACTCTGGAAGCTGAGGGAACACATTGACAACTGTTTTGTTAGATAGCTGCGTTTTGGATTTAGAACCAGATATTTCCCTGTGCTTAATGCCCTTTCTTCCGTACGCCAGTATTGGCTGAAAACGCCTGCTTTTATGCTCTGCACAGAAAGGGTTTGCAGACTGCTGAATCCACACACGGGTTTAACTCTGGAAGTTGAGTGCACACATTGACAACCGTTCTGTTAGAGAGCTGCGTTTTGGATTTAGAAGCAGAAATTTCCCTATGCTTTCTGCTGTTTCTTCCATATGCCGGTACTGGGCAAAAACGCCTGTTCTGAGAATGCACAGAAAGTGTTTTCAGACTGCTGAATCCACACACGGTTTTAACTCTGGAAGCTAAGTGCACACATTGACAACCGTTATGTTAGATACCTGCGTTTTGGATTTAGAAGCAGATATTTTCCTGTGCTTACAGCCCTTTCTTCCGTATGCCGGTATTGTTATCAAAACGCCTATTCTGAGACTCTTCACAGAAAGGGTTTGCAGACTGCTGAATCCACACATGGGTTTACCTCTCGAAGTTGAGTGCACATATTGTCATACGATCTGTAGGTAGCTGCGTTTTGTATTTTGAAGCAGATATTTCCCTGTGCTAACTACCCTTTCTTCCATATGCTGATATTGGGCTGAAAACGCCTGTTTTGAGACTTTGCACAGAAAGTGTTTGCAGACTGCTGAATCCACACACAGGTTTAACTCTGGAAGTTGAGTGCACACATTGTCAACACTTCTGTTAGATAGCTGTGTTTTGGATTTAGAAGCAGATATTTCCCTGTGCTTGCTGCCCTTTCTTCCATATGCCGGTATAGGGCTGAAAACGCCTGTTTTCAGACTTTGCACAGAAAGTGTTTGCAGACTGCTGAATCCACACACCGGTTTAACTCTGGAAGTTGAGTGCACTCATTGACAACCGTTCTGTTAGATAGCTGCGTTTTGGATTTATAAGCAGATATTTCCCTGTGTTTACAGCCCTTTTTCCTTACGCCGGTATTGGGCTGAAAACGCCTGTTTTGAGACCCTGCACAGAAAGTGTTTGCAGACTGCTGAATCCACACACGGGTTTATCTCTGGAAGCTGAGTTCAGACGTGGACAACCGTTCTGTTAGATAGCTGCGTTTTGGATTTAGAAGCAGATATTTACCTGTGCTTATTGCCCTTTCTTCCATACGCCGGTATTGGACTGAAAACGCCTCTTTTGAGGCTCTGCACAGAAAGTGTTTGCAGACTGCTGAATCCACACACGGGTTTAATTCTGGAAGTTGTGTGCACACATTGACAACCGTTCTGTTAGAAAGCTGCGTTTTGGATTTAGAAGTTGAAATTTCCCTGTGCTTACTGCTGTTTCTTTCATATGCCGGTACTGGGCTGAAAACGCCTGTTCTGAGACTTCACAGATAGTGTTTGCAGACTGCTGAATCCACACACGGGTTTAACTCTGGAAGCTGAGTGCACAGATTGACAACCGTTCTGTTAGAGAGCTGCGTTTTGGATTTAGAAGGAGAAATTTCCCTATGCTTACTGCTCTTTCTTCCGTATGCCGGTACTGGGCGAAAACGCGTGTTCTGAGACTGCACATAAAGTGTTTGCAGACTGCTGAATCCACACACGGGTTTAACTCTGGAAGCTGATTGCTCACATTGACAAACGTTATGTTAGATAACTGCGTTTTGTAGTTAGAAGCAGATATTATCCTGTGCTTACCGCCCTTTCTTCCGTATGCCGGTATTGGTATGAAAACGCCTATTCTGAGACTCTTCACAGAAAGGGTTTGCAGACTGCAGAATCCACACATGTGTTACCTCTGGAAGTTGAGTGCACATATTGTCATATGATCTGTAGGTAGCTGCGTTTTGTATTTTGAAGCAGATATTTCCCTGTGCTAACTACCCTTTCTTCCATATGCCGGTATTGGGCTGAAAACTCCTGTTTTGAGACTTTGTACAGAAAGTGTTTGCAGACTGCTGAATCCACACACAGGTTTAATTCTGGAAGTTGAGTGCACACATTGTCAACCCTTCCATTAGATAGCTGTGTTTTGGATTTAGAAGCAGATATTTCCCTGTGCTTAATGCCCTTTCTTCCATACGCCGGTATTTAGCTGGAAACGCCTGTTTTGAGACTCTGCACACAAAGTGTTTGCAGACTGCTGAATCCACAGACGGGTTTAACTCTGGAACTTGAGTGCCCACATTGACAACCGTTTGTTAGATAGCTGCATTTTTGATTTAGAAGCAGATGATTTCCTGTGCTTACTGCCCTTTCTTCCATGTGCTGGTATTGGGCTGAAAACGCCTGTTTTGAGACTCTGCACCGAAAGGGTTTGCAGACTGCTGAATCCACACATGGGTTTACCTCTGGAAGTTGAGTGCACATATTGTCATGCGATCTGTTAGATAGCTGCGTTTTGTGTTTTGAAGCAGATATTTCCCTGTGTCAAGTACCCTTTCTTCCATATGCCGGTATTGGGCTGAAAACGCCTGTTTTGAGACTCTGCACAGAAAGTGTTTGCAGACTGCTGAATCCACACACAGGTTTAACTCTGGAAGTTGAGTGCACACATTGTCAACCCTTCCGTTATATAGCTGTGTTTTGGATTTAGAAGCAGATATTTCCCTGTGCTTACTGCCCTTTCTTCCATATGCCGGTATTGGGCTGAAAACGACTGTTTTGAGAATCTGCACAGAAAGTGTTTGCAGCCTGCTGAATCCACACATGGATTTAACTCTGGAAGTTGAGTGCACACATTGACAACCCTTCTCTTGGATAGCTACGTTTTGGATTTAGAAGCATATATTTCCCTGTCCTTACTGCCCTTCTTTCCGTAGGTCGGCATTGGGCTGAAAACGCCTCTTTTGAGACTCAGCAAAGAAAGTGTTTGCGGACTGATGAATTCACACACGGGTTTAACTCTGGAAGTTGAGTGCGCACATTGACAACCGGTCTGTTAGATAGCTGCGTTTTGGTATTAGAAGCAGTTATTTCCCTGTGCTAACTGCTGTTTCTTCCATATGCCGGTACTGGGCTGAAAACGCCTGTTTTAAGACTGCACACAAACTGTTTGCAGACTGCTGAATCGACACACGGGTTTAAATTTGGAAGTTGAGTGCACACATTGACAACCGTTCTGTTAGATAGCTGCGTTTTGGATTTAGAATTGAAATTTCCCTGTGCTTACTGCTGCTTCTTTCATATGACGGTACTGGGCTGGAAACGCCTGTTCTGAGACTGCACAGATAGTGTTTGCAGACTACTGAATCCACACACGGGTTTAACTCTGGAAGCTGAGTGCACACATTGACAACCGTTTTCTTAGAAGCTGCGTTTTGGATTTAGAAGCAGGTATTGCCCTGTGCTTAATGCCCTTTCTTCCATATGCCGTTATTGGGCTGAAAACACCTGTTTTGAGGCTCTGCACAGAAAGTGATTGCACACTGATGAATCCACACACGGGTTTAACTCTGGAAGTTGAGTGCACACATTGACAACCGTTCTGTTAGATAGCAGTATTTTGGTTTTAGAAGCAGATATTTCCCTGTGCGTACTGCCCTTTCTTCCATATGCCGGTATAGGGCTGAAAACGCCTGTTTTCAGACTGCACAGAAAGTGTTTGCAGACTGTGAAATCCACACACGTGTTTAACTCTGGAAGTTGATTGCACACATTGACAACAGTTCTCTTAGATAGCTGCGTTTAGGATTTAGAAGCAGATATTTCCCTGTGTTTACTGCCCTTTCTTCCAAATGCCGGTATTGGCCAGAACGCCTGTTTTGAGACTCTGCACAGAAAGCGTTTGCAGACTGCTGAATCCACAAATGGGTTTACCTCTGGAAGTTGAGTGCACATATTGTCATACGTTCTGTTAGATAGCTGCGTTTTGTATTTTGAAGCAGATATTTCCCTGTGCTAACTGCCCTTTCTTCCATAGGCCGGTATTGGGCTGAAAACGTCTGTTTTGAGACTTTGCACAGAAATTATTTGCAGACTGCTGAATCCACACACTGGTTTAACTCTGGAAGTTGAGTGCACACATTGTCAAGCCTTCTGTTAGGTAGCTGTGTTTTGGATTTAGAAGCAGATATTTCCCTGTGCTTGCTGCCCTTTCTTACATATGCCGGTATAGAGCTGAAAACGCCTGTTTTGAGACTCTGCACAGAAAGTGTTTGCAGGCTGCTGAATCCACACACGCGTTTAACTGTGGAAGTTGAGTGCACACATTGACAACCGTTCTGTTAGATAGCTGCGTTTTGGATTTTGAAGCAGGTATTTCCCTGTGCTAACTGCCCTTTCCTCCGTATGCCGGTATTGGGCTGTAAATGCCTGTTTTGAGACTGCACAAAAAGTGTTTGCAGACAGCTGAATCCACACACGGGTTTAACTCTGGAAGCTGAGTGCAGACATTGACAACCGTTCTGTTAGATAGCTGCGTTTTGGATTTAGAAGCATATATTTCCCTGTGCTTATTCCCCTTTCTTCCATACGCCGGTACTGGGCTGAAAACGCCTGTTTTGAGGCTCTGCACAGAAAGTGTTTCCAGACTGCTGAATCCACACACGGGTTTAACACTGGAAGTTGAGTGCACCCATTGACAACCGTTCTGTTAGATAGCTGCGTTTTGGATTTAGAAGCAGAAAATTCCCTGTGCTTAATGCTGTTTATTCCATATGCCGGTACTGGGCTGAGAACGCCTGTTCTGAGACTGCACAGAAAGTGTTTGCAGACTGCTGAATCCACACACGGGATTAACTCTGGAAGTTGAGTGCACACTTTGACAACCGTTCTGTTAGATAGCTGCGTTTTGGGTTTAGGAGCACATATTTCCCTGTGCTTACTGCCATTTCATCCATAAGCCGGTATTGGGCTGAAAACGCCTGTTTTGAGACTCTGCACAGATAGTGTTTGCAGACCTCGGAATCCACAGACGGGTGTAACTCTCGAAGTTGAGTGCACACGTTGACAACCGTTCTGTTAGATAGCTGTGTTTTGGATTTAGAAGCCGATATTTCCCTGTGTTTACTGCCCTTTCTTCCATATGCCGATATTGGCCTAAAACGCCTGTTTTGAGACTCGGCACACAAAGTGTTTGCAGACTGCTGAATCCACACACGGGTTTAAATCTGGAAGTTGAGTGCACATATTGTCATATGATCTCTTAGATACCTGCGTTTTGGATTTTGAAGCAGATATTTCACTGTGCCAACTGCCCTTTCCTCCATATGCCTGTATTGGGCTGAAAACGCCTGTTTTGAGACTCTGCACAGAAAGTGTTTGCAAACTGCTGAATCCACACACGGGTTTAACTCTGGAAGTTGAGTGCACACAGTGACAACCGTTCTGTAAGATAGCTGCGTTTTGGATTTAGAAGCAGATATTTTCCTGTGCTTACTGTCCTTTCTTCCATATGCTTGTATTGGCCTAAAACGCCTGTTTTGAGCCTCGGCACAGAAACTGCCCTTTCCTCCATATGCCGGTATTGGGCTGAAAACGCCTGTTTTGAGACTCTGCACAGAAAGTGTTTGCAGACTGCTGAATCCACACACGGGTTTAACTCTGGAAGTTGAGTGCACACACTGACAACCGTTTGTTAGATAGCTGCGTTTTGGATTTAGAAGCAGATATTTCCATGTGCTTAATGCCCTTTCTTCCATACGCCGGTATTGGGCTGAAAACGCCTGTTTTGAGGCTCTGCACAGAAAGTGTTTGCAGACTGCTGAATCCACACACGTGTTTAAATCTGGAAGCTGAGTGCACACATTGACAACCGTTCTGTTAGATAGCTGCGTTTTGGATTTAGAAGCAGATATTTTCCTGTGCTTACTGCCCTTTCTTCCATATGCCGGTATTGGGCTGAAAACGCCTATTTTGAGACTCTGCACAGAAAGTGTTTGCAGACTGCTGAATCCACACGTGGGTTTACCTCAGGAAGTTGAATGCACATATTGTCATACAATCTGTTAGATAGCTGCGTTTTGTATTTTGAAGGAGATAATTCCCTGTACTAACTACCCTTTCTTCCATATGCCGGTATTGGGCTGAAATCGCCAGTTTTCAGACTCTGCACAGAAAGTGTTTGCAGACTGCTGAATCAACACACGGTTTTAACTGAGGAAGTTGAGTGCACACATTGACTACCGTTCTGTTAGAAAGCTGCGTTTTGGATTTTGAAGCAGATATTTCCCTGTGCTAAGTGTCCTTTCTTCCATATGCCGGTATTGGGCTGTAAATGCCTGTTTTGAGACTCTGCACAGAAAGTGTTTGCAGACTGCTGAATCCCCACACGGGTTTAACTCTGGATGCTGAGTGCAGACATTGAGAACCGTTCTGTTAGATAGCTGCGTTTTGTATTTAGAAGCATATATTTCCTTGTGCTTATTGCCCTTTCAACCGTACGCCGGTATTGGGCTGAAAACGCCTGCTTTGAGGCTCTGCACAGAAAGTGTTTGAAGACTGCTGAATCCACACACGGGTTTAACTCTGGAAGTTGAGTGCACACATTGACAACCGTTCTGTTAGATAGCTGCGTTTTGGATTTAGAAGCAGATATTTCCCTGTGCTTACTGCTGTTTCTTCCATATGCCGGTACCGGCCTGAAAACGCCTGTTTTGAGACTGCACAGAAACTGTTTGCAGACTGCTGAATCGACACACGGGTTTAACTCTGGAAGTTGAGTGCACACGTTGACAACCGTTATGTTAGATAGCTGCCTTTTGGATTTAGAAGCAGATATTTTCCTGTGCTTACTGCCCTTTCTTCCTTATGACGGTATTGGGCTGAAAACGACTGTTTTGAGACTCTGCACAGAAATGGTTTGCAGACTGCTGAATCCACACATGGGTTTACCTCTGGAAGTTGAGGGCACATATTTTCATACGATCTGTTAGATAGCTACGTTTTGTATTTTGAAGCAGATATTTCCCTGAGTTAACTACCCTTTCTTCCATATGCCGGTATTGGGCTGAAAACGCCTGTTTTGAGACTTTGCACAGAAAGTGTTTGCAGACTGCTGAATCCACACACAGGTTTAACTCTGGAAGTTGAGTGCACACATAGTCAACCCTTTCGTTAGATAGATGTGTTTTGGATTTAGAAGCAGATATTTCCCTGTGCTTACTGCCCTTTCTTCCACATGCCGTTATTTGGCTGAAAACGCCTGTTTTGAGACTCTGCACAGAAAGTGTTTTCAGACTGCTGAATCCACACGGGTTTCACTCTGGAAGTTGAGTGAACACATTGACAACCCTTCTGTTAGATAGCTCCGTTTTGGATTTAGAAGCAGATATTTCCCTGTGGTAACTGCCCTTTCTTCCACAGGCCGGTAATGGGCTGAAAACGCCTCTTTTGAGACAGTGCACAGAAAGTTTTTGCAGACTGCTGAATCCACACACGGGTTTAACTCTGGAATTTGAGTGCACACATTGACAACCGTTCTGTTAGATAGCTGCATTTTGGATTTAGTAGCATATATCTTCCTGTGTTTACTGCCCTTTCTTCCATATGCCGGTAATGGGCTGCAAACGCTTGTTTTGAGACTCTGCACAGAAAGTGTTTGCAGACTGCTGAATCCACACATGCGTTTAACTATGGAAGTAGAGTGCACACACTGACAACCATTCTGTTAGGTAGCTGCGTTTCTGATTTAGAAGCAGATATTTCCCAGTGCTTAGTGAGCTTTATTCCATAAGCCGGTATTGGGCTGAAAACGCCTGTTTTGAGACTCTGCACAGAAAGTGTTTGCAGACTGTTGAATCGACACATGGGTTTAATTCTGGCAGTTGAGTGCACATATTGACAACCGTTCTGTTAGATAGCTGGGTTTTGAATTTAGAAGCAGATATTTCCCTGTACTAACTGCGCTTCCTTCTGTATGCCGGTATTGGGCTGAAAACGACTGTTTTGAGACTCTGCACAGAAAGTGTTTGCAGACTGCTGAATGCACACACAGTTTTAACTCTGCAAGTTGAGTGCACACATTGACAACCGTTCTGTTAGATACCTGTGTTTTGGATTTAGAAGCAGATATTTCCCTGTGCTTACTGCAATTTCTTCCATATGCCATTACAGGGCTGAAAACACCTGTTTTGACACTCTGCACAGAAAGTGTTTGCAGACTGCTGAATCCACACACGGGTTTAACTCTGGAAGTTGAGTGCACATATTGCCATACGATCTGGTAGATAGCTGCGTTTTGGATTTTGAAGCAGATATTTCCCTGTGCTAACTGCCCTTTCTTCCATATGCCGGTATTGGGCTGAAAACGCCTGTTTTGAGACTGTGCACAGAAAGTGTTTGCAAACTGCTGAATCTACAAACGGGTTCAACTCTGGAAGCTTAGTGCACACCTTGACAACCGTTCTGTTAGATAGCTGCGTTTTGGATTTAGAAGCAGATATTTCCCTGTGCTTACTGCCCTTTCTTCCATAGGCCGTTATTGGGCTGAAAACGCCTGTTTTGAGACTTTGCACAGAAAGTGTTTGCAGACTGCAGAATATACACACGGGTTTAACTCTGGAAGCTGAGTGCACACATTGACAACCATTCTGTTAGATAGCTGCGTTTTGGATTTAGAAGCAGATATTTCCCTGTGCTTACTGCCGTTTCTTCCATACGCCGGTATTGGTCTGAAAATGCCTGTTTTGGGGCTTTGCACAGAAAGTGTTTGCAGGCTGCGGAATCCACACACAGGTTTACCTCTGTAAGTTCATTACACACATTGACAACCGTTCTGTTAGATAGCTGCGTTTTAGATTTAGAGGCCCATATTTCCCTGTGCTTACTGCTGTTTCTTATATATGCAGGTATTGGGCTGAAAACGCCTGTTTTGAGACTCTGCACAGAAAGTGTTTGCAGACTGCTGAATCCACACATGAGGTTTAACTATGGAAGTTGAGTACACACACTGACAACCGTTCTGTTAGGTAGCTGCGTTTCTGATTTCGAAGCAGATATTTCCCAGTGCTTACTGCCCTTTATTCCATAGGCCGGTATTGCGCTGAAAACACCTCTTTTGAGACTCTGCACAGAAAGTGTATGCAGACTGCTGAATCCAGTCACGGATTTAACTCTGGAAGTTGAGTGCACACATTGACAACCGTTCTGTTAGATAGCTGCGTTTTGGATTTAGAAGCAGATATTTTCCTGTGCTTATTGCCCTTTCTTCCATATGCCGGTATTTGGCTGAAAACGCCTCTTTTGAGACTCTGCACAGAAAGTGTATGCAGACTGCTGAATCCACTCACGGGTTTAACTCTGGAAGTTGAGTGCACATATTGACAACCGTTCTGTTGGATAGCTGCGTTTTGGGTTTAGAAGCAGATATCTCCCTGTGCTTACTGCCCTTTCTTCCATATGCCAGTAATGGGTTGAAAACGCCTGTTTTGGGACTCTTCACAGAAAGTGTTTGCAGACTGCTGCATCCACACATGGGTTTAATTCTGGAAGTTGAGTGCACACATTGACAAACTTTCTCTTAGACAGCTGCGTTTTGGATTTAGAAGCAGATATTTCCCAGTGCTTACTCCCCTTCCTTCCGTAAGCCGGTATTGGGCTGAAAACGCCTGCTTTGAGACTCTGCAAAGAAAGATTTAGCAGACTGCTGAATCCACACACGGGTTTAACTCTGGAAGTTCAGTGCACACATTTACAACACTTCTGTTAGAGAGCTGCGTTTTGGATTTAGAAGCAGATATTTCCCTGTGCTTACTGCCCTTTCATCCACATGCCGGTATTGGGCTGAAAACGCCTATTTTGAGACTGCACAGAAAGTGTGTGCAGACTGCTGAATCCACACACGGGTTTAACTCTGGAAATTGAGTGCACACATTGACAACCGTTCTGTTAGATAGCTGCATTTTGGGTTTAGAAGCAGATATCTCCCTGTGCTTACTGCCCTTTCTTCCATATGCCGGTATTTGGCTGAAAGCGCCAATTTTGAGGCTCTGCACAGAAAGTGTTTGCAGACTACTGAATCCACACACGAGTTTAACTCTGGAAGTTGAGTGCACACATTGACAACCGTTCTGCTACATATCTGCGTTTTGTATTTAGAAGCATATATTTCCCTGTGCTTACTGCCCTTTCTTCCATACGGCGGTATAGGGCTGAAAACGCCTGTTTGAGGCTCTGCACAGAAAGTGTTTGCAGACTGCTGGATCATTGCACGGGTTTAACTCTGGAAGTTGAGTGCACACATTGACAACCGTTCTGTTAGATAGCTGCGTTTTGGATTTAGAAGCAGATATTTCCCTGTCCTTACTGCCCTTTCTTCCATATGCCGGTATTGGGCTGAAAACGACTGTTCTGAGACTCTGCAAAGAAAGTGTTTGCAGACTGCTGAATACACACACGGGTTTAACTCTGGAAGTTGAGTGCACGAATTTACAACATTTCTGTGAGATAGATGCGTTTCGGATTTAGAAGCAGATATTTCCCTGTGCTTAATGCCATTTCATGCATATACCGGGATTGGACTGAAAACGCCTGTTTTGAGACTCTGCAAGGAAAGAGTTTGCAAATTACTGAATCCACACACGGGTTTAACTCTGGAAACTGAGTGAACACATTGTCAACCCTTCTGTTAGATAGCTGTGTTTTGGATTTAGAAGCAGATATTTCCCTGTGCTTACTGACGTTTCTACCAAAGGCCAGTATAGGGTTGAAAACGCCTGATTTGAGACACTGCACAGAAACTGTTTGCAGACTGCTGAATCCACACACGGGTTTAACTCTGGAAGTTGAGTGCACACATTGACAACCGTTATGTTAGATATCTGTGTTTTGGATTTAGAAGCAGATATTTCCCTGTGCTTGCTGCCCTTTCTTCCATATGCCGTTATTTGACTGAAAACGCCTGTTTTGAGACTCTGCACCGAAAGTGTTTGCAGACTGCTGGATCCACACACGGGTTTCACTCTGAATGTTAAGTGCAAACTTTTACAACCGTTCTGTTAGATAGCTGCGTTTTGGATTTAGAAGTAGATATTTCCCTGTGGTAACAGCCCTTTCTTCCGTAGGCCGCTAATGGGCTGAAAACGCGTCTTTTGAGACTCTGCAAAGAAAGTGTTTGTAGACTGCTGAAACCACAGACGGGTTTAACTCTGGAAGTTGAGTGCACACATTGAAAACCGTTCTGTTACATAGCTGCGTTTTGGATATAGAAGCATATATCTTCCTGTGTTTACTGCCCTTTCTTCCATATGCCGGTATTGGGCTGAAAACGCTTGTTTTGAGACTCTGCACAGAAAGTGTTTGCAGACTGCTGAATCCACACACGGGTTTAACTATGGAAGTTGAGTGCACACATTGACATCCGTTCTGTGAGGTAGCTGCGTTCTTGATTTAGAAGCAGATATTTCCCAGTGCTTACTTCCCTTTATTCCGTAAGCCGGTAATGGGCTGAAAACGCCTGTTTTGAGACTCTGCACAGAAAGTGTTTGCAGACTGCTGAATCCACTCACGGGTTTAACTCTGGAAGTTGAGTGCACACATTGACAACTGATTTGTTAGATAGCTGCGTATTGGATTTAGAAGCAGATATTTCCCTGTGCTAACTGCCCTTTCTTCCAAAGGCCGGTATTGCGCTAAAAACGCTTCTTTTGAGACTCCGCACAGAAAGTGTTTGCAGACTGCTGAATCCACACACGAGTTTAACTCTGGAATTGAGTTCACACATTGACAACCGTTCTGTTAGATAGCTGCGTTTTGAATTTAGAAGCAGATATTTCCCTGTACTAACCGCAATTCCTTCCGTATGCCGGTATTGGGCTGAAAACGCCTGTTTTGAGACTCTGCACAGAAAGTGTTTGCAGACTGCTGAATGCACACACGAGTTTAACTCTTGAAGTTGAGTGCACACATTGACAACCGTTCTGTTAGGTAGTTGCGTTTTGGATTTAGAAGCAGATATTTCCCTGTGCTGACTGCTGTTTCTTCCATATGCCGGTAGTGGGCTGAAAACGCCTGTTTTGAGACTCTGCACAGAATGTGTATGCAGACTGCTGAATCAAAACACGGGTTTAACTCTGAAAGTTCAGTGCACACTTTGATAACCGTTCCGTTAGATAGCTGCATTTTGGATTTAGAAGCAGGTATTTCCGAGTGCTATCTGCCCTTCCTTCCCTAGGCCGGTATTGCGCTTAAAACTCTTCTTTTGAGACTCTGCACAGAAAGTGGTTGCAGACTGCTGAATCCACTCACGGGTTTAACTCTGTAAGTTGAGTGCACACATTCACAACCGTTCTGTTAGATAGCTGCATTTTGAATTTAGAAGCAGATATTTCCCTGTACTAACTGTGCTACCTTCCATATGCCGGTATTGGAATGAAAACGCCTGTTTTGAGACTCTGCACAGAAAGTGGTTGCACACTGCTGAATCCACACACGGGTTTAACTCTGGAAGTTGAGTGCAGACATTGATAACCGTTCTGTTGGATAGCGGGTTTTGGATTTAGAAGCAGGTATTTCCCTGTGCTTACTGCCCTTACTTCAATATGCCAGTATTGGGATGAAAACGCCTGTTTTGAGGCTCTGCACAAAAAGTGGTTGCAGACTGATGGATCCACACATGGGTTTAACTCTGGAAGATGAGTGCACACATTGACAACCGTTCTGTTAGATAGCTGCGTATTGGATTTAGAAGCAGATATTTCCCTGTGCTAACTGCCCTTCCTTCAATATGCCGGTATTGGAATGAAAACGCCTGTTTTGAGACTCTGCACAGAAAGTGGTTGCACACTCCTGTATCCACACACGGGTTTAACTCTGGAATTTCAGTGCACACATTGACAACCGTTCTGTTAAATAGCTGCGTTTTGGATTTAGAAGCAGGTATTTCCCTTTGCTAACTGCCCTTTCTTCCAAATGCCGGTATTGGGCAGAAAATGTCTGTTTTGAGACTCTGCACAAAAAGTGGTTGCAGACTGATGAATCCACACATGGGTTTAACTCTGTAAGTTGAGTGCACACATTCACAACCGTTCTGTTAGATAGCTGCATTTTGAATTTAGAAGCAGATATTTCCCTGTACTAACTGCGCTACCTTCCATATGCCGGTATTGGAATGAAAACGCCTGTTTTGGGACTCTGCACAGAAAGTGTTTGCAGACTGCTGAATCCACACACGGGTTTATCTCTGGAAGCTGAGTGCAGACGTTGGCAACCGTTCTGTTAGATAGCTGCGTTTTAGATTTAGAAGGAGATATTTCCCTGGGCTAATTGCCCTTTCTTCCATACGCCGGTATTGGGCTGAAAACGCCTGTTTTGAGGCTCTGCACAGAAAGTGTTTGCAGACTGCTGAATCCACACACGGGTTTAACTCTGGAAGTTGAGTGCACACATTGACAACCATTCTGTTAGAAAGCTGTGTTTTGGATTTAGAAGTTGAAATTTCCCTGTGCTTACTGCTGTTTCTTTCATATGCCTGTACTGGGCTGAAAACGCCTGTTCTGAGAATGCACAGATAGTGTTTGCAGACTGCTGAATCCACACACGGGTTTAACTCTGGAAGCTGAGGGAACACATTGACAACTGTTTTGTTAGATAGCTGCGTTTTGGATTTAGAACCAGATATTTCCCTGTGCTTAATGCTCTTTCTTCCGTACGCCAGTATTGGCTGAAAACGCCTGCTTTTATGCTCTGCACAGAAAGGGTTTGCAGACTGCTGAATCCACACACGGGTTTAACTCTGGAAGTTGAGTGCACACATTGACAACCGTTCTGTTAGAGAGCTGCGTTTTGGATTTAGAAGCAGAAATTTCCCTATGCTTTCTGCTGTTTCTTCCAAATGCCGGTACTGGGCAAAAACGCCTGTTCTGAGAATGCACAGAAAGTGTTTGCAGACTGCTGAATCCACACACGGTTTTAACTCTGGAAGCTAAGTGCACACATTGACAACCGTTATGTTAGATACCTGCGTTTTGGATTTAGAAGCAGATATTTTCCTGTGCTTACAGCCCTTTCTTCCGTATGCCGGTATTGTTATCAAAACGCCTATTCTGAGACTCTTCACAGAAAGGGTTTGCAGACTGCTGAATCCACACATGGGTTTACCTCTCGAAGTTGAGTGCACATATTGTCATACGATCTGTAGGTAGCTGCGTTTTGTATTTTGAAGCAGATATTTCCCTGTGCTAACTACCCTTTCTTCCATATGCTGATATTGGGCTGAAAACGCCTTTTTTGAGACTTTGCACAGAAAGTGTTTGCAGACTGCTGAATCCACACACAGGTTTAACTCTGGAAGTTGAGTGCACACATTGTCAACACTTCTGTTAGATAGCTGTGTTTTGGATTTAGAAGCAGATATTTCCCTGTGCTTGCTGCCCTTTCTTCCATATGCCGGTATAGGGCTGAAAACGCCTGTTTTCAGACTTTGCACAGAAAGTGTTTGCAGACTGCTGAATCCACACACCGGTTTAACTCTGGAAGTTGAGTGCACTCATTGACAACCGTTCTGTTAGATAGCTGCGTTTTGGATTTATAAGCAGATATTTCCCTGTGTTTACAGCCCTTTTTCCTTACGCCGGTATTGGGCTGAAAACGCCTGTTTTGAGACCCTGCACAGAAAGTGTTTGCAGACTGCTGAATCCACACACGGGTTTATCTCTGGAAGCTGAGTTCAGACGTTGACAACCGTTTTGTTAGATAGCTGCGTTTTGGATTTAGAAGCAGATATTTACCTGTGCTTATTGCCCTTTCTTCCATACGCCGGTATTGGACTGAAAACGCCTCTTTTGAGGCTCTGCACAGAAAGTGTTTGCAGACTGCTGAATCCACACACGGGTTTAATTCTGGAAGTTGTGTGCACACATTGACAACCGTTCTGTTAGAAAGCTGCGTTTTGGATTTAGAAGTTGAAATTTCCCTGTGCTTACTGCTGTTTCTTTCATATGCCGGTACTGGGCTGAAAACGCCTGTTCTGAGACTTCACAGATAGTGTTTGCAGACTGCTGAATCCACACACGGGTTTAACTCTGGAAGCTGAGTGCACAGATTGACAACCGTTCTGTTAGAGAGCTGCATTTTGGATTTAGAAGGAGAAATTTCCCTATGCTTACTGCTCTTTCTTCCGTATGCCGGTACTGGGCGAAAACGCGTGTTCTGAGACTGCACATAAAGTGTTTGCAGACTGCTGAATCCACACACGGGTTTAACTCTGGAAGCTGATTGCTCACATTGACAAACGTTATGTTAGATAACTGCGTTTTGTAGTTAGAAGCAGATATTATCCTGTGCTTACCGCCCTTTCTTCCGTATGCCGGTATTGGTATGAAAACGCCTATTCTGAGACTCTTCACAGAAAGGGTTTGCAGACTGCAGAATCCACACATGTGTTACCTCTGGAAGTTGAGTGCACATATTGTCATATGATCTGTAGGTAGCTGCGTTTTGTATTTTGAAGCAGATATTTCCCTGTGCTAACTACCCTTTTTTCCATATGCCGGTATTGGGCTGAAAACTCCTGTTTTGAGACTTTGTACAGAAAGTGTTTGCAGACTGCTGAATCCACACACAGGTTTAATTCTGGAAGTTGAGTGCACACATTGTCAACCCTTCCATTAGATAGCTGTGTTTTGGATTTAGAAGCAGATATTTCCCTGTGCTTAATGCCCTTTCTTCCATACGCCGGTATTTAGCTGGAAACGCCTGTTTTGAGACTCTGCACACAAAGTGTTTGCAGACTGCTGAATCCACAGACGGGTTTAACTCTGGAACTTGAGTGCCCACATTGACAACCGCTTGTTAGATAGCTGCATTTTTGATTTAGAAGCAGATGATTTCCTGTGCTTACTGCCCTTTCTTCCATGTGCTGGTATTGGGCTGAAAACGCCTGTTTTGAGACTCTGCACCGAAAGGGTTTGCAGACTGCTGAATCCACACATGGGTTTACCTCTGGAAGTTGAGTGCACATATTGTCATGCGATCTGTTAGATAGCTGCGTTTTGTGTTTTGAAGCAGATATTTCCCTGTGTCAAGTACCCTTTCTTCCATATGCCGGTATTGGGCTGAAAACGCCTGTTTTGAGACTCTGCACAGAAAGTGTTTGCAGACTGCTGAATCCACACACAGGTTTAACTCTGGAAGTTGAGTGCACACATTGTCAACCCTTCCGTTATATAGCTGTGTTTTGGATTTAGAAGCAGATATTTCCCTGTGCTTACTGCCCTTTCTTCCATATGCCGGTATTGGGCTGAAAACGACTGTTTTGAGAATCTGCACAGAAAGTGTTTGCAGCCTGCTGAATCCACACATGGATTTAACTCTGGAAGTTGAGTGCACACATTGACAACCCTTCTCTTGGATAGCTACGTTTTGGATTTAGAAGCATATATTTCCCTGTCCTTACTGCCCTTCTTTCCGTAGGTCGGCATTGGGCTGAAAACGCCTCTTTTGAGACTCAGCAAAGAAAGTGTTTGCGGACTGATGAATTCACACACGGGTTTAACTCTGGAAGTTGAGTGCGCACATTGACAACCGGTCTGTTAGATAGCTGCGTTTTGGTATTAGAAGCAGTTATTTCCCTGTGCTAACTGCTGTTTCTTCCATATGCCGGTACTGGGCTGAAAACGCCTGTTTTAAGACTGCACACAAACTGTTTGCAGACTGCTGAATCGACACACGGGTTTAAATTTGGAAGTTGAGTGCACACATTGACAACCGTTCTGTTAGATAGCTGCGTTTTGGATTTAGAATTGAAATTTCCCTGTGCTTACTGCTGCTTCTTTCATATGACGGTACTGGGCTGGAAACGCCTGTTCTGAGACTGCACAGATAGTGTTTGCAGACTACTGAATCCACACACGGGTTTAACTCTGGAAGCTGAGTGCACACATTGACAACCGTTTTCTTAGAAGCTGCGTTTTGGATTTAGAAGCAGGTATTGCCCTGTGCTTAATGCCCTTTCTTCCATATGCCGTTATTGGGCTGAAAACACCTGTTTTGAGGCTCTGCACAGAAAGTGATTGCACACTGATGAATCCACACACGGGTTTAACTCTGGAAGTTGAGTGCACACATTGACAACCGTTCTGTTAGATAGCAGTATTTTGGTTTTAGAAGCAGATATTTCCCTGTGCGTACTGCCCTTTCTTCCATATGCCGGTATAGGGCTGAAAACGCCTGTTTTCAGACTGCACAGAAAGTGTTTGCAGACTGTGAAATCCACACACGTGTTTAACTCTGGAAGTTGATTGCACACATTGACAACAGTTCTCTTAGATAGCTGCGTTTAGGATTTAGAAGCAGATATTTCCCTGTGTTTACTGCCCTTTCTTCCAAATGCCGGTATTGGCCAGAACGCCTGTTTTGAGACTCTGCACAGAAAGCGTTTGCAGACTGCTGAATCCACAAATGGGTTTACCTCTGGAAGCTGAGTGCACATATTGTCATACGTTCTGTTAGATAGCTGCGTTTTGTATTTTGAAGCAGATATTTCCCTGTGCTAACTGCCCTTTCTTCCATAGGCCGGTATTGGGCTGAAAACGTCTGTTTTGAGACTTTGCACAGAAATTATTTGCAGACTGCTGAATCCACACACTGGTTTAACTCTGGAAGTTGAGTGCACACATTGTCAAGCCTTCTGTTAGGTAGCTGTGTTTTGGATTTAGAAGCAGATATTTCCCTGTGCTTGCTGCCCTTTCTTACATATGCCGGTATAGAGCTGAAAACGCCTGTTTTGAGACTCTGCACAGAAAGTGTTTGCAGGCTGCTGAATCCACACACGCGTTTAACTGTGGAAGTTGAGTGCACACATTGACAACCGTTCTGTTAGATAGCTGCGTTTTGGATTTTGAAGCAGGTATTTCCCTGTGCTAACTGCCCTTTCCTCCGTATGCCGGTATTGGGCTGTAAATGCCTGTTTTGAGACTGCACAGAAAGTGTTTGCAGACAGCTGAATCCACACACGGGTTTAACTCTGGAAGCTGAGTGCAGACATTGACAACCGTTCTGTTAGATAGCTGCGTTTTGGATTTAGAAGCATATATTTCCCTGTGCTTATTCCCCTTTCTTCCAAACGCCGGTACTGGGCTGAAAACGCCTGTTTTGAGGCTCTGCACAGAAAGTGTTTCCAGACTGCTGAATCCACACACGGGTTTAACACTGGAAGTTGAGTGCACCCATTGACAACCGTTCTGTTAGATAGCTGCGTTTTGGATTTAGAAGCAGAAAATTCCCTGTGCTTAATGCTGTTTATTCCATATGCCGGTACTGGGCTGAGAACGCCTGTTCTGAGACTGCACAGAAAGTGTTTGCAGACTGCTGAATCCACACACGGGATTAACTCTGGAAGTTGAGTGCACACTTTGACAACCGTTCTGTTAGATAGCTGCGTTTTGGGTTTAGGAGCACATATTTCCCTGTGCTTACTGCCATTTCATCCATAAGCCGGTATTGGGCTGAAAACGCCTGTTTTGAGACTCTGCACAGATAGTGTTTGCAGACCTCGGAATCCACAGACGGGTGTAACTCTCGAAGTTGAGTGCACACGTTGACAACCGTTCTGTTAGATAGCTGTGTTTTGGATTTAGAAGCCGATATTTCCCTGTGTTTACTGCCCTTTCTTCCATATGCCGATATTGGCCTAAAACGCCTGTTTTGAGACTCGGCACACAAAGTGTTTGCAGACTGCTGAATCCACACACGGGTTTAAATCTGGAAGTTGAGTGCACATATTGTCATATGATCTCTTAGATACCTGCGTTTTGGATTTTGAAGCAGATATTTCACTGTGCCAACTGCCCTTTCCTCCATATGCCTGTATTGGGCTGAAAACGCCTGTTTTGAGACTCTGCACAGAAAGTGTTTGCAAACTGCTGAATCCACACACGGGTTTAACTCTGGAAGTTGAGTGCACACAGTGACAACCGTTGTGTAAGATAGCTGCGTTTTGGATTTAGAAGCAGATATTTTCCTGTGCTTACTGTCCTTTCTTCCATATGCTTGTATTGGCCTAAAACGCCTGTTTTGAGCCTCGGCACAGAAACTGCCCTTTCCTCCATATGCCGGTATTGGGCTGAAAACGCCTGTTTTGAGACTCTGCACAGAAAGTGTTTGCAGACTGCTGAATCCACACACGGGTTTAACTCTGGAAGTTGAGTGCACACACTGACAACCGTTTGTTAGATAGCTGCGTTTTGGATTTAGAAGCAGATATTTCCATGTGCTTAATGCCCTTTCTTCCATACGCCGGTATTGGGCTGAAAACGCCTGTTTTGAGGCTCTGCACAGAAAGTGTTTGCAGACTGCTGAATCCACACACGTGTTTAAATCTGGAAGCTGAGTGCACACATTGACAACCGTTCTGTTAGATAGCTGCGTTTTGGATTTAGAAGCAGATATTTTCCTGTGCTTACTGCCCTTTCTTCCATATGCCGGTATTGGGCTGAAAACGCCTATTTTGAGACTCTGCACAGAAAGTGTTTGCAGACTGCTGAATCCACACGTGGGTTTACCTCAGGAAGTTGAATGCACATATTGTCATACAATCTGTTAGATAGCTGCGTTTTGTATTTTGAAGGAGATAATTCCCTGTACTAACTACCCTTTCTTCCATATGCCGGTATTGGGCTGAAATCGCCAGTTTTCAGACTCTGCACAGAAAGTGTTTGCAGACTGCTGAATCAACACACGGTTTTAACTGAGGAAGTTGAGTGCACACATTGACTACCGTTCTGTTAGAAAGCTGCGTTTTGGATTTTGAAGCAGATATTTCCCTGTGCTAAGTGTCCTTTCTTCCATATGCCGGTATTGGGCTGTAAATGCCTGTTTTGAGACTCTGCACAGAAAGTGTTTGCAGACTGCTGAATCCCCACACGGGTTTAACTCTGGATGCTGAGTGCAGACATTGAGAACCGTTCTGTTAGATAGCTGCGTTTTGTATTTAGAAGCATATATTTCCTTGTGCTTATTGCCCTTTCAACCGTACGCCGGTATTGGGCTGAAAACGCCTGCTTTGAGGCTCTGCACAGAAAGTGTTTGAAGACTGCTGAATCCACACACGGGTTTAACTCTGGAAGTTGAGTGCACACATTGACAACCGTTCTGTTAGATAGCTGCGTTTTGGATTTAGAAGCAGATATTTCCCTGTGCTTACTGCTGTTTCTTCCATATGCCGGTACCGGCCTGAAAACGCCTGTTTTGAGACTGCACAGAAACTGTTTGCAGACTGCTGAATCGACACACGGGTTTAACTCTGGAAGTTGAGTGCACACGTTGACAACCGTTATGTTAGATAGCTGCCTTTTGGATTTAGAAGCAGATATTTTCCTGTGCTTACTGCCCTTTCTTCCTTATGACGGTATTGGGCTGAAAACGACTGTTTTGAGACTCTGCACAGAAATGGTTTGCAGACTGCTGAATCCACACATGGGTTTACCTCTGGAAGTTGAGGGCACATATTGTCATACGATCTGTTAGATAGCTACGTTTTGTATTTTGAAGCAGATATTTCCCTGAGTTAACTACCCTTTCTTCCATATGCCGGTATTGGGCTGAAAACGCCTGTTTTGAGACTTTGCACAGAAAGTGTTTGCAGACTGCTGAATCCACACACAGGTTTAACTCTGGAAGTTGAGTGCACACATAGTCAACCCTTTCGTTAGATAGATGTGTTTTGGATTTAGAAGCAGATGTTTCCCTGTGCTTACTGCCCTTTCTTCCACATGCCGTTATTTGGCTGAAAACGCCTGTTTTGAGACTCTGCACAGAAAGTGTTTTCAGACTGCTGAATCCACACGGGTTTCACTCTGGAAGTTGAGTGAACACATTGACAACCCTTCTGTTAGATAGCTCCGTTTTGGATTTAGAAGCAGATATTTCCCTGTGGTAACTGCCCTTTCTTCCACAGGCCGGTAATGGGCTGAAAACGCCTCTTTTGAGACAGTGCACAGAAAGTGTTTGCAGACTGCTGAATCCACACACGGGTTTAACTCTGGAATTTGAGTGCACACATTGACAACCGTTCTGTTAGATAGCTGCATTTTGGATTTAGTAGCATATATCTTCCTGTGTTTACTGCCCTTTCTTCCATATGCCGGTAATGGGCTGCAAACGCTTGTTTTGAGACTCTGCACAGAAAGTGTTTGCAGACTGCTGAATCCACACATGCGTTTAACTATGGAAGTAGAGTGCACACACTGACAACCATTCTGTTAGGTAGCTGCGTTTCTGATTTAGAAGCAGATATTTCCCAGTGCTTAGTGAGCTTTATTCCATAAGCCGGTATTGGGCTGAAAACGCCTGTTTTGAGACTCTGCACAGAAAGTGTTTGCAGACTGTTGAATCGACACATGGGTTTAATTCTGGCAGTTGAGTGCACATATTGACAACCGTTCTGTTAGATAGCTGGGTTTTGAATTTAGAAGCAGATATTTCCCTGTACTAACTGCGCTTCCTTCTGTATGCCGGTATTGGGCTGAAAACGACTGTTTTGAGACTCTGCACAGAAAGTGTTTGCAGACTGCTGAATGCACACACAGGTTTAACTCTGCAAGTTGAGTGCACACATTGACAACCGTTCTGTTAGATACCTGTGTTTTGGATTTAGAAGCAGATATTTCCCTGTGCTTACTGCAATTTCTTCCATATGCCATTACAGGGCTGAAAACACCTGTTTTGACACTCTGCACAGAAAGTGTTTGCAGACTGCTGAATCCACACACGGGTTTAACTCTGGAAGTTGAGTGCACATATTGCCATACGATCTGGTAGATAGCTGCGTTTTGGATTTTGAAGCAGATATTTCCCTGTGCTAACTGCCCTTTCTTCCATATGCCGGTATTGGGCTGAAAACGCCTGTTTTGAGACTGTGCACAGAAAGTGTTTGCAAACTGCTGAATCTACAAACGGGTTCAACTCTGGAAGCTTAGTGCACACCTTGACAACCGTTCTGTTAGATAGCTGCGTTTTGGATTTAGAAGCAGATATTTCCCTGTGCTTACTGCCCTTTCTTCCATAGGCCGTTATTGGGCTGAAAACGCCTGTTTTGAGACTTTGCACAGAAAGTGTTTGCAGACTGCAGAATAAACACACGGGTTTAACTCTGGAAGCTGAGTGCACACATTGACAACCATTCTGTTAGATAGCTGCGTTTTGGATTTAGAAGCAGATATTTCCCTGTGCTTACTGCCGTTTCTTCCATACGCCGGTATTGGTCTGAAAATGCCTGTTTTGGTGCTTTGCACAGAAAGTGTTTGCAGGCTGCGGAATCCACACACGGGTTTACCTCTGTAAGTTCATTACACACATTGACAACCGTTCTGTTAGATAGCTGCGTTTTGGATTTAGAGGCCCATATTTCCCTGTGCTTACTGCTGTTTCTTATATATGCAGGTATTGGGCTGAAAACGCCTGTTTTGAGACTCTGCACAGAAAGTGTTTGCAGACTGCTGAATTCACACATGGGTTTAACTCTGCTAGTTGAGTGCACACATTGACAACCGTTCTTTTAGATTGCTGCATTTTGGATTTAGAAGCAGATATTTCCCTGTGCTTACTGCCCTTTCTTCCGTATGCCGGTAGAGGGCTGAAAACGCCTGTTTTGAGACTCTGCACAGAAAGTGTGTGCAGACTGCTGAATCCACACACGGGTTTAACTCTGAAAGTTGAGTACACACATTGACAACTGTTCTGTTAGATAGCTGCGTTTTGAATTTAGAAGCAGATATTTCCCTGTGTTTAATGCCCTTTCTTCCTTATGCCGTCATTGGGCTGAAAACACCTGTTTTGAGACTCTGCACAGAAATTGTTTGCAGACTGCTGAATCCACACACGGGCTTAACTCTGGAAATTGAGTGCACATCTGGTCATACGATCTGTTAGATAGCTGCGTTTTGAAATTAGAAGCAGATATTTCCCTGGGCTTACTGCTGTTTCTCCATATGCCGGTAATGGGCTGAAAACACCGGTTTTGAGACTGCACAGAAACTGTTTGCAGACTGCTGAATCCACACCCCGGTTTGACTCTGGAAATTGAGTGAACACATTGACAACCGTTGTGTTAGATCGCTGCGTTTTTGATTTAGAAGCAGGTATTTCCCTGTGCTTACTGCTGTTTCTTCCATAAGCCGGACCTGGGCTGAAGACGCCTGTTTTGAGACTGCACAGAAAGTGTTTGCACACTGCCTAATCCACACACGGGTTTAACCCTGTCAGGTGAATAGACACATTGACAACCATTCAGATAGATACCTCCCTTTTCGTTTAAGAAGCAGATATTTCTCTGTACAGCCTATGATTACATTCACTCCGGAATACCCCAGCGCAGCTCCTAGAAGAAACGTGTTTCTAACTCGCTGAATCTAAACATAGATTAAACTCTCTTAGGTGAAGGAACGCACAGAAGATCAGTTTCAAGGAAACGTTTCTCCTGAGTTTTAGATGATGTCTTACTGCTGTTTCGTACATATGACTGTATTGGGCTGGAAATGCCAGTTTTGGGATTCTGCACAGAAAGCGTTTGCAAACAGCTGAATCCACACATGAGTTGAACTCTGTCAGATGAATGCACACACTGACAACCATTCAGTCAGATTGCTCCGTTTTGGTTTTAGAAGTAGATATTTCTCTGTACAGCCTATTGCCCATTCACTCGGGAATATCCCGACGCAGCTCCTAGAAGAAACGTGTTTCTAAATCGCTGAATCTAAACATAGATACAACTCTCTTAGGTGAACGAACGCACAGAAAATCAGTTTCAAGGAAACGTTTCTCCTGAGTTTTAGATGAAGTCTTACTGCTCTTTCGTGCATATGCCGGTATTGGGCTGGAAATGCCGGTTTTGGGATTCTGCAAAGAAAGGGTTTGCAAACTGCTGAATCCACACTTGAGTTTAACGCTTTGAGTTGAATGCACACATTGACAACTATTCAGTTAGATACCTCCGTTTTGGTTATAGAACCAGATAATTCTCTGTACAGCCCTGAGTCCCATTCACTCGGGAATATCACAACGCAGCTCCCAGAAGAAACGTGTTTCTCACTCGCTGAATCTAAACATAGATTCAACTCTCTTAGGTGAACGAAGACACAGCACAGCAGTTTCAAGGAAACGTTTCTCCTGAGTTGTACACGAAGTCTTAAATGCTGTTTCGTACATATGCCGGTATTGGGCTGGAAATGCCAGTTTTGGAATTCTGCAGAGAAAGTGTTTGCAAACTGCTGAATCCGCACATGAGTTTAACTCTGTCAGTTGAATGCACACATTGACAACCATTCAGTCAGATAGGTACTTTTTCATTTTAGAAGCAGATATTTCTCTATACAGCCTATGGTCCCATTCTCTCGGGAATATCCCAACGCAGCTCCTAGAAGAAACGTGTTTCTAACTCGCTGAATCTAAACATAGATTCAACCCTCTCAGGTGAACGAACGCACAGCAGAGCAGTTTCAAGGAAACGTTTCTGCTGAGTTTTAGACGAAGTCTTAATGCTGTTTCGTACATATGCCGGTATTGGGCTAGAAATGCCAGTTTTGGGATTCTGCACAGAAAGGGTTTGCAAACTGCTGAATCCACACATGAGATTAACTCTGTCAGTTGAATGAAGAAATTGACAGACATTCAGTTAGATAGCTCCGTTTTGGTTTTAGGAGCAGATATTTCTCTGTACAGCACGGAGTCCCATTCACTCGGGAATATCCCAACACAGCTCCTTGAAGAAACGTGTTTCTAACTCGCTGAATCTAAACATAGATTAAACTCTCTTAGGTGAACGAACACACAGCAGAGCAGATTCAAGGAAACCTTTCTCCTAAGTTTAAGACGAAGCCTTACTGCTGTTTCGTACATATGCCGGTATTGGGCTGGAAATGCCGGTTTTGGGATTCTGCACAGAAAGGGTTTGCAGACGGCTGAATCCACACATGAGTTTAACTCTGTGAGTTGAATGCACACATTGACAACTATTCAGTTAGATACCTCCGTTTTGCTTTTACAAGCAGATATTTCTCTATACAGCCTATGGTCCCATTCATTCGGGAATATCCCAGCGCAGCTCCTAGAAGAAACGTGTTTCTAACTCGCTGAATCTAAACATAGATTCAAATGTCTTAGGTGAACGAACACACAGCAAACCATTTTCAAGGAATCGTTTCTCCTGAGTTTTAGACGAAGTCTTGCTGCTCTTTCGTACGTATGCCGGTATTGGGCTGGAAATGCCAGTTTTGGGATTCTGCACAGAAAGGGTTTGCAAACTGCTGAATCCACACCTGAGACTAACTCTGTCCGTTGAATGCACACATTGACAACCATTCAGTTAGATAGCTCCGTTTTGGTTTTAGAAGCAGATATTTCTCTGTACAGCCTATGGTCCCATTCACTCGGGAATATCCCAACGCAGCTCCTAGAATAAACGTGTTTCTCACTCGCTGAATCTAAACATAGATTCAACTCTCTTAGGTGAACGAACACACAGAAGATCAGTTTCAAGGAAACGTTTCTCCTGAGTTTTACACGAAGGATTACTGCTGTTTCGTACATATGGCGGTTTTGGGCTGCATTTGTCAATTTTGAGATTTTGCACAGAAAGTGTTTGCAAACTGCTGAATCCACACATGAGTTTACTTCTGTCAGCTGAATGCACACATTGACAACCATTCAGTTAGATAGCTCGGTTTTGTTTTAGAAGCAGATATTTCTCTGTACAGCCTATGGTTGCATTCACTCGAGAATATCCCAACGCAGCTCCTAGAATAAACGTGTTTCTAACTCGCTGAATCTAAACAGAGATTCAACTCTCTTACGTGAACAAACGCACAGCAGAGCAGTTTCAGGGAAACGATCCTCCTGAGTTTTAGACAAAGTGTTACTGCAGTTTCGTATATATGCCGGTATTGGGCTGGAAATGCCGATTTTGGGATTCTGCACAGAAAGGGTTTGCAAACTGCTGAATCCACACATGAGTTTAACTCTGTCAGTTGAATGCACACATTGACAACCATTCAGTTAGATGGCTCCGTTTTGGTTTTACAAGCAGATATTTCTCTGTACAGACTATGGTCCCATTCATTCGGGAATATCCCAATGCAGCTCCTAGAAGAAACGTGTTTCTAACTCGCTGAATCTAAACATAGATTCAACTCTCTTAGGTGAACGAACGCACAGCAAAGCACTTTCAAGGAATCGTTTCTCCTGAGTTTTAGATGAAGTCATACTGTGGTTTCGTTTATATGCCGGTATTGGGCTGGAAATGCCGATTTTGGGATTCTGCACAGAAAGGATTTGCAACCTGCTGGATCCACACATGAGATTAACGCTGTGAGTTGAATGCACACATTGACAACCATTCAGTTAGATAGCTCCGTTTTGGTTTTAGAAGCAGATATTTCTCTGTACAGCCTATGGTCCCATTCATTCGGGAATATCCCAACGCAGCTCCTAGAAGAAACGTGTTTCTAACTCGCTGAATCTAAACATAGATTCAACTCTCTTAGGTGATCGAACGCACAGAAAAGCACTTTCAAGGAATCGTTTTTTCTGAGTTTTAGACGATGTCTTACTGTAATTTCGTGTATATGCCGGTATTGGAATGGAAATGCCGATTTTGTGATTCTGCCCAGAAAGCGTTTGCAAACTGCTGAAAAAATACATCAGTTTAACGCTGTGAGTTGAATGCACACCTTGACAACTATTCAGTTAGATACCTCCGTTTTCGTTGTACAAGCAGATATTTCTCTGTACAGCCTATGGTCCCACTCATTCGGGAATATCCCAACACAGCTCCTAGAAGAAACGTGTTTCTAACTCGCTGAATCTAAACATAGATTCAACTCTCTTAGCTGAACGAACGCCCAGCAAATCACTTTCAAGGAATCGTTTCTCCTGAGTTTTAGACGACGTCTAACTGTGGTTTCGTATATATGCCACTATTGGGCTGGAAAGGCCGGTTTTGGGATTCTGCACAGAAAGGGTTTGCAAACTACTGAATCCACACATGCGTTTAACGCTGTGAGGTGAATGCACACTTTGAAAGACATTCAGTTAGATAGTTCCGTTTTGTTTTAGAGGCAGATATTTCTCTGTACAGCCTAGAGTCCCATTTACCCAGGAATATCCCAAAGCCGCTCCTAGAGGAAACGTGTTTCGAACTCCCTGAATCAAAACATAGATTAAACTCTCTTAGGTGAACGATCACACAGCAGAGCAGTTTCAAGGAAACGGTTCTCCTGACTTTTAGACGAAGTCTTACTGCTGTATCGTACATATGCTGGCATTGGGCAGGAAATCCCAGTTTTGCGATTCTGCACAGAAAGGGTTTGCGAACTCCTGAATCCACACATCAGTTTACCTCTGTCAGCTGAATGCACACATTGACAGCCATTCAGTTAGATAGCTCCCTTTTCGTTTTCGAAGCAGATATTTCTCTGTACAGCCTATGGTCCCATTCACTCGGGAATATCCCAACGCAGCTCCTAGAAGAATCGTGTTTCAAACTGGCGGAATCTAAACATAGATTCAACACTCTTAGGTGAAAGAACGCATAGCAGAGCAGTTTCAAGGAAACGTTTCTCCGGAGTTTCAGACGAAGTCTTAATGCTGTTTCGCACATATGCTGGTATTGGGCAGGAAATGCCAGTTTAGGGATTCTACACAGAAAGGGTTTTCAAACTGCTGAATCCACACATGAGTTTAACTCTGTCAGTTGAATGCACACATTGACAACCATTCAGTCAGATTGTTCTTTTTGGTTTTACAAGCAGATATTTCTCTGTACAGCCTATATTTCCATTCACTCCGGAATATCCCAATTCAGCTCCTAGAAGAAACGTGTTTCTAACTCGCTGAATCTAAACATAGATTCAACTCTCTTAGGTGAACGAAAGCACAGAAGATCAGTTTCAAGGAAACGTTTCTCCGGAGTTTCAGACGAAGTCTTAATGCTGTTTCGTACATATGCTGGTATTGGGAAGGAAATTCCAGTTTGGGGATTCTGCACAGAAATGGTTTGCAAACTGCTGAATCCACACATGAGTTTAACTCTGTCAGTTGAATGCACACTTTGAAAGACATTTAGTTAGATAGCTCCGTTTTGGTTTAGAGGCAGATAATTCTCTGTACAGCCTAGATTCCCATTTACCCAGGAATATCCCAACGCCGCTCCTAGAGGAAACGTGTTTCGAACTCCCAGAATCTAAACATAGATTAAACTCTCTTAGGTGAACGATCGCACAGCAGAGCAGTTTCAAGGAAACGGTTCTCCTGACTTTTACACGAATACTTACTGCTGTATCGTACATATGCTGGTATTGGCAGGAAATCCCAGTTTTGCGATTCTGCACAGAAAGGGTTTGCAAACTGCTGAATCCAAACATGAGTTTAACTCTGTCAGTTGAATGCTCATTGACAACCATTCAGTCAGATTGTTTCGTTTTGGTTTTAGAAGCAGATATTTCTCTGTACAGCGTATGGTCCCATTCACTCGGGAATATCCCAACGCAGTTCCTAGAAAAAACGTGCTTCTAAGTGGCGGAATCTAAACATAGATTCAACAGTCTTAGGTGAATGAACGCGCAGCAGAGCAGTTTCAAGGAAACGTTTCTCCTGAGTTTTAGACGATGTCTTACTGCTGTTTCGTACATATGCCGGTATTGGGCTGGAAATGCCAGTTTTGGTATTCTATACAGAAAGTGTTTGCAAACTGCTGAATGGGCACATGAGTTTAACTCTGTCAGTTGAATGCACACATTGACAACCATTCAGTTAGATAGCTCTGTTATGGTTTTAGAAGAAGATATTTCTCTGTACAGCCTATGGTCTCATTCATTCGGGAATATCCCAATGCTGCTCCAAGAAGAAACGTGTTTCTAACTCGCTGAATCTAAACATAGATTCATCTACCATAGGTGAACGAACGCACAGCCGAGCAGTTTCAAGGAAACCTTTCTCCTGTGATTTAGACGAAGCCTCACTGCTGTTTTGGACAAATGCCGGTATTGGGCTGGAAATTCCGTTTTTGGGATTCTGCACAGAAATTGTTTGGAAACTGCTGAATCCACACATGAGTTTAACTCTGTCAGTTGAATGCAGACATTGAAAACCATTCAGTTAGATAGCTCCGTTTTCGTTTTAGAAGCAGATATTTCTCTGTACAGCCAATGGCCCCATTCACTCAGGAATATACCAACGCAGCTCCTAGAAGAAACGTGTTTCTAACTCTCTGAATCTAAACATAGATTCAACTCTCTTAGGTGAACGAACGCACAGCAGAGCAGTTTCAAGGAAACGTTTATCCTGAGTTTTAGACGATGCCTTACTGCTGTTTCGTACATATGCCGGTTTTGGGCTGGAAATGCCAATTTTGAGATTCTGCACAGAAAGGGTTTGCAAACTGCTGAATCCACACATGAGTTGAACTCTGTCTGTTGAATGCACACATTGACAACCATTCAGATAAATAGCTCCATTTTGATTTTAGAAGCAGATATTTCTCTGTACAGCACTGACTCCCATTCACTCCGGAATATCCCAACGCAGCTCCTAGAAGAAACGGGTTTCTAACTCGCTGAATCTAAACATAGATTTAACTCTCTTAGGTGAACGAACGCACAGCAGAGCAGTTTCAAGGAAACCTTTCTCCGGAGTTTTAGAGGATGCCTTACTGCTGTTTAGCACAAATGCCGGTATTGGGCTGGAAATGCCGGTTTGGGGATTTCTGCACAGAATGGGTTTGCCAACTGATGAATCCGCACATGACTTTAACTCTGTCAGTTGAATGCACACATTGACAACCATTCAGATAAATAGCTCCATTTTGATTTTAGAAGCAGATATTTCTCTGTACAGCCTATGGTCGCATTCACTCGGTAATATCCCAACGCAGCTCCTAGAAGAAACGTGTTTCTAACTCGCTGAATCTAAACATAGATTCAACTCTCTTAGGTGAACGAATACACAGAAGATCAGTTTCAAGGAAACGTTTCTCCGGAGTTTCAGACGAAGTCTTCCTGGTGTTTCGTACATATACCGGTATTGGGCTGGAAATGCCAGTTTTGGGATTCTTCACAGAAAGGGTTTGCAAACTGCTGAATCCACACATGAGTTTAAATCTGTCAGTTGAATGCACACTTTGACAGTCATTCACGTAGATAGCTCCGTTTTGGCTTAGGAGCAGATATTTCTCTGTACAGCCTAGAGTCCCATTCACCCGGGAATATCACAACGCCGCTTCTAGAGGAAACGTGTTTCTAACTAACTGAATCTAAACATAGATTAAAGTCTCTTAGGTGAACAATCGCACAGCAGAGCAGTTTCAAGGAAACATTTCTCATGACTTTTAGACGAAATCTTACTGCTGTTTCGTACATATGCTGGTATTGGGCAGGAAATGTCAGTTTTGAGATTCTGCACAGAAAGGGTTTGCAAACTGCTGAGTCCACACATGAGTTTAACTCTGTCAGTTGAATGCACAAATTGACAGGCATTCAGTTAGATAGCTCCGTTTTTGTTTTAGAAGCAGATATTTCTCTGTACAGCACTGACTCCCATTCACTCCGGAATATCCCAACGCAGCTCCTAGAAGAAACGGGTTTCTAACTCGCTGAATCTAAACATAGATTTAACTCTCTTAGGTGAACGAACGCACAGCAGAGCAGTTTCAAGGAAACCTTTCTCCGGAGTTTTAGAGGATGCCTTACTGCTGTTTTGCACAAATGCCGGTATTGGGCTGGAAATGCCGGTTTGGGGATTCTGCACAGAATGGGTTTGCAAACTGATGAATCTGCACATGACTTTAACTCTGTCAGTTGAATGCACACATTGACAACCATTCAGTTAGATAGCTCTGTTTTGGTTTTAGAAGCAGATATTTCTCTGTACAGCCTATGGTCGCATTCACTCGGGAATATCCCAACGCAGCTCCTAGAAGAAACGTGTTTCTAATTCGCTGAACATAAACATAGATTCAACTCTCTTAGGTGAACGAACGCACAGAAAAGCACTTTCAAGGAATCGTTTTTTCTGAGTTTTAGACGATGTCTTACTGTAATTTCGTGTATATGCCGGTATTGGAATGGAAATGCCGATTTTGTGATTCTGCCCAGAAAGCGTTTGCAAACTGCTGAAAAAATACATCAGTTTAACGCTGTGAGTTGAATGCACACCTTGACAACTATTCAGTTAGATACCTCCGTTTTCGTTGTACAAGCAGATATTTCTCTGTACAGCCTATGGTCCCACTCATTCGGGAATATCCCAACACAGCTCCTAGAAGAAACGTGTTTCTAACTCGCTGAATCTAAACATAGATTCAACTCTCTTAGCTGAACGAACGCCCAGCAAATCACTTTCAAGGAATCGTTTCTCCTGAGTTTTAGACGACGTCTAACTGTGGTTTCGTATATATGCCACTATTGGGCTGGAAAGGCCGGTTTTGGGATTCTGCACAGAAAGGGTTTGCAAACTACTGAATCCACACATGCGTTTAACGCTGTGAGGTGAATGCACACTTTGAAAGACATTCAGTTAGATAGTTCCGTTTTGTTTTAGAGGCAGATATTTCTCTGTACAGCCTAGAGTCCCATTTACCCAGGAATATCCCAAAGCCGCTCCTAGAGGAAACGTGTTTCGAACTCCCTGAATCAAAACATAGATTAAACTCTCTTAGGTGAACGATCACACAGCAGAGCAGTTTCAAGGAAACGGTTCTCCTGACTTTTAGACGAAGTCTTACTGCTGTATCGTACATATGCTGGCATTGGGCAGGAAATCCCAGTTTTGCGATTCTGCACAGAAAGGGTTTGCGAACTCCTGAATCCACACATCAGTTTACCTCTGTCAGCTGAATGCACACATTGACAGCCATTCAGTTAGATAGCTCCCTTTTCGTTTTCGAAGCAGATATTTCTCTGTACAGCCTATGGTCCCATTCACTCGGGAATATCCCAACGCAGCTCCTAGAAGAATCGTGTTTCAAACTGGCGGAATCTAAACATAGATTCAACACTCTTAGGTGAAAGAACGCATAGCAGAGCAGTTTCAAGGAAACGTTTCTCCGGAGTTTCAGACGAAGTCTTAATGCTGTTTCGCACATATGCTGGTATTGGGCAGGAAATGCCAGTTTAGGGATTCTACACAGAAAGGGTTTTCAAACTGCTGAATCCACACATGAGTTTAACTCTGTCAGTTGAATGCACACATTGACAACCATTCAGTCAGATTGTTCTTTTTGGTTTTACAAGCAGATATTTCTCTGTACAGCCTATATTTCCATTCACTCCGGAATATCCCAATTCAGCTCCTAGAAGAAACGTGTTTCTAACTCGCTGAATCTAAACATAGATTCAACTCTCTTAGGTGAACGAAAGCACAGAAGATCAGTTTCAAGGAAACGTTTCTCCGGAGTTTCAGACGAAGTCTTAATGCTGTTTCGTACATATGCTGGTATTGGGAAGGAAATTCCAGTTTGGGGATTCTGCACAGAAATGGTTTGCAAACTGCTGAATCCACACATGAGTTTAACTCTGTCAGTTGAATGCACACTTTGAAAGACATTTAGTTAGATAGCTCCGTTTTGGTTTAGAGGCAGATAATTCTCTGTACAGCCTAGATTCCCATTTACCCAGGAATATCCCAACGCCGCTCCTAGAGGAAACGTGTTTCGAACTCCCAGAATCTAAACATAGATTAAACTCTCTTAGGTGAACGATCGCACAGCAGAGCAGTTTCAAGGAAACGGTTCTCCTGACTTTTACACGAATACTTACTGCTGTATCGTACATATGCTGGTATTGGCAGGAAATCCCAGTTTTGCGATTCTGCACAGAAAGGGTTTGCAAACTGCTGAATCCAAACATGAGTTTAACTCTGTCAGTTGAATGCTCATTGACAACCATTCAGTCAGATTGTTTCGTTTTGGTTTTAGAAGCAGATATTTCTCTGTACAGCGTATGGTCCCATTCACTCGGGAATATCCCAACGCAGTTCCTAGAAAAAACGTGCTTCTAAGTGGCGGAATCTAAACATAGATTCAACAGTCTTAGGTGAATGAACGCGCAGCAGAGCAGTTTCAAGGAAACGTTTCTCCTGAGTTTTAGACGATGTCTTACTGCTGTTTCGTACATATGCCGGTATTGGGCTGGAAATGCCAGTTTTGGTATTCTATACAGAAAGTGTTTGCAAACTGCTGAATGGGCACATGAGTTTAACTCTGTCAGTTGAATGCACACATTGACAACCATTCAGTTAGATAGCTCTGTTATGGTTTTAGAAGAAGATATTTCTCTGTACAGCCTATGGTCTCATTCATTCGGGAATATCCCAATGCTGCTCCAAGAAGAAACGTGTTTCTAACTCGCTGAATCTAAACATAGATTCACCTACCATAGGTGAACGAACGCACAGCCGAGCAGTTTCAAGGAAACCTTTCTCCTGTGATTTAGACGAAGCCTCACTGCTGTTTTGGACAAATGCCGGTATTGGGCTGGAAATTCCGTTTTTGGGATTCTGCACAGAAATTGTTTGGAAATTGCTGAATCCACACATGAGTTTAACTCTGTCAGTTGAATGCAGACATTGAAAACCATTCAGTTAGATAGCTCCGTTTTCGTTTTAGAAGCAGATATTTCTCTGTACAGCCAATGGCCCCATTCACTCAGGAATATACCAACGCAGCTCCTAGAAGAAACGTGTTTCTAACTCTCTGAATCTAAACATAGATTCAACTCTCTTAGGTGAACGAACGCACAGCAGAGCAGTTTCAAGGAAACGTTTATCCTGAGTTTTAGACGATGCCTTACTGCTGTTTCGTACATATGCCGGTTTTGGGCTGGAAATGCCAATTTTGAGATTCTGCACAGAAAGGGTTTGCAAACTGCTGAATCCACACATGAGTTGAACTCTGTCTGTTGAATGCACACATTGACAACCATTCAGATAAATAGCTCCATTTTGATTTTAGAAGCAGATATTTCTCTGTACAGCACTGACTCCCATTCACTCCGGAATATCCCAACGCAGCTCCTAGAAGAAACGGGTTTCTAACTCGCTGAATCTAAACATAGATTTAACTCTCTTAGGTGAACGAACGCACAGCAGAGCAGTTTCAAGGAAACCTTTCTCCGGAGTTTTAGAGGATGCCTTACTGCTGTTTAGCACAAATGCCGGTATTGGGCTGGAAATGCCGGTTTGGGGATTTCTGCACAGAATGGGTTTGCCAACTGATGAATCCGCACATGACTTTAACTCTGTCAGTTGAATGCACACATTGACAACCATTCAGTTAGATAGCTCTGTTTTGGTTTTAGAAGCAGATATTTCTCTGTACAGCCTATGGTCTCATTCACTCGGGAATATCCCAACGCTGCTCCAAGAAGAAACGTGTTTCTAACTCGCTGAATCTAAACATAGATTCATCTACCATAGGTGAACGAACGCACAGCCGAGCAGTTTCAAGGAAACCTTTCTCCTGTGATTTAGACGAAGCCTCACTGCTGTTTTGGACAAATGCCGGTATTGGGCTGGAAATTCCGTTTTTGGGATTCTGCACAGAAATTGTTTGGAAACTGCTGAATCCACACATGAGTTTAACTCTGTCAGTTGAATGCAGACATTGAAAACCATTCAGTTAGATAGCTCCGTTTTCGTTTTAGAAGCAGATATTTCTCTGTACAGCCAATGGCCCCATTCACTCAGGAATATACCAACGCAGCTCCCAGAAGAAACGTGTTTCTAACTCTCTGAATCTAAACATAGATTCAACTCTCTTAGGTGAACGAACGCACAGCAGAGCAGTTTCAAGGAAACGTTTCTCCTGAGTTTTAGACGATGCCTTACTGCTGTTTCGTACATATGCCGGTTTTGGGCTGGAAATGCCAATTTTGAGATTCTGCACAGAAAGGGTTTGCAAACTGCTGAATCCACACATGAGTTGAACTCTGTCTGTTGAATGCACACATTGACAACCATTCAGATAAATAGCTCCATTTTGATTTTAGAAGCAGATATTTCTCTGTACAGCCTATGGTCGCATTCACTCGGTAATATCCCAACGCAGCTCCTAGAAGAAACGTGTTTCTAACTCGCTGAATCTAAACATAGATTCAACTCTCTTAGGTGAACGAATACACAGAAGATCAGTTTCAAGGAAACGTTTCTCCGGAGTTTCAGACGAAGTCTTCCTGGTGTTTCGTACATATACCGGTATTGGGCTGGAAATGCCAGTTTTGGGATTCTTCACAGAAAGGGTTTGCAAACTGCTGAATCCACACATGAGTTTAAATCTGTCAGTTGAATGCACACTTTGACAGTCATTCACGTAGATAGCTCCGTTTTGGCTTAGGAGCAGATATTTCTCTGTACAGCCTAGAGTCCCATTCACCCGGGAATATCACAACTCCGCTCCTAGAGGAAACGTGTTTCTAACTAACTGAATCTAAACATAGATTAAAGTCTCTTAGGTGAACAATCGCACAGCAGAGCAGTTTCAAGGAAACATTTCTCATGACTTTTAGACGAAATCTTACTGCTGTTTCGTACATATGCTGGTATTGGGCAGGAAATGTCAGTTTTGAGATTCTGCACAGAAAGGGTTTGCAAACTGCTGAGTCCACACATGAGTTTAACTCTGTCAGTTGAATGCACAAATTGACAGGCATTCAGTTAGATAGCTCCGTTTTTGTTTTAGAAGCAGATATTTCTCTGTACAGCACTGACTCCCATTCACTCCGGAATATCCCAACGCAGCTCCTAGAAGAAACGGGTTTCTAACTCGCTGAATCTAAACATAGATTTAACTCTCTTAGGTGAACGAACGCACAGCAGAGCAGTTTCAAGGAAACCTTTCTCCGGAGTTTTAGAGGATGCCTTACTGCTGTTTTGCACAAATGCCGGTATTGGGCTGGAAATGCCGGTTTGGGGATTCTGCACAGAATGGGTTTGCAAACTGATGAATCCGCACATGACTTTAACTCTGTCAGTTGAATGCACACATTGACAACCATTCAGTTAGATAGCTCTGTTTTGGTTTTAGAAGCAGATATTTCTCTGTACAGCCTATGGTCGCATTCACTCGGGAATATCCCAACACAGCTCCTAGAAGAAACGTGTTTCTAATTCGCTGAACATAAACATAGATTCAACTCTCTTAGGTGAACGAACGCACAGCAGAGCAGTTTCAAGTAAACGTTTCTGCTCAGTTTTAGACGAAATCTTACTGCTGTTTTGTACATATGCCGGTATTGGGCTGGAAATGCCAGTTTTGGGATTCTGCACAGAAAGTGTTTGCAAACTGCTGAATCCACACATGAGTTTAACGCTGTGAGTCAAATGCACACATTGACAACTATTCAGTTAGATTCCTCCATTTTGGTTTTAGAAGCAGATATTTCTCTTTACAGCTTATGGTCCCATTCACTCGGGAATATCCCAACACAGCTCCTAGAAAAAACGTGTTTCTAACTCGCTGAATCTAAACATAGGTCAACTCTCTTAGGTGAACGACTGCAGAGCAAAGCAGTTTTAAGGAAACGTTTCTCCTGAGTTTTAGACGAAGTCTTACTGCTGTTTTGTACATATGCCAGTATTGGGCTGGAAATTCCAGTTTTGGGATTCTGCACAGAAAGGGTTTGCAAACTGCTGAATCCACACATGAGTTTAACTCTGTCAGTTGAATGCACACATTGACAACCATTCAGTTAGATAGCTCCCTTTTCATTTTAGAAGCAGATATTTCTCTGTACAGCCTATGGTCCAATTCTCTCGGGAATATCCCAACGCAGCTCCTAGAAGAAACGTGTTTCTAACTCGCTGAATCTAAACATAGATTCAACACTCTTAGGTAAACGAACGCACAGCGGAGCAGTTTCAAGGAATCGTTTCTACTCAATTTTAGACGATGTCTTACTGCTGTTTCGTACATATTCCGGTATTGGCCTGTAAAAGCCAGTTTTGGAATTCTGCGCAGAAAGGGTTTGCAAACTGCTGAATCCACACATGAGTTTAACTCTGTCAGTTGAATGCAAAAATTGACAGTCATTCGTTAGATACCTCCGTTTTTGCTTTAGAAGCAGATATTTCTCTGTACCGCCTATGGTCGCATTCACTCGGGAATATCCCAACGCAGCTCCTAGAAGAAACGTGTTTCTAACTCGCTGAATCTAAACATAGATTCAACTCTCTTAGGTGAACGAAGACACAGCAGAGCAGTTTCAAGGAAACGTCTCTACTGAGTTTTAGACGAAGTCTTACTGCTGTTTTGTACATATGGCAGTATTGGGCTGAAAATGCCAGTTTTGGGATTCTGCACAGAAAGGGTTTGCAAACTGCTGAATCCACACATGAGTTTAACGCTGTGAGTTGAATGCACACATTGACAACTATTCAGTTAGATACCTACGTTTTGGTTTTAGAAGCAGATATTTCCCTGTACAGCCCTGAGTCCCATTCACTCGGGAATATCCCAACGCAGCTCCTAGAAGAAACGTGCTTCTAATTCGCTGAACCTAAACATAGATTCAACTCTCTTAGGTGAACGAACGCACAGCAGAGCAGTTTCAAGGAAACGTTTCTGCTCAGTTTTAGACGAAATCTTACTGCTGTTTCGTGCATATGCCGGTATTGGGCTGGAAATGCCAGTTTTGGGATCCTGCACAGAAAGTGATTGCAAACTGCTGAATCCACACATGACGTTAACGCTGTGAGTTGAATGCACACATTGACAACTATTCAGTTAGATACCTCCGTTTTGGTTTTAGAAGCAGATATTTCTCTGTACAGCCTTGAGTCCCATTCACTCGGGAATATCCCAACGCAGCTCCTAGAAGAAACGTGTTTCTGACTCGCTGAATCTAGACATAGATTCAACTGTCTTAGGTAAACGAAGACACAGCAGAGCAGTTTCAAGGAAACGTTTCTCCTGAGTTTTAGACGAAGTCTTACTGCTGTTTCGTACATATGCCTGCATTGGGCTGGAAATGCCAGTTTTGGGATTCTGCACAGAAAGGGTTTGCAAACTGCTGAATCCACACATGAGTTTAACTCTGTCAGGTGAATGCACACATTGACAACCATTCAGTTAGATAGCTCCGTTTTGGTTTTAGAAACAAATATTTCTCTGTACAACTTATGGTCCCATTCACTCGGGAATATCCCAACGCAGCTCCTAGAATAAACGTGTTTCTAACTCGCTGAATCTAAGCATAGATTCAACTCTCTTAGGCGAACGAACACACCGAAGATCAGTTTCACGGAACCGTTTCTCCTGAATTTTACACGAAGGCTTACTGCTGATTCGTACATATGCCGGTTTTGGGCTGGAAATGCCAATTTTGAGATTCTGCACAGAAAGGGTTTGCAAACTGCTGAATCCACACATGAGTTTACCTCTCTCAGTTGAATGCACACATTGACAAACATTCAGTTACATAGCTCCGTTTTGTTTTTAGAAGCAGATATTTCTCTGTACGGCCTATGGTCGCATTCACTCGAGAATATCCCAACGCAGCTCCTAGAAGAAACGTGTTTCTAACTCGCTGAATCCAAACGTAGATTCAACTCTCTTAGGTGAACGAACGCACAGAAGAGCAGTTTCAGGGAAACGATTCTCCTGAGTTTTAGACGAAGTCTTACTGTGGTTTCGTATATATGCCGGAATTGGGCTGGAAATGCCGGTTTTGGGATTCTGCACAGGAAGGGTTTGCAAACTGCTGAATCCACACATGAGTTTAACGCTGTCATTTGAATGCACACATTGACAACTATTCAGTTAGATACCTCCGTTTTGGTTTTAGAAGCAGGTATATCTCTGTACAGCCTATGGTTCCATTCACTCGGGAATATCCCAACGCAGCTCCTCGAAGAAACGTGTTTCTAACTCGCTGAATCTAAACATAGATTCAACTCTCTTAGGTGAACGAAGGCACAGCAGAGCAGTTTCAAGGAAACCTTTCTCCTAAGTTTAAAACGAAGCCTTACTGCTGTTTTGCCCAAATGCCGGTATTGGGCTGGAAATGCCGGATTTGGGATTCTGCACAGAAAGGGTTTGCAAACTGCTGAATCCACACATGCGTTTAACTCTGTCAGTTAAATGCACAAATTGACAGTCATTCAGTTACATAGCTCCGTTTTGGTTTTAGAAGCAGATATTTCGCTGTACAGCCCTGAGTCCCATTCACTCGGGAATATCCCAACGCATCTCCTAGAAGAAATGTGTTTCTAATTCGCTGAATCTAAACATAGATTCAACTCTCTTAGGTGAACGAACGCACAGCAGAGCAGTTACAAGGAAACGTTTCTCCTCAGTTTTAGACGAAGTCTTTCTGCTATTTCGTACATATGCCGGTATTGGGCTGGAAATGCCAGTTTTGGCATTCTGCACAGAAAGTGTTTGGAAACTGCTGAATCCACACATGAGTTTAACGCTGTAAGTCAAATGCACTCATTGACAACCATTCAGTTTGATAGCTCCCTTTTCGTTTTAGAAGCAGATATTTCTCTCTACAGCCTATAGTCCCATTCACTCGGGAATATCCCAACGCAGCTCCTAGAAGCAACGTGTTTCTAACTCGCTGAATCTAAACATAGCTTCAACTCTCTTAGGTGAATGAACGCACAGCAGAGCAGTTTCAAGGAATCGTTTCTCCTGAGTTTTAGACGAAGCCTTACTGCTGTTTTGCACAAATGCCGGTATTGGGCTGTAAATGCCAGTTTTGGGATTCTGCACAGAAAGGGTTTGCATACTGCTGATTCCACAATTGAGTTTAACTCTGTCAGTTGAATGCACACATTGACAACCATTCACTTAGAGAGCTGTGTTTTGGTTTTAGAACCAGATAATTCTCTGTAAAGCTTATGGTCCCTTTCACTCGGGAATATCCCAACGCAGCTCCTAGAAAAAACGTGCTTCTAACTCGCTGAATCTAAACATAGGTCAACTCTTTAGGTAAACGACCGCAGAGCAAAGCAGTTTAAATGAAACGTTTCTCCTGAATTTTAGACGAAGTCTTACTGCTGTTTCGTACATATACCGGTATTGGGCTGGAAAGGCCAGTTTTGGGATTCTGCACAGAAAGGGTTTGCAAACTGCTGAATCCACACGTGAGTTTAACGCTGTGAGTTGAATGCACACATTGACAACTATTCAGTTAGATACCTCCGTTTTTGTTTTAGAAGCAGATACTTCTCTGTACAACACTGAATCCCATTCACTCGGGAATATCCCAATGCAGCTCCTGGAAGAAACGTGTTTCTAACTCGCTGAATCTAAACATAGATTCAACTCTCTTAGGTGAACGAAGACACAGCAGAGCAGTTTAAAGGAAACGTTTCTCCTGAGTTTTAGACGAAGTCTTACTGCTGTTTCGTACATATACCAGTATTGGGCTGGAAATGCCAGTTTTGGGATTCTGCACAGAAACGGTTTGCAAACTGCTGAATCCACACATGAGTTTAACTCTGTCAGTTGAATGCACACATTGACAACCATTCAGTTAGATGGCTACGTTTTGGATTTAGAAGCAGATATTTCTCTGTACAGATTATGGTCCCATTCACTCGGGAATATCCCAACGCAGCTCCTAGAACAAACGTGTTTCTAACTCGCTGTATCTAAACATAGGTCAACTCTCTTAGGTGAACGACCGCAGAGCAAAGCAGTTTCAAAGAAACGTTTCTCCTGAGTTTTAGACGATGTCTTACTGCTGTTTCGTACATATGCCGGTATTGGGCTGGAAATGCCAGTTTTGGGATTGTGCACAGAAAGGGTTTGCAAACTGCAGAATCCACACATGAGTTTAACGTTGTGTGTTGAATGCACACATTGACAACTATTCAGTTAGATACCTCCGTTTTGGTTTTAGAAGCACATATTTCTCTGTACAGCCTATGGTCCCATTCACTCGGGAATATCCCAACGCAGCACCTAGAAGAAACGTGTTTCTCACTCGCTGAATCTAAACATAGATTAAACTCTCTTAGGTGAACGAAGACACAGCAGAGCAGTTTAAAGGAAACGTTTCTCCTGAGTTTTAGACGAAGTCTTACTGCTGTTTCCTACATATGCCGGTATTGGGCTGGAAATGCCAGTTTTGGGATTCTGCACAGAAAGGGTTTGCAAACTGCAGAATCCACACATGAGTTTAACTCTGTCAGTTGAATGCACACATTGACAACCATTCAGTTAGATGGCTCCGTTTTGGTTTTAGAAACAGATATTTCTCTTTCCAGCTTATGGTCCCATTCATTCGGGAATATCCCAACGCAGCTCCTACAAAAACGTGTTTCTAACTCGGTGAATCTAAACATAGGTCAACTCTCTTAGGTGAACGACCGCAAAGCAAAGCAGTTTCAAGGAAACGTTTCTCCTGAGTTTTAGACGAAGTCTTACTGCTGTTTCGTACATATGCCGGTATTGGACTGGAAATGCCAGTTTTGGGATTCTGCAGAGAAAGTGTTTGCAAACTGCTGAATCCAAACATGAGTTTAACGCTGTGAGTTGGATGCTCACATTGACAACTATTCAGTTAGATACCTCCATTTTGGTTTTAGAAGCAGATATTTCTCTGTACAGCCCTGAGTCCCATTCACTCGGGAATATCCCAACGCAGTTCCTAGAAGAAACGTGTTTCTAACTCGCTGAATCTAAACATAGATTCAACTCTCTTAGGTGAACGAACGCACAGTAGAGCAGTTTCAAGGAATCATTTCTCCAAAGATTTAGACGATGTCTTACTGTGGTTTTGTATATATGCCGGTATTGGGGTGGAAATGCCAGTTTTGGGATTCTGCACAGAAAGGGTTTACAAACTACTGAATCCACACATGAGTTTAACTCTGTCAGTTGAATGCACACCTTGACAACCATTCAGTTAGATAGCTCCGTTTTGGTTTTAGAAGCAGATATTTCTCTGTACAGCCTATGGTCGCTTTCACTTGGGAATATCCCAACGCAGCTCCTAGAAGAAACGTGTTTCTAACTCGCAGAATCTAAACATAGATTCAACTCTCTTAGGTGAACGTACGCACAGCAGAGAAGTTTCAAGGAAACCTTTCTCCTGAGTTTTAGACGAAGCCTTACTGCTGTTTTGCACAAATGTCGGCATTGGATTGGAAATGCCGTTTTGGGATTCTGAACAGAAAGGGTTTGCAAACTACTGAATCCACACATGAGTTTATCTCTGCCAGTTGAATGCACACATTGACAACCATTCAGATAGAAGCATATATTTCTCTGTACAGTCTTCAGTCCCATTCACTCGGGAATGTCCCAACGCAGCTCCTAGCATAAACGTGTTTCTAACTCGCTGAATCTAAACGTAGATTCAACTCTCTTAGGTGATCGAACTCTCAGAAGATCAGTTACAAGGAAACCTTTCTCCTGAGTTTTACAGAAAGTCTTTCTGTGGTTTCGTACATATGCCGGTTTTCGGCTGAAAATGCCAATTTTGAGATTCTGCACAGAAAGTGTTTGAAAACTGCTGAATCCACACATGGGTTTACCTCTGTCATTTGAATGCACACATTGACAAACATTCTGTTAGATAGCTCCCTTTTCGTTTTAGAAGCAGATATGTCTCTGTACAACCTATGGCCCCATTCACTCAGGAATATCCCAATGCAGCTCCTAGAAGAAACGTGTTTCTGACTCGCTGAATCTAAACATTGATTCAACTCTCTTAGGTGAACAAACGTACAACAGAGCAGTTTCAAGGAAACGTTTCTCCGGAGTTTCAGACGATGTCTTACTGTGGCTTCGTGTATATGCTGGTATTGGGCTGGAAATGCCGGTTTTGGGATTCTTCACAGAAAGGGTTTGCAAACTGCTGAATCCACACATGAGTTTAACTCTGTCAGTTGAATGCACACATTGACAACCATTCAGTTAGATAGCTCCCTTTTCATTTTAGAAGCAGATATTTCTCTGTACAGCCTATGGTCCAATTCTCTCGGGAATATCCCAACGCAGCTCCTAGAAGAAACGTGTTTCTAACTCGCTGAATCTAAACATAGATTCAACACTCTTAGGTAAACGAACGCACAGCGGAGCAGTTTCAAGGAATCGTTTCTACTCAATTTTAGACGATGTCTTACTGCTGTTTCGTACATATTCCGGTATTGGCCTGTAAAAGCCAGTTTTGGAATTCTGCGCAGAAAGGGTTTGCAAACTGCTGAATCCACACATGAGTTTAACTCTGTCAGTTGAATGCAAAAATTGACAGTCATTCGTTAGATACCTCCGTTTTTGCTTTAGAAGCAGATATTTCTCTGTACCGCCTATGGTCGCATTCACTCGGGAATATCCCAACGCAGCTCCTAGAAGAAACGTGTTTCTAACTCGCTGAATCTAAACATAGATTCAACTCTCTTAGGTGAACGAAGACACAGCAGAGCAGTTTCAAGGAAACGTCTCTACTGAGTTTTAGACGAAGTCTTACTGCTGTTTTGTACATATGGCAGTATTGGGCTGAAAATGCCAGTTTTGGGATTCTGCACAGAAAGGGTTTGCAAACTGCTGAATCCACACATGAGTTTAACGCTGTGAGTTGAATGCACACATTGACAACTATTCAGTTAGATACCTACGTTTTGGTTTTAGAAGCAGATATTTCCCTGTACAGCCCTGAGTCCCATTCACTCGGGAATATCCCAACGCAGCTCCTAGAAGAAACGTGCTTCTAATTCGCTGAACCTAAACATAGATTCAACTCTCTTAGGTGAACGAACGCACAGCAGAGCAGTTTCAAGGAAACGTTTCTGCTCAGTTTTAGACGAAATCTTACTGCTGTTTCGTGCATATGCCGGTATTGGGCTGGAAATGCCAGTTTTGGGATCCTGCACAGAAAGTGATTGCAAACTGCTGAATCCACACATGACGTTAACGCTGTGAGTTGAATGCACACATTGACAACTATTCAGTTAGATACCTCCGTTTTGGTTTTAGAAGCAGATATTTCTCTGTACAGCCTTGAGTCCCATTCACTCGGGAATATCCCAACGCAGCTCCTAGAAGAAACGTGTTTCTGACTCGCTGAATCTAAACATAGATTCAACTGTCTTAGGTAAACGAAGACACAGCAGAGCAGTTTCAAGGAAACGTTTCTCCTGAGTTTTAGACGAAGTCTTACTGCTGTTTCGTACATATGCCTGCATTGGGCTGGAAATGCCAGTTTTGGGATTCTGCACAGAAAGGGTTTGCAAACTGCTGAATCCACACATGAGTTTAACTCTGTCAGGTGAATGCACACATTGACAACCATTCAGTTAGATAGCTCCGTTTTGGTTTTAGAAACAAATATTTCTCTGTACAACTTATGGTCCCATTCACTCGGGAATATCCCAACGCAGCTCCTAGAATAAACGTGTTTCTAACTCGCTGAATCTAAGCATAGATTCAACTCTCTTAGGCGAACGAACACACCGAAGATCAGTTTCACGGAACCGTTTCTCCTGAATTTTACACGAAGGCTTACTGCTGATTCGTACATATGCCGGTTTTGGGCTGGAAATGCCAATTTTGAGATTCTGCACAGAAAGGGTTTGCAAACTGCTGAATCCACACATGAGTTTACCTCTGTCAGTTGAATGCACACATTGACAAACATTCAGTTACATAGCTCCGTTTTGTTTTTAGAAGCAGATATTTCTCTGTACGGCCTATGGTCGCATTCACTCGAGAATATCCCAACGCAGCTCCTAGAAGAAACGTGTTTCTAACTCGCTGAATCCAAACGTAGATTCAACTCTCTTAGGTGAACGAACGCACAGAAGAGCAGTTTCAGGGAAACGATTCTCCTGAGTTTTAGACGAAGTCTTACTGTGGTTTCGTATATATGCCGGAATTGGGCTGGAAATGCCGGTTTTGGGATTCTGCACAGGAAGGGTTTGCAAACTGCTGAATCCACACATGAGTTTAACGCTGTCATTTGAATGCACACATAGACAGTCATTCAGTTAGATAGCTCCGTTTTGGTTTTAGAAGCAGGTATATCTCTGTACAGCCTATGGTTCCATTCACTCGGGAATATCCCAACGCAGCTCCTCGAAGAAACGTGTTTCTAACTCGCTGAATCTAAACATAGATTCAACTCTCTTAGGTGAACGAAGGCACAGCAGAGCAGTTTCAAGGAAACCTTTCTCCTAAGTTTAAAACGAAGCCTTACTGCTGTTTTGCCCAAATGCCGGTATTGGGCTGGAAATGCCGGATTTGGGATTCTGCACAGAAAGGGTTTGCAAACTGCTGAATCCACACATGCGTTTAACTCTGTCAGTTAAATGCACAAATTGACAGTCATTCAGTTACATAGCTCCGTTTTGGTTTTAGAAGCAGATATTTCGCTGTACAGCCCTGAGTCCCATTCACTCGGGAATATCCCAACGCATCTCCTAGAAGAAATGTGTTTCTAATTCGCTGAATCTAAACATAGATTCAACTCTCTTAGGTGAACGAACGCACAGCAGAGCAGTTACAAGGAAACGTTTCTCCTCAGTTTTAGACGAAGTCTTTCTGCTATTTCGTACATATGCCGGTATTGGGCTGGAAATGCCAGTTTTGGCATTCTGCACAGAAAGTGTTTGGAAACTGCTGAATCCACACATGAGTTTAACGCTGTAAGTCAAATGCACTCATTGACAACCATTCAGTTTGATAGCTCCCTTTTCGTTTTAGAAGCAGATATTTCTCTCTACAGCCTATAGTCCCATTCACTCGGGAATATCCCAACGCAGCTCCTAGAAGCAACGTGTTTCTAACTCGCTGAATCTAAACATAGCTTCAACTCTCTTAGGTGAATGAACGCACAGCAGAGCAGTTTCAAGGAATCGTTTCTCCTGAGTTTTAGACGAAGCCTTACTGCTGTTTTGCACAAATGCCGGTATTGGGCTGTAAATGCCAGTTTTGGGATTCTGCACAGAAAGGGTTTGCATACTGCTGATTCCACAATTGAGTTTAACTCTGTCAGTTGAATGCACACATTGACAACCATTCACTTAGAGAGCTGTGTTTTGGTTTTAGAACCAGATAATTCTCTGTAAAGCTTATGGTCCCTTTCACTCGGGAATATCCCAACGCAGCTCCTAGAAAAAACGTGCTTCTAACTCGCTGAATCTAAACATAGGTCAACTCTTTAGGTAAACGACCGCAGAGCAAAGCAGTTTAAATGAAACGTTTCTCCTGAATTTTAGACGAAGTCTTACTGCTGTTTCGTACATATACCGGTATTGGGCTGGAAAGGCCAGTTTTGGGATTCTGCACAGAAAGGGTTTGCAAACTGCTGAATCCACACGTGAGTTTAACGCTGTGAGTTGAATGCACACATTGACAACTATTCAGTTAGATACCTCCGTTTTTGTTTTAGAAGCAGATACTTCTCTGTACAACACTGAATCCCATTCACTCGGGAATATCCCAATGCAGCTCCTGGAAGAAACGTGTTTCTAACTCGCTGAATCTAAACATAGATTCAACTCTCTTAGGTGAACGAAGACACAGCAGAGCAGTTTAAAGGAAACGTTTCTCCTGAGTTTTAGACGAAGTCTTACTGCTGTTTCGTACATATACCAGTATTGGGCTGGAAATGCCAGTTTTGGGATTCTGCACAGAAACGGTTTGCAAACTGCTGAATCCACACATGAGTTTAACTCTGTCAGTTGAATGCACACATTGACAACCATTCAGATAGAAGCATATATTTCTCTGTACAGTCTTCAGTCCCATTCACTCAGGAATGTCCCAACGCAGCTCCTAGCATAAACGTGTTTCTAACTCGCTGAATCTAAACGTAGATTCAACTCTCTTAGGTGATCGAACTCTCAGAAGATCAGTTACAAGGAAACCTTTCTCCTGAGTTTTACAGAAAGTCTTTCTGTGGTTTCGTACATATGCCGGTTTTCGGCTGAAAATGCCAATTTTGAGATTCTGCACAGAAAGTGTTTGAAAACTGCTGAATCCACACATGGGTTTACCTCTGTCATTTGAATGCACACATTGACAAACATTCTGTTAGATAGCTCCCTTTTCGTTTTAGAAGCAGATATGTCTCTGTACAACCTATGGCCCCATTCACTCAGGAATATCCCAATGCAGCTCCTAGAAGAAACGTGTTTCTGACTCGCTGAATCTAAACATTGATTCAACTCTCTTAGGTGAACAAACGTACAACAGAGCAGTTTCAAGGAAACGTTTCTCCGGAGTTTCAGACGATGTCTTACTGTGGCTTCGTGTATATGCTGGTATTGGGCTGGAAATGCCGGTTTTGGGATTCTTCACAGAAAGGGTTTGCAAACTGCTGAATCCACACATGAGTTTAACTCTGTCAGTTGAATGCACACATTGACAACCATTCAGTTAGATAGCTCCCTTTTCATTTTAGAAGCAGATATTTCTCTGTACAGCCTATGGTCCAATTCTCTCGGGAATATCCCAACGCAGCTCCTAGAAGAAACGTGTTTCTAACTCGCTGAATCTAAACATAGATTCAACACTCTTAGGTAAACGAACGCACAGCGGAGCAGTTTCAAGGAATCGTTTCTACTCAATTTTAGACGATGTCTTACTGCTGTTTCGTACATATTCCGGTATTGGCCTGTAAAAGCCAGTTTTGGAATTCTGCGCAGAAAGGGTTTGCAAACTGCTGAATCCACACATGAGTTTAACTCTGTCAGTTGAATGCAAAAATTGACAGTCATTCGTTAGATACCTCCGTTTTGGCTTTAGAAGCAGATATTTCTCTGTACCGCCTATGGTCGCATTCACTCGGGAATATCCCAACGCAGCTCCTAGAAGAAACGTGTTTCTAACTCGCTGAATCTAAACATAGATTCAACTCTCTTAGGTGAACGAAGACACAGCAGAGCAGTTTCAAGGAAACGTCTCTACTGAGTTTTAGACGAAGTCTTACTGCTGTTTTGTACATATGGCAGTATTGGGCTGAAAATGCCAGTTTTGGGATTCTGCACAGAAAGGGTTTGCAAACTGCTGAATCCACACATGAGTTTAACGCTGTGAGTTGAATGCACACATTGACAACTATTCAGTTAGATACCTACGTTTTGGTTTTAGAAGCAGATATTTCCCTGTACAGCCCTGAGTCCCATTCACTCGGGAATATCCCAACGCAGCTCCTAGAAGAAACGTGCTTCTAATTCGCTGAACCTAAACATAGATTCAACTCTCTTAGGTGAACGAACGCACAGCAGAGCAGTTTCAAGGAAACGTTTCTGCTCAGTTTTAGACGAAATCTTACTGCTGTTTCGTGCATATGCCGGTATTGGGCTGGAAATGCCAGTTTTGGGATCCTGCACAGAAAGTGATTGCAAACTGCTGAATCCACACATGACGTTAACGCTGTGAGTTGAATGCACACATTGACAACTATTCAGTTAGATACCTCCGTTTTGGTTTTAGAAGCAGATATTTCTCTGTACAGCCTTGAGTCCCATTCACTCGGGAATATCCCAACGCAGCTCCTAGAAGAAACGTGTTTCTAACTCGCTGAATCTAAACATAGATTCAACTCTCTTAGGTAAACGAAGACACAGCAGAGCAGTTTCAAGGAAACGTTTCTCCTGAGTTTTAGACGAAGTCTTACTGCTGTTTCGTACATATGCCTGCATTGGGCTGGAAATGCCAGTTTTGGGATTCTGCACAGAAAGGGTTTGCAAACTGCTGAATCCACACATGAGTTTAACTCTGTCAGGTGAATGCACACATTGACAACCATTCAGTTAGATAGCTCCGTTTTGGTTTTAGAAACAAATATTTCTCTGTACAACTTATGGTCCCATTCACTCGGGAATATCCCAACGCAGCTCCTAGAATAAACGTGTTTCTAACTCGCTGAATCTAAGCATAGATTCAACTCTCTTAGGCGAACGAACACACCGAAGATCAGTTTCACGGAACCGTTTCTCCTGAATTTTACACGAAGGCTTACTGCTGATTCGTACATATGCCGGTTTTGGGCTGGAAATGCCAATTTTGAGATTCTGCACAGAAAGGGTTTGCAAACTGCTGAATCCACACATGAGTTTACCTCTGTCAGTTGAATGCACACATTGACAAACATTCAGTTACATAGCTCCGTTTTGTTTTTAGAAGCAGATATTTCTCTGTACGGCCTATGGTCGCATTCACTCGAGAATATCCCAACGCAGCTCCTAGAAGAAACGTGTTTCTAACTCGCTGAATCCAAACGTAGATTCAACTCTCTTAGGTGAACGAACGCACAGAAGAGCAGTTTCAGGGAAACGATTCTCCTGAGTTTTAGACGAAGTCTTACTGTGGTTTCGTATATATGCCGGAATTGGGCTGGAAATGCCGGTTTTGGGATTCTGCACAGGAAGGGTTTGCAAACTGCTGAATCCACACATGAGTTTAACGCTGTCATTTGAATGCACACATAGACAGTCATTCAGTTAGATAGCTCCGTTTTGGTTTTAGAAGCAGGTATATCTCTGTACAGCCTATGGTTCCATTCACTCGGGAATATCCCAACGCAGCTCCTCGAAGAAACGTGTTTCTAACTCGCTGAATCTAAACATAGATTCAACTCTCTTAGGTGAACGAAGGCACAGCAGAGCAGTTTCAAGGAAACCTTTCTCCTAAGTTTAAAACGAAGCCTTACTGCTGTTTTGCCCAAATGCCGGTATTGGGCTGGAAATGCCGGATTTGGGATTCTGCACAGAAAGGGTTTGCAAACTGCTGAATCCACACATGCGTTTAACTCTGTCAGTTAAATGCACAAATTGACAGTCATTCAGTTAGATAGCTCCGTTTTGGTTTTAGAAGCAGATATTTCGCTGTACAGCCCTGAGTCCCATTCACTCGGGAATATCCCAACGCATCTCCTAGAAGAAACGTGTTTCTAATTCGCTGAATCTAAACATAGATTCAACTCTCTTAGGTGAACGAACGCACAGCAGAGCAGTTACAAGGAAACGTTTCTCCTCAGTTTTAGACGAAGTCTTTCTGCTATTTCGTACATATGCCGGTATTGGGCTGGAAATGCCAGTTTTGGCATTCTGCACAGAAAGTGTTTGGAAACTGCTGAATCCACACATGAGTTTAACGCTGTAAGTCAAATGCACTCATTGACAACCATTCAGTTTGATAGCTCCCTTTTCGTTTTAGAAGCAGATATTTCTCTCTACAGCCTATAGTCCCATTCACTCGGGAATATCCCAACGCAGCTCCTAGAAGCAACGTGTTTCTAACTCGCTGAATCTAAACATAGCTTCAACTCTCTTAGGTGAATGAACGCACAGCAGAGCAGTTTCAAGGAATCGTTTCTCCTGAGTTTTAGACGAAGCCTTACTGCTGTTTTGCACAAATGCCGGTATTGGGCTGTAAATGCCGGTTTTGGGATTCTGCACAGAAAGGGTTTGCATACTGCTGATTCCACAATTGAGTTTAACTCTGTCAGTTGAATGCACACATTGACAACCATTCACTTAGAGAGCTGTGTTTTGGTTTTAGAACCAGATAATTCTCTTTAAGCTTATGGTCCCTTTCACTCGGGAATATCCCAACGCAGCTCCTAGAAAAAACGTGCTTCTAACTCGCTGAATCTAAACATAGGTCAACTCTTTAGGTAAACGACCGCAGAGCAAAGCAGTTTAAATGAAACGTTTCTCCTGAGTTTTAGACGAAGTCTTACTGCTGTTTCGTACATATACCAGTATTGGGCTGGAAATGCCAGTTTTGGGATTCTGCACAGAAACGGTTTGCAAACTGCTGAATCCACACATGAGTTTAACTCTGTCAGTTGAATGCACACATTGACAACCATTCAGTTAGATGGCTACGTTTTGGATTTAGAAGCAGATATTTCTCTGTACAGATTATGGTCCCATTCACTCGGGAATATCCCAACGCAGCTCCTAGAAAAAACGTGTTTCTAACTCGCTGTATCTAAACATAGGTCAACTCTCTTAGGTGAACGACCACAGAGCAAAGCAGTTTCAAAGAAACGTTTCTCCTGAGTTTTAGACGAAGTCTTACTGCTGTTTCGTACATATGCCGGTATTGGGCTGGAAATGCCAGTTTTGGGATTCTGCACAGAAAGGGTTTGCAAACTGCAGAATCCACACATGAGTTTAACGTTGTGTGTTGAATGCACACATTGACAACTATTCAGTTAGATACCTCCGTTTTGGTTTTAGAAGCACATATTTCTCTGTACAGCCTATGGTCCCATTCACTCGGGAATATCCCAACGCAGCACCTAGAAGAAACGTGTTTCTCACTCGCTGAATCTAAACATAGATTAAACTCTCTTAGGTGAACGAAGACACAGCAGAGCAGTTTCAAGGAAACGTTTCTCCTGAGTTTTAGACGAAGTCTTACTGCTGTTTCGTACATATGCCGGTATTGGGCTAGAAATGCCAGTTTTGGGATTCTGCACAGAAAGGGTTTGCAAACTGCAGAATCCACACATGAGTTTACCTCTGTCAGTTGCTTGCACACATTGACAACCATTCAGTTAGATGGCTCCGTTTTGGTTTTAGAAACAGATATTTCTCTTTCCAGCTTATGGTCCCATTCATTCGGGAATATCCCATCGCAGCTCCTACAAAAGCGTGTTTCTAACTCGGTGAATCTAAACATAGGTCAACTCTCTTAGGTGAACGACCGCAAAGCAAAGCAGTTTCAAGGAAACGTTTCTCCTGAGTTTTAGACGAAGTCTTCCTGCTGTTTCGTACATATGCCGGTATTGGACTGGAAATGCCAGTTTTGGGATTCTGCAGAGAAAGTGTTTGCAAACTGCTGAATCCAAACATGAGTTTAACGCTGTGAGTTGAATGCTCACATTGACAACTATTCAGTTAGATACCTCCATTTTGGTTTTAGAAGCAGATATTTCTCTGTACAGCCCTGAGTCCCATTCACTCGGGAATATCCCAACGCAGTTCCTAGAAGAAACGTGTTTCTAACTCGCTGAATCTAAACATAGATTCAACTCTCTTAGGTGAACGAACGCACAGTAGAGCAGTTTCAAGGAATCATTTCTCCAAAGATTTAGACGATGTCTTACTGTGGTTTTGTATATATGCCGGTATTGGGGTGGAAATGCCAGTTTTGGGATTCTGCACAGAAAGGGTTTACAAACTACTGAATCCACACATGAGTTTAACTCTGTCAGTTGAATGCACACCTTGACAACCATTCAGTTAGATAGCTCCGTTTTGGTTTTAGAAGCAGATATTTCTCTGTACAGCCTATGGTCGCTTTCACTTGGGAATATCCCAACGCAGCTCCTAGAAGAAACGTGTTTCTAACTCGCAGAATCTAAACATAGATTCAACTCTCTTAGGTGAACGTACGCACAGCAGAGAAGTTTCAAGGAAACCTTTCTCCTGAGTTTTAGACGAAGCCTTACTGCTGTTTTGCACAAATGTCGGCATTGGATTGGAAATGCCGTTTTGGGATTCTGAACAGAAAGGGTTTGCAAACTACTGAATCCACACATGAGTTTATCTCTGCCAGTTGAATGCACACATTGACAACCATTCAGATAGAAGCATATATTTCTCTGTACAGTCTTCAGTCCCATTCACTCGGGAATGTCCCAACGCAGCTCCTAGCATAAACGTGTTTCTAACTCGCTGAATCTAAACGTAGATTCAACTCTCTTAGGTGATCGAACTCTCAGAAGATCAGTTACAAGGAAACCTTTCTCCTGAGTTTTACAGAAAGTCTTACTGTTGTTTCGTACATATGCCGGTTTTCGGCTGAAAATGCCAATTTTGAGATTCTGCACAGAAAGTGTTTGAAAACTGCTGAATCCACACATGGGTTTACCTCTGTCATTTGAATGCACACATTGACAAACATTCTGTTAGATAGCTCCCTTTTCGTTTTAGAAGCAGATATGTCTCTGTACAACCTATGGCCCCATTCACTCAGGAATATCCCAATGCAGCTCCTAGAAGAAACGTGTTTCTGACTCGCTGAATCTAAACATTGATTCAACTCTCTTAGGTGAACAAACGTACAACAGAGCAGTTTCAAGGAAACGTTTCTCCGGAGTTTCAGACGATGTCTTACTGTGGCTTCGTGTATATGCCGGTATTGGGCTGGAAATGCCGGTTTTGGGATTCTTCACAGAAAGGGTTTGCAAACTGCTGAATCCACACATGAGTTTAACTCTGTCAGTTGAATGCACACATTGACAACCATTCAGTTAGATAGCTCCCTTTTCATTTTAGAAGCAGATATTTCTCTGTACAGCCTATGGTCCAATTCTCTCGGGAATATCCCAACGCAGCTCCTAGAAGAAACGTGTTTCTAACTCGCTGAATCTAAACATAGATTCAACACTCTTAGGTAAACGAACGCACAGCGGAGCAGTTTCAAGGAATCGTTTCTCCTCAATTTTAGATGATGTCTTACTGCTGTTTCGTACACATTCCGGTATTGGCCTGTAAAAGCCAGTTTTGGAATTCTGCGCAGAAAGGGTTTGCAAACTGCTGAATCCACACATGAGTTTAACTCTGTCAGTTGAATGCAAAAATTGACAGTCATTCGTTAGATACCTCCGTTTTGGCTTTAGAAGCAGATATTTCTCTGTACCGCCTATGGTCGCATTCACTCGGGAATATCCCAACGCAGCTCCTAGAAGAAACGTGTTTCTAACTCGCTGAATCTAAACATAGATTCAACTCTCTTAGGTGAACGAAGACACAGCAGAGCAGTTTCAAGGAAACGTCTCTACTGAGTTTTAGACGAAGTCTTACTGCTGTTTTGTACATATGCCAGTATTGGGCTGAAAATGCCAGTTTTGGGATTCTGCACAGAAAGGGTTTGCAAACTGCTGAATCCACACATGAGTTTAACGCTGTGAGTTGAATGCACACATTGACAACTATTCAGTTAGATACCTACGTTTTGGTTTTAGAAGCAGATATTTCCCTGTACAGCCCTGAGTCCCATTCACTCGGGAATATCCCAACGCAGCTCCTAGAAGAAACGTGCTTCTAATTCGCTGAACCTAAACATAGATTCAACTCTCTTAGGTGAACGAACGCACAGCAGAGCAGTTTCAAGGAAACGTTTCTGCTCAGTTTTAGACGAAATCTTACTGCTGTTTCGTGCATATGCCGGTATTGGGCTGGAAATGCCAGTTTTGGGATCCTGCACAGAAAGTGATTGCAAACTGCTGAATCCACACATGACGTTAACGCTGTGAGTTGAATGCACACATTGACAACTATTCAGTTAGATACCTCCGTTTTGGTTTTAGAAGCAGATATTTCTCTGTACAGCCTTGAGTCCCATTCACTCGGGAATATCCCAACGCAGCTCCTAGAAGAAACGTGTTTCTGACTCGCTGAATCTAGACATAGATTCAACTGTCTTAGGTAAACGAAGACACAGCAGAGCAGTTTCAAGGAAACGTTTCTCCTGAGTTTTAGACGAAGTCTTACTGCTGTTTCGTACATATGCCTGCATTGGGCTGGAAATGCCAGTTTTGGGATTCTGCACAGAAAGGGTTTGCAAACTGCTGAATCCACACATGAGTTTAACTCTGTCAGGTGAATGCACACATTGACAACCATTCAGTTAGATAGCTCCGTTTTGGTTTTAGAAACAAATATTTCTCTGTACAACTTATGGTCCCATTCACTCGGGAATATCCCAACGCAGCTCCTAGAATAAACGTGTTTCTAACTCGCTGAATCTAAGCATAGATTCAACTCTCTTAGGCGAACGAACACACCGAAGATCAGTTTCACGGAACCGTTTCTCCTGAATTTTACACGAAGGCTTACTGCTGATTCGTACATATGCCGGTTTTGGGCTGGAAATGCCAATTTTGAGATTCTGCACAGAAAGGGTTTGCAAACTGCTGAATCCACACATGAGTTTACCTCTGTCAGTTGAATGCACACATTGACAAACATTCAGTTACATAGCTCCGTTTTGTTTTTAGAAGCAGATATTTCTCTGTACGGCCTATGGTCGCATTCACTCGAGAATATCCCAACGCAGCTCCTAGAAGAAACGTGTTTCTAACTCGCTGAATCCAAACGTAGATTCAACTCTCTTAGGTGAACGAACGCACAGAAGAGCAGTTTCAGGGAAACGATTCTCCTGAGTTTTAGACGAAGTCTTACTGTGGTTTCGTATATATGCCGGAATTGGGCTGGAAATGCCGGTTTTGGGATTCTGCACAGGAAGGGTTTGCAAACTGCTGAATCCACACATGAGTTTAACGCTGTCAATTGAATGCACACATTGACAACTATTCAGTTAGATACCTCCGTTTTGGTTTTAGAAGCAGGTATATCTCTGTACAGCCTATGGTTCCATTCACTCGGGAATATCCCAACGCAGCTCCTCGAAGAAACGTGTTTCTAACTCGCTGAATCTAAACATAGATTCAACTCTCTTAGGTGAACGAAGGCACAGCAGAGCAGTTTCAAGGAAACCTTTCTCCTAAGTTTAAAACGAAGCCTTACTGCTGTTTTGCCCAAATGCCGGTATTGGGCTGGAAATGCCGGATTTGGGATTCTGCACAGAAAGGGTTTGCAAACTGCTGAATCCACACATGCGTTTAACTCTGTCAGTTAAATGCACAAATTGACAGTCATTCAGTTACATAGCTCCGTTTTGGTTTTAGAAGCAGATATTTCGCTGTACAGCCCTGAGTCCCATTCACTCGGGAATATCCCAACGCATCTCCTAGAAGAAATGTGTTTCTAATTCGCTGAATCTAAACATAGATTCAACTCTCTTAGGTGAACGAACGCACAGCAGAGCAGTTACAAGGAAACGTTTCTCCTCAGTTTTAGACGAAGTCTTTCTGCTATTTCGTACATATGCCGGTATTGGGCTGGAAATGCCAGTTTTGGCATTCTGCACAGAAAGTGTTTGGAAACTGCTGAATCCACACATGAGTTTAACGCTGTAAGTCAAATGCACTCATTGACAACCATTCAGTTTGATAGCTCCCTTTTCGTTTTAGAAGCAGATATTTCTCTCTACAGCCTATAGTCCCATTCACTCGGGAATATCCCAACGCAGCTCCTAGAAGCAACGTGTTTCTAACTCGCTGAATCTAAACATAGCTTCAACTCTCTTAGGTGAATGAACGCACAGCAGAGCAGTTTCAAGGAATCGTTTCTCCTGAGTTTTAGACGAAGCCTTACTGCTGTTTTGCACAAATGCCGGTATTGGGCTGTAAATGCCAGTTTTGGGATTCTGCACAGAAAGGGTTTGCATACTGCTGATTCCACAATTGAGTTTAACTCTGTCAGTTGAATGCACACATTGACAACCATTCACTTAGAGAGCTGTGTTTTGGTTTTAGAACCAGATAATTCTCTGTAAAGTTTATGGTCCCTTTCACTCGGGAATATCCCAACGCAGCTCCTAGAAAAAACGTGCTTCTAACTCGCTGAATCTAAACATAGGTCAACTCTTTAGGTAAACGACCGCAGAGCAAAGCAGTTTAAATGAAACGTTTCTCCTGAATTTTAGACGAAATCTTACTGCTGTTTCGTACATATACTGGTATTGGGCTGGAAATGCCAGTTTTGGGATTCTGCACAGAAAGGGTTTGCAAACTGCTGAATCCACACGTGAGTTTAACGCTGTGAGTTGAATGCACACATTGACAACTATTCAGTTAGATACCTCCGTTTTTGTTTTAGAAGCAGATACTTCTCTGTACAGCACTGAATCCCATTCACTCGGGAATATCCCAATGCAGCTCCTAGAAGAAACGTGTTTCTAACTCGCTGAATCTAAACATAGATTCAACTCTCTTAGGTGAACGAAGACACAGCAGAGCAGTTTAAAGGAAACGTTTCTCCTGAGTTTTAGACGAAGTCTTACTGCTGTTTCGTACATATACCAGTATTGGGCTGGAAATGCCAGTTTTGGGATTCTGCACAGAAACGGTTTGCAAACTGCTGAATCCACACATGAGTTTAACTCTGTCAGTTGAATGCACACATTGACAACCATTCAGTTAGATGGCTACGTTTTGGATTTAGAAGCAGATATTTCTCTGTACAGATTATGGTCCCATTCACTCGGGAATATCCCAACGCAGCTCCTAGCATAAACGTGTTTCTAACTCGCTGTATCTAAACATAGGTCAACTCTCTTAGGTGAACGACCACAGAGCAAAGCAGTTTCAAAGAAACGTTTCTCCTGAGTTTTAGACGAAGTCTTACTGCTGTTTCGTACATATGCCGGTATTGGGCTGGAAATGCCAGTTTTGGGATTGTGCACAGAAAGGGTTTGCAAACTGCAGAATCCACACATGAGTTTAACGTTGTGTGTTGAATGCACACATTGACAACTATTCAGTTAGATACCTCCGTTTTGGTTTTAGAAGCACATATTTCTCTGTACAGCCTATGGTCCCATTCACTCGGGAATATCCCAACGCAGCTCCTAGAAGAAACGTGTTTCTAACTCGCTGAATCTAAACATAGATTCAACACTCTTAGGTGATCGAACTCTCAGAAGATCAGTTACAAGGAAACCTTTCTCCTGAGTTTTACAGAAAGTCTTTCTGTTGTTTCATACATATGCCGGATTTCGGCTGAAAATGCCAATTTTGAGATTCTGCACAGAAAGTTTTTGAAAACTGCTGAATCCACACATGGGTTTACCTCTGTCATTTGAATGCACACATTGACAAACCTTCTTTTAGATAGCTCCCTTTTCGTTTTAGAAGCAGATATGTCTCTGTACAACCTATGGCCCCATTCACTCAGGAATATCCCAATGCAGCTCCTAGAAGAAACGTGTTTCTGACTCGCTGAATCTAAACATTGATTCAACTCTCTTAGGTGAACAAACGTACAACAGAGCAGTTTCAAGGAAACGTTTCTCCGGAGTTTCAGACGATGTCTTACTGTGGCTTCGTGTATATGCCGGTATTGGGCTGGAAATGCCGGTTTTGGGATTCTTCACAGAAAGGGTTTGCAAACTGCTGAATCCACACATGAGTTTAACTCTGTCAGTTGAATGCACACATTGACAACCATTCAGTTAGATAGCTCCCTTTTCATTTTAGAAGCAGATATTTCTCTGTACAGCCTATGGTCCAATTCTCTCGGGAATATCCCAACGCAGCTCCTAGAAGAAACGTGTTTCTAACTCGCTGAATCTAAACATAGATTCAACACTCTTAGGTAAACGAACGCACAGCGGAGCAGTTTCAAGGAATCGTTTCTCCTCAATTTTAGACGATGTCTTACTGCTGTTTCGTACATATTCCGGTATTTTCCTGTAAAAGCCAGTTTTGGAATTCTGCGCAGAAAGGGTTTGCAAACTGCTGAATCCACACATGAGTTTAACTCTGTCAGTTGAATGCAAAAATTGACAGTCATTCGTTAGTTACCTCCGTTTTGGCTTTAGAAGCAGATATTTCTCTGTACCGCCTATGGTCGCATTCACTCGGGAATATCCCAACGCAGCTCCTAGAAGAAACGTGTTTCTAACTCGCTGAATCTAAACATAGATTCAACTCTCTTAGGTGAACGAAGACACAGCAGAGCAGTTTCAAGGAAACGTCTCTACTGAGTTTTAGACGAAGTCTTACTGCTGTTTTGTACATATGCCAGTAATGGGCTGAAAATGCCAGTTTTGGGATTCTGCACAGAAAGGGTTTGCAAACTGCTGAATCCACACATGAGTTTAACGCTGTGAGTTGAATGGACACATTGACAACTATTCAGTTAGATACCTACGTTTTGGTTTTAGAAGCAGATATTTCCCTGTACAGCCCTGAGTCCCATTCACTCGGGAATATCCCAACGCAGCTCCTAGAAGAAACGTGCTTCTAATTCGCTGAACCTAAACATAGATTCAACTCTCTTAGGTGAACGAACGCACAGCAGAGCAGTTTCAAGGAAACGTTTCTGCTCAGTTTTAGACGAAATCTTACTGCTGTTTCGTGCATATGCCGGTATTGGGCTGGAAATGCCAGTTTTGGGATCCTGCACAGAAAGTGATTGCAAACTGCTGAATCCACACATGACGTTAACGCTGTGAGTTGAATGCACACATTGACAACTATTCAGTTAGATACCTCCGTTTTGGTTTTAGAAGCAGATATTTCTCTGTACAGCCTTGAGTCCCATTCACTCGGGAATATCCCAACGCAGCTCCTAGAAGAAACGTGTTTCTGACTCGCTGAATCTAGACATAGATTCAACTGTCTTAGGTAAACGAAGACACAGCAGAGCAGTTTCAAGGAAACGTTTCTCCTGAGTTTTAGACGAAGTCTTACTGCTGTTTCGTACATATGCCTGCATTGGGCTGGAAATGCCAGTTTTGGGATTCTGCACAGAAAGGGTTTGCAAACTGCTGAATCCACACATGAGTTTAACTCTGTCAGGTGAATGCACACATTGACAACCATTCAGTTAGATAGCTCCGTTTTGGTTTTAGAAACAAATATTTCTCTGTACAACTTATGGTCCCATTCACTCGGGAATATCCCAACGCAGCTCCTAGAATAAACGTGTTTCTAACTCGCTGAATCTAAGCATAGATTCAACTCTCTTAGGCGAACGAACACACCGAAGATCAGTTTCACGGAACCGTTTCTCCTGAATTTTACACGAAGGCTTACTGCTGATTCGTACATATGCCGGTTTTGGGCTGGAAATGCCAATTTTGAGATTCTGCACAGAAAGGGTTTGCAAACTGCTGAATCCACACATGAGTTTACCTCTCTCAGTTGAATGCACACATTGACAAACATTCAGTTACATAGCTCCGTTTTGTTTTTAGAAGCAGATATTTCTCTGTACGGCCTATGGTCGCATTCACTCGAGAATATCCCAACGCAGCTCCTAGAAGAAACGTGTTTCTAACTCGCTGAATCCAAACGTAGATTCAACTCTCTTAGGTGAACGAACGCACAGAAGAGCAGTTTCAGGGAAACGATTCTCCTGAGTTTTAGACGAAGTCTTACTGTGGTTTCGTATATATGCCGGAATTGGGCTGGAAATGCCGGTTTTGGGATTCTGCACAGGAAGGGTTTGCAAACTGCTGAATCCACACATGAGTTTAACGCTGTCATTTGAATGCACACATTGACAACTATTCAGTTAGATACCTCCGTTTTGGTTTTAGAAGCAGGTATATCTCTGTACAGCCTATGGTTCCATTCACTCGGGAATATCCCAACGCAGCTCCTCGAAGAAACGTGTTTCTAACTCGCTGAATCTAAACATAGATTCAACTCTCTTAGGTGAACGAAGGCACAGCAGAGCAGTTTCAAGGAAACCTTTCTCCTAAGTTTAAAACGAAGCCTTACTGCTGTTTTGCCCAAATGCCGGTATTGGGCTGGAAATGCCGGATTTGGGATTCTGCACAGAAAGGGTTTGCAAACTGCTGAATCCACACATGCGTTTAACTCTGTCAGTTAAATGCACAAATTGACAGTCATTCAGTTAGATAGCTCCGTTTTGGTTTTAGAAGCAGATATTTCGCTGTACAGCCCTGAGTCCCATTCACTCGGGAATATCCCAACGCATCTCCTAGAAGAAACGTGTTTCTAATTCGCTGAATCTAAACATAGATTCAACTCTCTTAGGTGAACGAACGCACAGCAGAGCAGTTACAAGGAAACGTTTCTCCTCAGTTTTAGACGAAGTCTTTCTGCTATTTCGTACATATGCCGGTATTGGGCTGGAAATGCCAGTTTTGGCATTCTGCACAGAAAGTGTTTGGAAACTGCTGAATCCACACATGAGTTTAACGCTGTAAGTCAAATGCACTCATTGACAACCATTCAGTTTGATAGCTCCCTTTTCGTTTTAGAAGCAGATATTTCTCTCTACAGCCTATAGTCCCATTCACTCGGGAATATCCCAACGCAGCTCCTAGAAGCAACGTGTTTCTAACTCGCTGAATCTAAACATAGCTTCAACTCTCTTAGGTGAATGAACGCACAGCAGAGCAGTTTCAAGGAATCGTTTCTCCTGAGTTTTAGACGAAGCCTTACTGCTGTTTTGCACAAATGCCGGTATTGGGCTGTAAATGCCGGTTTTGGGATTCTGCACAGAAAGGGTTTGCATACTGCTGATTCCACAATTGAGTTTAACTCTGTCAGTTGAATGCACACATTGACAACCATTCACTTAGAGAGCTGTGTTTTGGTTTTAGAACCAGATAATTCTCTGTAAAGCTTATGGTCCCTTTCACTTGGGAATATCCCAACGCAGCTCCTAGAAAAAACGTGCTTCTAACTCGCTGAATCTAAACATAGGTCAACTCTTTAGGTAAACGACCGCAGAGCAAAGCAGTTTAAATGAAACGTTTCTCCTGAATTTTAGACGAAGTCTTACTGCTGTTTCGTACATATACCGGTATTGGGCTGGAAATGCCAGTTTTGGGATTCTGCACAGAAAGGGTTTGCAAACTGCTGAATCCACACGTGAGTTTAACGCTGTGAGTTGAATGCACACATTGACAACTATTCAGTTAGATACCTCCGTTTTTGTTTTAGAAGCAGATATTCTCTGTACAGCACTGAATCCCATTCACTCGGGAATATCCCAATGCAGCTCCTAGAAGAAACGTGTTTCTAACTCGCTGAATCTAAACATAGATTCAACTCTCTTAGGTGAACGAAGACACAGCAGAGCAGTTTAAAGGAAACGTTTCTCCTGAGTTTTAGACGAAGTCTTACTGCTGTTTCGTACATATACCAGTATTGGGCTGGAAATGCCAGTTTTGGGATTCTGCACAGAAACGGTTTGCAAACTGCTGAATCCACACATGAGTTTAACTCTGTCAGTTGAATGCACACATTGACAACCATTCAGTTAGATGGCTACGTTTTGGATTTAGAAGCAGATATTTCTCTGTACAGATTATGGTCCCATTCACTCGGGAATATCCCAACGCAGCTCCTAGCATAAACGTGTTTCTAACTCGCTGTATCTAAACATAGGTCAACTCTCTTAGGTGAACGACCACAGAGCAAAGCAGTTTCAAAGAAACGTTTCTCCTGAGTTTTAGACGAAGTCTTACTGCTGTTTCGTACATATGCCGGTATTGGGCTGGAAATGCCAGTTTTGGGATTCTGCACAGAAAGGGTTTGCAAACTGCAGAATCCACACATGAGTTTAACGTTGTGTGTTGAATGCACACATTGACAACTATTCAGTTAGATACCTCCGTTTTGGTTTTAGAAGCACATATTTCTCTGTACAGCCTATGGTCCCATTCACTCGGGAATATCCCAACGCAGCACCTAGAAGAAACGTGTTTCTCACTCGCTGAATCTAAACATAGATTAAACTCTCTTAGGTGAACGAAGACACAGCAGAGCAGTTTCAAGGAAACGTTTCTCCTGAGTTTTAGACGAAGTCTTACTGCTGTTTCGTACATATGCCGGTATTGGGCTAGAAATGCCAGTTTTGGGATTCTGCACAGAAAGGGTTTGCAAACTGCAGAATCCACACATGAGTTTACCTCTGTCAGTTGCATGCACACATTGACAACCATTCAGTTAGATGGCTCCGTTTTGGTTTTAGAAACAGATATTTCTCTTTCCAGCTTATGGTCCCATTCATTCGGGAATATCCCATCGCAGCTCCTACAAAAGCGTGTTTCTAACTCGGTGAATCTAAACATAGGTCAACTCTCTTAGGTGAACGACCGCAAAGCAAAGCAGTTTCAAGGAAACGTTTCTCCTGAGTTTTAGACGAAGTCTTCCTGCTGTTTCGTACATATGCCGGTATTGGACTGGAAATGCCAGTTTTGGGATTCTGCAGAGAAAGTGTTTGCAAACTGCTGAATCCAAACATGAGTTTAACGCTGTGAGTTGAATGCTCACATTGACAACTATTCAGTTAGATACCTCCATTTTGGTTTTAGAAGCAGATATTTCTCTGTACAGCCCTGAGTCCCATTCACTCGGGAATATCCCAACGCAGTTCCTAGAAGAAACGTGTTTCTAACTCGCTGAATCTAAACATAGATTCAACTCTCTTAGGTGAACGAACGCACAGTAGAGCAGTTTCAAGGAATCATTTCTCCAAAGATTTAGACGATGTCTTACTGTGGTTTTGTATATATGCCGGTATTGGGGTGGAAATGCCAGTTTTGGGATTCTGCACAGAAAGGGTTTACAAACTACTGAATCCACACATGAGTTTAACTCTGTCAGTTGAATGCACACCTTGACAACCATTCAGTTAGATAGCTCCGTTTTGGTTTTAGAATCAGATATTTCTCTGTACAGCCTATGGTCGCTTTCACTTGGGAATATCCCAACGCAGCTCCTAGAAGAAACGTGTTTCTAACTCGCAGAATCTAAACATAGATTCAACTCTCTTAGGTGAACGTACGCACAGCAGAGAAGTTTCAAGGAAACCTTTCTCCTGAGTTTTAGACGAAGCCTTACTGCTGTTTTGCACAAATGTCGGCATTGGATTGGAAATGCCGTTTTGGGATTCTGAACAGAAAGGGTTTGCAAACTACTGAATCCACACATGAGTTTATCTCTGCCAGTTGAATGCACACATTGACAACCATTCAGATAGAAGCATATATTTCTCTGTACAGTCTTCAGTCCCATTCACTCGGGAATGTCCCAACGCAGCTCCTAGCATAAACGTGTTTCTAACTCGCTGAATCTAAACGTAGATTCAACTCTCTTAGGTGATCGAACTCTCAGAAGATCAGTTACAAGGAAACCTTTCTCCTGAGTTTTACAGAAAGTCTTTCTGTGGTTTCGTACATATGCCGGTTTTCGGCTGAAAATGCCAATTTTGAGATTCTGCACAGAAAGTGTTTGAAAACTGCTGAATCCACACATGGGTTTACCTCTGTCATTTGAATGCACACATTGACAAACATTCTGTTAGATAGCTCCCTTTTCGTTTTAGAAGCAGATATGTCTCTGTACAACCTATGGCCCCATTCACTCAGGAATATCCCAATGCAGCTCCTAGAAGAAACGTGTTTCTGACTCGCTGAATCTAAACATTGATTCAACTCTCTTAGGTGAACAAACGTACAACAGAGCAGTTTCAAGGAAACGTTTCTCCGGAGTTTCAGACGATGTCTTACTGTGGCTTCGTGTATATGCCGGTATTGGGCTGGAAATGCCGGTTTTGGGATTCTTCACAGAAAGGGTTTGCAAACTGCTGAATCCACACATGAGTTTAACTCTGTCAGTTGAATGCACACATTGACAACCATTCAGTTAGATAGCTCCCTTTTCATTTTAGAAGCAGATATTTCTCTGTACAGCCTATGGTCCAATTCTCTCGGGAATATCCCAACGCAGCTCCTAGAAGAAACGTGTTTCTAACTCGCTGAATCTAAACATAGATTCAACACTCTTAGGTAAACGAACGCACAGCGGAGCAGTTTCAAGGAATCGTTTCTCCTCAATTTTAGATGATGTCTTACTGCTGTTTCGTACACATTCCGGTATTGGCCTGTAAAAGCCAGTTTTGGAATTCTGCGCAGAAAGGGTTTGCAAACTGCTGAATCCACACATGAGTTTAACTCTGTCAGTTGAATGCAAAAATTGACAGTCATTCGTTAGATACCTCCGTTTTGGCTTTAGAAGCAGATATTTCTCTGTACCGCCTATGGTCGCATTCACTCGGGAATATCCCAACGCAGCTCCTAGAAGAAACGTGTTTCTAACTCGCTGAATCTAAACATAGATTCAACTCTCTTAGGTGAACGAAGACACAGCAGAGCAGTTTCAAGGAAACGTCTCTACTGAGTTTTAGACGAAGTCTTACTGCTGTTTTGTACATATGCCAGTATTGGGCTGAAAATGCCAGTTTTGGGATTCTGCACAGAAAGGGTTTGCAAACTGCTGAATCCACACATGAGTTTAACGCTGTGAGTTGAATGCACACATTGACAACTATTCAGTTAGATACCTACGTTTTGGTTTTAGAAGCAGATATTTCCCTGTACAGCCCTGAGTCCCATTCACTCGGGAATATCCCAACGCAGCTCCTAGAAGAAACGTGCTTCTAATTCGCTGAACCTAAACATAGATTCAACTCTCTTAGGTGAACGAACGCACAGCAGAGCAGTTTCAAGGAAACGTTTCTGCTCAGTTTTAGACGAAATCTTACTGCTGTTTCGTGCATATGCCGGTATTGGGCTGGAAATGCCAGTTTTGGGATCCTGCACAGAAAGTGATTGCAAACTGCTGAATCCACACATGACGTTAACGCTGTGAGTTGAATGCACACATTGACAACTATTCAGTTAGATACCTCCGTTTTGGTTTTAGAAGCAGATATTTCTCTGTACAGCCTTGAGTCCCATTCACTCGGGAATATCCCAACGCAGCTCCTAGAAGAAACGTGTTTCTGACTCGCTGAATCTAAACATACATTCAACTCCCTTAGGTAAATGAAGACACAGCAGAGCAGTTTCAAGGAAAAGTTTCTCCTGAGTTTTAGACGAAGTCTTACTGCTGTTTCGTACATATGCCTGCATTGGGCTGGAAATGCCAGTTTTGGGATTCTGCACAGAAAGGGTTTGCAAACTGCTGAATCCACACATGAGTTTAACTCTGTCAGGTGAATGCACACATTGACAACCATTCAGTTAGATAGCTCCGTTTTGGTTTTAGAAACAAATATTTCTCTGTACAACTTATGGTCCCATTCACTCGGGAATATCCCAACGCAGCTCCTAGAATAAACGTGTTTCTAACTCGCTGAATCTAAGCATAGATTCAACTCTCTTAGGCGAACGAACACACCGAAGATCAGTTTCACGGAACCGTTTCTCCTGAATTTTACACGAAGGCTTACTGCTGATTCGTACATATGCCGGTTTTGGGCTGGAAATGCCAATTTTGAGATTCTGCACAGAAAGGGTTTGCAAACTGCTGAATCCACACATGAGTTTACCTCTGTCAGTTGAATGCACACATTGACAAACATTCAGTTACATAGCTCCGTTTTGTTTTTAGAAGCAGATATTTCTCTGTACGGCCTATGGTCGCATTCACTCGAGAATATCCCAACGCAGCTCCTAGAAGAAACGTGTTTCTAACTCGCTGAATCCAAACGTAGATTCAACTCTCTTAGGTGAACGAACGCACAGAAGAGCAGTTTCAGGGAAACGATTCTCCTGAGTTTTAGACGAAGTCTTACTGTGGTTTCGTATATATGCCGGAATTGGGCTGGAAATGCCGGTTTTGGGATTCTGCACAGGAAGGGTTTGCAAACTGCTGAATCCACACATGAGTTTAACGCTGTGAGTTGAATGCACACATTGACAACTATTCAGTTAGATACCTCCGTTTTGGTTTTAGAAGCAGGTATATCTCTGTACAGCCTATGGTTCCATTCACTCGGGAATATCCCAACGCAGCTCCTCGAAGAAACGTGTTTCTAACTCGCTGAATCTAAACATAGATTCAACTCTCTTAGGTGAACGAAGGCACAGCAGAGCAGTTTCAAGGAAACCTTTCTCCTAAGTTTAAAACGAAGCCTTACTGCTGTTTTGCCCAAATGCCGGTATTGGGCTGGAAATGCCGGATTTGGGATTCTGCACAGAAAGGGTTTGCAAACTGCTGAATCCACACATGCGTTTAACTCTGTCAGTTAAATGCACAAATTGACAGTCATTCAGTTAGATAGCTCCGTTTTGGTTTTAGAAGCAGATATTTCGCTGTACAGCCCTGAGTCCCATTCACTCGGGAATATCCCAACGCATCTCCTAGAAGAAACGTGTTTCTAATTCGCTGAATCTAAACATAGATTCAACTCTCTTAGGTGAACGAACGCACAGCAGAGCAGTTACAAGGAAACGTTTCTCCTCAGTTTTAGACGAAGTCTTTCTGCTATTTCGTACATATGCCGGTATTGGGCTGGAAATGCCAGTTTTGGCATTCTGCACAGAAAGTGTTTGGAAACTGCTGAATCCACACATGAGTTTAACGCTGTAAGTCAAATGCACTCATTGACAACCATTCAGTTTGATAGCTCCCTTTTCGTTTTAGAAGCAGATATTTCTCTCTACAGCCTATAGTCCCATTCACTCGGGAATATCCCAACGCAGCTCCTAGAAGCAACGTGTTTCTAACTCGCTGAATCTAAACATAGCTTCAACTCTCTTAGGTGAATGAACGCACAGCAGAGCAGTTTCAAGGAATCGTTTCTCCTGAGTTTTAGACGAAGCCTTACTGCTGTTTTGCACAAATGCCGGTATTGGGCTGTAAATGCCGGTTTTGGGATTCTGCACAGAAAGGGTTTGCATACTGCTGATTCCACAATTGAGTTTAACTCTGTCAGTTGAATGCACACATTGACAACCATTCACTTAGAGAGCTGTGTTTTGGTTTTAGAACCAGATAATTCTCTGTAAAGCTTATGGTCCCTTTCACTTGGGAATATCCCAACGCAGCTCCTAGAAAAAACGTGCTTCTAACTCGCTGAATCTAAACATAGGTCAACTCTTTAGGTAAACGACCGCAGAGCAAAGCAGTTTAAATGAAACGTTTCTCCTGAATTTTAGACGAAGTCTTACTGCTGTTTCGTACATATACCGGTATTGGGCTGGAAATGCCAGTTTTGGGATTCTGCACAGAAAGGGTTTGCAAACTGCTGAATCCACACGTGAGTTTAACGCTGTGAGTTGAATGCACACATTGACAACTATTCAGTTAGATACCTCCGTTTTTGTTTTAGAAGCAGATATTCTCTGTACAGCACTGAATCCCATTCACTCGGGAATATCCCAATGCAGCTCCTAGAAGAAACGTGTTTCTAACTCGCTGAATCTAAACATAGATTCAACTCTCTTAGGTGAACGAAGACACAGCAGAGCAGTTTAAAGGAAACGTTTCTCCTGAGTTTTAGACGAAGTCTTACTGCTGTTTCGTACATATACCAGTATTGGGCTGGAAATGCCAGTTTTGGGATTCTGCACAGAAACGGTTTGCAAACTGCTGAATCCACACATGAGTTTAACTCTGTCAGTTGAATGCACACATTGACAACCATTCAGTTAGATGGCTACGTTTTGGATTTAGAAGCAGATATTTCTCTGTACAGATTATGGTCCCATTCACTCGGGAATATCCCAACGCAGCTCCTAGCATAAACGTGTTTCTAACTCGCTGTATCTAAACATAGGTCAACTCTCTTAGGTGAACGACCACAGAGCAAAGCAGTTTCAAAGAAACGTTTCTCCTGAGTTTTAGACGAAGTCTTACTGCTGTTTCGTACATATGCCGGTATTGGGCTGGAAATGCCAGTTTTGGGATTCTGCACAGAAAGGGTTTGCAAACTGCAGAATCCACACATGAGTTTAACGTTGTGTGTTGAATGCACACATTGACAACTATTCAGTTAGATACCTCCGTTTTGGTTTTAGAAGCACATATTTCTCTGTACAGCCTATGGTCCCATTCACTCGGGAATATCCCAACGCAGCACCTAGAAGAAACGTGTTTCTCACTCGCTGAATCTAAACATAGATTAAACTCTCTTAGGTGAACGAAGACACAGCAGAGCAGTTTCAAGGAAACGTTTCTCCTGAGTTTTAGACGAAGTCTTACTGCTGTTTCGTACATATGCCGGTATTGGGCTAGAAATGCCAGTTTTGGGATTCTGCACAGAAAGGGTTTGCAAACTGCAGAATCCACACATGAGTTTACCTCTGTCAGTTGCATGCACACATTGACAACCATTCAGTTAGATGGCTCCGTTTTGGTTTTAGAAACAGATATTTCTCTTTCCAGCTTATGGTCCCATTCATTCGGGAATATCCCATCGCAGCTCCTACAAAAGCGTGTTTCTAACTCGGTGAATCTAAACATAGGTCAACTCTCTTAGGTGAACGACCGCAAAGCAAAGCAGTTTCAAGGAAACGTTTCTCCTGAGTTTTAGACGAAGTCTTCCTGCTGTTTCGTACATATGCCGGTATTGGACTGGAAATGCCAGTTTTGGGATTCTGCAGAGAAAGTGTTTGCAAACTGCTGAATCCAAACATGAGTTTAACGCTGTGAGTTGAATGCTCACATTGACAACTATTCAGTTAGATACCTCCATTTTGGTTTTAGAAGCAGATATTTCTCTGTACAGCCCTGAGTCCCATTCACTCGGGAATATCCCAACGCAGTTCCTAGAAGAAACGTGTTTCTAACTCGCTGAATCTAAACATAGATTCAACTCTCTTAGGTGAACGAACGCACAGTAGAGCAGTTTCAAGGAATCATTTCTCCAAAGATTTAGACGATGTCTTACTGTGGTTTTGTATATATGCCGGTATTGGGGTGGAAATGCCAGTTTTGGGATTCTGCACAGAAAGGGTTTACAAACTACTGAATCCACACATGAGTTTAACTCTGTCAGTTGAATGCACACCTTGACAACCATTCAGTTAGATAGCTCCGTTTTGGTTTTAGAATCAGATATTTCTCTGTACAGCCTATGGTCGCTTTCACTTGGGAATATCCCAACGCAGCTCCTAGAAGAAACGTGTTTCTAACTCGCAGAATCTAAACATAGATTCAACTCTCTTAGGTGAACGTACGCACAGCAGAGAAGTTTCAAGGAAAACTTTCTCCTGAGTTTTAGACGAAGCCTTACTGCTGTTTTGCACAAATGTCGGCATTGGATTGGAAATGCCGTTTTGGGATTCTGAACAGAAAGGGTTTGCAAACTACTGAATCCACACATGAGTTTATCTCTGCCAGTTGAATGCACACATTGACAACCATTCAGATAGAAGCATATATTTCTCTGTACAGTCTTCAGTCCCATTCACTCGGGAATGTCCCAACGCAGCTCCTAGCATAAACGTGTTTCTAACTCGCTGAATCTAAACGTAGATTCAACTCTCTTAGGTGATCGAACTCTCAGAAGATCAGTTACAAGGAAACCTTTCTCCTGAGTTTTACAGAAAGTCTTTCTGTGGTTTCGTACATATGCCGGTTTTCGGCTGAAAATGCCAATTTTGAGATTCTGCACAGAAAGTGTTTGAAAACTGCTGAATCCACACATGGGTTTACCTCTGTCATTTGAATGCACACATTGACAAACATTCTGTTAGATAGCTCCCTTTTCGTTTTAGAAGCAGATATGTCTCTGTACAACCTATGGCCCCATTCACTCAGGAATATCCCAATGCAGCTCCTAGAAGAAACGTGTTTCTGACTCGCTGAATCTAAACATTGATTCAACTCTCTTAGGTGAACAAACGTACAACAGAGCAGTTTCAAGGAAACGTTTCTCCGGAGTTTCAGACGATGTCTTACTGTGGCTTCGTGTATATGCCGGTATTGGGCTGGAAATGCCGGTTTTGGGATTCTTCACAGAAAGGGTTTGCAAACTGCTGAATCCACACATGAGTTTAACTCTGTCAGTTGAATGCACACATTGACAACCATTCAGTTAGATAGCTCCCTTTTCATTTTAGAAGCAGATATTTCTCTGTACAGCCTATGGTCCAATTCTCTCGGGAATATCCCAACGCAGCTCCTAGAAGAAACGTGTTTCTAACTCGCTGAATCTAAACATAGATTCAACACTCTTAGGTAAACGAACGCACAGCGGAGCAGTTTCAAGGAATCGTTTCTCCTCAATTTTAGATGATGTCTTACTGCTGTTTCGTACACATTCCGGTATTGGCCTGTAAAAGCCAGTTTTGGAATTCTGCGCAGAAAGGGTTTGCAAACTGCTGAATCCACACATGAGTTTAACTCTGTCAGTTGAATGCAAAAATTGACAGTCATTCGTTAGATACCTCCGTTTTGGCTTTAGAAGCAGATATTTCTCTGTACCGCCTATGGTCGCATTCACTCGGGAATATCCCAACGCAGCTCCTAGAAGAAACGTGTTTCTAACTCGCTGAATCTAAACATAGATTCAACTCTCTTAGGTGAACGAAGACACAGCAGAGCAGTTTCAAGGAAACGTCTCTACTGAGTTTTAGACGAAGTCTTACTGCTGTTTTGTACATATGGCAGTATTGGGCTGAAAATGCCAGTTTTGGGATTCTGCACAGAAAGGGTTTGCAAACTGCTGAATCCACACATGAGTTTAACGCTGTGAGTTGAATGCACACATTGACAACTATTCAGTTAGATACCTACGTTTTGGTTTTAGAAGCAGATATTTCCCTGTACAGCCCTGAGTCCCATTCACTCGGGAATATCCCAACGCAGCTCCTAGAAGAAACGTGCTTCTAATTCGCTGAACCTAAACATAGATTCAACTCTCTTAGGTGAACGAACGCACAGCAGAGCAGTTTCAAGGAAACGTTTCTGCTCAGTTTTAGACGAAATCTTACTGCTGTTTCGTGCATATGCCGGTATTGGGCTGGAAATGCCAGTTTTGGGATCCTGCACAGAAAGTGATTGCAAACTGCTGAATCCACACATGACGTTAACGCTGTGAGTTGAATGCACACATTGACAACTATTCAGTTAGATACCTCCGTTTTGGTTTTAGAAGCAGATATTTCTCTGTACAGCCTTGAGTCCCATTCACTCGGGAATATCCCAACGCAGCTCCTAGAAGAAACGTGTTTCTGACTCGCTGAATCTAAACATACATTCAACTCCCTTAGGTAAATGAAGACACAGCAGAGCAGTTTCAAGGAAACGTTTCTCCTGAGTTTTAGACGAAGTCTTACTGCTGTTTCGTACATATGCCTGCATTGGGCTGGAAATGCCAGTTTTGGGATTCTGCACAGAAAGGGTTTGCAAACTGCTGAATCCACACATGAGTTTAACTCTGTCAGGTGAATGCACACATTGACAACCATTCAGTTAGATAGCTCCGTTTTGGTTTTAGAAACAAATATTTCTCTGTACAACTTATGGTCCCATTCACTCGGGAATATCCCAACGCAGCTCCTAGAATAAACGTGTTTCTAACTCGCTGAATCTAAGCATAGATTCAACTCTCTTAGGCGAACGAACACACCGAAGATCAGTTTCACGGAACCGTTTCTCCTGAATTTTACACGAAGGCTTACTGCTGATTCGTACATATGCCGGTTTTGGGCTGGAAATGCCAATTTTGAGATTCTGCACAGAAAGGGTTTGCAAACTGCTGAATCCACACATGAGTTTACCTCTGTCAGTTGAATGCACACATTGACAAACATTCAGTTACATAGCTCCGTTTTGTTTTTAGAAGCAGATATTTCTCTGTACGGCCTATGGTCGCATTCACTCGAGAATATCCCAACGCAGCTCCTAGAAGAAACGTGTTTCTAACTCGCTGAATCCAAACGTAGATTCAACTCTCTTAGGTGAACGAACGCACAGAAGAGCAGTTTCAGGGAAACGATTCTCCTGAGTTTTAGACGAAGTCTTACTGTGGTTTCGTATATATGCCGGAATTGGGCTGGAAATGCCGGTTTTGGGATTCTGCACAGGAAGGGTTTGCAAACTGCTGAATCCACACATGAGTTTAACGCTGTCATTTGAATGCACACATTGACAACTATTCAGTTAGATACCTCCGTTTTGGTTTTAGAAGCAGGTATATCTCTGTACAGCCTATGGTTCCATTCACTCGGGAATATCCCAACGCAGCTCCTCGAAGAAACGTGTTTCTAACTCGCTGAATCTAAACATAGATTCAACTCTCTTAGGTGAACGAAGGCACAGCAGAGCAGTTTCAAGGAAACCTTTCTCCTAAGTTTAAAACGAAACCTTACTGCTGTTTTGCCCAAATGCCGGTATTGGGCTGGAAATGCCGGATTTGGGATTCTGCACAGAAAGGGTTTGCAAACTGCTGAATCCACACATGCGTTTAACTCTGTCAGTTAAATGCACAAATTGACAGTCATTCAGTTAGATAGCTCCGTTTTGGTTTTAGAAGCAGATATTTCGCTGTACAGCCCTGAGTCCCATTCACTCGGGAATATCCCAACGCATCTCCTAGAAGAAACGTGTTTCTAATTCGCTGAATCTAAACATAGATTCAACTCTCTTAGGTGAACGAACGCACAGCAGAGCAGTTACAAGGAAACGTTTCTCCTCAGTTTTAGACGAAGTCTTTCTGCTATTTCGTACATATGCCGGTATTGGGCTGGAAATGCCAGTTTTGGCATTCTGCACAGAAAGTGTTTGGAAACTGCTGAATCCACACATGAGTTTAACGCTGTAAGTCAAATGCACTCATTGACAACCATTCAGTTTGATAGCTCCCTTTTCGTTTTAGAAGCAGATATTTCTCTCTACAGCCTATAGTCCCATTCACTCGGGAATATCCCAACGCAGCTCCTAGAAGCAACGTGTTTCTAACTCGCTGAATCTAAACATAGCTTCAACTCTCTTAGGTGAATGAACGCACAGCAGAGCAGTTTCAAGGAATCGTTTCTCCTGAGTTTTAGACGAAGCCTTACTGCTGTTTTGCACAAATGCCGGTATTGGGCTGTAAATGCCGGTTTTGGGATTCTGCACAGAAAGGGTTTGCATACTGCTGATTCCACAATTGAGTTTAACTCTGTCAGTTGAATGCACACATTGACAACCATTCACTTAGAGAGCTGTGTTTTGGTTTTAGAACCAGATAATTCTCTGTAAAGTTTATGGTCCCTTTCACTCGGGAATATCCCAACGCAGCTCCTAGAAAAAACGTGCTTCTAACTCGCTGAATCTAAACATAGGTCAACTCTTTAGGTAAACGACCGCAGAGCAAAGCAGTTTAAATGAAACGTTTCTCCTGAATTTTAGACGAAATCTTACTGCTGTTTCGTACATATACTGGTATTGGGCTGGAAATGCCAGTTTTGGGATTCTGCACAGAAAGGGTTTGCAAACTGCTGAATCCACACGTGAGTTTAACGCTGTGAGTTGAATGCACACATTGACAACTATTCAGTTAGATACCTCCGTTTTTGTTTTAGAAGCAGATACTTCTCTGTACAGCACTGAATCCCATTCACTCGGGAATATCCCAATGCAGCTCCTGGAAGAAACGTGTTTCTAACTCGCTGAATCTAAACATAGATTCAACTCTCTTAGGTGAACGAAGACACAGCAGAGCAGTTTAAAGGAAACGTTTCTCCTGAGTTTTAGACGAAGTCTTACTGCTGTTTCGTACATATACCAGTATTGGGCTGGAAATGCCAGTTTTGGGATTCTGCACAGAAACGGTTTGCAAACTGCTGAATCCACACATGAGTTTAACTCTGTCAGTTGAATGCACACATTGACAACCATTCAGTTAGATGGCTACGTTTTGGATTTAGAAGCAGATATTTCTCTGTACAGATTATGGTCCCATTCACTCGGGAATATCCCAACGCAGCTCCTAGAAAAAACGTGTTTCTAACTCGCTGTATCTAAACATAGGTCAACTCTCTTAGGTGAACGACCACAGAGCAAAACAGTTTCAAAGAAACGTTTCTCCTGAGTTTTAGACGAAGTCTTACTGCTGTTTCGTACATATGCCGGTATTGGGCTGGAAATGCCAGTTTTGGGATTCTGCACAGAAAGGGTTTGCAAACTGCAGAATCCACACATGAGTTTAACGTTGTGTGTTGAATGCACACATTGACAACTATTCAGTTAGATACCTCCGTTTTGGTTTTAGAAGCACATATTTCTCTGTACAGCCTATGGTCCCATTCACTCGGGAATATCCCAACGCAGCTCCTAGAAGAAACGTGTTTCTAACTCGCTGAATCTAAACATAGATTCAACACTCTTAGGTGATCGAACTCTCAGAAGATCAGTTACAAGGAAACCTTTCTCCTGAGTTTTACAGAAAGTCTTTCTGTTGTTTCATACATATGCCGGATTTCGGCTGAAAATGCCAATTTTGAGATTCTGCACAGAAAGTTTTTGAAAACTGCTGAATCCACACATGGGTTTACCTCTGTCATTTGAATGCACACATTGACAAACCTTCTTTTAGATAGCTCCCTTTACGTTTTAGAAGCAGATATGTCTCTGTACAACCTATGGCCCCATTCACTCAGGAATATCCCAATGCAGCTCCTAGAAGAAACGTGTTTCTGACTCGCTGAATCTAAACATTGATTCAACTCTCTTAGGTGAACAAACGTACAACAGAGCAGTTTCAAGGAAACGTTTCTCCGGAGTTTCAGACGATGTCTTACTGTGGCTTCGTGTATATGCCGGTATTGGGCTGGAAATGCCGGTTTTGGGATTCTTCACAGAAAGGGTTTGCAAACTGCTGAATCCACACATGAGTTTAACTCTGTCAGTTGAATGCACACATTGACAACCATTCAGTTAGATAGCTCCCTTTTCATTTTAGAAGCAGATATTTCTCTGTACAGCCTATGGTCCAATTCTCTCGGGAATATCCCAACGCAGCTCCTAGAAGAAACGTGTTTCTAACTCGCTGAATCTAAACATAGATTCAACACTCTTAGGTAAACGAACGCACAGCGGAGCAGTTTCAAGGAATCGTTTCTCCTCAATTTTAGACGATGTCTTACTGCTGTTTCGTACATATTCCGGTATTTTCCTGTAAAAGCCAGTTTTGGAATTCTGCGCAGAAAGGGTTTGCAAACTGCTGAATCCACACATGAGTTTAACTCTGTCAGTTGAATGCAAAAATTGACAGTCATTCGTTAGATACCTCCGTTTTGGCTTTAGAAGCAGATATTTCTCTGTACCGCCTATGGTCGCATTCACTCGGGAATATCCCAACGCAGCTCCTAGAAGAAACGTGTTTCTAACTCGCTGAATCTAAACATAGATTCAACTCTCTTAGGTGAACGAAGACACAGCAGAGCAGTTTCAAGGAAACGTCTCTACTGAGTTTTAGACGAAGTCTTACTGCTGTTTTGTACATATGCCAGTAATGGGCTGAAAATGCCAGTTTTGGGATTCTGCACAGAAAGGGTTTGCAAACTGCTGAATCCACACATGAGTTTAACGCTGTGAGTTGAATGGACACATTGACAACTATTCAGTTAGATACCTACGTTTTGGTTTTAGAAGCAGATATTTCCCTGTACAGCCCTGAGTCCCATTCACTCGGGAATATCCCAACGCAGCTCCTAGAAGAAACGTGCTTCTAATTCGCTGAACCTAAACATAGATTCAACTCTCTTAGGTGAACGAACGCACAGCAGAGCAGTTTCAAGGAAACGTTTCTGCTCAGTTTTAGACGAAATCTTACTGCTGTTTCGTGCATATGCCGGTATTGGGCTGGAAATGCCAGTTTTGGGATCCTGCACAGAAAGTGATTGCAAACTGCTGAATCCACACATGACGTTAACGCTGTGAGTTGAATGCACACATTGACAACTATTCAGTTAGATACCTCCGTTTTGGTTTTAGAAGCAGATATTTCTCTGTACAGCCTTGAGTCCCATTCACTCGGGAATATCCCAACGCAGCTCCTAGAAGAAACGTGTTTCTGACTCGCTGAATCTAAACATAGATTCAACTGTCTTAGGTAAACGAAGACACAGCAGAGCAGTTTCAAGGAAACGTTTCTCCTGAGTTTTAGACGAAGTCTTACTGCTGTTTCGTACATATGCCTGCATTGGGCTGGAAATGCCAGTTTTGGGATTCTGCACAGAAAGGGTTTGCAAACTGCTGAATCCACACATGAGTTTAACTCTGTCAGGTGAATGCACACATTGACAACCATTCAGTTAGATAGCTCCGTTTTGGTTTTAGAAACAAATATTTCTCTGTACAACTTATGGTCCCATTCACTCGGGAATATCCCAACGCAGCTCCTAGAATAAACGTGTTTCTAACTCGCTGAATCTAAGCATAGATTCAACTCTCTTAGGCGAACGAACACACCGAAGATCAGTTTCACGGAACCGTTTCTCCTGAATTTTACACGAAGGCTTACTGCTGATTCGTACATATGCCGGTTTTGGGCTGGAAATGCCAATTTTGAGATTCTGCACAGAAAGGGTTTGCAAACTGCTGAATCCACACATGAGTTTACCTCTGTCAGTTGAATGCACACATTGACAAACATTCAGTTACATAGCTCCGTTTTGTTTTTAGAAGCAGATATTTCTCTGTACGGCCTATGGTCGCATTCACTCGAGAATATCCCAACGCAGCTCCTAGAAGAAACGTGTTTCTAACTCGCTGAATCCAAACGTAGATTCAACTCTCTTAGGTGAACGAACGCACAGAAGAGCAGTTTCAGGGAAACGATTCTCCTGAGTTTTAGACGAAGTCTTACTGTGGTTTCGTATATATGCCGGAATTGGGCTGGAAATGCCGGTTTTGGGATTCTGCACAGGAAGGGTTTGCAAACTGCTGAATCCACACATGAGTTTAACGCTGTCATTTGAATGCACACATTGACAACTATTCAGTTAGATACCTCCGTTTTGGTTTTAGAAGCAGGTATATCTCTGTACAGCCTATGGTTCCATTCACTCGGGAATATCCCAACGCAGCTCCTCGAAGAAACGTGTTTCTAACTCGCTGAATCTAAACATAGATTCAACTCTCTTAGGTGAACGAAGGCACAGCAGAGCAGTTTCAAGGAAACCTTTCTCCTAAGTTTAAAACGAAACCTTACTGCTGTTTTGCCCAAATGCCGGTATTGGGCTGGAAATGCCGGATTTGGGATTCTGCACAGAAAGGGTTTGCAAACTGCTGAATCCACACATGCGTTTAACTCTGTCAGTTAAATGCACAAATTGACAGTCATTCAGTTAGATAGCTCCGTTTTGGTTTTAGAAGCAGATATTTCGCTGTACAGCCCTGAGTCCCATTCACTCGGGAATATCCCAACGCATCTCCTAGAAGAAACGTGTTTCTAATTCGCTGAATCTAAACATAGATTCAACTCTCTTAGGTGAACGAACGCACAGCAGAGCAGTTACAAGGAAACGTTTCTCCTCAGTTTTAGACGAAGTCTTTCTGCTATTTCGTACATATGCCGGTATTGGGCTGGAAATGCCAGTTTTGGCATTCTGCACAGAAAGTGTTTGGAAACTGCTGAATCCACACATGAGTTTAACGCTGTAAGTCAAATGCACTCATTGACAACCATTCAGTTTGATAGCTCCCTTTTCGTTTTAGAAGCAGATATTTCTCTCTACAGCCTATAGTCCCATTCACTCGGGAATATCCCAACGCAGCTCCTAGAAGCAACGTGTTTCTAACTCGCTGAATCTAAACATAGCTTCAACTCTCTTAGGTGAATGAACGCACAGCAGAGCAGTTTCAAGGAATCGTTTCTCCTGAGTTTTAGACGAAGCCTTACTGCTGTTTTGCACAAATGCCGGTATTGGGCTGTAAATGCCGGTTTTGGGATTCTGCACAGAAAGGGTTTGCATACTGCTGATTCCACAATTGAGTTTAACTCTGTCAGTTGAATGCACACATTGACAACCATTCACTTAGAGAGCTGTGTTTTGGTTTTAGAACCAGATAATTCTCTGTAAAGCTTATGGTCCCTTTCACTCGGGAATATCCCAACGCAGCTCCTAGAAAAAACGTGCTTCTAACTCGCTGAATCTAAACATAGGTCAACTCTTTAGGTAAACGACCGCAGAGCAAAGCAGTTTAAATGAAACGTTTCTCCTGAATTTTAGACGAAATCTTACTGCTGTTTCGTACATATACCGGTATTGGGCTGGAAATGCCAGTTTTGGGATTCTGCACAGAAAGGGTTTGCAAACTGCTGAATCCACACGTGAGTTTAACGCTGTGAGTTGAATGCACACATTGACAACTATTCAGTTAGATACCTCCGTTTTTGTTTTAGAAGCAGATACTTCTCTGTACAGCACTGAATCCCATTCACTCGGGAATATCCCAATGCAGCTCCTAGAAGAAACGTGTTTCTAACTCGCTGAATCTAAACATAGATTCAACTCTCTTAGGTGAACGAAGACACAGCAGAGCAGTTTAAAGGAAACGTTTCTCCTGAGTTTTAGACGAAGTCTTACTGCTGTTTCGTACATATACCAGTATTGGGCTGGAAATGCCAGTTTTGGGATTCTGCACAGAAACGGTTTGCAAACTGCTGAATCCACACATGAGTTTAACTCTGTCAGTTGAATGCACACATTGACAACCATTCAGTTAGATGGCTACGTTTTGGATTTAGAAGCAGATATTTCTCTGTACAGATTATGGTCCCATTCACTCGGGAATATCCCAACGCAGCTCCTAGAAAAAACGTGTTTCTAACTCGCTGTATCTAAACATAGGTCAACTCTCTTAGGTGAACGACCACAGAGCAAAGCAGTTTCAAAGAAACGTTTCTCCTGAGTTTTAGACGAAGTCTTACTGCTGTTTCGTACATATGCCGGTATTGGGCTGGAAATGCCAGTTTTGGGATTCTGCACAGAAAGGGTTTGCAAACTGCAGAATCCACACATGAGTTTAACGTTGTGTGTTGAATGCACACATTGACAACTATTCAGTTAGATACCTCCGTTTTGGTTTTAGAAGCACATATTTCTCTGTACAGCCTATGGTCCCATTCACTCGGGAATATCCCAACGCAGCTCCTAGAAGAAACGTGTTTCTAACTCGCTGAATCTAAACATAGATTCAACACTCTTAGGTGATCGAACTCTCAGAAGATCAGTTACAAGGAAACCTTTCTCCTGAGTTTTACAGAAAGTCTTTCTGTTGTTTCATACATATGCCGGATTTCGGCTGAAAATGCCAATTTTGAGATTCTGCACAGAAAGTTTTTGAAAACTGCTGAATTCACACATGGGTTTACCTCTGTCATTTGAATGCACACATTGACAAACCTTCTTTTAGATAGCTCCCTTTTCGTTTTAGAAGCAGATATGTCTCTGTACAACCTATGGCCCCATTCACTCAGGAATATCCCAATGCAGCTCCTAGAAGAAACGTGTTTCTGACTCGCTGAATCTAAACATTGATTCAACTCTCTTAGGTGAACAAACGTACAACAGAGCAGTTTCAAGGAAACGTTTCTCCGGAGTTTCAGACGATGTCTTACTGTGGCTTCGTGTATATGCCGGTATTGGGCTGGAAATGCCGGTTTTGGGATTCTTCACAGAAAGGGTTTGCAAACTGCTGAATCCACACATGAGTTTAACTCTGTCAGTTGAATGCACACATTGACAACCATTCAGTTAGATAGCTCCCTTTTCATTTTAGAAGCAGATATTTCTCTGTACAGCCTATGGTCCAATTCTCTCGGGAATATCCCAACGCAGCTCCTAGAAGAAACGTGTTTCTAACTCGCTGAATCTAAACATAGATTCAACACTCTTAGGTAAACGAACGCACAGCGGAGCAGTTTCAAGGAATCGTTTCTCCTCAATTTTAGACGATGTCTTACTGCTGTTTCGTACATATTCCGGTATTTTCCTGTAAAAGCCAGTTTTGGAATTCTGCGCAGAAAGGGTTTGCAAACTGCTGAATCCACACATGAGTTTAACTCTGTCAGTTGAATGCAAAAATTGACAGTCATTCGTTAGATACCTCCGTTTTGGCTTTAGAAGCAGATATTTCTCTGTACCGCCTATGGTCGCATTCACTCGGGAATATCCCAACGCAGCTCCTAGAAGAAACGTGTTTCTAACTCGCTGAATCTAAACATAGATTCAACTCTCTTAGGTGAACGAAGACACAGCAGAGCAGTTTCAAGGAAACGTCTCTACTGAGTTTTAGACGAAGTCTTACTGCTGTTTTGTACATATGCCAGTAATGGGCTGAAAATGCCAGTTTTGGGATTCTGCACAGAAAGGGTTTGCAAACTGCTGAATCCACACATGAGTTTAACGCTGTGAGTTGAATGGACACATTGACAACTATTCAGTTAGATACCTACGTTTTGGTTTTAGAAGCAGATATTTCCCTGTACAGCCCTGAGTCCCATTCACTCGGGAATATCCCAACGCAGCTCCTAGAAGAAACGTGCTTCTAATTCGCTGAACCTAAACATAGATTCAACTCTCTTAGGTGAACGAACGCACAGCAGAGCAGTTTCAAGGAAACGTTTCTGCTCAGTTTTAGACGAAATCTTACTGCTGTTTCGTGCATATGCCGGTATTGGGCTGGAAATGCCAGTTTTGGGATCCTGCACAGAAAGTGATTGCAAACTGCTGAATCCACACATGACGTTAACGCTGTGAGTTGAATGCACACATTGACAACTATTCAGTTAGATACCTCCGTTTTGGTTTTAGAAGCAGATATTTCTCTGTACAGCCTTGAGTCCCATTCACTCGGGAATATCCCAACGCAGCTCCTAGAAGAAACGTGTTTCTGACTCGCTGAATCTAAACATAGATTCAACTGTCTTAGGTAAACGAAGACACAGCAGAGCAGTTTCAAGGAAACGTTTCTCCTGAGTTTTAGACGAAGTCTTACTGCTGTTTCGTACATATGCCTGCATTGGGCTGGAAATGCCAGTTTTGGGATTCTGCACAGAAAGGGTTTGCAAACTGCTGAATCCACACATGAGTTTAACTCTGTCAGGTGAATGCACACATTGACAACCATTCAGTTAGATAGCTCCGTTTTGGTTTTAGAAACAAATATTTCTCTGTACAACTTATGGTCCCATTCACTCGGGAATATCCCAACGCAGCTCCTAGAATAAACGTGTTTCTAACTCGCTGAATCTAAGCATAGATTCAACTCTCTTAGGCGAACGAACACACCGAAGATCAGTTTCACGGAACCGTTTCTCCTGAATTTTACATGAAGGCTTACTGCTGATTCGTACATATGCCGGTTTTGGGCTGGAAATGCCAATTTTGAGATTCTGCACAGAAAGGGTTTGCAAACTGCTGAATCCACACATGAGTTTACCTCTGTCAGTTGAATGCACACATTGACAAACATTCAGTTACATAGCTCCGTTTTGTTTTTAGAAGCAGATATTTCTCTGTACGGCCTATGGTCGCATTCACTCGAGAATATCCCAACGCAGCTCCTAGAAGAAACGTGTTTCTAACTCGCTGAATCCAAACGTAGATTCAACTCTCTTAGGTGAACGAACGCACAGAAGAGCAGTTTCAGGGAAACGATTCTCCTGAGTTTTAGACGAAGTCTTACTGTGGTTTCGTATATATGCCGGAATTGGGCTGGAAATGCCGGTTTTGGGATTCTGCACAGGAAGGGTTTGCAAACTGCTGAATCCACACATGAGTTTAACGCTGTCAATTGAATGCACACATTGACAACTATTCAGTTTGATACCTCCGTTTTGGTTTTAGAAGCAGGTATATCTCTGTACAGCCTATGGTTCCATTCACTCGGGAATATCCCAACGCAGCTCCTCGAAGAAACGTGTTTCTAACTCGCTGAATCTAAGCATAGATTCAACTCTCTTAGGTGAACGAAGGCACAGCAGAGCAGTTTCAAGGAAACCTTTCTCCTAAGTTTAAAACGAAGCCTTACTGCTGTTTTGCCCAAATGCCGGTATTGGGCTGGAAATGCCGGATTTGGGATTCTGCACAGAAAGGGTTTGCAAACTGCTGAATCCACACATGCGTTTAACTCTGTCAGTTAAATGCACAAATTGACAGTCATTCAGTTAGATAGCTCCGTTTTGGTTTTAGAAGCAGATATTTCGCTGTACAGCCCTGAGTCCCATTCACTCGGGAATATCCCAACGCATCTCCTAGAAGAAATGTGTTTCTAATTCGCTGAATCTAAACATAGATTCAACTCTCTTAGGTGAACGAACGCACAGCAGAGCAGTTACAAGGAAACGTTTCTCCTCAGTTTTAGACGAAGTCTTTCTGCTATTTCGTACATATGCCGGTATTGGGCTGGAAATGCCAGTTTTGGCATTCTGCACAGAAAGTGTTTGGAAACTGCTGAATCCACACATGAGTTTAACGCTGTAAGTCAAATGCACTCATTGACAACCATTCAGTTTGATAGCTCCCTTTTCGTTTTAGAAGCAGATATTTCTCTCTACAGCCTATAGTCCCATTCACTCGGGAATATCCCAACGCAGCTCCTAGAAGCAACGTGTTTCTAACTCGCTGAATCTAAACATAGCTTCAACTCTCTTAGGTGAATGAACGCACAGCAGAGCAGTTTCAAGGAATCGTTTCTCCTGAGTTTTAGACGAAGCCTTACTGCTGTTTTGCACAAATGCCGGTATTGGGCTGTAAATGCCAGTTTTGGGATTCTGCACAGAAAGGGTTTGCATACTGCTGATTCCACAATTGAGTTTAACTCTGTCAGTTGAATGCACACATTGACAACCATTCACTTAGAGAGCTGTGTTTTGGTTTTAGAACCAGATAATTCTCTGTAAAGCTTATGGTCCCTTTCACTCGGGAATATCCCAACGCAGCTCCTAGAAAAAACGTGCTTCTAACTCGCTGAATCTAAACATAGGTCAACTCTTTAGGTAAACGACCGCAGAGCAAAGCAGTTTAAATGAAACGTTTCTCCTGAATTTTAGACGAAATCTTACTGCTGTTTCGTACATATACCGGTATTGGGCTGGAAAGGCCAGTTTTGGGATTCTGCACAGAAAGGGTTTGCAAACTGCTGAATCCACACGTGAGTTTAACGCTGTGAGTTGAATGCACACATTGACAACTATTCAGTTAGATACCTCCGTTTTTGTTTTAGAAGCAGATACTTCTCTGTACAACACTGAATCCCATTCACTCGGGAATATCCCAATGCAGCTCCTGGAAGAAACGTGTTTCTAACTCGCTGAATCTAAACATAGATTCAACTCTCTTAGGTGAACGAAGACACAGCAGAGCAGTTTAAAGGAAACGTTTCTCCTGAGTTTTAGACGAAGTCTTACTGCTGTTTCGTACATATACCAGTATTGGGCTGGAAATGCCAGTTTTGGGATTCTGCACAGAAACGGTTTGCAAACTGCTGAATCCACACATGAGTTTAACTCTGTCAGTTGAATGCACACATTGACAACCATTCAGTTAGATGGCTACGTTTTGGATTTAGAAGCAGATATTTCTCTGTACAGATTATGGTCCCATTCACTCGGGAATATCCCAACGCAGCTCCTAGAACAAACGTGTTTCTAACTCGCTGTATCTAAACATAGGTCAACTCTCTTAGGTGAACGACCGCAGAGCAAAGCAGTTTCAAAAAAACGTTTCTCCTGAGTTTTAGACGATGTCTTACTGCTGTTTCGTACATATGCCGGTATTGGGCTGGAAATGCCAGTTTTGGGATTGTGCACAGAAAGGGTTTGCAAACTGCAGAATCCACACATGAGTTTAACGTTGTGTGTTGAATGCACACATTGACAACTATTCAGTTAGATACCTCCGTTTTGGTTTTAGAAGCACATATTTCTCTGTACAGCCTATGGTCCCATTCACTCGGGAATATCCCAACGCAGCTCCTAGAAGAAACGTGTTTCTAACTCGCTGAATCTAAACATAGATTCAACACTCTTAGGTGATCGAACTCTCAGAAGATCAGTTACAAGGAAACCTTTCTCCTGAGTTTTACAGAAAGTCTTTCTGTTGTTTCATACATATGCCGGATTTCGGCTGAAAATGCCAATTTTGAGATTCTGCACAGAAAGTTTTTGAAAACTGCTGAATCCACACATGGGTTTACCTCTGTCATTTGAATGCACACATTGACAAACCTTCTTTTAGATAGCTCCCTTTACGTTTTAGAAGCAGATATGTCTCTGTACAACCTATGGCCCCATTCACTCAGGAATATCCCAATGCAGCTCCTAGAAGAAACGTGTTTCTGACTCGCTGAATCTAAACATTGATTCAACTCTCTTAGGTGAACAAACGTACAACAGAGCAGTTTCAAGGAAACGTTTCTCCGGAGTTTCAGACGATGTCTTACTGTGGCTTCGTGTATATGCCGGTATTGGGCTGGAAATGCCGGTTTTGGGATTCTTCACAGAAAGGGTTTGCAAACTGCTGAATCCACACATGAGTTTAACTCTGTCAGTTGAATGCACACATTGACAACCATTCAGTTAGATAGCTCCCTTTTCATTTTAGAAGCAGATATTTCTCTGTACAGCCTATGGTCCAATTCTCTCGGGAATATCCCAACGCAGCTCCTAGAAGAAACGTGTTTCTAACTCGCTGAATCTAAACATAGATTCAACACTCTTAGGTAAACGAACGCACAGCGGAGCAGTTTCAAGGAATCGTTTCTCCTCAATTTTAGACGATGTCTTACTGCTGTTTCGTACATATTCCGGTATTTTCCTGTAAAAGCCAGTTTTGGAATTCTGCGCAGAAAGGGTTTGCAAACTGCTGAATCCACACATGAGTTTAACTCTGTCAGTTGAATGCAAAAATTGACAGTCATTCGTTAGATACCTCCGTTTTGGCTTTAGAAGCAGATATTTCTCTGTACCGCCTATGGTCGCATTCACTCGGGAATATCCCAACGCAGCTCCTAGAAGAAACGTGTTTCTAACTCGCTGAATCTAAACATAGATTCAACTCTCTTAGGTGAACGAAGACACAGCAGAGCAGTTTCAAGGAAACGTCTCTACTGAGTTTTAGACGAAGTCTTACTGCTGTTTTGTACATATGCCAGTAATGGGCTGAAAATGCCAGTTTTGGGATTCTGCACAGAAAGGGTTTGCAAACTGCTGAATCCACACATGAGTTTAACGCTGTGAGTTGAATGGACACATTGACAACTATTCAGTTAGATACCTACGTTTTGGTTTTAGAAGCAGATATTTCCCTGTACAGCCCTGAGTCCCATTCACTCGGGAATATCCCAACGCAGCTCCTAGAAGAAACGTGCTTCTAATTCGCTGAACCTAAACATAGATTCAACTCTCTTAGGTGAACGAACGCACAGCAGAGCAGTTTCAAGGAAACGTTTCTGCTCAGTTTTAGACGAAATCTTACTGCTGTTTCGTGCATATGCCGGTATTGGGCTGGAAATGCCAGTTTTGGGATCCTGCACAGAAAGTGATTGCAAACTGCTGAATCCACACATGACGTTAACGCTGTGAGTTGAATGCACACATTGACAACTATTCAGTTAGATACCTCCGTTTTGGTTTTAGAAGCAGATATTTCTCTGTACAGCCTTGAGTCCCATTCACTCGGGAATATCCCAACGCAGCTCCTAGAAGAAACGTGTTTCTGACTCGCTGAATCTAAACATAGATTCAACTGTCTTAGGTAAACGAAGACACAGCAGAGCAGTTTCAAGGAAACGTTTCTCCTGAGTTTTAGACGAAGTCTTACTGCTGTTTCGTACATATGCCTGCATTGGGCTGGAAATGCCAGTTTTGGGATTCTGCACAGAAAGGGTTTGCAAACTGCTGAATCCACACATGAGTTTAACTCTGTCAGGTGAATGCACACATTGACAACCATTCAGTTAGATAGCTCCGTTTTGGTTTTAGAAACAAATATTTCTCTGTACAACTTATGGTCCCATTCACTCGGGAATATCCCAACGCAGCTCCTAGAATAAACGTGTTTCTAACTCGCTGAATCTAAGCATAGATTCAACTCTCTTAGGCGAACGAACACACCGAAGATCAGTTTCACGGAACCGTTTCTCCTGAATTTTACACGAAGGCTTACTGCTGATTCGTACATATGCCGGTTTTGGGCTGGAAATGCCAATTTTGAGATTCTGCACAGAAAGGGTTTGCAAACTGCTGAATCCACACATGAGTTTACCTCTCTCAGTTGAATGCACACATTGACAAACATTCAGTTACATAGCTCCGTTTTGTTTTTAGAAGCAGATATTTCTCTGTACGGCCTATGGTCGCATTCACTCGAGAATATCCCAACGCAGCTCCTAGAAGAAACGTGTTTCTAACTCGCTGAATCCAAACGTAGATTCAACTCTCTTAGGTGAACGAACGCACAGAAGAGCAGTTTCAGGGAAACGATTCTCCTGAGTTTTAGACGAAGTCTTACTGTGGTTTCGTATATATGCCGGAATTGGGCTGGAAATGCCGGTTTTGGGATTCTGCACAGGAAGGGTTTGCAAACTGCTGAATCCACACATGAGTTTAACGCTGTCATTTGAATGCACACATAGACAGTCATTCAGTTAGATAGCTCCGTTTTGGTTTTAGAAGCAGGTATATCTCTGTACAGCCTATGGTTCCATTCACTCGGGAATATCCCAACGCAGCTCCTCGAAGAAACGTGTTTCTAACTCGCTGAATCTAAACATAGATTCAACTCTCTTAGGTGAACGAAGGCACAGCAGAGCAGTTTCAAGGAAACCTTTCTCCTAAGTTTAAAACGAAGCCTTACTGCTGTTTTGCCCAAATGCCGGTATTGGGCTGGAAATGCCGGATTTGGGATTCTGCACAGAAAGGGTTTGCAAACTGCTGAATCCACACATGCGTTTAACTCTGTCAGTTAAATGCACAAATTGACAGTCATTCAGTTAGATAGCTCCGTTTTGGTTTTAGAAGCAGATATTTCGCTGTACAGCCCTGAGTCCCATTCACTCGGGAATATCCCAACGCATCTCCTAGAAGAAATGTGTTTCTAATTCGCTGAATCTAAACATAGATTCAACTCTCTTAGGTGAACGAACGCACAGCAGAGCAGTTACAAGGAAACGTTTCTCCTCAGTTTTAGACGAAGTCTTTCTGCTATTTCGTACATATGCCGGTATTGGGCTGGAAATGCCAGTTTTGGCATTCTGCACAGAAAGTGTTTGGAAACTGCTGAATCCACACATGAGTTTAACGCTGTAAGTCAAATGCACTCATTGACAACCATTCAGTTTGATAGCTCCCTTTTCGTTTTAGAAGCAGATATTTCTCTCTACAGCCTATAGTCCCATTCACTCGGGAATATCCCAACGCAGCTCCTAGAAGCAACGTGTTTCTAACTCGCTGAATCTAAACATAGCTTCAACTCTCTTAGGTGAATGAACGCACAGCAGAGCAGTTTCAAGGAATCGTTTCTCCTGAGTTTTAGACGAAGCCTTACTGCTGTTTTGCACAAATGCCGGTATTGGGCTGTAAATGCCAGTTTTGGGATTCTGCACAGAAAGGGTTTGCATACTGCTGATTCCACAATTGAGTTTAACTCTGTCAGTTGAATGCACACATTGACAACCATTCACTTAGAGAGCTGTGTTTTGGTTTTAGAACCAGATAATTCTCTGTAAAGCTTATGGTCCCTTTCACTCGGGAATATCCCAACGCAGCTCCTAGAAAAAAACGTGCTTCTAACTCGCTGAATCTAAACATAGGTCAACTCTTTAGGTAAACGACCGCAGAGCAAAGCAGTTTAAATGAAACGTTTCTCCTGAATTTTAGACGAAATCTTACTGCTGTTTCGTACATATACCGGTATTGGGCTGGAAAGGCCAGTTTTGGGATTCTGCACAGAAAGGGTTTGCAAACTGCTGAATCCACACGTGAGTTTAACGCTGTGAGTTGAATGCACACATTGACAACTATTCAGTTAGATACCTCCGTTTTTGTTTTAGAAGCAGATACTTCTCTGTACAACACTGAATCCCATTCACTCGGGAATATCCCAATGCAGCTCCTGGAAGAAACGTGTTTCTAACTCGCTGAATCTAAACATAGATTCAACTCTCTTAGGTGAACGAAGACACAGCAGAGCAGTTTAAAGGAAACGTTTCTCCTGAGTTTTAGACGAAGTCTTACTGCTGTTTCGTACATATACCAGTATTGGGCTGGAAATGCCAGTTTTGGGATTCTGCACAGAAACGGTTTGCAAACTGCTGAATCCACACATGAGTTTAACTCTGTCAGTTGAATGCACACATTGACAACCATTCAGTTAGATGGCTACGTTTTGGATTTAGAAGCAGATATTTCTCTGTACAGATTATGGTCCCATTCACTCGGGAATATCCCAACGCAGCTCCTAGAAAAAACGTGTTTCTAACTCGCTGTATCTAAACATAGGTCAACTCTCTTAGGTGAACGACCGCAGAGCAAAGCAGTTTCAAAGAAACGTTTCTCCTGAGTTTTAGACGAAGTCTTACTGCTGTTTCGTACATATGCCGGTATTGGGCTGGAAATGCCAGTTTTGGGATTGTGCACAGAAAGGGTTTGCAAACTGCAGAATCCACACATGAGTTTAACGTTGTGTGTTGAATGCACACATTGACAACTATTCAGTTAGATACCTCCGTTTTGGTTTTAGAAGCACATATTTCTCTGTACAGCCTATGGTCCCATTCACTCGGGAATATCCCAACGCAGCTCCTAGAAGAAACGTGTTTCTAACTCGCTGAATCTAAACATAGATTCAACACTCTTAGGTGATCGAACTCTCAGAAGATCAGTTACAAGGAAACCTTTCTCCTGAGTTTTACAGAAAGTCTTTCTGTTGTTTCATACATATGCCGGATTTCGGCTGAAAATGCCAATTTTGAGATTCTGCACAGAAAGTTTTTGAAAACTGCTGAATCCACACATGGGTTTACCTCTGTCATTTGAATGCACACATTGACAAACCTTCTTTTAGATAGCTCCCTTTACGTTTTAGAAGCAGATATGTCTCTGTACAACCTATGGCCCCATTCACTCAGGAATATCCCAATGCAGCTCCTAGAAGAAACGTGTTTCTGACTCGCTGAATCTAAACATTGATTCAACTCTCTTAGGTGAACAAACGTACAACAGAGCAGTTTCAAGGAAACGTTTCTCCGGAGTTTCAGACGATGTCTTACTGTGGCTTCGTGTATATGCCGGTATTGGGCTGGAAATGCCGGTTTTGGGATTCTTCACAGAAAGGGTTTGCAAACTGCTGAATCCACACATGAGTTTAACTCTGTCAGTTGAATGCACACATTGACAACCATTCAGTTAGATAGCTCCCTTTTCATTTTAGAAGCAGATATTTCTCTGTACAGCCTATGGTCCAATTCTCTCGGGAATATCCCAACGCAGCTCCTAGAAGAAACGTGTTTCTAACTCGCTGAATCTAAACATAGATTCAACACTCTTAGGTAAACGAACGCACAGCGGAGCAGTTTCAAGGAATCGTTTCTCCTCAATTTTAGACGATGTCTTACTGCTGTTTCGTACATATTCCGGTATTTTCCTGTAAAAGCCAGTTTTGGAATTCTGCGCAGAAAGGGTTTGCAAACTGCTGAATCCACACATGAGTTTAACTCTGTCAGTTGAATGCAAAAATTGACAGTCATTCGTTAGATACCTCCGTTTTGGCTTTAGAAGCAGATATTTCTCTGTACCGCCTATGGTCGCATTCACTCGGGAATATCCCAACGCAGCTCCTAGAAGAAACGTGTTTCTAACTCGCTGAATCTAAACATAGATTCAACTCTCTTAGGTGAACGAAGACACAGCAGAGCAGTTTCAAGGAAACGTCTCTACTGAGTTTTAGACGAAGTCTTACTGCTGTTTTGTACATATGCCAGTAATGGGCTGAAAATGCCAGTTTTGGGATTCTGCACAGAAAGGGTTTGCAAACTGCTGAATCCACACATGAGTTTAACGCTGTGAGTTGAATGGACACATTGACAACTATTCAGTTAGATACCTACGTTTTGGTTTTAGAAGCAGATATTTCCCTGTACAGCCCTGAGTCCCATTCACTCGGGAATATCCCAACGCAGCTCCTAGAAGAAACGTGCTTCTAATTCGCTGAACCTAAACATAGATTCAACTCTCTTAGGTGAACGAACGCACAGCAGAGCAGTTTCAAGGAAACGTTTCTGCTCAGTTTTAGACGAAATCTTACTGCTGTTTCGTGCATATGCCGGTATTGGGCTGGAAATGCCAGTTTTGGGATCCTGCACAGAAAGTGATTGCAAACTGCTGAATCCACACATGACGTTAACGCTGTGAGTTGAATGCACACATTGACAACTATTCAGTTAGATACCTCCGTTTTGGTTTTAGAAGCAGATATTTCTCTGTACAGCCTTGAGTCCCATTCACTCGGGAATATCCCAACGCAGCTCCTAGAAGAAACGTGTTTCTGACTCGCTGAATCTAAACATAGATTCAACTGTCTTAGGTAAACGAAGACACAGCAGAGCAGTTTCAAGGAAACGTTTCTCCTGAGTTTTAGACGAAGTCTTACTGCTGTTTCGTACATATGCCTGCATTGGGCTGGAAATGCCAGTTTTGGGATTCTGCACAGAAAGGGTTTGCAAACTGCTGAATCCACACATGAGTTTAACTCTGTCAGGTGAATGCACACATTGACAACCATTCAGTTAGATAGCTCCGTTTTGGTTTTAGAAACAAATATTTCTCTGTACAACTTATGGTCCCATTCACTCGGGAATATCCCAACGCAGCTCCTAGAATAAACGTGTTTCTAACTCGCTGAATCTAAGCATAGATTCAACTCTCTTAGGCGAACGAACACACCGAAGATCAGTTTCACGGAACCGTTTCTCCTGAATTTTACACGAAGGCTTACTGCTGATTCGTACATATGCCGGTTTTGGGCTGGAAATGCCAATTTTGAGATTCTGCACAGAAAGGGTTTGCAAACTGCTGAATCCACACATGAGTTTACCTCTCTCAGTTGAATGCACACATTGACAAACATTCAGTTACATAGCTCCGTTTTGTTTTTAGAAGCAGATATTTCTCTGTACGGCCTATGGTCGCATTCACTCGAGAATATCCCAACGCAGCTCCTAGAAGAAACGTGTTTCTAACTCGCTGAATCCAAACGTAGATTCAACTCTCTTAGGTGAACGAACGCACAGAAGAGCAGTTTCAGGGAAACGATTCTCCTGAGTTTTAGACGAAGTCTTACTGTGGTTTCGTATATATGCCGGAATTGGGCTGGAAATGCCGGTTTTGGGATTCTGCACAGGAAGGGTTTGCAAACTGCTGAATCCACACATGAGTTTAACGCTGTCATTTGAATGCACACATAGACAGTCATTCAGTTAGATAGCTCCGTTTTGGTTTTAGAAGCAGGTATATCTCTGTACAGCCTATGGTTCCATTCACTCGGGAATATCCCAACGCAGCTCCTCGAAGAAACGTGTTTCTAACTCGCTGAATCTAAACATAGATTCAACTCTCTTAGGTGAACGAAGGCACAGCAGAGCAGTTTCAAGGAAACCTTTCTCCTAAGTTTAAAACGAAGCCTTACTGCTGTTTTGCCCAAATGCCGGTATTGGGCTGGAAATGCCGGATTTGGGATTCTGCACAGAAAGGGTTTGCAAACTGCTGAATCCACACATGCCTTTAACTCTGTCAGTTAAATGCACAAATTGACAGTCATTCAGTTAGATAGCTCCGTTTTGGTTTTAGAAGCAGATATTTCGCTGTACAGCCCTGAGTCCCATTCACTCGGGAATATCCCAACGCATCTCCTAGAAGAAACGTGTTTCTAATTCGCTGAATCTAAACATAGATTCAACTCTCTTAGGTGAACGAACGCACAGCAGAGCAGTTACAAGGAAACGTTTCTCCTCAGTTTTAGACGAAGTCTTTCTGCTATTTCGTACATATGCCGGTATTGGGCTGGAAATGCCAGTTTTGGCATTCTGCACAGAAAGTGTTTGGAAACTGCTGAATCCACACATGAGTTTAACGCTGTAAGTCAAATGCACTCATTGACAACCATTCAGTTTGATAGCTCCCTTTTCGTTTTAGAAGCAGATATTTCTCTCTACAGCCTATAGTCCCATTCACTCAAGAATATCCCAACGCAGCTCCTAGAAGCAACGTGTTTCTAACTCGCTGAATCTAAACATAGCTTCAACTCTCTTAGGTGAATGAACGCACAGCAGAGCAGTTTCAAGGAATCGTTTCTCCTGAGTTTTAGACGAAGCCTTACTGCTGTTTTGCACAAATGCCGGTATTGGGCTGTAAATGCCAGTTTTGGGATTCTGCACAGAAAGGGTTTGCATACTGCTGAATCCACAATTGAGTTTAACTCTGTCAGTTGAATGCACACATTGACAACCATTCACTTAGAGAGCTGTGTTTTGGTTTTAGAACCAGATAATTCTCTGTAAAGCTTATGGTCCCTTTCACTCGGGAATATCCCAACGCAGCTCCTAGAAAAAACGTGTTTCTAACTCGCTGAATCTAAACATAGGTCAACTCTTTAGGTAAACGACCGCAGAGCAAAGCAGTTTAAATGAAACGTTTCTCCTGAATTTTAGACGGAGTCTTACTGCTGTTTCGTACATATACCGGTATTGGGCTGGAAAGGCCAGTTTTGGGATTCTGCACAGAAAGGGTTTGCAAACTGCTGAATCCGCACATGGGTTTAACGCTGTGAGTTGAATGCACACATTGACAACTATTCAGTTAGATACCTCCGTTTTTGTTTTAGAAGCAGATACTTCTCTGTACAGCACTGAATCCCATTCACTCGGGAATATCCCAATGCAGCTCCTAGAAGAAACGTGTTTCTAACTCGCTGAATCTAAACATAGATTCAACTCTCTTAGGTGAACGAAGACACAGCAGAGCAGTTTAAAGGAAACGTTTCTCCTGAGTTTTAGACGAAGTCTTACTGCTGTTTCGTACATATACCAGTATTGGGCTGGAAATGCTAGTTTTGGGATTCTGCACAGAAACGGTTTGCAAACTGCTGAATCCACACATGAGTTTAACTCTGTCAGTTGAATGCACACATTGACAACCATTCAGTTAGATGGCTACGTTTTGGATTTAGAAGCAGATATTTCTCTGTACAGATTATGGTCCCATTCACTCGGGAATATCCCAACGCAGCTCCTAGAAAAAACGTGTTTCTAACTCGCTGTATCTAAACATAGGTCAACTCTCTTAGGTGAACGAACGCAGAGCAAAGCAGTTTCAAAGAAACGTTTCTCCTGAGTTTTAGACGAAGTCTTACTGCTGTTTCGTACATATGCCGGTATTGGGCTGGAAATGCCAGTTTTGGGATTGTGCACAGAAAGGGTTTGCAAACTGCAGAATCCACACATGAGTTTAACGTTGTGTGTTGAATGCACACATTGACAACTCTTCAGTTAGATACCTCCGTTTTGGTTTTAGAAGCACATATTTCTCTGTACAGCCTATGGTCCCATTCACTCGGGAATATCCCAACGCAGCTCCTAGAAGAAACGTGTTTCTCACTCGCTGAATCTAAACATAGATTAAATTCTCTTAGGTGAACGAAGACACAGCAGAGCAGTTTCAAGGAAACCTTTCTCCTGAGTTTTAGACGAAGTCTTACTGCTGTTTCGTACATATGCCGGTATTGGGCTAGAAATGCCAGTTTTGGGATTCTGCACAGAAAGGGTTTGCAAACTGCAGAATCCACACATGAGTTTAACTCTGTCAGTTGAATGCACACATTGACAACCAGTCAGTTAGATGGCTCCGTTTTGGTTTTAGAAACAGATATCTCTCTTTCCAGCTTATGGTCCCATTCATTCGGGAATATCCCAACGCAGCTCCTACAAAAACGTGTTTCTAACTCGGTGAATCTAAACATAGGTCAACCCTCTTAGGTGAACGACCGCAAAGCAAAGCAGTTTCAAGGAAACGTTTCTCCTGAGTTTTAGACGAAGTCTTACTGCTGTTTCGTACATATGCCGGTATTGGACTGGAAATGCCAGTTTTGGGATTCTGCAGAGAAAGTGTTTGCAAACTGCTGAATCCAAACATGAGTTTAACGCTGTGAGTTGAATGCTCACATTGACAACTATTCAGTTAGATACCTCCATTTTGGTTTTAGAAGCAGATATTTCTCTGTACAGCCCTGAGTCCCATTCACTCGGGAATATCCCAACGCAGTTCCAAGAAGAAACGTGTTTCTAACTCGCTGAATCTAAACATAGATTCAACTCTCTTAGGTGAACGAACGCACAGTAGAGCAGTTTCAAGGAATCATTTCTCCAAAGATTTAGACGATGTCTTACTGTGGTTTTGTATATATGCCGGTATTGGGGTGGAAATGCCAGTTTTGGGATTCTGCACAGAAAGGGTTTACAAACTACTGAATCCACACATGAGTTTAACTCTGTCAGTTGAATGCACACCTTGACAACCATTCAGTTAGATAGCTCCGTTTTGGTTTTAGAAGCAGATATTTCTCTGTACAGCCTATGGTCGCTTTCACTTGGGAATATCCCAACGCAGCTCCTAGAAGAAACGTGTTTCTAACTCGCAGAATCTAAACATAGATTCAACTCTCTTAGGTGAACGTACGCACAGCAGAGAAGTTTCAAGGAAACCTTTCTCCTGAGTTTTAGACGAAGCCTTACTGCTGTTTTGCACAAATGTCGGCATTGGATTGGAAATGCCGTTTTGGGATTCTGAACAGAAAGGGTTTGCAAACTACTGAATCCACACATGAGTTTATCTCTGCCAGTTGAATGCACACATTGACAACCATTCAGATAGATAGCTCCCTTTTCGTTTTAGAAGCATATATTTCTCTGTACAGTCTTCAGTCCCATTCACTCGGTAATGTCCCAACGCAGCTCCTAGCATAAACGTGTTTCTAACTCGCTGAATCTAAACGTAGATTCAACACTCTTAGGTGATCGAACTCTCAGAAGATCAGTTACAAGGAAACCTTTCTCCTGAGTTTTACAGAAAGTCTTACTGTTGTTTCGTACATATGCCGGTTTTCGGCTGAAAATGCCAATTTTGAGATTCTGCACAGAAAGTGTTTGAAAACTGCTGAATCCACACATGGGTTTACCTCTGTCATTTGAATGCACACATTGACAAACATTCTGTTAGATAGCTCCCTTTTCGTTTTAGAAGCAGATATGTCTCTGTACAACCTATGGCCCCATTCACTCAGGAATATCCCAATGCAGCTCCTAGAAGAAACGTGTTTCTGACTCGCTGAATCTAAACATTTATTCAACTCTCTTAGGTGAACAAACGTACAACAGAGCAGTTTCAAGGAAACGTTTCTCCGGAGTTTCAGACGATGTCTTACTGTGGCTTCGTGTATATGCCGGTATTGGGCTGGAAATGCCGGTTTTGGGATTCTTCACAGAAAGGGTTTGCAAACTGCTGAATCCACACATGAGTTTAACTCTGTCAGTTGAATGCACACATTGACAACCATTCAGTTAGATAGCTCCCTTTTCATTTTAGAAGCAGATATTTCTCTGTACAGCCTATGGTCCAATTCTCTCGGGAATATCCCAATGCAGCTCCTAGAAGAAACGTGTTTCTAACTCGCTGAATCTAATCATAGATTCAACACTCTTAGGTAAACGAACGCACAGCGGAGAAGTTTCAAGGAATCGTTTCTCCTCAATTTTAGACGATGTCTTACTGCTGTTTCGTACACATTCCGGTATTGGCCTGTAAAAGCCAGTTTTGGAATTCTGCGCAGAAAGGGTTTGCAAACTGCTGAATCCACACATGAGTTTAACTCTGTCAGTTGAATGCAAAAATTGACAGTCATTCGTTAGATACCTCCGTTTTGGCTTTAGAAGCAGATATTTCTCTGTACCGCCTATGGTCGCATTCACTCGGGAATATCCCAACGCAGCTCCTAGAAGAAACGTGTTTCTAACTCGCTGAATCTAAACATAGATTCAACTCTCTTAGGTGAACGAAGACACAGCAGAGCAGTTTCAAGGAAACGTCTCTACTGAGTTTTAGACGAAGTCTTACTGCTGTTTTGTACATATGCCAGTATTGGGCTGAAAATGCCAGCTTTGGGATTCTGCACAGAAAGGGTTTGCAAACTGCTGAATCCACACATGAGTTTAACGCTGTGAGTTGAATGCACACATTGACAACTATTCAGTTAGATACCTACGTTTTGGTTTTAGAAGCAGATATTTCCCTGTACAGCCCTGAGTCCCATTCACTCGGGAATATCCCAACGCAGCTCCTAGAAGAAACGTGCTTCTAATTCGCTGAACCTAAACATAGATTCAACTCTCTTAGGTGAACGAACGCACAGCAGAGCAGTTTCAAGGGAACGTTTCTGCTCAGTTTTAGACGAAATCTTACTGCTGTTTCGTGCATATGCCGGTATTGGGCTGGAAATGCCAGTTTTGGGATCCTGCACAGAAAGTGATTGCAAACTGCTGAATCCACACATGACGTTAACGCTGTGAGTTGAATGCACACATTGACAACTATTCAGTTAGATACCTCCGTTTTGGTTTTAGAAGCAGATATTTCTCTGTACAGCCTTGAGTCCCATTCACTCGGGAATATCCCAACGCAGCTCCTAGAAGAAACGTGTTTCTAACTCGCTGAATCTAAACATAGATTCAACTGTCTTAGGTAAACGAAGACACAGCAGAGCAGTTTCAAGGAAACGTTTCTCCTGAGTTTTAGACGAAGTCTTACTGCTGTTTCGTACATATGCCTGCATTGGGCTGGAAATGCCAGTTTTGGGATTCTGCACAGAAAGGGTTTGCAAACTGCTGAATCCACACATGAGTTTAACTCTGTCAGGTGAATGCACACATTGACAACCATTCAGTTAGATAGCTCCGTTTTGGTTTTAGAAACAAATATTTCTCTGTACAACTTATGGTCCCATTCACTCGGGAATATCCCAACGCAGCTCCTAGAATAAACGTGTTTCTAACTCGCTGAATCTAAGCATAGATTCAACTCTCTTAGGCGAACGAACACACCGAAGATCAGTTTCACGGAACCATTTCTCCTGAATTTTACACGAAGGCTTACTGTTGATTCGTACATATGCCGGTTTTGGACTGGAAATGCCAATTTTGAGATTCTGCACAGAAAGGGTTTGCAAACTGCTGAATCCACACATGAGTTTACCTCTGTCAGTTGAATGCACACATTGACAAACATTCAGTTACATAGCTCCGTTTTGTTTTTAGAAGCAGATATTTCTCTGTACGGCCTATGGTCGCATTCACTCGAGAATATCCCAACGCAGCTCCTAGAAGAAACCTGTTTCTAACTCGCTGAATCCAAACGTAGATTCAACTCTCTTAGGTGAACGAACGCACAGAAGAGCAGTTTCAGGGAAACGATTCTCCTGAGTTTTAGACGAAGTCTTACTGTGGTTTCGTATATATGCTGGAATTGGGCTGGAAATGCCTGTTTTGGGATTCTGCACAGGAAGGGTTTGCAAACTGCTGAATCCACACATGAGTTTAACGCTGTCATTTGAATGCACACATTGACAACTATTCAGTTAGATAGCTCCGTTTTGGTTTTAGAAGCAGGTATATCTCTGTACAGCCTATGGTTCCATTCACTCGGGAATATCCCAACGCAGCTCCTCGAAGAAACGTGTTTCTAACTCGCTGAATCTAAACATAGATTCAACTCTCTTAGGTGAACGAAGGCACAGCAGAGCAGTTTCAAGGAAACCTTTCTCCTAAGTTTAAAACGAAGCCTTACTGCTGTTTTGCCCAAATGCCGGTATTGGGCTGGAAATGCCGGATTTGGGATTCTGCACAGAAAGGGTTTGCAAACTGCTGAATCCACACATGCGTTTAACTCTGTCAGTTAAATGCACAAATTGACAGTCATTCAGTTAGATAGCTCCGTTTTGGTTTTAGAAGCAGATATTTCGCTGTACAGCCCTGAGTCCCATTCACTCGGGAATATCCCAACGCATCTCCTAGAAGAAACGTGTTTCTAATTCGCTGAATCTAAACATAGATTCAACTCTCTTAGGTGAACGAACGCACAGCAGAGCAGTTACAAGGAAACGTTTCTCCTCAGTTTTAGACGAAGTCTTTCTGCTATTTCGTACATATGCCGGTATTGGGCTGGAAATGCCAGTTTTGGCATTCTGCACAGAAAGTGTTTGGAAACTGCTGAATCCACACATGAGTTTAACGCTGTAAGTCAAATGCACTCATTGACAACCATTCAGTTTGATAGCTCCCTTTTCGTTTTAGAAGCAGATATTTCTCTCTACAGCCTATAGTCCCATTCACTCGGGAATATCCCAACGCAGCTCCTAGAAGCAACGTGTTTCTAACTCGCTGAATCTAAACATAGCTTCAACTCTCTTAGGTGAATGAACGCACAGCAGAGCAGTTTCAAGGAATCGTTTCTCCTGAGTTTTAGACGAAGCCTTACTGCTGTTTTGCACAAATGCCGGTATTGGGCTGTAAATGCCAGTTTTGGGATTCTGCACAGAAAGGGTTTGCATACTGCTGATTCCACAATTGAGTTTAACTCTGTCAGTTGAATGCACACATTGACAACCATTCACTTAGAGAGCTGTGTTTTGGTTTTAGAACCAGATAATTCTCTGTAAAGCTTATGGTCCCTTTCACTCGGGAATATCCCAACGCAGCTCCTAGAAAAAACGTGCTTCTAACTCGCTGAATCTAAACATAGGTCAACTCTTTAGGTAAACGACCGCAGAGCAAAGCAGTTTAAATGAAACGTTTCTCCTGAATTTTAGACGAAGTCTTACTGCTGTTTCGTACATATACCGGTATTGGGCTGGAAAGGCCAGTTTTGGGATTCTGCACAGAAAGGGTTTGCAAACTGCTGAATCCACACATGAGTTTAACGCTGTGAGTTGAATGCACACATTGACAACTATTCAGTTAGATTCCTCCGTTTTTGTTTTAGAAGCAGATACTTCTCTGTACAGCACTGAATCCCATTCACTCGGGAATATCCCAATGCAGCTCCTGGAAGAAACGTGTTTCTAACTCGCTGAATCTAAACATAGATTCAACTCTCTTAGGTGAACGAAGACACAGCAGAGCAGTTTAAAGGAAACGTTTCTCCTGAGTTTTAGACGAAGTCTTACTGCTGTTTCGTACATATACCAGTATTGGGCTGGAAATGCCAGTTTTGGGATTCTGCACAGAAACGGTTTGCAAACTGCTGAATCCACACATGAGTTTAACTCTGTCAGTTGAATGCACACATTGACAACCATTCAGTTAGATGGCTACGTTTTGGATTTAGAAGCAGATATTTCTCTGTACAGATTATGGTCCCATTCACTCGGGAATATCCCAACGCAGCTCCTAGAAAAAACGTGTTTCTAACTCGCTGTATCTAAACATAGGTCAACTCTCTTAGGTGAACGACCGCAGAGCAAAGCAGTTTCAAAGAAACGTTTCTCCTGAGTTTTAGACGAAGTCTTACTGCTGTTTCGTACATATGCCGGTATTGGGCTGGAAATGCCAGTTTTGGGATTGTGCACAGAAAGGGTTTGCAAACTGCAGAATCCACACATGAGTTTAACGTTGTGTGTTGAATGCACACATTGACAACTATTCAGTTAGATACCTCCGTTTTGGTTTTAGAAGCACATATTTCTCTGTACAGCCTATGGTCCCATTCACTCGGGAATATCCCAACGCAGCTCCTAGAAGAAACGTGTTTCTCACTCGCTGAATCTAAACATAGATTAAACTCTCTTAGGTGAACGAAGACACAGCAGAGCAGTTTCAAGGAAACGTTCCTCCTGAGTTTTAGACGAAGTCTTACTGCTGTTTCGTACATATGCCGGTATTGGGCTAGAAATGCCAGTTTTGGGATTCTGCACAGAAAGGGTTTGCAAACTGCAGAATCCACACATGAGTTTAACTCTGTCAGTTGCATGCACACATTGACAACCATTCAGTTAGATGGCTCCGTTTTGGTTTTAGAAACAGATATTTCTCTTTCCAGCTTATGGTCCCATTCATTCGGGAATATCCCAACGCAGCTCCTACAAAAACGTGTTTCTAACTCGGTGAATCTAAACATAGGTCAACTCTCTTAGGTGAACGACCGCAAAGCAAAGCAGTTTCAAGGAAACGTTTCTCCTGAGTTTTAGACGAAATCTTCCTGCTGTTTCGTACAAATGCCGGTATTGGACTGGAAATGCCAGTTTTGGGATTCTGCAGAGAAAGTGTTTGCAAACTGCTGAATCCAAACATGAGTTTAACGCTGTGAGTTGAATGCTCACATTGACAACTATTCAGTTAGATACCTCCATTTTGGTTTTAGAAGCAGATATTTCTCTGTACAGCCCTGAGTCCCATTCACTCGGGAATATCCCAACGCAGTTCCTAGAAGAAACGTGTTTCTAACTCGCTGAATCTAAACATAGATTCAACTCTCTTAGGTGAACGAACGCACAGTAGAGCAGTTTCAAGGAATCATTTCTCCAAAGATTTAGACGATGTCTTACTGTGGTTTTGTATATATGCCGGTATTGGGGTGGAAATGCCAGTTTTGGGATTCTGCACAGAAAGGGTTTACAAACTACTGAATCCACACATGAGTTTAACTCTGTCAGTTGAATGCACACCTTGACAACCATTCAGTTAGATAGCTCCGTTTTGGTTTTAGAAGCAGATATTTCTCTGTACAGCCTATGGTCGCTTTCACTTGGGAATATCCCAACGCAGCTCCTAGAAGAAACGTGTTTCTAACTCGCAGAATCTAAACATAGATTCAACTCTCTTAGGTGAACGTACGCACAGCAGAGAAGTTTCAAGGAAACCTTTCTCCTGAGTTTTAGACGAAGCCTTACTGCTGTTTTGCACAAATGTCGGCATTGGATTGGAAATGCCGTTTTTTGATTCTGAACAGAAAGGGTTTGCAAACTACTGAATCCACACATGAGTTTATCTCTGCCAGTTGAATGCACACATTGACAACCATTCAGATAGATAGCTCCCTTTTCGTTTAGAAGCATATATTTCTCTGTACAGTCTTCAGTCCCATTCACTCGGGAATGTCCCAACGCAGCTCCTAGCATAAACGTGTTTCTAACTCGCTGAATCTAAACGTAGATTCAACTCTCTTAGGTGATCGAACTCTCAGAAGATCAGTTACAAGGAAACCTTTCTCCTGAGTTTTACAGAAAGTCTTACTGTTGTTTCGTACATATGCCGGTTTTCGGCTGAAAATGCCAATTTTGAGATTCTGCACAGAAAGTGTTTGAAAACTGCTGAATCCACACATGGGTTTACCTCTGTCATTTGAATGCACACATTGACAAACATTCTGTTAGATAGCTCCCTTTTCGTTTTAGAAGCAGATATGTCTCTGTACAACCTATGGCCCCATTCACTCAGGAATATCCCAATGCAGCTCCTAGAAGAAACGTGTTTCTGACTCGCTGAATCTAAACATTGATTCAACTCTCTTAGGTGAACAAACGTACAACAGAGCAGTTTCAAGGAAACGTTTCTCCGGAGTTTCAGACGATGTCTTACTGTGGCTTCGTGTATATGCCGGTATTGGGCTGGAAATGCCGGTTTTGGGATTCTTCACAGAAAGGGTTTGCAAACTGCTGAATCCACACATGAGTTTAACTCTGTCAGTTGAATGCACACATTGACAACCATTCAGTTAGATAGCTCACTTTTCATTTTAGAAGCAGATATTTCTCTGTACAGCCTATGGTCCAATTCTCTCGGGAATATCCCAACGCAGCTCCTAGAAGAAACGTGTTTCTAACTCGCTGAATCTAAACATAGATTCAACACTCTTAGGTAAACGAACGCACAGTGGAGCAGTTTCAAGGAATCGTTTCTCCTCAATTTTAGACGATGTCTTACTGCTGTTTCGTACATATTCCGGTATTGGCCTGTAAAAGCCAGTTTTGGAATTCTGCGCAGAAAGGGTTTGCAAACTGCTGAATCCACACATGAGTTTAACTCTGTCAGTTGAATGCAAAAATTGACAGTCATTCGTTAGATACCTCCGTTTTGGCTTTAGAAGCAGATATTTCTCTGTACCGCCTATGGTCGCATTCACTCGGGAATATCCCAACGCAGCTCCTAGAAGAAACGTGTTTCTAACTCGCTGAATCTAAACATAGATTCAACTCTCTTAGGTGAACGAAGACACAGCAGAGCAGTTTCAAGGAAACGTCTCTACTGAGTTTTAGACGAAGTCTTACTGCTGTTTTGTACATATGCCAGTATTGGGCTGAAAATGCCAGCTTTGGGATTCTGCACAGAAAGGGTTTGCAAACTGCTGAATCCACACATGAGTTTAACGCTGTGAGTTGAATGCACACATTGACAACTATTCAGTTAGATACCTACGTTTTGGTTTTAGAAGCAGATATTTCCCTGTACAGCCCTGAGTCCCATTCACTCGGGAATATCCCAACGCAGCTCCTAGAAGAAACGTGCTTCTAATTCGCTGAACCTAAACATAGATTCAACTCTCTTAGGTGAACGAACGCACAGCAGAGCAGTTTCAAGGGAACGTTTCTGCTCAGTTTTAGACGAAATCTTACTGCTGTTTCGTGCATATGCCGGTATTGGGCTGGAAATGCCAGTTTTGGGATCCTGCACAGAAAGTGATTGCAAACTGCTGAATCCACACATGACGTTAACGCTGTGAGTTGAATGCACACATTGACAACTATTCAGTTAGATACCTCCGTTTTGGTTTTAGAAGCAGATATTTCTCTGTACAGCCTTGAGTCCCATTCACTCGGGAATATCCCAACGCAGCTCCTAGAAGAAACGTGTTTCTGACTCGCTGAATCTAAACATAGATTCAACTGTCTTAGGTAAACGAAGACACAGCAGAGCAGTTTCAAGGAAACGTTTCTCCTGAGTTTTAGACGAAGTCTTACTGCTGTTTCGTACATATGCCTGCATTGGGCTGGAAATGCCAGTTTTGGGATTCTGCACAGAAAGGGTTTGCAAACTGCTGAATCCACACATGAGTTTAACTCTGTCAGGTGAATGCACACATTGACAACCATTCAGTTAGATAGCTCCGTTTTGGTTTTAGAAACAAATATTTCTCTGTACAACTTATGGTCCCATTCACTCGGGAATATCCCAACGCAGCTCCTAGAATAAACGTGTTTCTAACTCGCTGAATCTAAGCATAGATTCAACTCTCTTAGGCGAACGAACACACCGAAGATCAGTTTCACGGAACCGTTTCTCCTGAATTTTACACGAAGGCTTACTGCTGATTCGTACATATGCCGGTTTTGGGCTGGAAATGCCAATTTTGAGATTCTGCACAGAAAGGGTTTGCAAACTGCTGAATCCACACATGAGTTTACCTCTGTCAGTTGAATGCACACATTGACAAACATTCAGTTACATAGCTCCGTTTTGTTTTTAGAAGCAGATATTTCTCTGTACGGCCTATGGTCGCATTCACTCGAGAATATCCCAACGCAGCTCCTAGAAGAAACCTGTTTCTAACTCGCTGAATCCAAACGTAGATTCAACTCTCTTAGGTGAACGAACGCACAGAAGAGCAGTTTCAGGGAAACGATTCTCCTGAGTTTTAGACGAAGTCTTACTGTGGTTTCGTATATATGCTGGAATTGGGCTGGAAATGCCTGTTTTGGGATTCTGCACAGGAAGGGTTTGCAAACTGCTGAATCCACACATGAGTTTAACGCTGTCATTTGAATGCACACATTGACAACTATTCAGTTAGATACCTCCGTTTTGGTTTTAGAAGCAGGTATATCTCTGTACAGCCTATGGTTCCATTCACTCGGGAATATCCCAACGCAGCTCCTCGAAGAAACGTGTTTCTAACTCGCTGAATCTAAACATAGATTCAACTCTCTTAGGTGAACGAAGGCACAGCAGAGCAGTTTCAAGGAAACCTTTCTCCTAAGTTTAAAACGAAGCCTTACTGCTGTTTTGCCCAAATGCCGGTATTGGGCTGGAAATGCCGGATTTGGGATTCTGCACAGAAAGGGTTTGCAAACTGCTGAATCCACACATGCGTTTAACTCTGTCAGTTAAATGCACAAATTGACAGTCATTCAGTTAGATAGCTCCGTTTTGGTTTTAGAAGCAGATATTTCACTGTACAGCCCTGAGTCCCATTCACTCGGGAATATCCCAACGCATCTCCTAGAAGAAACGTGTTTCTAATTCGCTGAATCTAAACATAGATTCAACTCTCTTAGGTGAACGAACGCACAGCAGAGCAGTTACAAGGAAACGTTTCTCCTCAGTTTTAGACGAAGTCTTTCTGCTATTTCGTACATATGCCGGTATTGGGCTGGAAATGCCAGTTTTGGCATTCTGCACAGAAAGTGTTTGGAAACTGCTGAATCCACACATGAGTTTAACGCTGTAAGTCAAATGCACTCATTGACAACCATTCAGTTTGATAGCTCCCTTTTCGTTTTAGAAGCAGATATTTCTCTCTACAGCCTATAGTCCCATTCACTCGGGAATATCCCAACGCAGCTCCTAGAAGCAACGTGTTTCTAACTCGCTGAATCTAAACATAGCTTCAACTCTCTTAGGTGAATGAACGCACAGCAGAGCAGTTTCAAGGAATCGTTTCTCCTGAGTTTTAGACGAAGCCTTACTGCTGTTTTGCACAAATGCCGGTATTGGGCTGTAAATGCCAGTTTTGGGATTCTGCACAGAAAGGGTTTGCATACTGCTGATTCCACAATTGAGTTTAACTCTGTCAGTTGAATGCACACATTGACAACCATTCACTTAGAGAGCTGTGTTTTGGTTTTAGAACCAGATAATTCTCTGTAAAGCTTATGGTCCCTTTCACTCGGGAATATCCCAACGCAGCTCCTAGAAAAAACGTGTTTCTAACTCGCTGAATCTAAACATAGGTCAACTCTTTAGGTAAACGACCGCAGAGCAAAGCAGTTTAAATGAAACGTTTCTCCTGAATTTTAGACGAAGTCTTACTGCTGTTTCGTACATATACCGGTATTGGGCTGGAAAGGCCAGTTTTGGGATTCTGCACAGAAAGGGTTTGCAAACTGCTGAATCCACACATGAGTTTAACGCTGTGAGTTGAATGCACACATTGACAACTATTCAGTTAGATTCCTCCGTTTTTGTTTTAGAAGCAGATACTTCTCTGTACAGCACTGAATCCCATTCACTCGGGAATATCCCAATGCAGCTCCTGGAAGAAACGTGTTTCTAACTCGCTGAATCTAAACATAGATTCAACTCTCTTAGGTGAACGAAGACACAGCAGAGCAGTTTAAAGGAAACGTTTCTCCTGAGTTTTAGACGAAGTCTTACTGCTGTTTCGTACATATACCAGTATTGGGCTGGAAATGCCAGTTTTGGGATTCTGCACAGAAACGGTTTGCAAACTGCTGAATCCACACATGAGTTTAACTCTGTCAGTTGAATGCACACATTGACAACCATTCAGTTAGATGGCTACGTTTTGGATTTAGAAGCAGATATTTCTCTGTACAGATTATGGTCCCATTCACTCGGGAATATCCCAACGCAGCTCCTAGAAAAAACGTGTTTCTAACTCGCTGTATCTAAACATAGGTCAACTCTCTTAGGTGAACGACCGCAGAGCAAAGCAGTTTCAAAGAAACGTTTCTCCTGAGTTTTAGACGAAGTCTTACTGCTGTTTCGTACATATGCCGGTATTGGGCTGGAAATGCCAGTTTTGGGATTGTGCACAGAAAGGGTTTGCAAACTGCAGAATCCACACATGAGTTTAACGTTGTGTGTTGAATGCACACATTGAAAACTATTCAGTTAGATACCTCCGTTTTGGTTTTAGAAGCACATATTTCTCTGTACAGCCTATGGTCCCATTCACTCGGGAATATCCCAACGCAGCTCCTAGAAGAAACGTGTTTCTCACTCGCTGAATCTAAACATAGATTAAACTCTCTTAGGTGAACGAAGACACAGCAGAGCAGTTTCAAGGAAACGTTCCTCCTGAGTTTTAGACGAAGTCTTACTGCTGTTTCGTACATATGCCGGTATTGGGCTAGAAATGCCAGTTTTGGGATTCTGCACAGAAAGGGTTTGCAAACTGCAGAATCCACACATGAGTTTAACTCTGTCAGTTGCATGCACACATTGACAACCATTCAGTTAGATGGCTCCGTTTTGGTTTTAGAAACAGATATTTCTCTTTCCAGCTTATGGTCCCATTCATTCGGGAATATCCCAACGCAGCTCCTACAAAAACGTGTTTCTAACTCGGTGAATCTAAACATAGGTCAACTCTCTTAGGTGAACGACCGCAAAGCAAAGCAGTTTCAAGGAAACGTTTCTCCTGAGTTTTAGACGAAATCTTCCTGCTGTTTCGTACAAATGCCGGTATTGGACTGGAAATGCCAGTTTTGGGATTCTGCAGAGAAAGTGTTTGCAAACTGCTGAATCCAAACATGAGTTTAACGCTGTGAGTTGAATGCTCACATTGACAACTATTCAGTTAGATACCTCCATTTTGGTTTTAGAAGCAGATATTTCTCTGTACAGCCCTGAGTCCCATTCACTCGGGAATATCCCAACGCAGTTCCTAGAAGAAACGTGTTTCTAACTCGCTGAATCTAAACATAGATTCAACTCTCTTAGGTGAACGAACGCACAGTAGAGCAGTTTCAAGGAATCATTTCTCCAAAGATTTAGACGATGTCTTACTGTGGTTTTGTATATATGCCGGTATTGGGGTGGAAATGCCAGTTTTGGGATTCTGCACAGAAAGGGTTTACAAACTACTGAATCCACACATGAGTTTAACTCTGTCAGTTGAATGCACACCTTGACAACCATTCAGTTAGATAGCTCCGTTTTGGTTTTAGAAGCAGATATTTCTCTGTACAGCCTATGGTCGCTTTCACTTGGGAATATCCCAACGCAGCTCCTAGAAGAAACGTGTTTCTAACTCGCAGAATCTAAACATAGATTCAACTCTCTTAGGTGAACGTACGCACAGCAGAGAAGTTTCAAGGAAACCTTTCTCCTGAGTTTTAGACGAAGCCTTACTGCTGTTTTGCACAAATGTCGGCATTGGATTGGAAATGCCGTTTTGGGATTCTGAACAGAAAGGGTTTGCAAACTACTGAATCCACACATGAGTTTATCTCTGCCAGTTGAATGCACACATTGACAACCATTCAGATAGATAGCTCCCTTTTCGTTTTAGAAGCATATATTTCTCTGTACAGTCTTCAGTCCCATTCACTCGGTAATGTCCCAACGCAGCTCCTAGCATAAACGTGTTTCTAACTCGCTGAATCTAAACGTAGATTCAACACTCTTAGGTGATCGAACTCTCAGAAGATCAGTTACAAGGAAACCTTTCTCCTGAGTTTTACAGAAAGTCTTACTGTTGTTTCGTACATATGCCGGTTTTCGGCTGAAAATGCCAATTTTGAGATTCTGCACAGAAAGTGTTTGAAAACTGCTGAATCCACACATGGGTTTACCTCTGTCATTTGAATGCACACATTGACAAACATTCTGTTAGATAGCTCCCTTTTCGTTTTAGAAGCAGATATGTCTCTGTACAACCTATGGCCCCATTCACTCAGGAATATCCCAATGCAGCTCCTAGAAGAAACGTGTTTCTGACTCGCTGAATCTAAACATTTATTCAACTCTCTTAGGTGAACAAACGTACAACAGAGCAGTTTCAAGGAAACGTTTCTCCGGAGTTTCAGACGATGTCTTACTGTGGCTTCGTGTATATGCCGGTATTGGGCTGGAAATGCCGGTTTTGGGATTCTTCACAGAAAGGGTTTGCAAACTGCTGAATCCACACATGAGTTTAACTCTGTCAGTTGAATGCACACATTGACAACCATTCAGTTAGATAGCTCCCTTTTCATTTTAGAAGCAGATATTTCTCTGTACAGCCTATGGTCCAATTCTCTCGGGAATATCCCAATGCAGCTCCTAGAAGAAACGTGTTTCTAACTCGCTGAATCTAATCATAGATTCAACACTCTTAGGTAAACGAACGCACAGCGGAGAAGTTTCAAGGAATCGTTTCTCCTCAATTTTAGACGATGTCTTACTGCTGTTTCGTACACATTCCGGTATTGGCCTGTAAAAGCCAGTTTTGCAATTCTGCGCAGAAAGGGTTTGCAAACTGCTGAATCCACACATGAGTTTAACTCTGTCAGTTGAATGCAAAAATTGACAGTCATTCGTTAGATACCTCCGTTTTGGCTTTAGAAGCAGATATTTCTCTGTACCGCCTATGGTCGCATTCACTCGGGAATATCCCAACGCAGCTCCTAGAAGAAACGTGTTTCTAACTCGCTGAATCTAAACATAGATTCAACTCTCTTAGGTGAACGAAGACACAGCAGAGCAGTTTCAAGGAAACGTCTCTACTGAGTTTTAGACGAAGTCTTACTGCTGTTTTGTACATATGGCAGTATTGGGCTGAAAATGCCAGCTTTGGGATTCTGCACAGAAAGGGTTTGCAAACTGCTGAATCCACACATGAGTTTAACGCTGTGAGTTGAATGCACACATTGACAACTATTCAGTTAGATACCTACGTTTTGGTTTTAGAAGCAGATATTTCCCTGTACAGCCCTGAGTCCCATTCACTCGGGAATATCCCAACGCAGCTCCTAGAAGAAACGTGCTTCTAATTCGCTGAACCTAAACATAGATTCAACTCTCTTAGGTGAACGAACGCACAGCAGAGCAGTTTCAAGGGAACGTTTCTGCTCAGTTTTAGACGAAATCTTACTGCTGTTTCGTGCATATGCCGGTATTGGGCTGGAAATGCCAGTTTTGGGATCCTGCACAGAAAGTGATTGCAAACTGCTGAATCCACACATGACGTTAACGCTGTGAGTTGAATGCACACATTGACAACTATTCAGTTAGATACCTCCGTTTTGGTTTTAGAAGCAGATATTTCTCTGTACAGCCTTGAGTCCCATTCACTCGGGAATATCCCAACGCAGCTCCTAGAAGAAACGTGTTTCTAACTCGCTGAATCTAAACATAGATTCAACTGTCTTAGGTAAACGAAGACACAGCAGAGCAGTTTCAAGGAAACGTTTCTCCTGAGTTTTAGACGAAGTCTTACTGCTGTTTCGTACATATGCCTGCATTGGGCTGGAAATGCCAGTTTTGGGATTCTGCACAGAAAGGGTTTGCAAACTGCTGAATCCACACATGAGTTTAACTCTGTCAGGTGAATGCACACATTGACAACCATTCAGTTAGATAGCTCCGTTTTGGTTTTAGAAACAAATATTTCTCTGTACAACTTATGGTCCCATTCACTCGGGAATATCCCAACGCAGCTCCTAGAATAAACGTGTTTCTAACTCGCTGAATCTAAGCATAGATTCAACTCTCTTAGGCGAACGAACACACCGAAGATCAGTTTCACGGAACCGTTTCTCCTGAATTTTACACGAAGGCTTACTGTTGATTCGTACATATGCCGGTTTTGGGCTGGAAATGCCAATTTTGAGATTCTGCACAGAAAGGGTTTGCAAACTGCTGAATCCACACATGAGTTTACCTCTGTCAGTTGAATGCACACATTGACAAACATTCAGTTACATAGCTCCGTTTTGTTTTTAGAAGCAGATATTTCTCTGTACGGCCTATGGTCGCATTCACTCGAGAATATCCCAACGCAGCTCCTAGAAGAAACCTGTTTCTAACTCGCTGAATCCAAACGTAGATTCAACTCTCTTAGGTGAACGAACGCACAGAAGAGCAGTTTCAGGGAAACGATTCTCCTGAGTTTTAGACGAAGTCTTACTGTGGTTTCGTATATATGCTGGAATTGGGCTGGAAATGCCTGTTTTGGGATTCTGCACAGGAAGGGTTTGCAAACTGCTGAATCCACACATGAGTTTAACGCTGTCATTTGAATGCACACATTGACAACTATTCAGTTAGATAGCTCCGTTTTGGTTTTAGAAGCAGGTATATCTCTGTACAGCCTATGGTTCCATTCACTCGGGAATATCCCAACGCAGCTCCTCGAAGAAACGTGTTTCTAACTCGCTGAATCTAAACATAGATTCAACTCTCTTAGGTGAACGAAGGCACAGCAGAGCAGTTTCAAGGAAACCTTTCTCCTAAGTTTAAAACGAAGCCTTACTGCTGTTTTGCCCAAATGCCGGTATTGGGCTGGAAATGCCGGATTTGGGATTCTGCACAGAAAGGGTTTGCAAACTGCTGAATCCACACATGCGTTTAACTCTGTCAGTTAAATGCACAAATTGACAGTCATTCAGTTAGATAGCTCCGTTTTGGTTTTAGAAGCAGATATTTCGCTGTACAGCCCTGAGTCCCATTCACTCGGGAATATCCCAACGCATCTCCTAGAAGAAACGTGTTTCTAATTCGCTGAATCTAAACATAGATTCAACTCTCTTAGGTGAACGAACGCACAGCAGAGCAGTTACAAGGAAACGTTTCTCCTCAGTTTTAGACGAAGTCTTTCTGCTATTTCGTACATATGCCGGTATTGGGCTGGAAATGCCAGTTTTGGCATTCTGCACAGAAAGTGTTTGGAAACTGCTGAATCCACACATGAGTTTAACGCTGTAAGTCAAATGCACTCATTGACAACCATTCAGTTTGATAGCTCCCTTTTCGTTTTAGAAGCAGATATTTCTCTCTACAGCCTATAGTCCCATTCACTCGGGAATATCCCAACGCAGCTCCTAGAAGCAACGTGTTTCTAACTCGCTGAATCTAAACATAGCTTCAACTCTCTTAGGTGAATGAACGCACAGCAGAGCAGTTTCAAGGAATCGTTTCTCCTGAGTTTTAGACGAAGCCTTACTGCTGTTTTGCACAAATGCCGGTATTGGGCTGTAAATGCCAGTTTTGGGATTCTGCACAGAAAGGGTTTGCATACTGCTGATTCCACAATTGAGTTTAACTCTGTCAGTTGAATGCACACATTGACAACCATTCACTTAGAGAGCTGTGTTTTGGTTTTAGAACCAGATAATTCTCTGTAAAGCTTATGGTCCCTTTCACTCGGGAATATCCCAACGCAGCTCCTAGAAAAAACGTGCTTCTAACTCGCTGAATCTAAACATAGGTCAACTCTTTAGGTAAACGACCGCAGAGCAAAGCAGTTTAAATGAAACGTTTCTCCTGAATTTTAGACGAAGTCTTACTGCTGTTTCGTACATATACCGGTATTGGGCTGGAAAGGCCAGTTTTGGGATTCTGCACAGAAAGGGTTTGCAAACTGCTGAATCCACACATGAGTTTAACGCTGTGAGTTGAATGCACACATTGACAACTATTCAGTTAGATTCCTCCGTTTTTGTTTTAGAAGCAGATACTTCTCTGTACAGCACTGAATCCCATTCACTCGGGAATATCCCAATGCAGCTCCTGGAAGAAACGTGTTTCTAACTCGCTGAATCTAAACATAGATTCAACTCTCTTAGGTGAACGAAGACACAGCAGAGCAGTTTAAAGGAAACGTTTCTCCTGAGTTTTAGACGAAGTCTTACTGCTGTTTCGTACATATACCAGTATTGGGCTGGAAATGCCAGTTTTGGGATTCTGCACAGAAACGGTTTGCAAACTGCTGAATCCACACATGAGTTTAACTCTGTCAGTTGAATGCACACATTGACAACCATTCAGTTAGATGGCTACGTTTTGGATTTAGAAGCAGATATTTCTCTGTACAGATTATGGTCCCATTCACTCGGGAATATCCCAACGCAGCTCCTAGAAAAAACGTGTTTCTAACTCGCTGTATCTAAACATAGGTCAACTCTCTTAGGTGAACGAACGCAGAGCAAAGCAGTTTCAAAGAAACGTTTCTCCTGAGTTTTAGACGAAGTCTTACTGCTGTTTCGTACATATGCCGGTATTGGGCTGGAAATGCCAGTTTTGGGATTGTGCACAGAAAGGGTTTGCAAACTGCAGAATCCACACATGAGTTTAACGTTGTGTGTTGAATGCACACATTGACAACTATTCAGTTAGATACCTCCGTTTTGGTTTTAGAAGCACATATTTCTCTGTACAGCCTATGGTCCCATTCACTCGGGAATATCCCAACGCAGCTCCTAGAAGAAACGTGTTTCTCACTCGCTGAATCTAAACATAGATTAAACTCTCTTAGGTGAACGAAGACACAGCAGAGCAGTTTCAAGGAAACGTTCCTCCTGAGTTTTAGACGAAGTCTTACTGCTGTTTCGTACATATGCCGGTATTGGGCTAGAAATGCCAGTTTTGGGATTCTGCACAGAAAGGGTTTGCAAACTGCAGAATCCACACATGAGTTTAACTCTGTCAGTTGCATGCACACATTGACAACCATTCAGTTAGATGGCTCCGTTTTGGTTTTAGAAACAGATATTTCTCTTTCCAGCTTATGGTCCCATTCATTCGGGAATATCCCAACGCAGCTCCTACAAAAACGTGTTTCTAACTCGGTGAATCTAAACATAGGTCAACTCTCTTAGGTGAACGACCGCAAAGCAAAGCAGTTTCAAGGAAACGTTTCTCCTGAGTTTTAGACGAAATCTTCCTGCTGTTTCGTACAAATGCCGGTATTGGACTGGAAATGCCAGTTTTGGGATTCTGCAGAGAAAGTGTTTGCAAACTGCTGAATCCAAACATGAGTTTAACGCTGTGAGTTGAATGCTCACATTGACAACTATTCAGTTAGATACCTCCATTTTGGTTTTAGAAGCAGATATTTCTCTGTACAGCCCTGAGTCCCATTCACTCGGGAATATCCCAACGCAGTTCCTAGAAGAAACGTGTTTCTAACTCGCTGAATCTAAACATAGATTCAACTCTCTTAGGTGAACGAACGCACAGTAGAGCAGTTTCAAGGAATCATTTCTCCAAAGATTTAGACGATGTCTTACTGTGGTTTTGTATATATGCCGGTATTGGGGTGGAAATGCCAGTTTTGGGATTCTGCACAGAAAGGGTTTACAAACTACTGAATCCACACATGAGTTTAACTCTGTCAGTTGAATGCACACCTTGACAACCATTCAGTTAGATAGCTCCGTTTTGGTTTTAGAAGCAGATATTTCTCTGTACAGCCTATGGTCGCTTTCACTTGGGAATATCCCAACGCAGCTCCTAGAAGAAACGTGTTTCTAACTCGCAGAATCTAAACATAGATTCAACTCTCTTAGGTGAACGTACGCACAGCAGAGAAGTTTCAAGGAAACCTTTCTCCTGAGTTTTAGACGAAGCCTTACTGCTGTTTTGCACAAATGTCGGCATTGGATTGGAAATGCCGTTTTGGGATTCTGAACAGAAAGGGTTTGCAAACTACTGAATCCACACATGAGTTTATCTCTGCCAGTTGAATGCACACATTGACAACCATTCAGATAGATAGCTCCCTTTTCGTTTAGAAGCATATATTTCTCTGTACAGTCTTCAGTCCCATTCACTCGGGAATGTCCCAACGCAGCTCCTAGCATAAACGTGTTTCTAACTCGCTGAATCTAAACGTAGATTCAACTCTCTTAGGTGATCGAACTCTCAGAAGATCAGTTACAAGGAAACCTTTCTCCTGAGTTTTACAGAAAGTCTTACTGTTGTTTCGTACATATGCCGGTTTTCGGCTGAAAATGCCAATTTTGAGATTCTGCACAGAAAGTGTTTGAAAACTGCTGAATCCACACATGGGTTTACCTCTGTCATTTGAATGCACACATTGACAAACATTCTGTTAGATAGCTCCCTTTTCGTTTTAGAAGCAGATATGTCTCTGTACAACCTATGGCCCCATTCACTCAGGAATATCCCAATGCAGCTCCTAGAAGAAACGTGTTTCTGACTCGCTGAATCTAAACATTTATTCAACTCTCTTAGGTGAACAAACGTACAACAGAGCAGTTTCAAGGAAACGTTTCTCCGGAGTTTCAGACGATGTCTTACTGTGGCTTCGTGTATATGCCGGTATTGGGCTGGAAATGCCGGTTTTGGGATTCTTCACAGAAAGGGTTTGCAAACTGCTGAATCCACACATGAGTTTAACTCTGTCAGTTGAATGCACACATTGACAACCATTCAGTTAGATAGCTCCCTTTTCATTTTAGAAGCAGATATTTCTCTGTACAGCCTATGGTCCAATTCTCTCGGGAATATCCCAACGCAGCTCCTAGAAGAAACGTGTTTCTAACTCGCTGAATCTAAACATAGATTCAACACTCTTAGGTAAACGAACGCACAGTGGAGCAGTTTCAAGGAATCGTTTCTCCTCAATTTTAGACGATGTCTTACTGCTGTTTCGTACATATTCCGGTATTGGCCTGTAAAAGCCAGTTTTGGAATTCTGCGCAGAAAGGGTTTGCAAACTGCTGAATCCACACATGAGTTTAACTCTGTCAGTTGAATGCAAAAATTGACAGTCATTCGTTAGATACCTCCGTTTTGGCTTTAGAAGCAGATATTTCTCTGTACCGCCTATGGTCGCATTCACTCGGGAATATCCCAACGCAGCTCCTAGAAGAAACGTGTTTCTAACTCGCTGAATCTAAACATAGATTCAACTCTCTTAGGTGAACGAAGACACAGCAGAGCAGTTTCAAGGAAACGTCTCTACTGAGTTTTAGACGAAGTCTTACTGCTGTTTTGTACATATGCCAGTATTGGGCTGAAAATGCCAGCTTTGGGATTCTGCACAGAAAGGGTTTGCAAACTGCTGAATCCACACATGAGTTTAACGCTGTGAGTTGAATGCACACATTGACAACTATTCAGTTAGATACCTACGTTTTGGTTTTAGAAGCAGATATTTCCCTGTACAGCCCTGAGTCCCATTCACTCGGGAATATCCCAACGCAGCTCCTAGAAGAAACGTGCTTCTAATTCGCTGAACCTAAACATAGATTCAACTCTCTTAGGTGAACGAACGCACAGCAGAGCAGTTTCAAGGGAACGTTTCTGCTCAGTTTTAGACGAAATCTTACTGCTGTTTCGTGCATATGCCGGTATTGGGCTGGAAATGCCAGTTTTGGGATCCTGCACAGAAAGTGATTGCAAACTGCTGAATCCACACATGACGTTAACGCTGTGAGTTGAATGCACACATTGACAACTATTCAGTTAGATACCTCCGTTTTGGTTTTAGAAGCAGATATTTCTCTGTACAGCCTTGAGTCCCATTCACTCGGGAATATCCCAACGCAGCTCCTAGAAGAAACGTGTTTCTGACTCGCTGAATCTAAACATAGATTCAACTGTCTTAGGTAAACGAAGACACAGCAGAGCAGTTTCAAGGAAACGTTTCTCCTGAGTTTTAGACGAAGTCTTACTGCTGTTTCGTACATATGCCTGCATTGGGCTGGAAATGCCAGTTTTGGGATTCTGCACAGAAAGGGTTTGCAAACTGCTGAATCCACACATGAGTTTAACTCTGTCAGGTGAATGCACACATTGACAACCATTCAGTTAGATAGCTCCGTTTTGGTTTTAGAAACAAATATTTCTCTGTACAACTTATGGTCCCATTCACTCGGGAATATCCCAACGCAGCTCCTAGAATAAACGTGTTTCTAACTCGCTGAATCTAAGCATAGATTCAACTCTCTTAGGCGAACGAACACACCGAAGATCAGTTTCACGGAACCGTTTCTCCTGAATTTTACACGAAGGCTTACTGCTGATTCGTACATATGCCGGTTTTGGGCTGGAAATGCCAATTTTGAGATTCTGCACAGAAAGGGTTTGCAAACTGCTGAATCCACACATGAGTTTACCTCTGTCAGTTGAATGCACACATTGACAAACATTCAGTTACATAGCTCCGTTTTGTTTTTAGAAGCAGATATTTCTCTGTACGGCCTATGGTCGCATTCACTCGAGAATATCCCAACGCAGCTCCTAGAAGAAACCTGTTTCTAACTCGCTGAATCCAAACGTAGATTCAACTCTCTTAGGTGAACGAACGCACAGAAGAGCAGTTTCAGGGAAACGATTCTCCTGAGTTTTAGACGAAGTCTTACTGTGGTTTCGTATATATGCTGGAATTGGGCTGGAAATGCCTGTTTTGGGATTCTGCACAGGAAGGGTTTGCAAACTGCTGAATCCACACATGAGTTTAACGCTGTCATTTGAATGCACACATTGACAACTATTCAGTTAGATACCTCCGTTTTGGTTTTAGAAGCAGGTATATCTCTGTACAGCCTATGGTTCCATTCACTCGGGAATATCCCAACGCAGCTCCTCGAAGAAACGTGTTTCTAACTCGCTGAATCTAAACATAGATTCAACTCTCTTAGGTGAACGAAGGCACAGCAGAGCAGTTTCAAGGAAACCTTTCTCCTAAGTTTAAAACGAAGCCTTACTGCTGTTTTGCCCAAATGCCGGTATTGGGCTGGAAATGCCGGATTTGGGATTCTGCACAGAAAGGGTTTGCAAACTGCTGAATCCACACATGCGTTTAACTCTGTCAGTTAAATGCACAAATTGACAGTCATTCAGTTAGATAGCTCCGTTTTGGTTTTAGAAGCAGATATTTCACTGTACAGCCCTGAGTCCCATTCACTCGGGAATATCCCAACGCATCTCCTAGAAGAAACGTGTTTCTAATTCGCTGAATCTAAACATAGATTCAACTCTCTTAGGTGAACGAACGCACAGCAGAGCAGTTACAAGGAAACGTTTCTCCTCAGTTTTAGACGAAGTCTTTCTGCTATTTCGTACATATGCCGGTATTGGGCTGGAAATGCCAGTTTTGGCATTCTGCACAGAAAGTGTTTGGAAACTGCTGAATCCACACATGAGTTTAACGCTGTAAGTCAAATGCACTCATTGACAACCATTCAGTTTGATAGCTCCCTTTTCGTTTTAGAAGCAGATATTTCTCTCTACAGCCTATAGTCCCATTCACTCGGGAATATCCCAACGCAGCTCCTAGAAGCAACGTGTTTCTAACTCGCTGAATCTAAACATAGCTTCAACTCTCTTAGGTGAATGAACGCACAGCAGAGCAGTTTCAAGGAATCGTTTCTCCTGAGTTTTAGACGAAGCCTTACTGCTGTTTTGCACAAATGCCGGTATTGGGCTGTAAATGCCAGTTTTGGGATTCTGCACAGAAAGGGTTTGCATACTGCTGATTCCACAATTGAGTTTAACTCTGTCAGTTGAATGCACACATTGACAACCATTCACTTAGAGAGCTGTGTTTTGGTTTTAGAACCAGATAATTCTCTGTAAAGCTTATGGTCCCTTTCACTCGGGAATATCCCAACGCAGCTCCTAGAAAAAACGTGCTTCTAACTCGCTGAATCTAAACATAGGTCAACTCTTTAGGTAAACGACCGCAGAGCAAAGCAGTTTAAATGAAACGTTTCTCCTGAATTTTAGACGAAGTCTTACTGCTGTTTCGTACATATACCGGTATTGGGCTGGAAAGGCCAGTTTTGGGATTCTGCACAGAAAGGGTTTGCAAACTGCTGAATCCACACATGAGTTTAACGCTGTGAGTTGAATGCACACATTGACAACTATTCAGTTAGATTCCTCCGTTTTTGTTTTAGAAGCAGATACTTCTCTGTACAGCACTGAATCCCATTCACTCGGGAATATCCCAATGCAGCTCCTGGAAGAAACGTGTTTCTAACTCGCTGAATCTAAACATAGATTCAACTCTCTTAGGTGAATGAAGACACAGCAGAGCAGTTTAAAGGAAACGTTTCTCCTGAGTTTTAGACGAAGTCTTACTGCTGTTTCGTACATATACCAGTATTGGGCTGGAAATGCCAGTTTTGGGATTCTGCACAGAAACGGTTTGCAAACTGCTGAATCCACACATGAGTTTAACTCTGTCAGTTGAATGCACACATTGACAACCATTCAGTTAGATGGCTACGTTTTGGATTTAGAAGCAGATATTTCTCTGTACAGATTATGGTCCCATTCACTCGGGAATATCCCAACGCAGCTCCTAGAAAAAACGTGTTTCTAACTCGCTGTATCTAAACATAGGTCAACTCTCTTAGGTGAACGACCGCAGAGCAAAGCAGTTTCAAAGAAACGTTTCTCCTGAGTTTTAGACGAAGTCTTACTGCTGTTTCGTACATATGCCGGTATTGGGCTGGAAATGCCAGTTTTGGGATTGTGCACAGAAAGGGTTTGCAAACTGCAGAATCCACACATGAGTTTAACGTTGTGTGTTGAATGCACACATTGAAAACTATTCAGTTAGATACCTCCGTTTTGGTTTTAGAAGCACATATTTCTCTGTACAGCCTATGGTCCCATTCACTCGGGAATATCCCAACGCAGCTCCTAGAAGAAACGTGTTTCTCACTCGCTGAATCTAAACATAGATTAAACTCTCTTAGGTGAACGAAGACACAGCAGAGCAGTTTCAAGGAAACGTTCCTCCTGAGTTTTAGACGAAGTCTTACTGCTGTTTCGTACATATGCCGGTATTGGGCTAGAAATGCCAGTTTTGGGATTCTGCACAGAAAGGGTTTGCAAACTGCAGAATCCACACATGAGTTTAACTCTGTCAGTTGCATGCACACATTGACAACCATTCAGTTAGATGGCTCCGTTTTGGTTTTAGAAACAGATATTTCTCTTTCCAGCTTATGGTCCCATTCATTCGGGAATATCCCAACGCAGCTCCTACAAAAACGTGTTTCTAACTCGGTGAATCTAAACATAGGTCAACTCTCTTAGGTGAACGACCGCAAAGCAAAGCAGTTTCAAGGAAACGTTTCTCCTGAGTTTTAGACGAAATCTTCCTGCTGTTTCGTACAAATGCCGGTATTGGACTGGAAATGCCAGTTTTGGGATTCTGCAGAGAAAGTGTTTGCAAACTGCTGAATCCAAACATGAGTTTAACGCTGTGAGTTGAATGCTCACATTGACAACTATTCAGTTAGATACCTCCATTTTGGTTTTAGAAGCAGATATTTCTCTGTACAGCCCTGAGTCCCATTCACTCGGGAATATCCCAACGCAGTTCCTAGAAGAAACGTGTTTCTAACTCGCTGAATCTAAACATAGATTCAACTCTCTTAGGTGAACGAACGCACAGTAGAGCAGTTTCAAGGAATCATTTCTCCAAAGATTTAGACGATGTCTTACTGTGGTTTTGTATATATGCCGGTATTGGGGTGGAAATGCCAGTTTTGGGATTCTGCACAGAAAGGGTTTACAAACTACTGAATCCACACATGAGTTTAACTCTGTCAGTTGAATGCACACCTTGACAACCATTCAGTTAGATAGCTCCGTTTTGGTTTTAGAAGCAGATATTTCTCTGTACAGCCTATGGTCGCTTTCACTTGGGAATATCCCAACGCAGCTCCTAGAAGAAACGTGTTTCTAACTCGCAGAATCTAAACATAGATTCAACTCTCTTAGGTGAACGTACGCACAGCAGAGAAGTTTCAAGGAAACCTTTCTCCTGAGTTTTAGACGAAGCCTTACTGCTGTTTTGCACAAATGTCGGCATTGGATTGGAAATGCCGTTTTGGGATTCTGAACAGAAAGGGTTTGCAAACTACTGAATCCACACATGAGTTTATCTCTGCCAGTTGAATGCACACATTGACAACCATTCAGATAGATAGCTCCCTTTTCGTTTAGAAGCATATATTTCTCTGTACAGTCTTCAGTCCCATTCACTCGGGAATGTCCCAACGCAGCTCCTAGCATAAACGTGTTTCTAACTCGCTGAATCTAAACGTAGATTCAACTCTCTTAGGTGATCGAACTCTCAGAAGATCAGTTACAAGGAAACCTTTCTCCTGAGTTTTACAGAAAGTCTTACTGTTGTTTCGTACATATGCCGGTTTTCGGCTGAAAATGCCAATTTTGAGATTCTGCACAGAAAGTGTTTGAAAACTGCTGAATCCACACATGGGTTTACCTCTGTCATTTGAATGCACACATTGACAAACATTCTGTTAGATAGCTCCCTTTTCGTTTTAGAAGCAGATATGTCTCTGTACAACCTATGGCCCCATTCACTCAGGAATATCCCAATGCAGCTCCTAGAAGAAACGTGTTTCTGACTCGCTGAATCTAAACATTTATTCAACTCTCTTAGGTGAACAAACGTACAACAGAGCAGTTTCAAGGAAACGTTTCTCCGGAGTTTCAGACGATGTCTTACTGTGGCTTCGTGTATATGCCGGTATTGGGCTGGAAATGCCGGTTTTGGGATTCTTCACAGAAAGGGTTTGCAAACTGCTGAATCCACACATGAGTTTAACTCTGTCAGTTGAATGCACACATTGACAACCATTCAGTTAGATAGCTCCCTTTTCATTTTAGAAGCAGATATTTCTCTGTACAGCCTATGGTCCAATTCTCTCGGGAATATCCCAACGCAGCTCCTAGAAGAAACGTGTTTCTAACTCGCTGAATCTAAACATAGATTCAACACTCTTAGGTAAACGAACGCACAGTGGAGCAGTTTCAAGGAATCGTTTCTCCTCAATTTTAGACGATGTCTTACTGCTGTTTCGTACATATTCCGGTATTGGCCTGTAAAAGCCAGTTTTGGAATTCTGCGCAGAAAGGGTTTGCAAACTGCTGAATCCACACATGAGTTTAACTCTGTCAGTTGAATGCAAAAATTGACAGTCATTCGTTAGATACCTCCGTTATGGCTTTAGAAGCAGATATTTCTCTGTACCGCCTATGGTCGCATTCACTCGGGAATATCTCAACGCAGCTCCTAGAAGAAACGTGTTTCTAACTCGCTGAATCTAAACATAGATTCAACTCTCTTAGGTGAACGAAGACACAGCAGAGCAGTTTCAAGGAAACGTCTCTACTGAGTTTTAGACGAAGTCTTACTGCTGTTTTGTACATATGGCTGTATTGGGCTGAAAATGCCAGTTTTGGGATTCTGCACAGAAAGGGTTTGCAAACTGCTGAATCCACACATGAGTTTAACGCTGTGAGTTGAATGGACACATTGACAACTATTCAGTTAGATACCTACGTTTTGGTTTTAGAAGCAGATATTTCCCTGTACAGCCCTGAGTCCCATTCACTCGGGAATATCCCAACGCAGCTCCTAGAAGAAACGTGCTTCTAATTCGCTGAACCTAAACATAGATTCAACTCTCTTAGGTGAACGAACGCACAGCAGAGCAGTTTCAAGGAAACGTTTCTGCTCAGTTTTAGACGAAATCTTACTGCTGTTTCGTGCATATGCCGGTATTGGGCTGGAAATGCCAGTTTTGGGATCCTGCACAGAAAGTGATTGCAAACTGCTGAATCCACACATGACGTTAACGCTGTGAGTTGAATGCACACATTAACAACTATTCAGTTAGATACCTCCGTTTTGGTTTTAGAAGCAGATATTTCTCTGTACAGCCTTGAGTCCCATTCACTCGGGAATATCCCAACGCAGCTCCTAGAAGAAACGTGTTTCTGACTCGCTGAATCTAAACATACATTCAACTGTCTTAGGTAAACGAAGACACAGCAGAGCAGTTTCAAGGAAACGTTTCTCCTGAGTTTTAGACGAAGTCTTACTGCTGTTTCGTACATATGCCTGCATTGGGCTGGAAATGCCAGTTTTGGGATTCTGCACAGAAAGGGTTTGCAAACTGCTGAATCCACACATGAGTTTAACTCTGTCAGGTGAATGCACACATTGACAACCATTCAGTTAGATAGCTCCGTTTTGGTTTTAGAAACAAATATTTCTCTGTACAACTTATGGTCCCATTCACTCGGGAATATCCCAACGCAGCTCCTAGAATAAACGTGTTTCTAACTCGCTGAATCTAAGCATAGATTCAACTCTCTTAGGCGAACGAACACACCGAAGATCAGTTTCACGGAACCGTTTCTCCTGAATTTTACACGAAGGCTTACTGCTGATTCGTACATATGCCGGTTTTGGGCTGGAAATGCCAATTTTGAGATTCTGCACAGAAAGGGTTTGCAAACTGCTGAATCCACACATGAGTTTACCTCTGTCAGTTGAATGCACACATTGACAAACATTCAGTTACATAGCTCCGTTTTGTTTTTAGAAGCAGATATTTCTCTGTACGGCCTATGGTCGCATTCACTCGAGAATATCCCAACGCAGCTCCTAGAAGAAACGTGTTTCTAACTCGCTGAATCCAAACGTAGATTCAACTCTCTTAGGTGAACGAACGCACAGAAGAGCAGTTTCAGGGAAACGATTCTCCTGAGTTTTAGACGAAGTCTTACTGTGGTTTCGTATATATGCCGGAATTGGGCTGGAAATGCCGGTTTTGGGATTCTGCACAGGAAGGGTTTGCAAACTGCTGAATCCACACATGAGTTTAACGCTGTCATTTGAATGCACACATTGACAACTATTCAGTTAGATACCTCCGTTTTGGTTTTAGAAGCAGGTATATCTCTGTACAGCCTATGGTTCCATTCACTCGGGAATATCCCAACGCAGCTCCTCGAAGAAACGTGTTTCTAACTCGCTGAATCTAAACATAGATTCAACTCTCTTAGGTGAACGAAGGCACAGCAGAGCAGTTTCAAGGAAACCTTTCTCCTAAGTTTAAAACGAAGCCTTACTGCTGTTTTGCCCAAATGCCGGTATTGGGCTGGAAATGCCGGATTTGGGATTCTGCACAGAAAGGGTTTGCAAACTGCTGAATCCACACATGCGTTTAACTCTGTCAGTTAAATGCACAAATTGACAGTCATTCAGTTAGATAGCTCCGTTTTGGTTTTAGAAGCAGATATTTCGCTGTACAGCCCTGAGTCCCATTCACTCGGGAATATCCCAACGCATCTCCTAGAAGAAACGTGTTTCTAATTCGCTGAATCTAAACATAGATTCAACTCTCTTAGGTGAACGAACGCACAGCAGAGCAGTTACAAGGAAACGTTTCTCCTCAGTTTTAGACGAAGTCTTTCTGCTATTTCGTACATATGCCGGTATTGGGCTGGAAATGCCAGTTTTGGCATTCTGCACAGAAAGTGTTTGGAAACTGCTGAATCCACACATGAGTTTAACGCTGTAAGTCAAATGCACTCATTGACAACCATTCAGTTTGATAGCTCCCTTTTCGTTTTAGAAGCAGATATTTCTCTCTACAGCCTATAGTCCCATTCACTCGGGAATATCCCAACGCAGCTCCTAGAAGCAACGTGTTTCTAACTCGCTGAATCTAAACATAGCTTCAACTCTCTTAGGTGAATGAACGCACAGCAGAGCAGTTTCAAGGAATCGTTTCTCCTGAGTTTTAGACGAAGCCTTACTGCTGTTTTGCACAAATGCTGGTATTGGGCTGTAAATGCCAGTTTTGGGATTCTGCACAGAAAGGGTTTGCATACTGCTGATTCCACAATTGAGTTTAACTCTGTCAGTTGAATGCACACATTGACAACCATTCACTTAGAGAGCTGTGTTTTGGTTTTAGAACCAGATAATTCTCTGTAAAGCTTATGGTCCCTTTTACTCGGGAATATCCCAACGCAGCTCCTAGAAAAAACGTGTTTCTAACTCGCTGAATCTAAACATAGGTCAACTCTTTAGGTAAACGACCGCAGAGCAAAGCAGTTTAAATGAAACGTTTCTCCTGAATTTTAGACGAAGTCTTACTGCTGTTTCGTACATATACCGGTATTGGGCTGGAAATGCCAGTTTTGGGATTCTGCACAGAAAGTGTTTGCAAACTGCTGAATCCACACGTGAGTTTAACGCTGTGAGATGAATGCACACATTGACAACTATTCAGTTAGATACCTCCGTTTTTGTTTTAGAAGCAGATACTTCTCTGTACAGCACTGAATCCCATTCACTCGGGAATATCCCAATGCAGCTCCTGGAAGAAACGTGTTTCTAACTCGCTGAATCTAAACATAGATTCAACTCTCTTAGGTGAACGAAGACACAGCAGAGCAGTTTAAAGGAAACGTTTCTCCTGAGTTTTAGACGAAGTCTTACTGCTGTTTCGTACATATACCAGTATTGGGCTGGAAATGCCAGTTTTGGGATTCTGCACAGAAAGGGTTTGCAAACTGCAGAATCCACACATGAGTTTAACTCTGTCAGTTGCATGCACACATTGACAACCATTCAGTTAGATGGCTCCGTTTTGGTTTTAGAAACATATATTTCTCTTTCCAGCTTATGGTCCCATGCATTCGGGAATATCCCAACGCAGCTCCTACGAAAACGTGTTTCTAACTCGGTGAATCTAAACATAGGTCAACTCTCTTAGGTGAACGACCGCAAAGCAAAGCAGTTTCAAGGAAACGTTTCTCCTGAGTTTTAGACGAAGTCTTACTGCTGTTTCGTACATATGCCGGTATTGGACTGGAAATGCCAGTTTTGGGATTCTGCAGAGAAAGTGTTTGCAAACTGCTGAATCCAAACATGAGTTTAACGCTGTGAGTTGAATGCTCACATTGACAACTATTCAGTTAGATACCTCCATTTTGGTTTTAGAAGCAGATATTTCTCTGTACAGCCCTGAGTCCCATTCACTCGGGAATATCCCAACGCAGTTCCTAGAAGAAACGTGTTTCTAACTCGCTGAATCTAAACATAGATTCAACTCTCTTAGGTGAACGAACGCACAGTAGAGCAGTTTCAAGGAATCATTTCTCCAAAGATTTAGACGATGTCTTACTGTGGTTTTGTATATATGCCGGTATTGGGGTGGAAATGCCAGTTTTGGGATTCTGCACAGAAAGGGTTTACAAACTACTGAATCCACACATGAGTTTAACTCTGTCAGTTGAATGCACACCTTGACAACCATTCAGTTAGATAGCTCCGTTTTGGTTTTAGAAGCAGATATTTCTCTGTACAGCCTATGGTCGCTTTCACTTGGGAATATCCCAACGCAGCTCCTAGAAGAAACGTGTTTCTAACTCGCAGAATCTAAACATAGATTCAACTCTCTTAGGTGAACGTACGCACAGCAGAGAAGTTTCAAGGAAACCTTTCTCCTGAGTTTTAGACGAAGCCTTACTGCTGTTTTGCACAAATGTCGGCATTGGATTGGAAATGCCGTTTTGGGATTCTGAACAGAAAGGGTTTGCAAACTACTGAATCCACACATGAGTTTATCTCTGCCAGTTGAATGCACACATTGACAACCATTCAGATAGATAGCTCCCTTTTCGTTTTAGAAGCATATATTTCTCTGTACAGTCTTCAGTCCCATTCACTCGGGAATGTCCCAACGCAGCTCCTAGCATAAACGTGTTTCTAACTCGCTGAATCTAAACGTAGATTCAACTCTCTTAGGTGATCGAACTCTCAGAAGATCAGTTACAAGGAAACCTTTCTCCTGAGTTTTACAGAAAGTCTTACTGTTGTTTCGTACATATGCCGGTTTTCGGCTGAAAATGCCAATTTTGAGATTCTGCACAGAAAGTGTTTGAAAACTGCTGAATCCACACATGGGTTTACCTCTGTCATTTGAATGCACACATTGACAAACATTCTGTTAGATAGCTCCCTTTTCGTTTTAGAAGCAGATATGTCTCTGTACAACCTATGGCCCCATTCACTCAGGAATATCCCAATGCAGCTCCTAGAAGAAACGTGTTTCTGACTCGCTGAATCTAAACATTGATTCAACTCTCTTAGGTGAACAAACGTACGACAGAGCAGTTTCAAGGAAACGTTTCTCCGGAGTTTCAGACGATGTCTTACTGTGGCTTCGTGTATATGCCGGTATTGGGCTGGAAATGCCGGTTTTGGGATTCTTCACAGAAAGGGTTTGCAAACTGCTGAATCCACACATGAGTTTAACTCTGTCAGTTGAATGCACACACTGACAACCATTCAGTTAGATAGCTCCGTTTTGGTTTTAGAAGCAGATATTTCTCTGTACAGCCTATGGTTTCATTCACACGGGAATATCCCAATGCAGCTCCTAGAAGAAACTTGTTTCTAACTCGCTGAATCTAAACAAAGATTCAACTCTCTTAGGTGAACGAACGCACAGCAGAGCAGTTTCAAGGAAACGTTTCTCCTGAGTTTTAGACGATGTCTTACTGTGGTTTCGTATATATGCCAGTATTGGGCTGGAAATGCTGGTTTTGGTATTCTGCACAGAAAGGGTTTGCAAACGGCTGAATCCGCACATGAGTTTAACTCTGTGTGTTGAATGCACACATTAACAACTATTCATTTAGATACCTCCGTTTTGGTTTTAGAAGCAGATGTTTCTCTCTACAGCCTATGGTCCCATTCACTCGGGAATATCCCAACGCAGCTCCTAGAAGAAACGTGTTTCTATCTCGCTGAATCTAAACACAGATTCAACTCTCTTAGGTGAACGAACGCACAGAAGATCAGTTTCAAGGAAACGGTTCTCCTGAGTTTTAGACGAAGTCTTACTGCTGTTTCGTACATATGCCGGTATTGGGCTGGAAATTCCAGTTTCGGGATTCTGCACAGAAAGGGTTTGAAATTTGCTGAATCGACACATGAGTTTAACTCCGTCAGTTGAATGCACACATTGAAAAACATTCAGTTAGATGGCTCCGTTTTGGTTTTAGAAGCAGATACTTATCTGTACACACTATGGTCCCATTCACTCGGGAATATCCCAACGCAGCTCCTAGAAGAAACCTGTTTATAATCGCTGAATCTAAACATAGATTCAACTCTCTTAGGTGAACGAATGCACAGCCGAGAAGTTTCAAGAAAACCTGTCTCCTGAGTTTTAGACGAATCCTTACTGCTGTTTTGCACAAATGTCAGTATTGGGCTGGAAATTGCGGTTTTGGGATTCTACACAGAAAGGCTTTGCAAGCTGCTAACTCCAAACATGAGTTTAACTCTGTTAGTTGAATGCACAAATTGACAGTCATTCAGGTAGATAGCTCCGTTTTGGTTTTAGAAGCAGATATTTCTCTGTACAGACCTGAGTCCCATTCACTCGGGAATATCAAAACGCAGCTCGTAGAAGAAACGTGTTTCTAACTCGCTGAAACTAAGCATAGATTCAACTCTCTTAGGTAAAGGAACGTACAGCAGAACAGTTTCAAGGAAACCTTTCTCCTGAGTTTTAGACGAAGCCTTACTGCTGTTTTGCACAAATGTCGGCATTGGATTGGAAATGCCGGTTTTGGGATTCTGAACAGAAAGGGTTTGCAAACTACTGAATCCACACATGAGTTTATCTCTGCCAGTTGAATGCACACATTGACAACCATTCAGATAGATAGCTCCCTTTTCGTTTTAGAAGCATATATTTCTCTGTACAGTCTTCAGTCCCATTCACTCGGGAATGTCCCAATGCAGCTCCTAGAATAAAGGTGTTTCTAATTCGCTGAATCTAAACGTAGATTCAACTCTCTTAGGTGATCGAACTCTCAGAAGATCAGTTACAAGGAAACGTTTCTCCTGAGTTTTACAGAAAGTCTTACTGTTGTTTCGTACATATGCCGATTTTCGGCTGAAAATGCCAATTTTGAGATTGTGCACAGAAAGTGTTTGAAAACTGCTGAATCCACACATGGGTTTACCTCTGTCATTTGAATGCACACATTGACAACCATTCAGTTAGATAGCTCCCTTTTCGTTTTAGAAGCAGATATGTCTCTGTACAACCTATGGCCCCATTCACTCGGGAATATCCCAACGCAGCTCCTAGAAGAAACGTGTTACTAACTCGCTGAATCTAAACATTGATTCAACTCTCTTAGGTGAACAAACGTACAACAGAGCAGTTTCAAGGAAACGTTTCTCCGGAGTTTCAGACGATGTCTTACTGTGGTTTCGTTTATATGCCGGTATTGGGCTGGAAATGCCGGCTTTGGGATTCTTCACAGAAAGGGTTTGCAAACTGCTGAATCCACACATGAGTTTAACTCTGTCAGTTGAATGCACACATTGACAACCATTCAGTAAGATAGCTCCGTTTTGGTTTTAGAGGCCGATATTTCTGTATACAGCCTATGGTCCCATTCACTCGGGAATATCCCAACGCAGCTCCTAGAAGAAACGGGTTTCGAATTCGCTGAATCTAAACATAGATTCAACTCTCTTAGGTGAACGAACGCACAGCAGAGCAGTTTCAAGGAAACGTTTCTCCTGAGTTTTAGACGAACTCTTAATGAGGTTTCGTATATATGCCGGTATTGGGCTGGAAATGCCAGTTTTGGGATTCTGCACAGAAAGGGTTTGCAAACTGCTGAATCCACACATGAGTTTAAAACTCTCAGTTGAATGCACACATAGGCAGTCATTCAGTTAGATAGCTCTGTTTTGGTTTTAGAAGCAGATATTTCTCTGTACAGCCTAGAGACCCATTCACTCGGGAATGTTCCAACGCAGCTCCTAGAGGAAATGTGTTTCTAACTCGCTGAATCTAAACATAGATTCAACTCTCTCAGGTAAACGAACGAACAGCAGAGCAGTTTCAAGGAAACGTTTCTCCTGAGTTTTAGACGAAGTCTTACTGCTGTTTCGTACATATGCCAGCATTAGGTTGGAAATGCCAGCTTTCGGATTCTGCACAGAAATGGAGTGAAAATTACTGAATCGACACATGAGTTTCACTCTGTCAGTTTAATGCACACATTGACAACCATTGAGTTAGATACCTCCGATTTGCTTTTAGAATGAAATATTTCTCTGTACAACCTATGGTCCCATTCACTCGGTAATAGCCCTACGCAACTCCTAGAAGAAACGTGTTTCTAACTCGCTGAATCTAAACATTGATTCAACACTCTTAGTTGAAAAAAACGCACAGACGATCAGTTACAAGGAAACGTTTCTCCTGAGTTTTACACGAAGTCTTACTGCTGTTTCGTACATATGCCGGTATTGGGCTGGAAATGCCAGTTTTGGGATTCTGCACAGAAAGGTTTTGCAGACTGCTAAATCCACACATGAGTTTAACTCTGCCAGTTGAATGCACAAATTGACAGTCATTCAGTTAGATAGCTGTGTTTTGGTTTTAGAAGCAGATATTTCTCTGCACAGACCTGTGTCCCTTTAACTCGGGAATATCAAAACGCAGCTCCTAGAATAAACGTGTTTCTGACTCGCTAAATCTAAACATAGATTCAACTCCCTTAGGTGAACGAACGGACAGCAGAGCAGTTTCAAGGAAACGTTTCTCCTCAGTTTTACACGATGTCTTACTGCTGTTTCGTACATATGGCGGTTTTGGGCTGGAAATGCCAATTTTGAGATTCTGCACAGACAGGGTTTACAATCTGCTGAATCCACACATGAGTTTAACTCCGTCAGTTGACCGCACACCTTGACAACCATTCAGTTAGATAGCTCCATTTTGGTTTTAGAAGCAGATATTTCTCTGTACAGCCAATTGTCGCAATCACTCGGGAATATCCCAACGCAGCTCCCAGAAGAAACGTGTTTCTAACTCGCTGAATCTCAACATAGATTCAACTCTCTTAGCCGAACGTACGCACAGCAGAGCAGTTTCAAGGAAACCTTTCTCCTGAGTTTTAGACGAAGCCTTACTGCTGTTTTGCACAAATGTCGGTATTCGGCTGAAAATGCCGGTTTTGGGATTCTGCACAGAAAGGGTTTGGAAACTACTGAATCCACACGTGAGTTTATCTCTGCCAGTTGAATGCACACATTGACAACCATTCAGTTAGATAGCTCCCTTTTTGTATTACAAGCAGATATTTCTCTGTACAGCCTATGGTCCCATTCACTCGGGAATATCCCAATGCAGCTCCTAGAAGAAATGTGTTACTAACTCGCTGAATCTAAACATAGATCAACTCTCTTAGGTGAACGAACGCACAGCAGAGCAGTTTCAAGGAAACGTTTCTCCTGAGTTTTAGACGAAGTCTTACTGTGGTTTCGTATATATGCCAGTATTGGGCTGGAAATGCCGGTTTTGAGATTCTGCACAGAAAGGGTTTGCAAACGGCTGAATCCACACATGAGTTTAACTCTGTGAGTTGAATGCACATATTAACAACTGTTCATTTAGATACCTCCGTTTTGGTTTTAGAAGCAGATATTTCTCTCTACAGTCTATGGTCCCATTCACTCGGGAATATCCCAACGCAGCTCCTAGAAGAAACGTGTTTCTAACTCGCTGAATCTAAACATAGATTCAACTCTCTTAGGTGAACGAACGCACAGAAGATCAGTTTCAAGGAAACGGTTCTCCTGAGTTTTAGACGAAGTCTTACTGCTGTTTGGTACATATGCCTGTATTGGGCTGGAAATGCCAGTTTTGGGATTCTGCACAGAAAGGGTTTGCAAGCTGCTAAATCCACACATGAATTTAACTCTGTCAGTTGAATGCACAAATTGACAGTCAATCAGTTAGATAGCTCCGTTTTGGTTTTAGAAGCAGATATTTCTCTGTAAAGACCTGAGTCCCATTCACTCGGGAATATCAAAATGCAGCTCCTAGAAGAAACGTGTTTCTAACTCGCTGAATCTAACCATAGATTCAACTCTCTTAGGTGAACGAACGCACAGCAGAGCAGTTTCAAGGAAACGTTTCTCCAGAGTTTTAGGAGAAGTCTTACTGCTGTTTTGTACATATGCCGGTATTGGGCTGGAAATGCCAGTTTGGCATTCCACACAAAGGGTTTGCAAACTGCTGAATCCACATATGAGTTTATCTCTGCCAGTTGAATGCACACATTGACAACCATTCAGTTAGATAGGTCCCTTTTCGTTTCAGAAGCAGATATTTCTCTGTACAGCCTATGGTCCCATTCACTCGGGAATATCCCAATGCAGCTCCTAGAAGAAACGTGTTACTAACTTGCCGAATCTAAACATTGATTCAACTCTCTTAGGTGAACTAACGCACAACAGAGCAGTTTCAAGGAAACTTTTCTCCTGAGTTTTAGACTTTGTCTTACTGTGGTTTCGTATATATGCCGGAATTGGGCTGGAAATTCCGGTTTTGGTACTCTGCACAGGAAGGGTTTGCAAACTGCTGAATCCACACATGAGTTTCACTCTGTGAGTTCAATGCACACATTGACAACCATTCAGTTAGATAGCTCCCTTTTCGTTTTAGAAGCAGATATGTCTCTGTACAACCTATGGCCCCATTCACTCGGGAATATCCCAACGCAGCTCCTAGAAGAAACGTGTTACTAACTCGCTGAATCTAAACATTGATTCAACTCTCTTAGGTGAATAAACGTACAACAGAGCAGTTTCAAGGAAACGTTTCTCCCGAGTTTCAGACGATGTCTTACTGTGGTTTCGTGTATATGCCGGTATTGGGCTGGAAATGCCGGCTTTGGGATTCTTCACAGAAAGGGTTTGCAAACTGCTGAATCCACACATGAGTTTAACTCTGTCAGTTGAATGCACACATTGACAACCATTCAGTTAGATAGCTCCGTTTTGGTTTTAGAGGCAGATATTTCTGTATACAGCCTATGGTCCCATTCACTCGGGAATATCCCCACGCAGCTCCTAGAAGAAACGGGTTTCGAATTCGCTGAATCTAAACATAGATTCAACTCTCTTAGGTGAACGAACGCACAGCAGAGCAGTTTCAAGGAAACGTTTCTCCTGAGTTTTAGACGAACTCTTAATGAGGTTTCGTATATATGCCGGTATTGGGCTGGAAATGCCAGTTTTGGGATTCTGCACAGAAAGGGTTTGCAAACTGCTGAATCCACACATGAGTTTAAAACTCTCAGTTGAATGCACACATAGGCAGTCATTCAGTTAGATAGCTCTGTTTTGGTTTTAGAAGCAGATATTTCTCTCTACAGTCTATGGTCCCATTCACTCGGGAATATCCCAACGCAGCTCCTAGAAGAAACGTGTTTCTAACTCGCTGAATCTAAACATAGATTCAACTCTCTTAGGTGAACGAACGCACAGAAGATCAGTTTCAAGGAAACGGTTCTCCTGAGTTTTAGACGAAGTCTTACTGCTGTTTGGTACATATGCCTGTATTGGGCTGGAAATGCCAGTTTTGGGATTCTGCACAGAAAGGGTTTGCAAGCTGCTAAATCCACACATGAATTTAACTCTGTCAGTTGAATGCACAAATTGACAGTCAATCAGTTAGATAGCTCCGTTTTGGTTTTAGAAGCAGATATTTCTCTGTAAAGACCTGAGTCCCATTCACTCGGGAATATCAAAATGCAGCTCCTAGAAGAAACGTGTTTCTAACTCGCTGAATCTAACCATAGATTCAACTCTCTTAGGTGAACGAACGCACAGCAGAGCAGTTTCAAGGAAACGTTTCTCCAGAGTTTTAGGAGAAGTCTTACTGCTGTTTTGTACATATGCCGGTATTGGGCTGGAAATGCCAGTTTGGCATTCCACACAAAGGGTTTGCAAACTGCTGAATCCACATATGAGTTTATCTCTGCCAGTTGAATGCACACATTGACAACCATTCAGTTAGATAGGTCCCTTTTCGTTTCAGAAGCAGATATTTCTCTGTACAGCCTATGGTCCCATTCACTCGGGAATATCCCAATGCAGCTCCTAGAAGAAACGTGTTACTAACTTGCCGAATCTAAACATTGATTCAACTCTCTTAGGTGAACTAACGCACAACAGAGCAGTTTCAAGGAAACTTTTCTCCTGAGTTTTAGACTTTGTCTTACTGTGGTTTCGTATATATGCCGGAATTGGGCTGGAAATTCCGGTTTTGGTACTCTGCACAGGAAGGGTTTGCAAACTGCTGAATCCACACATGAGTTTCACTCTGTGAGTTCAATGCACACATTGACAACCATTCAGTTAGATAGCTCCCTTTTCGTTTTAGAAGCAGATATGTCTCTGTACAACCTATGGCCCCATTCACTCGGGAATATCCCAACGCAGCTCCTAGAAGAAACGTGTTACTAACTCGCTGAATCTAAACATTGATTCAACTCTCTTAGGTGAATAAACGTACAACAGAGCAGTTTCAAGGAAACGTTTCTCCCGAGTTTCAGACGATGTCTTACTGTGGTTTCGTGTATATGCCGGTATTGGGCTGGAAATGCCGGCTTTGGGATTCTTCACAGAAAGGGTTTGCAAACTGCTGAATCCACACATGAGTTTAACTCTGTCAGTTGAATGCACACATTGACAACCATTCAGTTAGATAGCTCCGTTTTGGTTTTAGAGGCAGATATTTCTGTATACAGCCTATGGTCCCATTCACTCGGGAATATCCCCACGCAGCTCCTAGAAGAAACGGGTTTCGAATTCGCTGAATCTAAACATAGATTCAACTCTCTTAGGTGAACGAACGCACAGCAGAGCAGTTTCAAGGAAACGTTTCTCCTGAGTTTTAGACGAACTCTTAATGAGGTTTCGTATATATGCCGGTATTGGGCTGGAAATGCCAGTTTTGGGATTCTGCACAGAAAGGGTTTGCAAACTGCTGAATCCACACATGAGTTTAAAACTCTCAGTTGAATGCACACATAGGCAGTCATTCAGTTAGATAGCTCTGTTTTGGTTTTAGAAGCAGATATTTCTCTGTACAGCCTAGAGACCCATTCACTCGGGAATGTTCCAACGCAGCTCCTAGAGGAAATGTGTTTCTAACTCGCTGAATCTAAACATAGATTCAACTCTCTCAGGTAAACGAACGAACAGCAGAGCAGTTTCAAGGAAACGTTTCTCCTGAGTTTTAGACGAAGTCTTACTGCTGTTTCGTACATATGCCAGTATTGGGTTGGAAATGCCAGCTTTCGGATTCTGCACAGAAATGGAGTGAAAATTACTGAATCGACACATGAGTTTCACTCTGTCAGTTTAATGCACACATTGACAACCATTGAGTTAGATACCTCCGATTTGCTTTTAGAATGAAATATTTCTCTGTACAACCTATGGTCCCATTCACTCGGTAATAGCCCTACGCAACTCCTAGAAGAAACGTGTTTCTAACTCGCTGAATCTAAACATTGATTCAACACTCTTAGTTGAAAAAAACGCACAGACGATCAGTTACAAGGAAACGTTTCTCCTGAGTTTTACACGAAGTCTTACTGCTGTTTCGTACATATGCCGGTATTGGGCTGGAAATGCCAGTTTTGGGATTCTGCACAGAAAGGTTTTGCAGACTGCTAAATCCACACATGAGTTTAACTCTGCCAGTTGAATGCACAAATTGACAGTCATTCAGTTAGATAGCTGCGTTTTGGTTTTAGAAGCAGATATTTCTCTGCACAGACCTGTGTCCCTTTAACTCGGGAATATCAAATCGCAGCTCCTAGAATAAACGTGTTTCTGACTCGCTAAATCTAAACATAGATTCAACTCCCTTAGGTGAACGAACGGACAGCAGAGCAGTTTCAAGGAAACGTTTCTCCTCAGTTTTACACGATGTCTTACTGCTGTTTCGTACATATGGCGGTTTTGGGCTGGAAATGCCAATTTTGAGATTCTGCACAGACAGGGTTTACAATCTGCTGAATCCACACATGAGTTTAACTCCGTCAGTTGACCGCACACCTTGACAACCATTCAGTTAGATAGCTCCATTTTGGTTTTAGAAGCAGATATTTCTCTGTACAGCCAATTGTCGCAATCACTCGGGAATATCCCAACGCAGCTCCCAGAAGAAACGTGTTTCTAACTCGCTGAATCTCAACATAGATTCAACTCTCTTAGTCGAACGTACGCACAGCAGAGCAGTTTCAAGGAAACCTTTCTCCTGAGTTTTAGACGAAGCCTTACTGCTGTTTTGCACAAATGTCGGTATTCGGCTGAAAATGCCGGTTTTGGGATTCTGCACAGAAAGGGTTTGGAAACTACTGAATCCACACGTGAGTTTATCTCTGCCAGTTGAATGCACACATTGACAACCATTCAGTTAGATAGCTCCCTTTTTGTATTACAAGCAGATATTTCTCTGTACAGCCTATGGTCCCATTCACTCGGGAATATCCCAACGCAGCTCCTAGAAGAAATGTGTTACTAACTCGCTGAATCTAAACATAGATCAACTCTCTTAGGTGAATGAACGCACAGCAGAGCAGTTTCAAGGAAACGTTTCTCCTGAGTTTTAGACGAAGTCTTACTGTGGTTTCGTATATATGCCAGTATTGGGCTGGAAATGCCGGTTTTGAGATTCTGCACAGAAAGGGTTTGCAAACGGCTGAATCCACACATGAGTTTAACTCTGTCAGTTGAATGCACATATTAACAACTGTTCATTTAGATACCTCCGTTTTGGTTTTAGAAGCAGATATTTCTCTCTACAGTCTATGGTCCCATTCACTCGGGAATATCCCAACGCAGCTCCTAGAAGAAACGTGTTTCTAACTCGCTGAATCTAAACATAGATTCAACTCTCTTAGGTGAACGAACGCACAGAAGATCAGTTTCAAGGAAACGGTTCTCCTGAGTTTTAGACGAAGTCTTACTGCTGTTTGGTACATATGCCTGTATTGGGCTGGAAATGCCAGTTTTGGGATTCTGCACAGAAAGGGTTTGCAAGCTGCTAAATCCACACATGAATTTAACTCTGTCAGTTGAATGCACAAATTGACAGTCAATCAGTTAGATAGCTCCGTTTTGGTTTTAGAAGCAGATATTTCTCTGTAAAGACCTGAGTCCCATTCACTCGGGAATATCAAAATGCAGCTCCTAGAAGAAACGTGTTTCTAACTCGCTGAATCTAACCATAGATTCAACTCTCTTAGGTGAACGAACGCACAGCAGAGCAGTTTCAAGGAAACGTTTCTCCAGAGTTTTAGGAGAAGTCTTACTGCTGTTTTGTACATATGCCGGTATTGGGCTGGAAATGCCAGTTTGGCATTCCACACAAAGGGTTTGCAAACTGCTGAATCCACATATGAGTTTATCTCTGCCAGTTGAATGCACACATTGACAACCATTCAGTTAGATAGGTCCCTTTTCGTTTCAGAAGCAGATATTTCTCTGTACAGCCTATGGTCCCATTCACTCGGGAATATCCCAATGCAGCTCCTAGAAGAAACGTGTTACTAACTTGCCGAATCTAAACATTGATTCAACTCTCTTAGGTGAACTAACGCACAACAGAGCAGTTTCAAGGAAACTTTTCTCCTGAGTTTTAGACTTTGTCTTACTGTGGTTTCGTATATATGCCGGAATTGGGCTGGAAATTCCGGTTTTGGTACTCTGCACAGGAAGGGTTTGCAAACTGCTGAATCCACACATGAGTTTCACTCTGTGAGTTCAATGCACACATTGACAACCATTCAGTTAGATAGCTCCCTTTTCGTTTTAGAAGCAGATATGTCTCTGTACAACCTATGGCCCCATTCACTCGGGAATATCCCAACCCAGCTCCTAGAAGAAACGTGTTACTAACTCGCTGAATCTAAACATTGATTCAACTCTCTTAGGTGAACAAACGTACAACAGAGCAGTTTCAAGGAAACGTTTCTCCGGAGTTTCAGACGATGTCTTACTGTGGTTTCGTGTATATGCCGGTATTGGGCTGGAAATGCCGGCTTTGGGATTCTTCACAGAAAGGGTTTGCAAACTGCTGAATCCACACATGAGTTTAACTCTGTCAGTTGAATGCACACATTGACAACCATTCAGTTAGATAGCTCCGTTTTGGTTTTAGAGGCAGATATTTCTGTATACAGCCTATGGTCCCATTCACTCGGGAATATCCCCACGCAGCTCCTAGAAGAAACGGGTTTCGAATTCGCTGAATCTAAACATAGATTCAACTCTCTTAGGTGAACGAACGCACAGCAGAGCAGTTTCAAGGAAACGTTTCTCCTGAGTTTTAGACGAACTCTTAATGAGGTTTCGTATATATGCCGGTATTGGGCTGGAAATGCCAGTTTTGGGATTCTGCACAGAAAGGGTTTGCAAACTGCTGAATCCACACATGAGTTTAAAACTCTCAGTTGAATGCACACATAGGCAGTCATTCAGTTAGATAGCTCTGTTTTGGTTTTAGAAGCAGATATTTCTCTGTACAGCCTAGAGACCCATTCACTCGGGAATGTTCCAACGCAGCTCCTAGAGGAAATGTGTTTCTAACTCGCTGAATCTAAACATAGATTCAACTCTCTCAGGTAAACGAACGAACAGCAGAGCAGTTTCAAGGAAACGTTTCTCCTGAGTTTTAGACGAAGTCTTACTGCTGTTTCGTACATATGCCAGTATTGGGTTGGAAATGCCAGCTTTCGGATTCTGCACAGAAATGGAGTGAAAATTACTGAATCGACACATGAGTTTCACTCTGTCAGTTTAATGCACACATTGACAACCATTGAGTTAGATACCTCCGATTTGCTTTTAGAATGAAATATTTCTCTGTACAACCTATGGTCCCATTCACTCGGTAATAGCCCTACGCAACTCCTAGAAGAAACGTGTTTCTAACTCGCTGAATCTAAACATTGATTCAACACTCTTAGTTGAAAAAAACGCACAGACGATCAGTTACAAGGAAACGTTTCTCCTGAGTTTTACACGAAGTCTTACTGCTGTTTCGTACATATGCCGGTATTGGGCTGGAAATGCCAGTTTTGGGATTCTGCACAGAAAGGTTTTGCAGACTGCTAAATCCACACATGAGTTTAACTCTGCCAGTTGAATGCACAAATTGACAGTCATTCAGTTAGATAGCTGCGTTTTGGTTTTAGAAGCAGATATTTCTCTGCACAGACCTGTGTCCCTTTAACTCGGGAATATCAAAACGCAGCTCCTAGAATAAACGTGTTTCTGACTCGCTAAATCTAAACATAGATTCAACTCCCTTAGGTGAACGAACGGACAGCAGAGCAGTTTCAAGGAAACGTTTCTCCTCAGTTTTACACGATGTCTTACTGCTGTTTCGTACATATGGCGGTTTTGGGCTGGAAATGCCAATTGTGAGATTCTGCACAGACAGGGTTTACAATCTGCTGAATCCACACATGAGTTTAACTCCGTCAGTTGACCGCACACCTTGACAACCATTCAGTTAGATAGCTCCATTTTGGTTTTAGAAGCAGATATTTCTCTGTACAGCCAATTGTCGCAATCACTCGGGAATATCCCAACGCAGCTCCCAGAAGAAACGTGTTTCTAACTCGCTGAATCTCAACATAGATTCAACTCTCTTAGCCGAACGTACGCACAGCAGAGCAGTTTCAAGGAAACCTTTCTCCTGAGTTTTAGACGAAGCCTTACTGCTGTTTTGCACAAATGTCGGTATTCGGCTGAAAATGCCGGTTTTGGGATTCTGCACAGAAAGGGTTTGGAAACTACTGAATCCACACGTGAGTTTATCTCTGCCAGTTGAATGCACACATTGACAACCATTCAGTTAGATAGCTCCCTTTTTGTATTACAAGCAGATATTTCTCTGTACAGCCTATGGTCCCATTCACTCGGGAATATCCCAACGCAGCTCCTAGAAGAAATGTGTTACTAACTCGCTGAATCTAAACATAGATCAACTCTCTTAGGTGAATGAACGCACAGCAGAGCAGTTTCAAGGAAACGTTTCTCCTGAGTTTTAGACGAAGTCTTACTGTGGTTTCGTATATATGCCAGTATTGGGCTGGAAATGCCGGTTTTGAGATTCTGCACAGAAAGGGTTTGCAAACGGCTGAATCCACACATGAGTTTAACTCTGTGAGTTGAATGCACATATTAACAACTGTTCATTTAGATACCTCCGTTTTGGTTTTAGAAGCAGATATTTCTCTCTACAGTCTATGGTCCCATTCACTCGGGAATGTCCCAACGCAGCTCCTAGAAGAAACGTGTTTCTAACTCGCTGAATCTAAACATAGATTCAACTCTCTTAGGTGAACGAACGCACAGAAGATCAGTTTCAAGGAAACGGTTCTCCTGAGTTTTAGACGAAGTCTTACTGCTGTTTCGTACATATGCCTGTATTGGGCTGGAAATGCCAGTTTTGGGATTCTGCACAGAAAGGGTTTGCAAGCTGCTAAATCCACACATGAATTTAACTCTGTCAGTTGAATGCACAAATTGACAGTCAATCAGTTAGATAGCTCCGTTTTGGTTTTAGAAGCAGATATTTCTCTGTAAAGACCTGAGTCCCATTCACTCGGGAATATCAAAATGCAGCTCCTAGAAGAAACGTGTTTCTAACTCGCTGAATCTAACCATAGATTCAACTCTCTTAGGTGAACGAACGCACAGCAGAGCAGTTTCAAGGAAACGTTTCTCCAGAGTTTTAGGAGAAGTCTTACTGCTGTTTTGTACATATGCCGGTATTGGGCTGGAAATGCCAGTTTGGCATTCCACACAAAGGGTTTGCAAACTGCTGAATCCACATATGAGTTTATCTCTGCCAGTTGAATGCACACATTGACAACCATTCAGTTAGATAGGTCCCTTTTCGTTTCAGAAGCAGATATTTCTCTGTACAGCCTATGGTCCCATTCACTCGGGAATATCCCAATGCAGCTCCTAGAAGAAACGTGTTACTAACTTGCCGAATCTAAACATTGATTCAACTCTCTTAGGTGAACTAACGCACAACAGAGCAGTTTCAAGGAAACTTTTCTCCTGAGTTTTAGACTTTGTCTTACTGTGGTTTCGTATATATGCCGGAATTGGGCTGGAAATTCCGGTTTTGGTACTCTGCACAGGAAGGGTTTGCAAACTGCTGAATCCACACATGAGTTTCACTCTGTGAGTTCAATGCACACATTGACAACCATTCAGTTAGATAGCTCCCTTTTCGTTTTAGAAGCAGATATGTCTCTGTACAACCTATGGCCCCATTCACTCGGGAATATCCCAACGCAGCTCCTAGAAGAAACGTGTTACTAACTCGCTGAATCTAAACATTGATTCAACTCTCTTAGGTGAACAAACGTACAACAGAGCAGTTTCAAGGAAACGTTTCTCCGGAGTTTCAGACGATGTCTTACTGTGGTTTCGTGTATATGCCGGTATTGGGCTGGAAATGCCGGCTTTGGGATTCTTCACAGAAAGGGTTTGCAAACTGCTGAATCCACACATGAGTTTAACTCTGTCAGTTGAATGCACACATTGACAACCATTCAGTTAGATAGCTCCGTTTTGGTTTTAGAGGCAGATATTTCTGTATACAGCCTATGGTCCCATTCACTCGGGAATATCCCAACGCAGCTCCTAGAAGAAACGGGTTTCGAATTCGCTGAATCTAAACATAGATTCAACTCTCTTAGGTGAACGAACGCACAGCAGAGCAGTTTCAAGGAAACGTTTCTCCTGAGTTTTAGACGAACTCTTAATGAGGTTTCGTATATATGCCGGTATTGGGCTGGAAATGCCAGTTTTGGGATTCTGCACAGAAAGGGTTTGCAAACTGCTGAATCCACACATGAGTTTAAAACTCTCAGTTGAATGCACACATAGGCAGTCATTCAGTTAGATAGCTCTGTTTTGGTTTTAGAAGCAGATATTTCTCTGTACAGCCTAGAGACCCATTCACTCGGGAATGTTCCAACGCAGCTCCTAGAGGAAATGTGTTTCTAACTCGCTGAATCTAAACATAGATTCAACTCTCTCAGGTAAACGAACGAACAGCAGAGCAGTTTCAAGGAAACGTTTCTCCTGAGTTTTAGACGAAGTCTTACTGCTGTTTCGTACATATGCCAGTATTGGGTTGGAAATGCCAGCTTTCGGATTCTGCACAGAAATGGAGTGAAAATTACTGAATCGACACATGAGTTTCACTCTGTCAGTTTAATGCACACATTGACAACCATTGAGTTAGATACCTCCGATTTGCTTTTAGAATGAAATATTTCTCTGTACAACCTATGGTCCCATTCACTCGGTAATAGCCCTACGCAACTCCTAGAAGAAACGTGTTTCTAACTCGCTGAATCTAAACATTGATTCAACACTCTTAGTTGAAAAAAACGCACAGACGATCAGTTACAAGGAAACGTTTCTCCTGAGTTTTACACGAAGTCTTACTGCTGTTTCGTACATATGCCGGTATTGGGCTGGAAATGCCAGTTTTGGGATTCTGCACAGAAAGGTTTTGCAGACTGCTAAATCCACACATGAGTTTAACTCTGCCAGTTGAATGCACAAATTGACAGTCATTCAGTTAGATAGCTGCGTTTTGGTTTTAGAAGCAGATATTTCTCTGCACAGACCTGTGTCCCTTTAACTCGGGAATATCAAAACGCAGCTCCTAGAATAAACGTGTTTCTGACTCGCTAAATCTAAACATAGATTCAACTCCCTTAGGTGAACGAACGGACAGCAGAGCAGTTTCAAGGAAACGTTTCTCCTCAGTTTTACACGATGTCTTACTGCTGTTTCGTACATATGGCGGTTTTGGGCTGGAAATGCCAATTTTGAGATTCTGCACAGACAGGGTTTACAATCTGCTGAATCCACACATGAGTTTAACTCCGTCAGTTGACTGCACACCTTGACAACCATTCAGTTAGATAGCTCCATTTTGGTTTTAGAAGCAGATATTTCTCTGTACAGCCAATTGTCGCAATCACTCGGGAATATCCCAACGCAGCTCCCAGAAGAAAAGTGTTTCTAATTCGCTGAATCTCAACATAGATTCAACTCTCTTAGCCGAACGTACGCACAGCAGAGCAGTTTCAAGGAAACCTTTCTCCTGAGTTTTAGACGAAGCCTTACTGCTGTTTTGCACAAATGTCGGTATTCGGCTGAAAATGCCGGTTTTGGGATTCTGCACAGAAAGGGTTTGGAAACTACTGAATCCACACGTGAGTTTATCTCTGCCAGTTGAATGCACACATTGACAACCATTCAGTTAGATAGCTCCCTTTTTGTATTACAAGCAGATATTTCTCTGTACAGCCTATGGTCCCATTCACTCGGGAATATCCCAACGCAGCTCCTAGAAGAAATGTGTTACTAACTCGCTGAATCTAAACATAGATCAACTCTCTTAGGTGAATGAACGCACAGCAGAGCAGTTTCAAGGAAACGTTTCTCCTGAGTTTTAGACGAAGTCTTACTGTGGTTTCGTATATATGCCAGTATTGGGCTGGAAATGCCGGTTTTGAGATTCTGCACAGAAAGGGTTTGCAAACGGCTGAATCCACACATGAGTTTAACTCTGTGAGTTGAATGCACATATTAACAACTGTTCATTTAGATACCTCCGTTTTGGTTTTAGAAGCAGATATTTCTCTCTACAGTCTATGGTCCCATTCACTCGGGAATATCCCAACGCAGCTCCTAGAAGAAACGTGTTTCTAACTCGCTGAATCTAAACATAGATTCAACTCTCTTAGGTGAACGAACGCACAGAAGATCAGTTTCAAGGAAACGGTTCTCCTGAGTTTTAGACGAAGTCTTACTGCTGTTTCGTACATATGCCTGTATTGGGCTGGAAATGCCAGTTTTGGGATTCTGCACAGAAAGGGTTTGCAAACTGCTGAATCCACACATGAGTTTAAAACTCTCAGTTGAATGCACACATAGGCAGTCATTCAGTTAGATAGCTCTGTTTTGGTTTTAGAAGCAGATATTTCTCTGTACAGCCTAGAGACCCATTCACTCGGGAATGTTCCAACGCAGCTCCTAGAGGAAATGTGTTTCTAACTCGCTGAATCTAAACATAGATTCAACTCTCTCAGGTAAACGAACGAACAGCAGAGCAGTTTCAAGGAAACGTTTCTCCTGAGTTTTAGACGAAGTCTTACTGCTGTTTCGTACATATGCCAGTATTGGGTTGGAAATGCCAGCTTTCGGATTCTGCACAGAAATGGAGTGAAAATTACTGAATCGACACATGAGTTTCACTCTGTCAGTTTAATGCACACATTGACAACCATTGAGTTAGATACCTCCGATTTGCTTTTAGAATGAAATATTTCTCTGTACAACCTATGGTCCCATTCACTCGGTAATAGCCCTACGCAACTCCTAGAAGAAACGTGTTTCTAACTCGCTGAATCTAAACATTGATTCAACACTCTTAGTTGAAAAAAACGCACAGACGATCAGTTACAAGGAAACGTTTCTCCTGAGTTTTACACGAAGTCTTACTGCTGTTTCGTACATATGCCGGTATTGGGCTGGAAATGCCAGTTTTGGGATTCTGCACAGAAAGGTTTTGCAGACTGCTAAATCCACACATGAGTTTAACTCTGCCAGTTGAATGCACAAATTGACAGTCATTCAGTTAGATAGCTGCGTTTTGGTTTTAGAAGCAGATATTTCTCTGCACAGACCTGTGTCCCTTTAACTCGGGAATATCAAAACGCAGCTCCTAGAATAAACGTGTTTCTGACTCGCTAAATCTAAACATAGATTCAACTCCCTTAGGTGAACGAACGGACAGCAGAGCAGTTTCAAGGAAACGTTTCTCCTCAGTTTTACACGATGTCTTACTGCTGTTTCGTACATATGGCGGTTTTGGGCTGGAAATGCCAATTTTGAGATTCTGCAGAGACAGGGTTTACAATCTGCTGAATCCACACATGAGTTTAACTCCGTCACTTGACTGCACACCTTGACAACGATTCAGTTAGATAGCTCCGTTTTGGTTTTAGAAGCAGATATTTCTCTGTACAGCCTATGGTCGCTTTCACTTGGGAATATCCCAACGCAGCTCCTAGAAGAAACGTGTTTCTAACTCGCAGAATCTAAACATAGATTCAACTCTCTTAGGTGAACGTACGCACAGCAGAGAAGTTTCAAGGAAACCTTTCTCCTGAGTTTTAGACGAAGCCTTACTGCTGTTTTGCACAAATGTCGGCATTGGATTGGAAATGCCGTTTTGGGATTCTGAACAGAAAGGGTTTGCAAACTACTGAATCCACACATGAGTTTATCTCTGCCAGTTGAATGCACACATTGACAACCATTCAGATAGATAGCTCCCTTTTCGTTTTAGAAGCATATATTTCTCTGTACAGTCTTCAGTCCCATTCACTCGGGAAAGTCCCAACGCAGCTCCTAGCATAAACGTGTTTCTAACTCGCTGAATCTAAACGTAGATTCAACTCTCTTAGGTGATCGAACTCTCAGAAGATCAGTTACAAGGAAACCTTTCTCCTGAGATTTACAGAAAGTCTTACTGTTGTTTCGTACATATGCCGGTTTTCGGCTGAAAATGCCAATTTTGAGATTCTGCACAGAAAGTGTTTGAAAACTGCTGAATCCACACATGGGTTTACCTCTGTCATTTGAATGCACACATTGACAACCATTCAGTTAGATAGCTCCCTTTTCGTTTTAGAAGCAGATATGTCTCTGTACAACCTATGGCCCCATTCACTCAGGAATATCCCAATGCAGCTCCTAGAAGAAACGTGTTACTAACTCGCTGAATCTAAACATTGATTCAACTCTCTTAGGTGAGCAAACGTACGACAGAGCAGTTTCAAGGAAACGTTTCTCCGGAGTTTCAGACGATGTCTTACTGTGGCTTCGTGTATATGCCGGTATTGGGCTGGAAATGCCGGTTTTGGGATTCTTCACAGAAAGGGTTTGCAAACTGCTGAATCCACACATGAGTTTAACTCTGTCAGTTGAATGCACACACTGACAACCATTCAGTTAGATAGCTCCGTTTTGGTTTTAGAAGCAGATATTTCTCTGTACAGCCTATGGTTTCATTCACACGGGAATATCCCAATGCAGCTCCTAGAAGAAACTTGTTTCTAGCTCGCTGAATCTAAACAAAGATTCAACTCTCTTAGGTGAACGAACGCACAGCAGAGCAGTTTCAAGGAAACGTTTCTCCTGAGTTTTAGACGATGTCTTACTGTGGTTTCGTATATATGCCAGTATTGGGCTGGAAATGCTGGTTTTGGTATTCTGCACAGAAAGGGTTTGCAAACGGCTGAATCCACACATGAGTTTAACTCTGTGTGTTGAATGCACACATTAACAACTATTCATTTAAATACCTCCGTTTTGGTTTTAGAAGCAGATGTTTCTCTCTACAGCCTATGGTCCCATTCACTCGGGAATATCCCAACGCAGCTCCTAGAAGAAACGTGTTTCTATCTCGCTGAATCTAAACATAGATTCAACTCTCTTAGGTGAACGAACGCACAGAAGATCAGTTTCAAGGAAACGGTTCTCCTGAGTTTTAGACGAAGTCTTACTGCTGTTTCGTACATATGCCGGTATTGGGCTGGAAATTCCAGTTTCGGGATTCTGCACAGAAAGGGTTTGAAATTTGCTGAATCGACACATGAGTTTAACTCCGTCAGTTGAATGCACACATTGAAAAACATTCAGTTAGATGGCTCCGTTTTGGTTTTAGAAGCAGATACTTATCTGTACACACTATGGTCCCATTCACTCGGGAATATCCCAACGCAGCTCCTAGAAGAAACCTGTTTATAATCGCTGAATCTAAACATAGATTCAACTCTCTTAGGTGAACGAATGCACAGCCGAGAAGTTTCAAGAAAACCTGTCTCCTGAGTTTTAGACCAATCCTTACTGCTGTTTTGCACAAATGTCAGTATTGGGCTGGAAATTGCGGTTTTGGGATTCTACACAGAAAGGCTTTGCAAGCTGCTAACTCCACACATGAGTTTAACTCTGTTAGTTGAATGCACAAATTGACAGTCATTCAGGTAGATAGCTCCGTTTTGGTTTTAGAAGCAGATATTTCTCTGTACAGACCTGAGTCCCATTCACTCGGGAATATCAAAACGCAGCTCGTAGAAGAAACGTGTTTCTAACTCGCTGAAACTAAGCATAGATTCAACTCTCTTAGGTAAAGGAACGTACAGCAGAACAGTTTCAAGGAAACCTTTCTCCTGAGTTTTAGACGAAGCCTTACTGCTGTTTTGCACAAATGTCGGCATTGGATTGGAAATGCCGGTTTTGGGATTCTGAACAGAAAGGGTTTGGAAACTACTGAATCCACACATGAGTTTATCTCTGCCAGTTGAATGCACACATTGACAACCATTCAGATAGATAGCTCCCTTTTCGTTTTAGAAGCATATATTTCTCTGTACAGTCTTCAGTCCCATTCACTCGGGAATGTCCCAATGCAGCTCCTAGAATAAAGGTGTTTCTAATTCGCTGAATCTAAACGTAGATTCAACTCTCTTAGGTGATCGAACTCTCAGAAGATCAGTTACAAGGAAACGTTTCTCCTGAGTTTTACAGAAAGTCTTAGGGTTGTTTCGTACATATGCCGGTTTTCGGCTGAAAATGCCAATTTTGAGATTCTGCACAGAAAGTGTTTGAAAACTGCTGAATCCACACATGGGTTTACCTCTGTCATTTGAATGCACACATTGACAACCATTCAGTTAGATAGCTCCCTTTTCGTTTTAGAAGCAGATATGTCTCTGTACAACCTATGGCCCCATTCACTCGGGAATATCCCAACGCAGCTCCTAGAAGAAATGTGTTTCTGACCCCCTGATTCTAAACATGGATTCAGCTCCCTTACGTGAACGAACACAGCAGAGCAGTTTCAAGAAAACATTTCTCCTGAGTATTAGAAGAAGTCTTACTGCTGTTTCGTACATATGCCGGTATTGGGCTGGAAATGCCAGCTATGAGATTCTGCACAGAAAGGGTTTGCAAACTGCTGATTCCAAACCTGAGTTTAACTCTGTCAGTTGAATGCACACATTGACAACCATTAAGTTAGATAGCTCCGTTTTGGATTCAGAAGCAGATATTTCTCTGTACAGCCTATGGTCCCATTCACTCGGGAATATCCCAATGCAGCTCCTAGAGGAAACGTGTTTCTAACTCGCTGAATCTAAACATAGATTCATCTCTCTTAGGTGAACGAACGCACAGCAGAGCAGTTTCAAGGAAACGTTTATTCTGAGTTTTTGACGAAGTCTTACTGCTGTTTCTTACATATACGGGTATTGGGCTGGAAATGCCAGTTTTCGAATTCTGCACAGAAAGAGATGCAAACTGCTGATTCCAGACATGAATTTACCTCTGTCAGTTGAATGCACACATTGACAACCATTCAGTTAGATAGCTCCGTTTTAGTTTCAGAAGGAGATATTTCTCTGTACTCCCTATGGTCCCGTTCACTCGGGAATATCCCAACGCACCTCTTAGAAGAAACGTGTTTCTAACTCGCTGAGTCTAAAGATACATCCAACTCTCTTAGGTGAACGAAGGCACAGCAGAGCAGTTTCAAGGAAACGTTTCTCCTGAGTTTTTGACGAACTCTTACTGCTCTTTCTTACCTATGCGGGTATTGGGCTGGAAATGCCAGTTTTGGGATTCTGCAGAGAAAGGGTTTGCAAACTGCTGATTCCACACATGAGTTTAACACTCTCAGTTGAATGCACACATTAACAACCATACAGTTAGATAGCTCCGTTTTGGTTTTAGAAGCAGATAATTCTCTGTACAGCTCATGGTCCCATTCACTCGTGAACATCCTAACGCACCTCTTTGAAGAAACGTGTTTCTAACTCGCTGAATCTTACCATAGATTCAACTCTCTTAGGTGAGCGAAGGCACCGAAGATCAGTTTCAAGGAAACGTTTCTCCTGAGTTTTTGACGAAGTCTTACTGCTGTTTCGTACATATGCTGGTATTGGGCTGGAAATGAAAATTTTGGGATTCTGCACAGAAACGGTGGGCAAACAGCTGATTCCACACATGAGTTTAACTCTGTCAGTTAAATGCACTCATTGACAACCATTCAGCTAGATAGCTCCGTTTTTTTTTATAAGCCGATATTTCTCTGTACAGCCTATGGTCCCATTCACTCTGGAATATCCCAACGCAGCTCCTAGAAGAAACGTGTTTCTAACTCGCTGAATCTAAACATAGATTCAGCTCTCTTAGATGAACGAAGGCACAGCAGAGCAGTTTCAAGGAAACGTTTCTCCTGAGTTTCAGAAGAAGTCTTACTACTCATTCGTACATATACCGGCATTTGGCGGGAAAGTCAGATTTGGGATGCTGCACAGATAGGTTTTGCAAACGTCTTAATCCACACATGAGTTTAACTCTGTCAGTTGAATGCACTCATTGACATAAATTCAGTTAGATAGCTCCATTTTGGTTTTAGAAGCAGATATTTCTCTGTACAGCCTATGGTCCCATTCAATCGGGAATATCCCAACACAGCTCCTAGTGGAAACGTGTTTCTAACTTGCTGAATCTGAACGTAGATTCAACTCTCTTAGGTGAATGAACGCACAGCAGAGCAGTTTCAAGGAAACGTTTCTCCTGAGCTTTAGACGAAGTTTTACTGCTGTTTTGAACATATGCCGGTAATGGGCTGGAAATGCGTGTTTTGGGTTTCTGCACAGAAAGGGTTTGCAAACTGCTGAATCCACACATGAGTTTTTCTCTGTCAGTTGAATGCACACATTGAAAACCATTCAGTCAGAAAGCTTCATTTTGGTTTTAGAAGCAGATATTTCTCTGTACAGCCCATGGTCCCATTCAATCGGGGGTATCCCAACGCAGCTCCTAGAAGAAACGTGTTTCTAACTCGCTGAATCTAAACATAGATTCAACTCTCTTAGGTGAACGAATGCACAGCAGAGCGGTTTCAAGGAAACGTTTCTCCTGAGCTTTAGATGAAGTCTTACTGCTGTTTCCTACATATGCCGGTATTGGGCTGGAAATGCCAGTTTTGGGATTCTGCACGCAAAGGGTTTGCAAACTGCTGATTCCAAACCTGAGTTTAACTCTGTCAGTTGAATTCACACATTGAAAATCATTCAGTTACAGAGCTCAGTTTTGGTTTTAGAAGCAGATATTTCGCTGTACAGCCTATGGTCCATTCACTCGGGAATATACAAACGCATCTCCTAGAAGAAACGTGTTTCTAACTCGCTGAATCTAAACAAAGATTTAACTCTGTTAGGTGAACGAATGCACAGCAGAACAATTTCAAGGAAACCTTTCTCCTGAGTTTTAGACGAAGTCTTACTGCTGTTTCGTACATATGCCGGTATTGGGCTGCAAATGACAATTTTGGAATTCTGCCCAGAAAGCGTTTGCAAACTGCTGAATCCACACATGAGTTTAACTCTGTCAGTTCAATGCAGACATTGACAACCATTCACTTCGATAGCTGCGTTTTTTTTTTAGAAGGAGATATTTCTCTGTACAGCCAATGGTCCCATTCACTCGGGAATATCCCAATGCAGCTCCTAGAGGAAACGGGTTTCTAACTCGCTGAATCTAAACATAGATTCAACTCTCTTAGGTGAACGAACGCACAGCAGTGCAGTTAAAAGGAAACGTTTCTCCTGAGTTTTAGACGAAGTCTTACTGCTGTTTCGTACATATGCCGGTATTGGGCTGGAAATGCCAGTTTTGGGATTCTGCACAGAAAGTGTTTGCAAACTGCTGAATCCACACATGCGTTTAACGCTGTGAGTCGAATGCACACATTGACAACTATTCAGTTAGATACCTCCGTTTTGGTTTTAGAAGCATATATTTCTCTGTAAAGCCCTGAGTCCCATTCACTCGGGAATATCCAAACGCAGCTCCTAGAAGAAACGTGTTTCTAACTCGCTGAATCTAAACATAGATTCAACTCTCTTAGGTGAACGAAGACACAGCAGAGCAGTTTCAAGGAAACATTTCTCCTGAGTTTTAGACGAAGTCTTACTGCTGTTACGTACATATGCCGGTATTGGGCTGGAAATGCCAGTTTTGGGATTCTGCACAGAAAGGGTTTGAAAACTCCTGAATCCACACATGAGTTTAACTCTGTCAGTTGAATGCACACATTGACAACCATTCAGTTAGATGGCTCCGTTTTGATTTTAGAAGCAGATATTTCTCTGCACAGCTTATGGTCCCATTCATTCGGTAATATCCCAACGCAGCTCCTAGGAAAATCGTGTTTCTACCTCGCTGAATCTAAACACAGGTCAACTCTCTTAGGTGAACGACCGCAGAGCATAGCAGTTTTAAAGAAACGTTTCTCCTGAGTTTTAGACGAAGTCTTACTGCTGTTTCGTACATATGCCGGTATTGGGCTGGAAATGCCAGTTTTGGGATTCTGCACAAAAAGGGTTTGCAAACTGCTGAATCCACACATGAGTTTAACGCTGTCATTTGAATGCACACATTGACAACCATTCAGTTAGATAGCTCCGTTTGGGTTTTAGAAGCAGATATTTCTCTGTAGAGCCTACGGTCGCATTCTCTCGGGAATATCCCAACGCAGCTCCTGGAATAAACGTGTTTCTAACTCGCTGAATCTAAACATAGATTCAACTCCCTTAGGTGAACGAACCCACAGCAGTGTAGTTTCAAGGAAACGCTTCTCCTGAGTTTTAGACGATGTCATACTGTGGTTTCGTATATATGCCGGTATTGGACTGGAAATGCCGATTTTGGGATTCTGCACAGAAAGGGTTTGCAAACTGCTGAATCCACACATGAGTTTAACTCTGTCAGTTGAATGTACACATTGACAACCTTTCAGTTAGATAGCTACCTTTTCCTTTTAAAAGCAGATATTTCTCTGTACCGCTTATGGTCCCATTCTTTCGGGAATATCCCAACGCAGGTCCTAGAAGAAACGTGTTTCTAATTCGCAGTATCTAAACATAGATTCAACTCTCTTAGGTGAAGGAACGCAGAGCAGAGCAGTTTCAAGGAAACGTTTCTCCTCAGTTTTAGACAAAGTCTTTCTGCTATTTCGTACATATGCCGGTATTGGGCTGGAAATGCCAGTTTTGGGATTCTGCACAGAAAGTGTTTGGAAACTGGTGAATCCACACATGAGTTTAACGCTGTGAGTCAAATGCACACATTGACAACCATTCAGTTTGATAGCTCCCTTTACGTTTTAGACGCAGATATTTCTCTCTACAGCCTATGGTCCCGTTCACTCGGGAATATCCCAACGCAGCTCCTTGAAGAAACGTGTTTCTAACTCGCTGAATCTAACCATAGCTTCAACTCTCTTAGGTGAATGAACGCATAGCAGAGCAGTTTCAAGGAAGCGTTTCTCCTGAGTTTTAGACGAAGCCTTACTGTTGTTTTGCACAAATGCCGGTATTGAGCTGTAAATGCCGGTTTCGGGATTCTGGACAGAAAGGGTTTGCATACTGCTCATTCCACAATTGAGTTTAACTCTGTCAGTTGAATGCACACATTGACAACCATTCACTTAGATAGCTGCGTTCTGGTTTTAGAAGCAGATATTTCTCTGTACAGCCTATGGTCCCATTCACTCGGGAATATCTCAACGCAGCTCCTAGATTAAACGTGGTTCTAACTCGCTGAATCTAAACATAGATTCAACTCTCTTAGGTGAACGAACGCACAGAAGATCAGTTTCAAGGAAATCTTGCTCCTGAGTTTTAGACGAATTATTACTGCTGTTTCATACATATGCCGCTTTTGGTCAAGAAATGCCAATTTTGAGATTCTGCACAGAAAAGGTTTGCAAACTGCTGAATCCACACATGAGTTTAACTCTGTCAGTTGAATGCACACATTGACAACCATTCAGTTAGATAGCTCCCTTTTCATTTTAGAAGCAGATATTTCTCTGTACTACCTTTGTTCCCATTCACTGGTGAATACCCCAACGCAGCTCCTAGAAGAAACGTGTTTCTAACTCGCTGAATCTAAACATGGATTCAACACTCTTAGGGGAACGAACGCGCAGCAGAGCAGTTTCAAGGAAACGTTTCTCCTCAGTTTTAGACGATGTCTTACTGCTGTTTTTTCATATACCAGTATTGGTCTGTAAAAGCCAGTTTTGGGATTCTGCACAAAAGTGTTTGCAAACTGCTGAATCCACACATGAGTTTAACTCTGTCAGTTGAATGCAAAAATTGACAGTCATTCAGTTAGATAGCTCCGTTTTGGTTTTAGAAGCAGATATTTCTCTGTACGGCCCTGAGTCCCATTCACTCGGGAATAACCCAACGCAGCTCCTAGAATAAACGTGTTTCCAACTCGCTGAATCTAAACATAGATTGAACTCTCTTAGGTGAACGAACGCACAGAAGATCAGTTTCAAGGAAACGTTTCTCCTGAGTTTTAGACGAAGTCTTACTGCTCTTTTGTACATATGCCGGTATTGGGCTGGAAATGACAGCCTTGGGATTCTGCACAGAAAGTGTTTGCAAACTGCTGAAACCACACATGAGTTTAACTCTGTCATTTGAATGCACACATTGACAACCATTCAGTTAGATAGCTCCCTTTTCATTTTAGAAGCAGATATTTCTCTCTACAGACTATGGTCCCATTCACTCGGGAATATCCTAACGCAACTCCTAGAAGAAACGTGTTTCTAACTCGCTGAATCGAAACATACATTCAACTCTCTTAGGTGAACGAACGCACAGCAGAGCAGTTTCAAGGAAACCTTTCTCTTAAGTTTTAGACGAACCCTTACTGCTGTTTTACACAAATGCCGGTATTGGGCTGGAAATGCCGATTTTGGGATTCTGCAGAGAAAGGGTTTGGAAACTGCTGAATCCACACATGAGTTTAACTCTGTCAGTTGAATGCACACATTGACAACCATTCAGTTAGATGGCTCCGTTTTGGTTTTAGAAGCAGATATTTCTCTGTACAAACTATGGTCCCATTTACTCGGGAATATCCCAACGCAGCTCCTAGAATAAACCTGTCTCTAACTCGCTGAATCTAAACATAGTTTCAACTCTCTTAGGTGAACGAACGCACAGAAGGTCAGTTTCAATGAAACGTTTCTCCTGAGTTTTACACGAAGTCTTACTGCTGTTTCGTACATGTGCCGGTATTGGGCTGGAAATGCCAGTTTTGGGATTCTGCACAGAAAGGGTATGCAAACTTCTGAATCCACACATGAGTTTAACTCTGTCATTTGAATGCACATATTGACAACCATTCAGTAAGATGGCTCCGTTTTGGTTTTAGAAGCAGATAATTCTCTGTAAAGCTTATGGTCCCTTTCACTCGGGAATATACCAACACAGCTTCTAGAAAAAACGTGTTTCTTACTCGCTGAATCTAAACATAGGTCTACTCTTTAGGTAAACGAATGCAGAGCAAAGCAGTTTCATTGAAACGTTTCTCCTGCGTTTTAGACGAAGTCTTACTGCTGTTTCGTACATATGCCTGTATTGGGCTGGAAATGCCAGTTTTGGGATTCTGCACAGAAAGTGTTTCAAACTGCTGAATCCACACATGAGTTTAACGCTGTGAGTCAAATGCCCACATTGTCAACTATTCCGTTAGATACCTCCGTTTTGGTTTTAGAAGCAGATATTTCTCTGTACAGCCCTGATTCCCATTCACTCGGGAATATCCCAACGCAGCTCCTAGAAGAAGCGTGTTTCTAACTCACTGAATCTAAACATAGATTCAACTCACTTAGGTAAACGAAGACACAGCAGAGCACTTTCAAGGAAACGTTTCTCCTGAGTTTTAGGCGAAGTCTTACTGCTGTTTCGTACATATGCCGGTATTGGGCTGGAAATACCAGTTTTGGGATTCTGCACAGAATGTGTTTGCAAACTGCTGAATCCACCCATTAGTTTAACGCTGTGAGTTGAATGCACACATTGACAACTATTCAGTTAGATACCTCCGTTTTGGTTTTAGAAGCAGATATTTCTCTGTACAGCCCTGAGTCCCATTCACTCGGGAATATACCAACGCAGCTCCTAGAAGAAACGTGTTTCCAACTCGCTGAATCTAAACATAGATTCAACTCTCTTAGGTGAACGAAGACACAGCAGAGCAGTTTCAAGGAAAAGTTTCTCCTGAGTTTTACACGAAGTCTTACTGCTGTTTCGTACATATGCCAGTATTGGGCTGAAAATGCCAGTTTTGGGATTCTGCACAGAATGCGTTTGCAAACTGCTGAATCCACATATGAGTTTATCTCTGTGAGTGGAATGCACACATTGACAACTATTCAGTTAGATACCTCGGTTTTGGTTTTAGAAGCAGATATTTCCCTGTACAGCCTATGGTCGCATTCACTCGAGAATATCCCAACGGAGCTCCTAGAAGAAACGTGTTTCTAACTCGCTGAATCTAAACATAGATTCAACTCTCTTAGGTGAACGAACGCACAGCAGAGGAGTTTCAAGGAAACCTTTCTCCTAAGTTTAAGACGAAGCCTTACTGCTGTTTTGCACAAATGCCTGTGTTGGGCTGGAAATGCCGGTTTTGGGATTCTGCACAGAAAGGGTTTGTAAAATGCTGAATCCACACATGAGTTTAACTCTGTGAGTGGAATGCACACATTGACAACTCTTCAGTTAGATACCTCCGTTTTGGTTTTAGAAGCAGATATTTCCCTGTACAGCCCTGAGTCCCATTCACTCGGGAATATCCCAACGCAGCTCCTAGAAGAAACGTGCTTCTAATTCGCTGAACCTAAACATAGATTCAACTCTCTTAGGTGAATGAACGCACAGCAGAGCACTTTCAAGGAAACGTTTCTGCTCAGTTTTAGACGAAATCTTACTGCTGTTTCGTACATATGCCGGTATTGGGCTGGAAATGCCAGTTTTGGGATTCTGCAAAGAAAGTGTTTGCAAACTGCTGAATCCACACATGAGTTTAACGCTGTGAGTTGAATGCACACATTGAAAACTATTCAGTTAGATACCTCCGTTTTTGTTTTAGAAGCAGATATTTCTCTGTACAGCCTTGAGTCCCATTCACTCGGGAATATCCCAACGCAGCTCCTAGAAGAAACGTGTTTCTAACTCGCTGAATCTAAACATAGATTCAACTCTCTTAGGTGAACGAATGCACAGCAGAGCAGTTTCAAGGAAACCTTTCTCCTAATTTTAAGACGAAGCCTTACTGCTGTTTTACACAAATGCCGGTATTGGGCTGGAAATGCCGGTTTTGGGATTCTGCACAGAAAGGGTTTGCAAGCTGCTGAATCCACACATGAGTTTAACTCTGTCAGTTGAATGCACACATTGACAACCATTCAGTTAGATAGCTCCGTTTTTGGTTTTAGAAGCAGATATTTCTCTGTACCACCTGTGGTCCTATTCACTCGGGAATATCGCAACGCAGCTCCTAGAATAAACGTGTTTCTAACTCGCTGAATCTAAACATAGATTAAACTCTCTTAGGTGAACGAACGCACAGCAGAGCAGTTTCAAGGAAAACTTTCTCCGGAGTTTTAGACGAAGCCCTACTGCTGTTTTGCACAAATGCTGGTATTGGGCAGGAAATGCCGGATTTGGGATTCTGCACAGAAAGGGTTTGAAAACTGCTGAATCCACACATGAGTTTACACTCTGTCAGTTGAATGCACACGTTGACAAACATTCAGTTAGATAGCTCCGTTTTGGTTTTAGAAGCAAATATTTCTCTGTACAACCTATGGTCCCATTCACTCAGGGAATATCCCAACGCAGCTCCTAGATTAAACGTGTTTCTAACTCGCTGAATCTAAACATAGATTCAACTCTCTTAGGCGAAAGAACACACCGAAGATCAGTTTCACGCAAACGTTTCTCCTGAATTTTACACGAAGGCTTACTGCTGTTTCGTACATATGCCGGTTTTGGGCTAGAAATGCCAATTTTTAGATTCTGCACAAAAAGGGTTTGCAAACTGCTGAATCCACACATGAGTTTACCTCTGTCAGTTGAATGCACACATTGACAACCATTCAGTTAGATAGCTCCGTTTTGGTTTTAGAAGCAGATATTTCTCTGTACAGCCTATGGTCGCATTCACTCGAGAATATCCCAACGCAGCTCCTAGAAGAAACGTGTTTCTAACTCTCTGAATCTAAACATAGATTCAACTCTCTTAGGTGAACGAACGCACAGCAGAGGAGTTTCAAGGAAACCTTTCTCCTAAGTTTAAGACGAAGCCTTACTGCTGTTTTGCACAAATGCCGGTATTGGGCTGGAAATGCCGGTTTTGGGATTCTGCACAGAAAGGGTTTGTAAAATGCTGAATCCACACATGAGTTTAACTCTGTCAGCTGAATGCACAAATTGACAGTCATTCAGTTAGATAGCTCCGTTTTGGTTTTAGAAGCAGATATTTCTCTGTACAGCCCTGAGTCCCATTTCCTCGGGAATATCCCAACGCAGCTCCTAGAAGAAACGTGTTTCTAATTCGCTGAATCTAAACATAGATTGAACTCTCTTAGGTGAACGAACGCACAGCAGAGGAGTTTCAAGGAAACCTTTCTCCTAAGTTTAAGACGAAGCCTTACTGCTGTTTTGCACAAATGCCGGTATTGGGCTGGAAATGCCGGATTTGGGATTCTGCACAGAAAGTGTTTGCAAACTGCTGAATCCACACATGAGTTTAACACTGTGAGTCAAATGCACACATTGACAACTATTCCGTTAGATACCTTGTATTGGTTTTAGAAGCAGATATTTCTCTGTACAGCCAATGGTCCAATTCTCTCGGGAATATCCCAACGCAGCTCCTAGAAGAAACGTGTTTCTAACTCGCTGAATCTAAACATAGAATCAACTCTCTTAGGTGAACGAACGCACAGCAGAGCAGTTTCAAGGAAACGTTTCTGCTCAGTTTTAGACGAAGTCTTACTGCTGCTTCGTACATATGTCGGTATTGGGCTGGAAATGCCAGTTTTGGGATTCTGCACAGAAAGTGTTTGCAAACTGCTGAATCCACACATGCGTTTAACGCTGTGAGTCTAATGCACAAATTGACAACTATTCAGTTAGATACCTCCATTTTGGTTTTAGAAGCATATATTTCTCTGTACAGCCCTGAGTCCCATTCACTCGGGAATATACCAACGCAGCTCCTAAAAGAAACGTGTTTCTAACTCACTGAATCTAAACATAGATTCAACTCTCTTAGGTGAACGAAGACACAGCAGAGCAGTTTCAAGGAAACATTTCTCCTGAGTTTTAGACGAACTCTTACTGCTGTTTCGTACGTATGCCGGTATTGGGCTGGAAAGGCCAGTTTTGGGATTCTGCACAGAAAGGGTTTGCAAACTGCTGAATCCACACATGAGTTTAACTCTGTCAGTTGAATGCACACATTGACAACCATTCAGTTAGATGGCTCCGTTTTGGTTTTAGAAGCAGATGTTACTCTGTTCAACTTATGGTCCCATTCATTCGGGAATATCCCAACGCAGCTCCTAGGACAATCGTGTTTCTAACTCGCTGAATCTAAACATAGGTCAACTCTCTTAGGTGAGCGACCGCACAGCAAAGCAGTTTTAAAGAAACGTTTCTCCTGAGTTGTAGACGAAGTCTTACTGCTGTTTCGTACATATGCCGGTATTGGGCTACAAATGCCAGTTTTGGGATTCTGCACAGAACTCGGATGAAAATTGCTGAATCAACACATGAGTTTAACTCTCTCAGTTGAATGCACAGATTGACAACCATTCAGTTAGATAGCTCCGTTTTGGTTTTAGAAGCAGATATTTCTCCCTACAGTCTATGGTCGCATTCACTCGGGAATATCCCAACGCAGCTCCTAGAAGAAACGTGTTTCTAACTCGCTGAATCTAATCATAGATTCAACTCTCTTTGTTGAACGAACGCACTGCAGAGCAGTTTCAAGGAAACGTTTCTCCTGAGTTTTAGACGAAGTCTTACTGCTCTTTCGTACATATGCCGGTATTGGGCTGGAAATGCCAGTTTTGGGATTCTGCATAGAAGGTGATTGCAAACTGCTGAATCCACAGATGAGTCTACCTCTGTCAGTTGAATGCACACATTGACAACCGTTCAGTTAGATAGCTCCCTTTCCATTTTAAAAGTAGATATTTCTCTGTACAGCCTATGGTCCCATTCACTCGGGAATATCCCAACGCAGCTCCTAGAAGAAAAGTATTACTAACTCGCTGAATCTAAACATTGATTCAACTCTCTTAGCGGAACGAACGCACAGCAGAGCAGTTTCAAGGAAACGTTTCTCCTGAGTTTTAGACGATGTCTTACTGTGGTTTCGTATATATGCTGGTATTGGGCTGGAAATGCCGGTTTTGGGATTCTGCACAGAAAGATTTTGCAAACTGCTGAATCCACACATGAGTTTAACTCTGTCAGCTGAATGCAAAAATTGACAGTCATTCAGTTAGATAGATCCGTTTTGGTTTTAGAAGCAGATATTTCTCTGTACGGCCCTGAGTCCCATTCACTCGGGAATAACCCAACGCAGCTCCTAGAATAAACGTGTTTCCAACTCGCTGAATCTAAACATAGATTGAACTCTCTTAGGTGAACGAATGCACAGAAGATCAGTTTCAAGGAAACGTTTCTCCTGAGTTTTAGACGAAGTCTTACTGCTCTTTTGTACATATGCCGGTATTGGGCTGGAAATGACAGCCTTGGGATTCTGCACAGAAAGTGTTTGCAAACTGCTGAATCCACACATGAGTTTAACTCTGTCATTTGAATGCACACATTGACAACCATTCAGTTAGATAGCTCCCTTTTCATTTTAGAAGCAGATATTTCTCTCTACAGACTATGGTCCCATTCACTCGGGAATATCCTAACGCAACTCCTAGAAGAAACGTGTTTCTAACTCGCTGAATCGAAACATACATTCAACTCTCTTAGGTGAACGAACGCACAGCAGAGCAGTTTCAAGGGAACCTTTCTCTTAAGTTTTAGACGAACCCTTACTGCTGTTTTACACAAATGCCGGTATTGGGCTGGAAATGCCGATTTTGGGATTCTGCAGAGAAAGGGTTTGGAAACTGCTGAATCCACACATGAGTTTAACTCTGTCAGTTGAATGCACACATTGACAACCATTCAGTTAGATGGCTCCGTTTTGGTTTTAGAAGCAGATATTTCTCTGTACAAACTATGGTCCCATTTACTCGGGAATATCCCAACGCAGCTCCTAGAATAAACCTGTCTCTAACTCGCTGAATCTAAACATAGTTTCAACTCTCTTAGGTGAACGAATGCACAGAAGGTCAGTTTAAATGAAACGTTTCTCCTGAGTTTTACACGAAGTCTTACTGCTGTTTCGTACATGTGCCGGTATTGGGCTGGAAATGCCAGTTTTGGGATTCTGCACAGAAAGGGTATGCAAACTTCTGAATCCACACATGAGTTTAACTCTGTCATTTGAATGCACATATTGACAACCATTCAGTAAGATGGCTCCGTTTTGGTTTTAGAAGCAGATAATTCTCTGTAAAGCTTATGGTCCCTTTCACTCGGGAATATACCAACACAGCTTCTAGAAAAAACGTGTTTCTTACTCGCTGAATCTAAACATAGGTCTACTCTTTAGGTAAACGAATGCAGAGCAAAGCAGTTTCATTGAAACGTTTCTCCTGCGTTTTAGACGAAGTCTTACTGCTGTTTCGTACATATGCCTGTATTGGGCTGGAAATGCCAGTTTTGGGATTCTGCACAGAAAGTGTTTCAAACTGCTGAATCCACACATGAGTTTAACGCTGTGAGTCAAATGCCCACATTGTCAACTATTCCGTTAGATACCTCCGTTTTGGTTTTAGAAGCAGATATTTCTCTGTACAGCCCTGATTCCAATTCACTCGGGAATATCCCAACGCAGCTCCTAGAAGAAGCGTGTTTCTAACTCACTGAATCTAAACATAGATTCAACTCACTTAGGTAAACGAAGACACAGCAGAGCACTTTCAAGGAAACGTTTCTCCTGAGTTTTAGGCGAAGTCTTACTGCTGTTTCGTACATATGCCGGTATTGGGCTGGAAATACCAGTTTTGGGATTCTGCACAGAATGTGTTTGCAAACTGCTGAATCCACCCATTAGTTTAACGCTGTGAGTTGAATGCACACATTGACAACTATTCAGTTAGATACCTCCGTTTTGGTTTTAGAAGCAGATATTTCTCTGTACAGCCCTGAGTCCCATTCACTCGGGAATATACCAACGCAGCTCCTAGAAGAAACGTGTTTCCAACTCGCTGAATCTAAACATAGATTCAACTCTCTTAGGTGAACGAAGACACAGCAGAGCAGTTTCAAGGAAAAGTTTCTCCTGAGTTTTACACGAAGTCTTACTGCTGTTTCGTACATATGCCAGTATTGGGCTGAAAATGCCAGTTTTGGGACTCTGCACAGAATGCGTTTGCAAACTGCTGAATCCACATATGAGTTTATCTCTGTGAGTGGAATGCACACATTGACAACTATTCAGTTAGATACCTCGGTTTTGGTTTTAGAAGCAGATATTTCCCTGTACAGCCCTGAGTCCCTTTCACTCGGGAATATCCCAACGCAGCTCCTAGAAGAAACGTGCTTCTAATTCGCTGAACCTAAACATAGATTCAACTCTCTTAGGTGAACGAACGCACAGCAGAGCAGTTTCAAGGAAACGTTTCTGCTCAGTTTTAGACGAAATCTTACTGCTGTTTCGTACATATGCCGGTATTGGGCTGGAAATGCCAGTTTTGGGATTCTGCAAAGAAAGTGTTTGCAAACTGCTGAATCCACACATGAGTTTAACGCTGTGAGTTGAATGCACACATTGAAAACTATTCAGTTAGATACCTCCGTTTTTGTTTTAGAAGCAGATATTTCTCTGTACAGCCTTGAGTCCCATTCACTCGGGAATATCCCAACGCAGCTCCTAGAAGAAACGTGTTTCTAACTCCCTGAATCTAAACATAGATTCAACTCTCTTAGGTGAACGAATGCACAGCAGAGCAGTTTCAAGGAAACCTTTCTCCTAAATTTAAGACGAAGCCTTACTGCTGTTTTACACAAATGCCGGTATTGGGCTGGAAATGCCGGTTTTGGGATTCTGCACAGAAAGGGTTTGCAAACTGCTGAATCCACACATGAGTTTAACTCTGTCAGTTGAATGCACACATTGACAACCATTCAGTTAGATAGCTCCGTTTTGGTTTTAGAAGCAGATATTTCTCTGTACCACCTGTGGTCCCATTCACTCGGGAATATCGCAACGCAGCTCCTATAATAAACGTGTTTCTAACTCGCTGAATCTAAACATAGATTAAACTCTCTTAGGTGAACGAACGCACAGCAGAGCAGTTTCAAGGAAAACTTTCTCCGGAGTTTTAGACGAAGCCCTACTGCTGTTTTGCACAAATGCTGGTATTGGGCAGGAAATGCCGGATTTGGGATTCTGCACAGAAAGGGTTTGCAAACTGCTGAATCCACACATGAGTTTACACTCTGTCAGTTGAATGCACACGTTGACAAACATTCAGTTAGATAGCTCCGTTTTGGTTTTAGAAGCAAATATTTCTCTGTACAACCTATGGTCCCATTCACTCAGGGAATATCCCAACGCAGCTCCTAGAGTAAACGTGTTTCTAACTCGCTGAATCTAAACATAGATTCAACTCTCTTAGGCGAAAGAACACACCGAAGATCAGTTTCACGCAAACGTTTCTCCTGAATTTTACACGAAGGCTTACTGCTGTTTCGTACATATGCCGGTTTTGGGCTAGAAATGCCAATTTTTAGATTCTGCACATAAAGGGTTTGCAAACTGCTGAATCCACACATGAGTTTACCTCTGTCAGTTGAATGCACACATTGACAACCATTCAGTTAGATAGCTCCGTTTTGGTTTTAGAGGCAGATATTTCTGTATACAGCCTATGGTCCCATTCACTCGGGAATATCCCAACGCAGCTCCTAGAAGAAACGTGTTTCTAACTCGCTGAATCTAAACAAAGATTCAACTCTCTTAGGTGAACGAACGCACAGCAGAGGAGTTTCAAGGAAACCTTTCTCCTAAGTTTAAGACGAAGCTTTACTGCTGTTTTGCACAAATGCCTCTGTTGGGCTGGAAATGCCGGTTTTGGGATTCTGCACAGAAAGGGTTTGTAAAATGCTGAATCCAAACATGAGTTTAACTCTGTGAGTGGAATGCACACATTGGCAACTATTCAGTTAGATACCTCCGTTTTGGTTTTAGAAGCAGATATTTCCCTGTACAGCCCTGAGTCCCATTCACTCGGGAATATCCCAACGCAGCTCCTAGAAGAAACGTGTTTCTAACTCGCTGAATCTAACCATAGATTCAACTCTCTTAGGTGAACGAACGCACAGCAGAGCAGTTTCAAGGAAACGTTTCTCCAGAGTTTTAGGAGAAGTCTTACTGCTGTTTTGTACATATGCCGGTATTGGGCTGGAAATGCCAGTTTGGCATTCCACACAAAGGGTTTGCAAACTGCTGAATCCACATATGAGTTTATCTCTGCCAGTTGAATGCACACATTGACAACCATTCAGTTAGATAGGTCCCTTTTCGTTTCAGAAGCAGATATTTCTCTGTACAGCCTATGGTCCCATTCACTCGGGAATATCCCAATGCAGCTCCTAGAAGAAACGTGTTACTAACTTGCCGAATCTAAACATTGATTCAACTCTCTTAGGTGAACTAACGCACAACAGAGCAGTTTCAAGGAAACTTTTCTCCTGAGTTTTAGATTTTGTCTTACTGTGGTTTCGTATATATGCCGGAATTGGGCTGGAAATTCCGGTTTTGGTACTCTGCACAGGAAGGGTTTGCAAACTGCTGAAACCACACATGAGTTTAACGCTGTGAGTTCAATGCACACATTGACAACCATTCAGTTAGATAGCTCCCTTTTCGTTTTAGAAGCAGATATGTCTCTGTACAACCTATGGCCCCATTCACTCGGGAATATCCCAACGCAGCTCCTAGAAGAAACGTGTTACTAACTCGCTGAATCTAAACATTGATTCAACTCTCTTAGGTGAACAAACGTACAACAGAGCAGTTTCAAGGAAACGTTTCTCCGGAGTTTCAGACGATGTCTTACTGTCGTTTCGTGTATATGCCGGTATTGGGCTGGAAATGCCGGCTTTGGGATTCTTCACAGAAAGGGTTTGCAAACTGCTGAATCCACACATGAGTTTAACTCTGTCAGTTGAATGCACACATTGACAACCATTCAGTTAGATAGCTCCGTTTTGGTTTTAGAGGCAGATATTTCTGTATACAGCCTATGGTCCCATTCACTCGGGAATATCCCAACGCAGCTCCTAGAAGAAACGGGTTTCGAATTCGCTGAATCTAAACATAGATTCAACTCTCTTAGGTGAACGAACGCACAGCAGAGCAGTTTCAAGGAAACGTTTCTCCTGAGTTTTAGACGAACTCTTAATGAGGTTTCGTATATATGCCGGTATTGGGCTGGAAATGCCAGTTTTGGGATTCTGCACAGAAAGGGTTTGCAAACTGCTGAATCCACACATGAGTTTAAAACTCTCAGTTGAATGCACACATAGGCAGTCATTCAGTTAGATAGCTCTGTTTTGGTTTTAGAAGCAGATATTTCTCTGTACAGCCTAGAGACCCATTCACTCGGGAATGTTCCAACGCAGCTCCTAGAGGAAATGTGTTTCTAACTCGCTGAATCTAAACATAGATTCAACTCTCTCAGGTAAACGAACGAACAGCAGAGCAGTTTCAAGGAAACGTTTCTCCTGAGTTTTAGACGAAGTCTTACTGCTGTTTCGTACATATGCCAGTATTGGGTTGGAAATGCCAGCTTTCGGATTCTGCACAGAAATGGAGTGAAAATTACTGAATCGACACATGAGTTTCACTCTGTCAGTTTAATGCACACATTGACAACCATTGAGTTAGATACCTCCGATTTGCTTTTAGAATGAAATATTTCTCTGTACAACCTATGGTCCCATTCACTCGGTAATAGCCCTACGCAACTCCTAGAAGAAACGTGTTTCTAACTCGCTGAATCTAAACATTGATTCAACACTCTTAGTTGAAAAAAACGCACAGACGGTCAGTTACAAGGAAACGTTTCTCCTGAGTTTTACACGAAGTCTTACTGCTGTTTCGTACATATGCCGGTATTGGGCTGGAAATGCCAGTTTTGGGATTCTGCACAGAAAGGTTTTGCAGACTGCTAAATCCACACATGAGTTTAACTCTGCCAGTTGAATGCACAAATTGACAGTCATTCAGTTAGATAGCTGCGTTTTGGTTTTAGAAGCAGATATTTCTCTGCACAGACCTGTGTCCCTTTAACTCGGGAATATCAAAACGCAGCTCCTAGAATAAACGTGTTTCTGACTCGCTAAATCTAAACATAGATTCAACTCCCTTAGGTGAACGAACGGACAGCAGAGCAGTTTCAAGGAAACGTTTCTCCTCAGTTTTACACGATGTCTTACTGCTGTTTCGTACATATGGCGGTTTTGGGCTGGAAATGCCAATTTTGAGATTCTGCAGAGACAGGGTTTACAATCTGCTGAATCCACACATGAGTTTAACTCCGTCAGTTGACTGCACACCTTGACAACCATTCAGTTAGATAGCTCCGTTTTGGTTTTAGAAGCAGATATTTCTCTGTACAGCCTATGGTCGCTTTCACTTGGGAATATCCCAACGCAGCTCCTAGAAGAAACGTGTTTCTTACTCGCAGAATCTAAACATAGATTCAACTCTCTTAGTTGAACGTACGCACAGCAGAGAAGTTTCAAGGAAACCTTTCTCCTGAGTTTTAGACGAAGCCTTACTGCTGTTTTGCACAAATGTCGGCATTGGATTGGAAATGCCGTTTTGGGAATCTGAACAGAAAGGGTTTGCAAACTACTGAATCCACACATGAGTTTATCTCTGCCAGTTGAATGCACACATTGACAACCATTCAGATAGATAGCTCCCTTTTCGTTTTAGAAGCATATATTTCTCTGTACAGTCTTCAGTCCCATTCACTCGGGAATGTCCCAACGCAGCTCCTAGCATAAACGTGTTTCTAACTCGCTGAATCTAAACGTAGATTCAACTCTCTTAGGTGATCGAACTCTCAGAAGATCAATTACAAGGAAACCTTTCTCCTGAGATTTACAGAAAGTCTTACTGTTGTTTCGTACATATGCCGGTTTTCGGCTGAAAATGCCAATTTTGAGATTCTGCACAGAAAGTGTTTGAAAACTGCTGAATCCACACATGGGTTTACCTCTGTCATTTGAATGCACACATTGACAACCATTCAGTTAGATAGCTCCCTTTTCGTTTTAGAAGCAGATATGCCTCTGTACAACCTATGGCCCCATTCACTCAGGAATATCCCAATGCAGCTCCTAGAAGAAACGTGTTACTAACTCGCTGAATCTAAACATTGATTCAACTCTCTTAGGTGAACAAACGTACGACAGAGCAGTTTCAAGGAAACGTTTCTACGGAGTTTCAGACGATGTCTTACTGTGCCTTCGTGTATATGCCGGTATTGGGCTGGAAATGCCGGTTTTGGGATTCTTCACAGAAAGGGTTTGCAAACTGCTGAATCCACACATGAGTTTAACTCTGTCAGTTGAATGCACACACTGACAACCATTCAGTTAGATAGCTCCGTTTTGGTTTTAGAAGCAGATATTTCTCTGTACAGCCTATGGTTTCATTCACACGGGAATATCCCAATGCAGCTCCTAGAAGAAACTTGTTTCTAACTCGCTGAATCTAAACAAAGATTCAACTCTCTTAGGTGAACGAACGCACAGCAGAGCAGTTTCAAGGAAACGTTTCTCCTGAGTTTTAGACGATGTCTTACTGTGGTTTCGTATATATGCCAGTATTGGGCTGGAAATGCTGGTTTTGGTATTCTGCACAGAAAGGGTTTGCAAACGGCTGAATCCACACATGAGTTTAACTCTGTGTGTTGAATGCACACATTAACAACTATTCATTTAAATACCTCCGTTTTGGTTTTAGAAGCAGATGTTTCTCTCTACAGCCTATGGTCCCATTCACTCGGGAATATCCCAACGCAGCTCCTAGAAGAAACGTGTTTCTATCTCGCTGAATCTAAACACAGATTCAACTCTCTTAGGTGAACGAACGCACAGAAGATCAGTTTCAAGGAAACGGTTCTCCTGAGTTTTAGACGAAGTCTTACTGCTGTTTCGTACATATGCCGGTATTGGGCTGGAAATTCCAGTTTCGGGATTCTGCACAGAAAGGGTTTGAAATTTGCTGAATCGACACATGAGTTTAACTCCGTCAGTTGAATGCACACATTGAAAAACATTCAGTTAGATGGCTCCGTTTTGGTTTTAGAAGCAGATACTTATCTGTACACACTATGGTCCCATTCACTCGGGAATATCCCAACGCAGCTCCTAGAAGAAACCTGTTTATAATCGCTGAATCTAAACATAGATTCAACTCTCTTAGGTGAACGAATGCACAGCCGAGAAGTTTCAAGAAAACCTGTCTCCTGAGTTTTAGACCAATCCTTACTGCTGTTTTGCACAAATGTCAGTATTGGGCTGGAAATTGCGGTTTTGGGATTCTACACAGAAAGGCTTTGCAAGCTGCTAACTCCACACATGAGTTTAACTCTGTTAGTTGAATGCACAAATTGACAGTCATTCAGGTAGATAGCTCCGTTTTGGTTTTAGAAGCAGATATTTCTCTGTACAGACCTGAGTCCCATTCACTCGGGAATATCAAAACGCAGCTCGTAGAAGAAACGTGTTTCTAACTCGCTGAAACTAAGCATAGATTCAACTCTCTTAGGTAAAGGAACGTACAGCAGAACAGTTTCAAGGAAACCTTTCTCCTGAGTTTTAGACGAAGCCTTACTGCTGTTTTGCACAAATGTCGGCATTGGATTGGAAATGCCGGTTTTGGGATTCTGAACAGAAAGGGTTTGGAAACTACTGAATCCACACATGAGTTTATCTCTGCCAGTTGAATGCACACATTGACAACCATTCAGATAGATAGCTCCCTTTTCGTTTTAGAAGCATATATTTCTCTGTACAGTCTTCAGTCCCATTCACTCGGGAATGTCCCAATGCAGCTCCTAGAATAAAGGTGTTTCTAATTCGCTGAATCTAAACGTAGATTCAACTCTCTTAGGTGATCGAACTCTCAGAAGATCAGTTACAAGGAAACGTTTCTCCTGAGTTTTACAGAAAGTCTTAGGGTTGTTTCGTACATATGCCGGTTTTCGGCTGAAAATGCCAATTTTGAGATTCTGCACAGAAAGTGTTTGAAAACTGCTGAATCCACACATGGGTTTACCTCTGTCATTTGAATGCACACATTGACAACCATTCAGTTAGATAGCTCCCTTTTCGTTTTAGAAGCAGATATGTCTCTGTACAACCTATGGCCCCATTCACTCGGGAATATCCCAACGCAGCTCCTAGAAGAAATGTGTTTCTGACCCCCTGATTCTAAACATGGATTCAGCTCCCTTACGTGAACGAACACAGCAGAGCAGTTTCAAGAAAACATTTCTCCTGAGTATTAGAAGAAGTCTTACTGCTGTTTCGTACATATGCCGGTATTGGGCTGGAAATGCCAGCTATGAGATTCTGCACAGAAAGGGTTTGCAAACTGCTGATTCCAAACCTGAGTTTAACTCTGTCAGTTGAATGCACACATTGACAACCATTAAGTTAGATAGCTCCGTTTTGGATTCAGAAGCAGATATTTCTCTGTACAGCCTATGGTCCCATTCACTCGGGAATATCCCAATGCAGCTCCTAGAGGAAACGTGTTTCTAACTCGCTGAATCTAAACATAGATTCATCTCTCTTAGGTGAACGAACGCACAGCAGAGCAGTTTCAAGGAAACGTTTATTCTGAGTTTTTGACGAAGTCTTACTGCTGTTTCTTACATATACGGGTATTGGGCTGGAAATGCCAGTTTTCGAATTCTGCACAGAAAGAGATGCAAACTGCTGATTCCAGACATGAATTTACCTCTGTCAGTTGAATGCACACATTGACAACCATTCAGTTAGATAGCTCCGTTTTAGTTTCAGAAGGAGATATTTCTCTGTACTCCCTATGGTCCCGTTCACTCGGGAATATCCCAACGCACCTCTTAGAAGAAACGTGTTTCTAACTCGCTGAGTCTAAAGATACATCCAACTCTCTTAGGTGAACGAAGGCACAGCAGAGCAGTTTCAAGGAAACGTTTCTCCTGAGTTTTTGACGAACTCTTACTGCTCTTTCTTACCTATGCGGGTATTGGGCTGGAAATGCCAGTTTTGGGATTCTGCAGAGAAAGGGTTTGCAAACTGCTGATTCCACACATGAGTTTAACACTCTCAGTTGAATGCACACATTAACAACCATACAGTTAGATAGCTCCGTTTTGGTTTTAGAAGCAGATAATTCTCTGTACAGCTCATGGTCCCATTCACTCGTGAACATCCTAACGCACCTCTTTGAAGAAACGTGTTTCTAACTCGCTGAATCTTACCATAGATTCAACTCTCTTAGGTGAGCGAAGGCACCGAAGATCAGTTTCAAGGAAACGTTTCTCCTGAGTTTTTGACGAAGTCTTACTGCTGTTTCGTACATATGCTGGTATTGGGCTGGAAATGAAAATTTTGGGATTCTGCACAGAAACGGTGGGCAAACAGCTGATTCCACACATGAGTTTAACTCTGTCAGTTAAATGCACTCATTGACAACCATTCAGCTAGATAGCTCCGTTTTTTTTTATAAGCCGATATTTCTCTGTACAGCCTATGGTCCCATTCACTCTGGAATATCCCAACGCAGCTCCTAGAAGAAACGTGTTTCTAACTCGCTGAATCTAAACATAGATTCAGCTCTCTTAGATGAACGAAGGCACAGCAGAGCAGTTTCAAGGAAACGTTTCTCCTGAGTTTCAGAAGAAGTCTTACTACTCATTCGTACATATACCGGCATTTGGCGGGAAAGTCAGATTTGGGATGCTGCACAGATAGGTTTTGCAAACGTCTTAATCCACACATGAGTTTAACTCTGTCAGTTGAATGCACTCATTGACATAAATTCAGTTAGATAGCTCCATTTTGGTTTTAGAAGCAGATATTTCTCTGTACAGCCTATGGTCCCATTCAATCGGGAATATCCCAACACAGCTCCTAGTGGAAACGTGTTTCTAACTTGCTGAATCTGAACGTAGATTCAACTCTCTTAGGTGAATGAACGCACAGCAGAGCAGTTTCAAGGAAACGTTTCTCCTGAGCTTTAGACGAAGTTTTACTGCTGTTTTGAACATATGCCGGTAATGGGCTGGAAATGCGTGTTTTGGGTTTCTGCACAGAAAGGGTTTGCAAACTGCTGAATCCACACATGAGTTTTTCTCTGTCAGTTGAATGCACACATTGAAAACCATTCAGTCAGAAAGCTTCATTTTGGTTTTAGAAGCAGATATTTCTCTGTACAGCCCATGGTCCCATTCAATCGGGGGTATCCCAACGCAGCTCCTAGAAGAAACGTGTTTCTAACTCGCTGAATCTAAACATAGATTCAACTCTCTTAGGTGAACGAATGCACAGCAGAGCGGTTTCAAGGAAACGTTTCTCCTGAGCTTTAGATGAAGTCTTACTGCTGTTTCCTACATATGCCGGTATTGGGCTGGAAATGCCAGTTTTGGGATTCTGCACGCAAAGGGTTTGCAAACTGCTGATTCCAAACCTGAGTTTAACTCTGTCAGTTGAATTCACACATTGAAAATCATTCAGTTACAGAGCTCAGTTTTGGTTTTAGAAGCAGATATTTCGCTGTACAGCCTATGGTCCATTCACTCGGGAATATACAAACGCATCTCCTAGAAGAAACGTGTTTCTAACTCGCTGAATCTAAACAAAGATTTAACTCTGTTAGGTGAACGAATGCACAGCAGAACAATTTCAAGGAAACCTTTCTCCTGAGTTTTAGACGAAGTCTTACTGCTGTTTCGTACATATGCCGGTATTGGGCTGCAAATGACAATTTTGGAATTCTGCCCAGAAAGCGTTTGCAAACTGCTGAATCCACACATGAGTTTAACTCTGTCAGTTCAATGCAGACATTGACAACCATTCACTTCGATAGCTGCGTTTTTTTTTTAGAAGGAGATATTTCTCTGTACAGCCAATGGTCCCATTCACTCGGGAATATCCCAATGCAGCTCCTAGAGGAAACGGGTTTCTAACTCGCTGAATCTAAACATAGATTCAACTCTCTTAGGTGAACGAACGCACAGCAGTGCAGTTAAAAGGAAACGTTTCTCCTGAGTTTTAGACGAAGTCTTACTGCTGTTTCGTACATATGCCGGTATTGGGCTGGAAATGCCAGTTTTGGGATTCTGCACAGAAAGTGTTTGCAAACTGCTGAATCCACACATGCGTTTAACGCTGTGAGTCGAATGCACACATTGACAACTATTCAGTTAGATACCTCCGTTTTGGTTTTAGAAGCATATATTTCTCTGTAAAGCCCTGAGTCCCATTCACTCGGGAATATCCAAACGCAGCTCCTAGAAGAAACGTGTTTCTAACTCGCTGAATCTAAACATAGATTCAACTCTCTTAGGTGAACGAAGACACAGCAGAGCAGTTTCAAGGAAACATTTCTCCTGAGTTTTAGACGAAGTCTTACTGCTGTTACGTACATATGCCGGTATTGGGCTGGAAATGCCAGTTTTGGGATTCTGCACAGAAAGGGTTTGAAAACTCCTGAATCCACACATGAGTTTAACTCTGTCAGTTGAATGCACACATTGACAACCATTCAGTTAGATGGCTCCGTTTTGATTTTAGAAGCAGATATTTCTCTGCACAGCTTATGGTCCCATTCATTCGGTAATATCCCAACGCAGCTCCTAGGAAAATCGTGTTTCTACCTCGCTGAATCTAAACACAGGTCAACTCTCTTAGGTGAACGACCGCAGAGCATAGCAGTTTTAAAGAAACGTTTCTCCTGAGTTTTAGACGAAGTCTTACTGCTGTTTCGTACATATGCCGGTATTGGGCTGGAAATGCCAGTTTTGGGATTCTGCACAAAAAGGGTTTGCAAACTGCTGAATCCACACATGAGTTTAACGCTGTCATTTGAATGCACACATTGACAACCATTCAGTTAGATAGCTCCGTTTGGGTTTTAGAAGCAGATATTTCTCTGTAGAGCCTACGGTCGCATTCTCTCGGGAATATCCCAACGCAGCTCCTGGAATAAACGTGTTTCTAACTCGCTGAATCTAAACATAGATTCAACTCCCTTAGGTGAACGAACGCACAGCAGTGTAGTTTCAAGGAAACGCTTCTCCTGAGTTTTAGACGATGTCATACTGTGGTTTCGTATATATGCCGGTATTGGACTGGAAATGCCGATTTTGGGATTCTGCACAGAAAGGGTTTGCAAACTGCTGAATCCACACATGAGTTTAACTCTGTCAGTTGAATGTACACATTGACAACCTTTCAGTTAGATAGCTACCTTTTCCTTTTAAAAGCAGATATTTCTCTGTACCGCTTATGGTCCCATTCTTTCGGGAACATCCCAACGCAGGTCCTAGAAGAAACGTGTTTCTAATTCGCAGTATCTAAACATAGATTCAACTCTCTTAGGTGAAGGAACGCAGAGCAGAGCAGTTTCAAGGAAACGTTTCTCCTCAGTTTTAGACAAAGTCTTTCTGCTATTTCGTACATATGCCGGTATTGGGCTGGAAATGCCAGTTTTGGGATTCTGCACAGAAAGTGTTTGGAAACTGGTGAATCCACACATGAGTTTAACGCTGTGAGTCAAATGCACACATTGACAACCATTCAGTTTGATAGCTCCCTTTACGTTTTAGACGCAGATATTTCTCTCTACAGCCTATGGTCCCGTTCACTCGGGAATATCCCAACGCAGCTCCTTGAAGAAACGTGTTTCTAACTCGCTGAATCTAACCATAGCTTCAACTCTCTTAGGTGAATGAACGCATAGCAGAGCAGTTTCAAGGAAGCATTTCTCCTGAGTTTTAGACGAAGCCTTACAGCTGTTTTGCACAAATGCCGGTATTGAGCTGTAAATGCCGGTTTCGGGATTCTGGACAGAAAGGGTTTGCATACTGCTCATTCCACAATTGAGTTTAACTCTGTCAGTTGAATGCACACATTGACAACCATTCACTTAGATAGCTGCGTTCTGGTTTTAGAAGCAGATATTTCTCTGTACAGCCTATGGTCCCATTCACTCGGGAATATCTCAACGCAGCTCCTAGATTAAACGTGGTTCTAACTCGCTGAATCTAAACATAGATTCAACTCTCTTAGGTGAACGAACGCACAGAAGATCAGTTTCAAGGAAACCTTGCTCCTGAGTTTTAGACGAATTATTACTGCTGTTTCATACATATGCCGCTTTTGGTCAAGAAATGCCAATTTTGAGATTCTGCACAGAAAAGGTTTGCAAACTGCTGAATCCACACATGAGTTTAACTCTGTCAGTTGAATGCACACATTGACAACCATTCAGTTAGATAGCTCCCTTTTCATTTTAGAAGCAGATATTTCTCTGTACTACCTTTGTTCCCATTCACTGGTGAATACCCCAACGCAGCTCCTAGAAGAAACGTGTTTCTAACTCGCTGAATCTAAACATGGATTCAACACTCTTAGGGGAACGAACGCGCAGCAGAGCAGTTTCAAGGAAACGTTTCTCCTCAGTTTTAGACGATGTCTTACTGCTGTTTTTTCATATACCAGTATTGGTCTGTAAAAGCCAGTTTTGGGATTCTGCACAAAAGTGTTTGCAAACTGCTGAATCCACACATGAGTTTAACTCTGTCAGTTGAATGCAAAAATTGACAGTCATTCAGTTAGATAGCTCCGTTTTGGTTTTAGAAGCAGATATTTCTCTGTACGGCCCTGAGTCCCATTCACTCGGGAATAACCCAACGCAGCTCCTAGAATAAACGTGTTTCTAACTCGCTGAATCTAAACATAGATTCAACTCTCTTAGGTGAACGAACGCACAGAAGATCAGTTTCAAGGAAACGTTTCTCCTGAGTTTTAGACGAAGTCTTACTGCTCTTTTGTACATATGCCGGTATTGGGCTGGAAATGACAGCCTTGGGATTCTGCACAGAAAGTGTTTGCAAACTGCTGAAACCACACATGAGTTTAACTCTGTCATTTGAATGCACACATTGACAACCATTCAGTTAGATAGCTCCCTTTTCATTTTAGAAGCAGATATTTCTCTCTACAGACTATGGTCCCATTCACTCGGGAATATCCTAACGCAACTCCTAGAAGAAACGTGTTTCTAACTCGCTGAATCAAAACATACATTCAACTCTCTTAGGTGAACGAACGCACAGCAGAGCAGTTTCAAGGAAACCTTTCTCTTAAGTTTTAGACGAACCCTTACTGCTGTTTTACACAAATGCCGGTATTGGGCTGGAAATGCCGATTTTGGGATTCTGCAGAGAAAGGGTTTGGAAACTGCTGAATCCACACATGAGTTTAACTCTGTCAGTTGAATGCACACATTGACAACCATTCAGTTAGATGGCTCCGTTTTGGTTTTAGAAGCAGATATTTCTCTGTACAAACTATGGTCCCATTTACTCGGGAATATCCCAACGCAGCTCCTAGAATAAACCTGTCTCTAACTCGCTGAATCTAAACATAGTTTCAACTCTCTTAGGTGAACGAACGCACAGAAGGTCAGTTTCAATGAAACGTTTCTCCTGAGTTTTACACGAAGTCTTACTGCTGTTTCGTACATGTGCCGGTATTGGGCTGGAAATGCCAGTTTTGGGATTCTGCACAGAAAGGGTATGCAAACTTCTGAATCCACACATGAGTTTAACTCTGTCATTTGAATGCACATATTGACAACCATTCAGTAAGATGGCTCCGTTTTCGTTTTAAAAGCAGATAATTCTCTGTAAAGCTTATGGTCCCTTTCACTCGGGAATATACCAACACAGCTTCTAGAAAAAACGTGTTTCTAACTCGCTGAATCTAAATATAGGTCTACTCTTTAGGTAAACGAATGCAGAGCAAAGCAGTTTCATTGAAACGTTTCTCCTGCGTTTTAGACGAAGTCTTACTGCTGTTTCGTACATATGCCTGTATTGGGCTGGAAATGCCAGTTTTGGCATTCTGCACAGAAAGTGTTTCAAACTGCTGAATCCACACATGAGTTTAACGCTGTGAGTCAAATGACCATATTGTCAACTATTCCGTTAGATACCTCCGTTTTGGTTTTAGAAGCAGATATTTCTCTGTACAGCCCTGATTCCCATTCACTCGGGAATATCCCAACGCAGCTCCTAGAAGAAGCGTGTTTCTAACTCACTGAATCTAAACATAGATTCAACTCACTTAGGTAAACGAAGACACAGCAGAGCACTTTCAAGGAAACGTTTCTCCTGAGTTTTAGGTGAAGTCTTACTGCTGTTTCGTACATATGCCGGTATTGGGCTGGAAATACCAGTTTTGGGATTCTGCACAGAATGTGTTTGCAAACTGCTGAATCCACCCATTAGTTTAACGCTATGAGTTGAATGCACACATTGACAACTATTCAGTTAGATACCTCCGTTTTGGTTTTAGAAGCAGATATTTCTCTGTACAGCCCTGAGTCCCATTCACTCGGGAATATACCAACGCAGCTCCTAGAAGAAACGTGTTTCCAACTCGCTGAATCTAAACATAGATTCAACTCTCTTAGGTGAACGAAGACACAGCAGAGCAGTTTCAAGGAAAAGTTTCTCCTGAGTTTTACACGAAGTCTTACTGCTGTTTCGTACATATGCCAGTATTGGGCTGAAAATGCCAGTTTTGGGATTCTGCACAGAATGCGTTTGCAAACTGCTGAATCCACATATGAGTTTATCTCTGTGAGTGGAATGCACACATTGACAACTATTCAGTTAGATACCTCGGTTTTGGTTTTAGAAGCAGATATTTCCCTGTACAGCCTATGGTCGCATTCACTCGAGAATATCCCAACGGAGCTCCTAGAAGAAACGTGTTTCTAACTCGCTGAATCTAAACATAGATTCAACTCTCTTAGGTGAACGAACGCACAGCAGAGGAGTTTCAAGGAAACCTTTCTCCTAAGTTTAAGACGAAGCCTTACTGCTGTTTTGCACAAATGCCTGTGTTGGGCTGGAAATGCCGGTTTTGGGATTCTGCACAGAAAGGGTTTGTAAAATGCTGAATCCACACATGAGTTTAACTCTGTGAGTGGAATGCACACATTGACAACTCTTCAGTTAGATACCTCCGTTTTGGTTTTAGAAGCAGATATTTCCCTGTACAGCCCTGAGTCCCATTCACTCGGGAATATCCCAACGCAGCTCCTAGAAGAAACGTGCTTCTAATTCGCTGAACCTAAACATAGATTCAACTCTCTTAGGTGAATGAACGCACAGCAGAGCACTTTCAAGGAAACGTTTCTGCTCAGTTTTAGACGAAATCTTACTGCTGTTTCGTACATATGCCGGTATTGGGCTGGAAATGCCAGTTTTGGGATTCTGCAAAGAAAGTGTTTGCAAACTGCTGAATCCACACATGAGTTTAACGCTGTGAGTTGAATGCACACATTGAAAACTATTCAGTTAGATACCTCCGTTTTTGTTTTAGAAGCAGATATTTCTCTGTACAGCCTTGAGTCCCATTCACTCGGGAATATCCCAACGCAGCTCCTAGAAGAAACGTGTTTCTAACTCGCTGAATCTAAACATAGATTCAACTCTCTTAGGTGAACGAATGCACAGCAGAGCAGTTTCAAGGAAACCTTTCTCCTAATTTTAAGACGAAGCCTTACTGCTGTTTTACACAAATGCCGGTATTGGGCTGGAAATGCCGGTTTTGGGATTCTGCACAGAAAGGGTTTGCAAGCTGCTGAATCCACACATGAGTTTAACTCTGTCAGTTGAATGCACACATTGACAACCATTCAGTTAGATAGCTCCGTTTTTGGTTTTAGAAGCAGATATTTCTCTGTACCACCTGTGGTCCTATTCACTCGGGAATATCGCAACGCAGCTCCTAGAATAAACGTGTTTCTAACTCGCTGAATCTAAACATAGATTAAACTCTCTTAGGTGAACGAACGCACAGCAGAGCAGTTTCAAGGAAAACTTTCTCCGGAGTTTTAGACGAAGCCCTACTGCTGTTTTGCACAAATGCTGGTATTGGGCAGGAAATGCCGGATTTGGGATTCTGCACAGAAAGGGTTTGAAAACTGCTGAATCCACACATGAGTTTACACTCTGTCAGTTGAATGCACACGTTGACAAACATTCAGTTAGATAGCTCCGTTTTGGTTTTAGAAGCAAATATTTCTCTGTACAACCTATGGTCCCATTCACTCAGGGAATATCCCAACGCAGCTCCTAGATTAAACGTGTTTCTAACTCGCTGAATCTAAACATAGATTCAACTCTCTTAGGCGAAAGAACACACCGAAGATCAGTTTCACGCAAACGTTTCTCCTGAATTTTACACGAAGGCTTACTGCTGTTTCGTACATATGCCGGTTTTGGGCTAGAAATGCCAATTTTTAGATTCTGCACAAAAAGGGTTTGCAAACTGCTGAATCCACACATGAGTTTACCTCTGTCAGTTGAATGCACACATTGACAACCATTCAGTTAGATAGCTCCGTTTTGGTTTTAGAAGCAGATATTTCTCTGTACAGCCTATGGTCGCATTCACTCGAGAATATCCCAACGCAGCTCCTAGAAGAAACGTGTTTCTAACTCTCTGAATCTAAACATAGATTCAACTCTCTTAGGTGAACGAACGCACAGCAGAGGAGTTTCAAGGAAACCTTTCTCCTAAGTTTAAGACGAAGCCTTACTGCTGTTTTGCACAAATGCCGGTATTGGGCTGGAAATGCCGGTTTTGGGATTCTGCACAGAAAGGGTTTGTAAAATGCTGAATCCACACATGAGTTTAACTCTGTCAGCTGAATGCACAAATTGACAGTCATTCAGTTAGATAGCTCCGTTTTGGTTTTAGAAGCAGATATTTCTCTGTACAGCCCTGAGTCCCATTTCCTCGGGAATATCCCAACGCAGCTCCTAGAAGAAACGTGTTTCTAATTCGCTGAATCTAAACATAGATTCAACTCTCTTAGGTGAACGAACGCACAGCAGAGGAGTTTCAAGGAAACCTTTCTCCTAAGTTTAAGACGAAGCCTTACTGCTGTTTTGCACAAATGCCGGTATTGGGCTGGAAATGCCGGATTTGGGATTCTGCACAGAAAGTGTTTGCAAACTGCTGAATCCACACATGAGTTTAACACTGTGAGTCAAATGCACACATTGACAACTATTCCGTTAGATACCTTGTATTGGTTTTAGAAGCAGATATTTCTCTGTACAGCCAATGGTCCAATTCTCTCGGGAATATCCCAACGCAGCTCCTAGAAGAAACGTGTTTCTAACTCGCTGAATCTAAACATAGAATCAACTCTCTTAGGTGAACGAACGCACAGCAGAGCAGTTTCAAGGAAACGTTTCTGCTCAGTTTTAGACGAAGTCTTACTGCTGCTTCGTACATATGTCGGTATTGGGCTGGAAATGCCAGTTTTGGGATTCTGCACAGAAAGTGTTTGCAAACTGCTGAATCCACACATGCGTTTAACGCTGTGAGTCTAATGCACAAATTGACAACTATTCAGTTAGATACCTCCATTTTGGTTTTAGAAGCATATATTTCTCTGTACAGCCCTGAGTCCCATTCACTCGGGAATATACCAACGCAGCTCCTAAAAGAAACGTGTTTCTAACTCGCTGAATCTAAACATAGATTCAACTCTCTTAGGTGAACGAAGACACAGCAGAGCAGTTTCAAGGAAACATTTCTCCTGAGTTTTAGACGAACTCTTACTGCTGTTTCGTACGTATGCCGGTATTGGGCTGGAAAGGCCAGTTTTGGGATTCTGCACAGAAAGGGTTTGCAAACTGCTGAATCCACACATGAGTTTAACTCTGTCAGTTGAATGCACACATTGACAACCATTCAGTTAGATGGCTCCGTTTTGGTTTTAGAAGCAGATGTTACTCTGTTCAACTTATGGTCCCATTCATTCGGGAATATCCCAACGCAGCTCCTAGGAAAATCGTGTTTCTAACTCGCTGAATCTAAACATAGGTCAACTCTCTTAGGTGAGCGACCGCACAGCAAAGCAGTTTTAAAGAAACGTTTCTCCTGAGTTTTAGACGAAGTCTTACTGCTGTTTCGTACATATGCCGGTATTGGGCTAGAAATGCCAGTTTTGGGATTCTGCACAGAACTCGGATGAAAATTGCTGAATCAACACATGAGTTTAACTCTCTCAGTTGAATGCACAGATTGACAACCATTCAGTTAGATAGCTCCGTTTTGGTTTTAGAAGCAGATATTTCTCCCTACAGTCTATGGTCGCATTCACTCGGGAATATCCCAACGGAGCTCCTAGAAGAAACGTGTTTCTAACTCGCTGAATCTAAACATAGATTCAACTCTCTTTGTTGAACGAACGCACTGCAGAGCAGTTTCAAGGAAACGTTTCTCCTGAGTTTTAGACAAAGTCTTACTGCTCTTTCGTACATATGCCGGTATTGGGCTGGAAATGCCAGTTTGGGGATTCTGCATAGAAAGTGATTGCAAACTGCTGAATCCACAGATGAGTCTACCTCTGTCAGTTGAATGCACACATTGACAACCGTTCAGTTAGATAGCTCCCTTTCCATTTTAAAAGTAGATATTTCTCTGTACAGCCTATGGTCCCATTCACTCGGGAATATCCCAACGCAGCTCCTAGAAGAAAAGTATTACTAACTCGCTGAATCTAAACATTGATTCAACTCTCTTAGCGGAACGAACGCACAGCAGAGCAGTTTCAAGGAAACGTTTCTCCTGAGTTTTAGACGATGTCTTACTGTGGTTTCGTGTATATGCTGGTATTGGGCTGGAAATGCCGGTTTTGGGATTCTGCACAGAAAGATTTTGCAAACTGCTGAATCCACACATGAGTTTAACTCTGTCAGCTGAATGCAAAAATTGACAGTCATTCAGTTAGATAGCTCCGTTTTGGTTTTAGAAGCAGATATTTCTCTGTACGGCCCTGAGTCCCATTCACTCGGGAATAACCCAACGCAGCTCCTAGAATAAACGTGTTTCCAACTCGCTGAATCTAAACATAGATTGAACTCTCTTAGGTGAACGAATGCACAGAAGATCAGTTTCAAGGAAACGTTTCTCCTGAGTTTTAGACGAAGTCTTACTGCTGTTTCGTACATATGCCTGTATTGGGCTGGAAATGCCAGTTTTGGGATTCTGCACAGAAAGTGTTTTCAAACTGCTGAATCCACACATGAGTTTAACGCTGTGAGTCAAATGACCACATTGTCAACTATTCCGTTAGATACCTCCGTTTTGGTTTTAGAAGCAGATATTTCTCTGTACAGCCCTGATTCCCATTCACTCGGGAATATCCCAACGCAGCTCCTAGAAGAAGCGTGTTTCTAACTCACTGAATCTAAACATAGATTCAACTCACTTAGGTAAACGAAGACACAGCAGAGCACTTTCAAGGAAACGTTTCTCCTGAGTTTTAGGCGAAGTCTTACTGCTGTTTCGTACATATGCCGGTATTGGGCTGGAAATACCAGTTTTGGGATTCTGCACAGAATGTGTTTGCAAACTGCTGAATCCACCCATTAGTTTAACGCTGTGAGTTGAATGCACACATTGACAACTATTCAGTTAGATACCTCCGTTTTGGTTTTAGAAGCGGATATTTCTCTGTACAGCCCTGAGTCCCATTCACTCGGGAATATCCAAACGCAGCTCCTAGAAGAAACGTGTTTCTAACTCGCTGAATCTAAACATAGATTCAACTCTCTTAGGTGAACGAAGACACAGCAGAGCAGTTTCAAGGAAACATTTCTCCTGAGTTTTAGACGAAGTCTTACTGCTGTTACGTACATATGCCGGTATTGGGCTGGAAATGCCAGTTTTGGGATTCTGCACAGAAAGGGTTTGAAAACTCCTGAATCCACACATGAGTTTAACTCTGTCAGTTGAATGCACACATTGACAACCATTCAGTTAGATGGCTCCGTTTTGATTTTAGAAGCAGATATTTCTCTGCACAGCTTATGGTCCCATTCATTCGCTAATATCCCAACGCAGCTCCTAGGAAAATCGTGTTTCTACCTCGCTGAATCTAAACATAGGTCAACTCTCTTAGGTGAACGACCGCAGAGCATAGCAGTTTTAAAGAAACGTTTCTCCTGAGTTTTAGACGAAGTCTTACTGCTGTTTCGTACATATGCCGATATTGGGCTGGAAATGCCAGTTTTGGGATTCTGCACAAAAAGGGTTTGCAAACTGCTGAATCCACACATGAGTTTAACGCTGTCATTTGAATGCACACATTGACAACCATTCAGTTAGATAGCTCCGTTTGGGTTTTAGAAGCAGATATTTCTCTGTAGAGCCTACGGTCGCATTCTCTCGGGAATATCCCAACGCAGCTCCTGGAATAAACGTGTTTCTAACTCGCTGAATCTAAACATAGATTCAACTCCCTTAGGTGAACGAACGCACAGCAGAGTAGTTTCAAGGAAACGCTTCTCCTGAGTTTTAGACGATGTCATACTGTGGTTTCGTATATATGCCGGTATTGGACTGGAAATGCCGATTTTGGGATTCTGCACAGAAAGGGTTTGCAAACTGCTGAATCCACACATGAGTTTAACTCTGTCAGTTGAATGTACACATTGACAACCTTTCAGTTAGATAGCTACCTTTTCCTTTTAAAAGCAGATATTTCTCTGTACCGCTTATGGTCCCATTCTTTCGGGAATATCCCAACGCAGGTCCTAGAAGAAACGTGTTTCTAATTCGCAGAATCTAAACATAGATTCAACTCTCTTAGGTGAAGGAACGCAGAGCCGAGCAGTTTCAAGGAAACGTTTCTCCTCAGTTTTAGACAAAGTCTTTCTGCTATTTCGTACATATGCCGGTATTGGGCTGGAAATGCCAGTTTTGGGATTCTGCACAGAAAGTGTTTGGAAACTGGTGAATCCACACATGAGTTTAACGCTGTGAGTCAAATGCACACATTGACAACCATTCAGTTTGATAGCTCCCTTTACGTTTTAGACGCAGATATTTCTCTCTACAGCCTATGGTCCCGTTCACTCGGGAATATCCCAACGCAGCTCCTTGAAGAAACGTGTTTCTAACTCGCTGAATCTAACCATAGCTTCAACTCTCTTAGGTGAGTGAACGCATAGCAGAGCAGTTTCAAGGAAGCGTTTCTCCTGAGTTTTAGACGAAGCCTTACTTCTGTTTTGCACAAATGCCGGTATTGAGCTGTAAATGCCGGTTTCGGGATTCTGGACAGAAAGGGTTTGCATACTGCTCATTCCACAGTTGAGTTTATCTCTGTCAGTTGAATGCACACATTGACAACCATTCACTTAGATAGCTGCGTTCTGGTTTTAGAAGCAGATATTTCTCTGTACAGCCTATGGTCCCATTCACTCGGAAATATCTCAACGCAGCTCCTAGATTAAACGTGGTTCTAACTCGCTGAATCTAAACATAGATTCAACTCTCTTAGGTGAACGAACGCACAGAAGATCAGTTTCAAGGAAACCTTGCTCCTGAGTTTTAGACGAATTATTACTGCTGTTTCATACATATGCCGCTTTTGGTGAAGAAATGCCAATTTTGAGATTCTGCACAGAAAAGGTTTGCAAACTTCTGAATCCACACATGAGTTTAACTCTGTCAGTTGAATGCACACATTGACAACCATTCAGTTAGATAGCTCCCTTTTCATTTTAGAAGCAGATATTTCTCTGTACTACCTTTGTTCCCATTCACTGGTGAATACCCCAACGCAGCTCCTAGAAGAAACGTGTTTCTAACTCGCTGAATCTAAACATGGATTCAACACTCTTAGGGGAACGAACGCGCAGCGGAGCAGTTTCAAAGAAACATTTCTCCTCAGTTTTAGACGATGTCTTACTGCTGTTTTTTCATATACCAGTATTGGTCTGTAAAAGCCAGTTTTGGGATTCTGCACAAAAGTGTTTGCAAACTGCTGAATCCACACATGAGTTTAACTCTGTCAGTTGAATGCAAAAATTGACAGTCATTCAGTTAGATAGCTCCGTTTTGGTTTTAGAAGCAGATATTTCTCTGTACGGCCCTGAGTCCCATTCACTCGGGAATAACCCAACGCAGCTCCTAGAATAAACGTGTTTCCAACTCGCTGAATCTAAACATAGATTGAACTCTCTTAGGTGAACGAACGCACAGAAGATCAGTTTCAAGGAAACGTTTCTCCTGAGTTTTAGACGAAGTCTTACTGCTCTTTTGTACATATGCCGGTATTGGGCTGGAAATGACAGCCTTGGGATTCTGCACAGAAAGTGTTTGCAAACTGCTGAAACCACACATGAGTTTAACTCTGTCATTTGAATGCACACATTGACAACCATTCAGTTAGATAGCTCCCTTTTCATTTTAGAAGCAGATATTTCTCTCTACAGACTATGGTCCCATTCACTCGGGAATATCCTAACGCAACTCCTAGAAGAAACGTGTTTCTAACTCGCTGAATCGAAACATACATTCAACTCTCTTAGGTGAACGAACGCACAGCAGAGCAGTTTCAAGGAAACCTTTCTCTTAAGTTTTAGACGAACCCTTACTGCTGTTTTACACAAATGCCGGTATTGGGCTGGAAATGCCGATTTTGGGATTCTGCAGAGAAAGGGTTTGGAAACTGCTGAATCCACACATGAGTTTAACTCTGTCAGTTGAATGCACACATTGACAACCATTCAGTTAGATGGCTCCGTTTTGGTTTTAGAAGCAGATATTTCTCTGTACAAACTATGGTCCCATTTACTCGGGAATATCCCAACGCAGCTCCTAGAATAAACCTGTCTCTAACTCGCTGAATCTAAACATAGTTTCAACTCTCTTAGGTGAACGAACGCACAGAAGGTCAGTTTCAATGAAACGTTTCTCCTGAGTTTTACACGAAGTCTTACTGCTGTTTCGTACATGTGCCGGTATTGGGCTGGAAATGCCAGTTTTGGGATTCTGCACAGAAAGGGTATGCAAACTTCTGAATCCACACATGAGTTTAACTCTGTCATTTGAATGCACATATTGACAACCATTCAGTAAGATGGCTCCGTTTTCGTTTTAAAAGCAGATAATTCTCTGTAAAGCTTATGGTCCCTTTCACTCGGGAATATACCAACACAGCTTCTAGAAAAAACGTGTTTCTAACTCGCTGAATCTAAATATAGGTCTACTCTTTAGGTAAACGAATGCAGAGCAAAGCAGTTTCATTGAAACGTTTCTCCTGCGTTTTAGACGAAGTCTTACTGCTGTTTCGTACATATGCCTGTATTGGGCTGGAAATGCCAGTTTTGGCATTCTGCACAGAAAGTGTTTCAAACTGCTGAATCCACACATGAGTTTAACGCTGTGAGTCAAATGACCATATTGTCAACTATTCCGTTAGATACCTCCGTTTTGGTTTTAGAAGCAGATATTTCTCTGTACAGCCCTGATTCCCATTCACTCGGGAATATCCCAACGCAGCTCCTAGAAGAAGCGTGTTTCTAACTCACTGAATCTAAACATAGATTCAACTCACTTAGGTAAACGAAGACACAGCAGAGCACTTTCAAGGAAACGTTTCTCCTGAGTTTTAGGCGAAGTCTTACTGCTGTTTCGTACATATGCCGGTATTGGGCTGGAAATACCAGTTTTGGGATTCTGCACAGAATGTGTTTGCAAACTGCTGAATCCACCCATTAGTTTAACGCTGTGAGTTGAATGCACACATTGACAACTATTCAGTTAGATACCTCCGTTTTGGTTTTAGAAGCAGATATTTCTCTGTACAGCCCTGAGTCCCATTCACTCGGGAATATACCAACGCAGCTCCTAGAAGAAACGTGTTTCCAACTCGCTGAATCTAAACATAGATTCAACTCTCTTAGGTGAACGAAGACACAGCAGAGCAGTTTCAAGGAAAAGTTTCTCCTGAGTTTTACACGAAGTCTTACTGCTGTTTCGTACATATGCCAGTATTGGGCTGAAAATGCCAGTTTTGGGATTCTGCACAGAATGCGTTTGCAAACTGCTGAATCCACATATGAGTTTATCTCTGTGAGTGGAATGCACACATTGACAACTATTCAGTTAGATACCTCGGTTTTGGTTTTAGAAGCAGATATTTCCCTGTACAGCCTATGGTCGCATTCACTCGAGAATATCCCAACGGAGCTCCTAGAAGAAACGTGTTTCTAACTCGCTGAATCTAAACATAGATTCAACTCTCTTAGGTGAACGAACGCACAGCAGAGGAGTTTCAAGGAAACCTTTCTCCTAAGTTTAAGACGAAGCCTTACTGCTGTTTTGCACAAATGCCTGTGTTGGGCTGGAAATGCCGGTTTTGGGATTCTGCACAGAAAGGGTTTGTAAAATGCTGAATCCACACATGAGTTTAACTCTGTGAGTGGAATGCACACATTGACAACTATTCAGTTAGATACCTCCGTTTTGGTTTTAGAAGCAGATATTTCCCTGTACAGCCCTGAGTCCCATTCACTCGGGAATATCCCAACGCAGCTCCTAGAAGAAACGTGCTTCTAATTCGCTGAACCTAAACATAGATTCAACTCTCTTAGGTGAATGAACGCACAGCAGAGCACTTTCAAGGAAACGTTTCTGCTCAGTTTTAGAAGAAATCTTACTGCTGTTTCGTACATATGCCGGTATTGGGCTGGAAATGCCAGTTTTGGGATTCTGCAAAGAAAGTGTTTGCAAACTGCTGAATCCACACATGAGTTTAACGCTGTGAGTTGAATGCACACATTGAAAACTATTCAGTTAGATACCTCCGTTTTTGTTTTAGAAGCAGATATTTCTCTGTACAGCCTTGAGTCCCATTCACTCGGGAATATCCCAACGCAGCTCCTAGAAGAAACGTGTTTCTAACTCGCTGAATCTAAACATAGATTCAACTCTCTTAGGTGAACGAATGCACAGCAGAGCAGTTTCAAGGAAACCTTTCTCCTAATTTTAAGACGAAGCCTTACTGCTGTTTTACACAAATGCCGGTATTGGGCTGGAAATGCCGGTTTTGGGATTCTGAACAGAAAGGGTTTGCAAGCTGCTGAATCCACACATGAGTTTAACTCTGTCAGTTGAATGCACACATTGACAACCATTCAGTTAGATAGCTCCGTTTTTGGTTTTAGAAGCAGATATTTCTCTGTACCACCTGTGGTCCCATTCACTCGGGAATATCGCAACGCAGCTCCTAGAATAAACGTGTTTCTAACTCGCTGAATCTAAACATAGATTAAACTCTCTTAGGTGAACGAACGCACAGCAGAGCAGTTTCAAGGAAAACTTTCTCCGGAGTTTTAGACGAAGCCCTACTGCTGTTTTGCACAAATGCTGGTATTGGGCAGGAAATGCCGGATTTGGGATTCTGCACAGAAAGGGTTTGAAAACTGCTGAATCCACACATGAGTTTACACTCTGTCAGTTGAATGCACACGTTGACAAACATTCAGTTAGATAGCTCCGTTTTGGTTTTAGAAGCAAATATTTCTCTGTACAACCTATGGTCCCATTCACTCAGGGAATATCCCAACGCAGCTCCTAGAGTAAACGTGTTTCTAACTCGCTGAATCTAAACATAGATTCAACTCTCTTAGGCGAAAGAACACACCGAAGATCAGTTTCACGCAAACGTTTCTCCTGAATTTTACACGAAGGCTTACTGCTGTTTCGTACATATGCCGGTTTTGGGCTAGAAATGCCAATTTTTAGATTCTGCACAAAAAGGGTTTGCAAACTGCTGAATCCACACATGAGTTTACCTCTGTCAGTTGAATGCACACATTGACAACCATTCAGTTAGATAGCTCCGTTTTGGTTTTAGAAGCAGATATTTCTCTGTACAGCCTATGGTCGCATTCACTCGAGAATATCCCAACGGAGCTCCTAGAAGAAGCGTGTTTCTAACTCGCTGAATCTAAACATAGATTCAACTCGCTTAGGTGAACGAACGCACAGCAGAGGAGTTTCAAGGAAACCTTTCTCCTAAGTTTAAGACGAAGCCTTACTGCTGTTTTGCACAAATGCCGGTATTGGGCTGGAAATGCCGGTTTTGGGATTCTGCACAGAAAGGGTTTGTAAAATGCTGAATCCACACATGAGTTTAACTCTGTCAGCTGAATGCACAAATTGACAGTCATTCAGTTAGATAGCTCCGTTTTGGTTTTAGAAGCAGATATTTCTCTGTACAGCCCTGAGTCCCATTTCCTCGGGAATATCCCAACGCAGCTCCTAGAAGAAACGTGTTTCTAATTCGCTGAATCTAAACATAGATTCAACTCTCTTAGGTGAACGAACGCACAGCAGAGGAGTTTCAAGGAAACCTTTCTCCTAAGTTTAAGACGAAGCCTTACTGCTGTTTTGCACAAATGCCGGTATTGGGCTTGAAATGCCGGATTTGGGATTCTGCACAGAAAGTGTTTGCAAATTGCTGAATCCACACATGAGTTTAACACTGTGAGTCAAATGCACACATTGACAACTATTCCGTTAGATACCTTGTATTGGTTTTAGAAGCAGATATTTCTCTGTACAGCCAATGGTCCAATCCTCTCGGGAATATCCCAACGCAGCTCCTAGAAGAAACGTGTTTCTAACTCGCTGAATCTAAACATAGAATTAACTCTCTTAGGTGAACGAACGCACAGCAGAGCAGTTTCAAGGAAACTTTTCTGCTCAGTTTTAGACGAAGTCTTACTGCTGCTTCGTACATATGTCGGTATTGGGCTGGAAATGCCAGTTTTGGGATTCTGCACAGAAAGTGTTTGCAAACTGCTGAATCCACACATGCGTTTAACGCTGTGAGTCTAATGCACAATTTGACAACTATTCAGTTAGATACCTCCACTTTGGTTTTAGAAGCATATATTTCTCTGTACAGCCTATGGTCACATTCACTCGGGAATATACCAACGCAGCTCCTAAAAGAAACGTGTTTCTAACTCGCTGAATCTAAACATAGATTCAACTCTCTTAGGTGAACGAAGACACAGCAGAGCAGTTTCAAGGAAACATTTCTCCTGAGTTTTAGACGAACTCTTACTGCTGTTTCGTACGTATGCCGGTATTGGGCTGGAAATGCCAGTTTTGGGATTCTGCACAGAAAGGGTTTGCAAACTGCTGAATCCACACATGAGTTTAACTCTGTCAGTTGAATGCACACATTGACAACCATTCAGTTAGACGGCTCCGTTTTGGTTTTAGAAGCAGATGTTACTCTGTTCACCTTATGGTCCCATTCATTCGGGAATATCCCAACGCAGCTCCTAGGAAAATCGTGTTTCTAACTCGCTGAATCTAAACATAGGTCAACTCTCTTAGGTGAGAGACCGCACAGCAAAGCAGTTTTAAAGAAACGTTTCTCCTGAGTTGTAGACGAAGTCTTACTGCTGTTTCGTACATATGCCGGTATTGGGCTACAAATGCCAGTTTTGGGATTCTGCACAGAACTCGGATGAAGATTGCTGAATCAACACATGAGTTTAACTCTCTCAGTTGAATGCACAGATTGACAACCATTCAGTTAGATAGCTCCGTTTTGGTTTTAGAAGCAGATATTTCTCCCTACAGTCTATGGTCGCATTCACTCGGGAATATCCCAACGCAGCTCCTAGAAGAAACGTGTTTCTAACTCGCTGAATCTAAACATAGATTCAACACTCTTTGTTGAACGAACGCACTGCAGAGCAGTTTCAAGAAAACGTTTCTCCTGAGTTTTAGACGAAGTCTTACTGCTCTTTCGTACATATGCCGGTATTGGGCTGGAAATGCCAGTTTTGGGATTCTGCATAGAAAGTGATTGCAAACTGCTGAATCCACAGATGAGTCTACCTCTGTCAGTTGAATGCACACATTGACAACCGTTCAGTTAGATAGCTCCCTTTCCATTTTAAAAGTAGATATTTCTCTGTACAGCCTATGGTCCCATTCACTCGGGAATATCCCAACGCAGCTCCTAGAAGAAAAGTATTACTAACTCGCTGAATCTAAACATTGATTCAACTCTCTTAGCGGAACGAACGCACAGCAGAGCAGTTTCAAGGAAACGTTTCTCCTGAGTTTTAGACGATGTCTTACTGTGGTTTCGTATATATGCTGGTATTGGGCTGGAAATGCCGGTTTTGGGATTCTGCACAGAAAGATTTTGCAAACTGCTGAATCCACACATGAGTTTAACTCTGTCAGCTGAATGCAAAAATTGACAGTCATTCAGTTAGATAGCTCCGTTTTGGTTTTAGAAGCAGATATTTCTCTGTACGGCCCTGAGTCCCATTCACTCGGGAATAACCCAACGCAGCTCCTAGAATAAACGTGTTTCCAACTCGCTGAATCTAAACATAGATTGAACTCTCTTAGGTGAACGAATGCACAGAAGATCAGTTTCAAGGAAACGTTTCTCCTGAGTTTTAGACGAAGTCTTACTGCTCTTTTGTACATATGCCGGTATTGGGCTGGAAATGACAGCCTTGGGATTCTGCACAGAAAGTGTTTGCAAACTGCTGAATCCACACATGAGTTTACCTCTGTCATTTGAATGCACACATTGACAACCATTCATTTAGATAGCTCCCTTTTCATTTTAGAAGCAGATATTTCTCTCTACAGACTATGGTCCCATTCACTCGGGAATATCCTAACGCAACTCCTAGAAGAAACGTGTTTCTAACTCGCTGAATCGAAACATACATTCAACTCTCTTAGGTGAACGAACGCACAGCAGAGCAGTTTCAAGGGAACCTTTCTCTTAAGTTTTAGACGAACCCTTGCTGCTGTTTTACACAAATGCCGGTATTGGGCTGGAAATGCCGATTTTGGGATTCTGCAGAGAAAGGGTTTGGAAACTGCTGAATCCACACATGAGTTTAACTCTGTCAGTTGAATGCACACATTGACAACCATTCAGTTAGATGGCTCCGTTTTGGTTTTAGAAGCAGATATTTCTCTGTACAAACTATGGTCCCATTTACTCGGGAATATCCCAACGCAGCTCCTAGAATAAACCTGTCTCTAACTCGCTGAATCTAAACATAGTTTCAACTCTCTTAGGTGAACGAACGCACAGAAGGTCAGTTTCAATGAAACGTTTCTCCTGAGTTTTACACGAAGTCTTACTGCTGTTTCGTATATGTGCCGGTATTGGGCTGGAAATGCCAGTTTTGGGATTCTGCACAGAAAGGGTATGCAAACTTCTGAATCCACACATGAGTTTAACTCTGTCATTTGAATGCACATATTGACAACCATTCAGTTAGATGGCTCCGTTTTGGTTTTAGAAGCAGATGTTACTCTGTTCACCTTATGGTCCCATTCATTCGGGAATATCCCAACGCAGCTCCTAGGAAAATCGTGTTTCTAACTCGCTGAATCTAAACATAGGTCAACTCTCTTAGGTGAGCGACCGCACAGCAAAGCAGTTTTAAAGAAACGTTTCTCCTGAGTTGTAGACGAAGTCTTACTTCTGTTTCGTACATATGCCGGTATTGGGCTACAAATGCCAGTTTTGGGATTCTGCACAGAACTCGGATGAAAATTGCTGAATCAACACATGAGTTTAACTCTCTCAGTTGAATGCACAGATTGACAACCATTCAGTTAGACAGCTCCGTTTTGGTTTTAGAAGCAGATATTTCTCCCTACAGTCTGTGGTCGCATTCACTCGGGAATATCCCAACGCAGCTCCTAGAAGAAACGTGTTTCTAACTCGCTGAATCTAAACATAGATTCAACTCTCTTTGTTGAACGAACGCACTGCAGAGCAGTTTCAAGGAAACGTTTCTCCTGAGTTTTACACGAAGTCTTACTGCTGTTTCGTACATATGCCAGTATTGGGCTGGAAATGCCAGTTTTGGGATTCTGCACAGAATGCGTTTGCAAACTGCTGAATCCACACATGAGTTTAACTCTGTGAGGGGAATGCACACATTGACAACTATTCAGTTAGATAACTCCGTTTTGGTTTAGAAGCAGATATTTCCCTGTACAGCCCTGAGTCCCATTCACTCGGGAATATCCCAACGCAGCTCCTAGAAGAAACGTGCTTCTAATTCGCTTAACCTAAACATAGATTCAGCTCTCTTAGGTGAACGAACGCACAGCAGAGCAGTTTCAAGGAAACGTTTCTGCTCAGTTTTAGACGAAATCTTACTGCTGTTTCGTACATATGCCGGTATTGGGCTGGAAATGCCAGTTTTGGGATTCTGCAAAGAAAGTGTTTGCAAACTGCTGAATCCACACATGAGTTTAACGCTGTGAGTTGAATGCACACATTGAAAACTATTCAGTTAGATACCTCCGTTTTGGTTTTAGAAGCAGATATTTCTCTGTACAGCCTTGAGTCCCTTTCACTCGGGAATATCCCAACGCAGCTCCTAGAAGAAACGTGTTTCTAACTCGCTGAATCTAAACATAGATTCAACTCTCTTAGGTTAACGAACGCACAGCAGAGCAGTTTCAAGGAAACCTTTCTCCTAATTTTAAGACGAAGCCTTACTGCTGTTTTACACAAATGCCGGTATTGGGCTGGAAATGCCGGTTTTTGGATTCTGCACAGAAAGGGTTTGCAAACTGCTGAATCCACACATGAGTTTAACTCTGTCAGTTGAATGCACACATTGACAACCATTCAGTTAGATAGCTCCGTTTTGGTTTTAGAAGCAGATATTTCTCTGTACCACCTGTGGTCCCATTCACTCGGGAATATCGCAACGCAGCTCCTAGAATAAACGTGTTTCTAACTCGCTGAATCTAAACATAGATTAAACTGTCTTAGGTGAACGAACACACAACAGAGCAGTTTCAAGGAAAACTTTCTCCGGAGTTTTAGACGAAGCCCTACTGCTGTTTTGCACACATGCTGGTATTGGGCAGGAAATGCCGGATTTGGGATTCTGCACAGAAAGGGTTTGCAAACTGCTGAATCCACACATGAGTTTACACTCTGTCAGTTGAATGCACACGTTGACAACCATTCAGTTAGATAGCTCCGTTTTGGTTTTAGAAGCAAATATTTCTCTGTACAACCTATGGTCCCATTCACTCAGGGAATATCCCAACGCAGCTCCTAGAGTAAACGTGTTTCTAACTCGCTGAATCTAAACATAGATTCAACTCTCTTAGGCGAAAGAACACACCGAAGATCAGTTTCGCGCAAACGTTTCTCCTGAATTTTACACGAAGGCTTACTGCTGTTTCGTACATATGCCGGTTTTGGGCTAGAAATGCCAATTTTTAGACTCTGGACAGAAAGGGTTTGCAAACTGCTGAATCCACACATGAGTTTACCTCTGTCAGTTGAATGCACAAATTGACAGTCATTCAGTTAGATAGCTCCGTTTTGGTTTTAGAAGCAGATATTTCTCTGTACAGCCCTGAGTCCCATTTACTCGGGAATATCCCAACGCAGCTCCTAGAAGAAACGTGCTTCTAATTCGCTGAATCTAAACATAGATTCAACTCTCGTAGGTGAACGAACGCACAGCAGAGGAGTTTCAAGGAAACCTTTCTCCTAAGTTTAAGACGAAGCCTTACTGCTGTTTTGCACAAACGCCGGTATTGGGCTGGAAATGCCGGATTTGGGATTCTGCACAGAAAGTGTTTGCAAACTGCTGAATCCACACATGAGTTTAACGCTGTGAGTCAAATGCACACATTGACAACTATTCCGTTAGATAACTTGTATTGGTTTTAGAAGCAGATATTTCTCTGTACAGCCAATGGTCCAATTCTCTCGGGAATATCCCAACGCAGCTCCTAGAAGAAACGTGTTTCTAACTCGCTGAATCTAAACATAGAATCAACTCTCTTCGGTGAACGAACGGACAGCAGAGGAGTTTCAAGGAAACGTTTCTGCTCAGTTTTAGACGAAGTCTTACTGCTGTTTCGTACATATGCCGGTATTTGGCTGGAAATGCCAGTTTTGGAATTCTGCACAGAATGTGTTTGCAAACTGCTGAATCCACACATTAGTTTAACGCTGTGAGTTGAATGCACACATTGACAACAATTCAGTTAGATACCTCCGTTTTGGTTTTAGAAGCAGATATTTCTCTGTACAGCCCTGAGTCCCATTCACTCGGGAATATACCAACGCAGCTCCTAGAAGAAACGTGTTTCTAACTCGCTGAATCTAAACATAGATTCAACTCTCTTAGGTGAACGAAGACACAGCAGAGCAGTTTCAAGGAAACATTTCTCCTGAGTTTTAGACGAACTCTTACTGCTGTTTCGTACATATGCCGGTATTGGGCTGGAAATGCCAGTTTTGGGATTCTGCACAGAAAGGGTTTGCAAACTGCTGAATCCACACATGAGTTTAACTCTGTCAGTTGAATGCACACATTGACAACCATTCAGTTAGATGGCTCCGTTTTGGTTTTAGAAGCAGATATTACTCTGTTCACCTTATGGTCCCATTCATTCGGGAATATCCCAACGCAGCTCCTAGGAAAATCGTGTTTCTAACTCGCTGAATCTAAACATAGGTCAACTCTCTTAGGTGAGCGACCGCACAGCAAAGCAGTTTTAAAGAAACGTTTCTCCTGAGTTTTAGACGAAGTCTTACTGCTGTTTCGTACATATGCCGGTATTGGGCTAGAAATGCCAGTTTTGGGATTCTGCACAGAACTCGGATGAAAATTGCTGAATCAACACCTGAGTTTAACTCTCTCAGTTGAATGCACAGATTGACAACCATTCAGTTAGATAGCTCCGTTTTGGTTTTAGAAGCAGATATTTCTCCCTACAGTCTATGGTCGCATTCACTCGGGAATATCCCAACGCAGCTCCTAGAAGAAACGTGTTTCTAACTCGCTGAATCTAAACATAGATTCAACTCTCTTTGTTGAACGAACGCACTGCAGAGCAGTTTCAAGGAAACGTTTCTCCTGAGTTTTAGACGAAGTCTTACTGCTCTTTCGTACATATGCCGGTATTGGGCTGGAAATGCCAGTTTGGGGATTCTGCATAGAAAGTGATTGCAAACTGCTGAATCCACAGATGAGTCTACCTCTGTCAGTTGAATGCACACATTGACAACCGTTCAGTTAGATAGCTCCCTTTCCATTTTAAAAGTAGATATTTCTCTGTACAGCCTATGGTCCCATTCACTCGGGAATATCCCAACGCAGCTCCTAGAAGAAAAGTATTACTAACTCGCTGAATCTAAACATTGATTCAACTCTCTTAGCGGAATGAACGCACAGCAGAGCAGTTTCAAGGAAACGTTTCTCCTGAGTTTTAGACGATGTCTTACTGTGGTTTCGTATATATGCTGGTATTGGGCTGGAAATGCCGGTTTTGGGATTCTGCACAGAAAGATTTTGCAAACTGCTGAATCCACACATGAGTTTAACTCTGTCAGTTGAATGCAAAAATTGACAGTCATTCAGTTAGATAGCTCCGTTTTGGTTTTAGAAGCAGATATTTCTCTGTACGGCCCTGAGTCCCATTCACTCGGGAATAACCCAACGCAGCTCCTAGAATAAACGTGTTTCCAACTCGCTGAATCTAAACAAAGATTGAACTCTCTTAGGTGAACGAACGCACAGAAGATCAGTTTCAAGGAAACGTTTCTCCTGAGTTTTAGACGAAGTCTTACTGCTCTTTTGTACATATGCCGGTATTGGGCTGGAAATGACAGCCTTGGGATTCTGCACAGAAAGTGTTTGCAAACTGCTGAATCCACACATGAGTTTAACTCTGTCATTTGAATGCACACATTGACAACCATTCAGTTAGATAGCTCCCTTTTCATTTTAGAAGCAGATATTTCTCTCTACAGACTATGGTCCCATTCACTCGGGAATATCCTAACGCAACTCCTAGAAGAAACGTGTTTCTAACTCGCTGAATCGAAACATACATTCAACTCTCTTAGGTGAACGAACGCACAGCAGAGCAGTTTCAAGGAAACCTTTCTCTTAAGTTTTAGACGAACCCTTACAGCTGTTTTACACAAATGCCGGTATTGGGCTGGAAATGCCGATTTTGGGATTCTGCAGAGAAAGGGTTTGGAAACTGCTGAATCCACACATGAGTTTAACTCTGTCAGTTGAATGCACACATTGACAACCATTCAGTTAGATGGCTCCGTTTTGGTTTTAGAAGCAGATATTTCTCTGTACAAACTATGGTCCCATTTACTCGGGAATATCCCAACGCAGCTCCTAGAATAAACCTGTCTCTAACTCGCTGAATCTAAACATAGTTTCAACTCTCTTAGGTGAACGAACGCACAGAAGGTCAGTTTCAATGAAACGTTTCTCCTGAGTTTTACACGAAGTCTTACTGCTGTTTTGTACATATGCCGGTATTGGGCTGGAAATGCCAGTTTTGGGATTCTGCACAGAAAGGGTATGCAAACTGCTGAATCCACACATGAGTTTAACTCTGTCATTTGAATGCACATATTGACAACCATTCAGTAAGATGGCTCCGTTTTGGTTTTAGAAGCAGATAATTCTCTGTAAAGCTTATGGTCCCTTTCACTCGGGAATATACCAACACAGCTCCTAGAAAAAACGTGTTTCTAACTCGCTGAATCTAAACATAGGTCTACTCTTTAGGTAAACGAATGCAGAGCAAAGCAGTTTCATTGAAACGTTTCTCCTGCATTTTAGACGAAGTCTTACTGCTGTTTCGTACGTATGCCTGTATTGGGCTGGAAATGCCAGTTTTGGGATTCTGCACAGAAAGTGTTTTCAAACTGCTGAATCCACACATGAGTTTAACGCTGTGAGTCAAATGCCCACATTGTCAACTATTCCGTTAGATACCTCCGTTTTGGTTTTAGAAGCAGATATTTCTCTGTACAGCCCTGATTCCCATTCACTCGGGAATATCCCAACGCAGCTCCTAGAAGAAGCGTGTTTCTAACTCACTGAATCTAAACATAGATTCAACTCACTTAGGTAAACGAAGACACAGCAGAGCACTTTCAAGGAAACGTTTCTCCTGAGTTTTAGGCGAAGTCTTACTGCTGTTTCGTACATATGCCGGTATTGGGCTGGAAATGCCAGTTTTGGGATTCTGCACAGAATGTGTTTGCAAACTGCTGAATCCACACACTGGTTTAAGGCTGTGAGTTGAATGCACACATTGACAACAATTCAGTTAGATACCTCCGTTTTGGTTTTAGAAGCAGATATTTCTCTGTACAGCCTATGGTCACATTCACTCGGGAATATTCCAACGCAGCTCCTAGAAGAAACGTGTTTCTAACTCCCTGAATCTAAACATAGATTCAACTCTCTTAGGTGAACGAAGACACAGCAGAGCAGTTTCAAGGAAAAGTTTCTCCTGAGTTTTACACGAAGTCTTACTGCTGTTTCGTACATATGCCAGTATTGGGCTGCAAATGCCAGTTTTGGGATTCTGCACAGAATGCGTTTGCAAACTGCTGAATCCACACATGAGTTTAACTCTGTGAGGGGAATGCACACATTGAAAACTATTCAGTTAGATGCCTCCGTTTTGGTTTTAGAAGCAGATATTTCTCTGTACAGCCTTGAGTCCCATTCACTCGGGAATATCCCAACGCAGCTCCTAGAAGAAACGTGTTTCTAACTCGCTGAATCTAAACATAGATTCAACTCTCTTAGGTTAACGAACGCACAGCAGAGCAGTTTCAAGGAAACCTTTCTCCTAATTTTAAGACGAAGCCTTACAGCTGTTTTACACAAATGCCAGTATTGGGCTGGAAATGCCGGTTTTGGGATTCTGCACAAAAAGGTTTTGCAAACTGCTGAATCCACACATGAGTTTAACTCTGTCAGTTGAATGCACACATTGACAACCATTCAGTTAGATAGCTCCGTTTTGGTTTTAGAAGCAGATATTTCTCTGTACCACCTGTGGTCCCATTCACTCGGGAATATCGCAACGCAGCTCCTAGAATAAACGTGTTTCTAACTCGCTGAATCTAAACATAGATTAAACTCTCTTAGGTGAACGAACACACAACAGAGCAATTTCAAGGAAAACTTTCTCCGGAGTTTTAGACGAAGCCCTACTGCTGTTTTGCACAAATGCTGGTATTGGGCAGGAAATGCCGGATTTGGGATTCTGCACAGAAAGGGTTTGCAAACTGCTGAATCCACACATGAGTTTACACTCTGTCAGTTGAATGCACACGTTGACAACCATTCAGTTAGATAGCTCCGTTTTGGTTTTAGAAGCAAATATTTCTCTGTACAACCTATGGTCCCATTCACTCAGGGAATATCCCAACGCAGCTCCTAGAGTAAACGTGTTTCTAACTCGCTGAATCTAAACATAGATTCAACTCTCTTAGGGGAAAGAACACACCGAAGATCAGTTTCGCGCAAACGTTTCTCCTGAATTTTACACGAAGTCTTACTGCTGTTTCGTACATATGCCGGTTTTGGGCTAGAAATGCCAATTTTTAGATTCTGGACAGAAAGGGTTTGCAAACTGCTGAATCCACACATGAGTTTACCTCTGTCAGTTGAATGCACAAATTGACAGTCATTCAGTTAGATAGCTCCGTTTTGGTTTTAGAAGCAGATATTTCTCTGTACAGCCCTGAGTCCCATTTACTCGGGAATATCCCAACGCAGCTCCTAGAAGAAACGTGTTTCTAATTCACTGAATCTAAACATAGATTCAACTCTCGTAGGTGAACGAACGCACAGCAGAGGAGTTTCAAGGAAACCTTTCTCCTAAGTTTAAGACGAAGCCTTACTGCTGTTTTGCACAAATGCCGGTATTGGGCTGGAAATGCCGGATTTGGGATTCTGCACAGAAAGTGTTTGCAAACTGCTGAATCCACACATGAGTTTAACGCTGTGAGTCAAATGCACACATTGACAACTATTCCGTTAGATAACTTATATTGGTTTTAGAAGCAGATATTTCTCTGTACAGCCAATGGTCCAATTCTCTCGGGAATATCCCAACGCAGCTCCTAGAAGAAACGTGTTTCTAACTCGCTGAATCTAAACATAGAATCAACTCTCTTAGGTGAACGAACGGACAGCAGAGCAGTTTCAAGGAAACGTTTCTGCTCAGTTTTAGACGAAGTCTTACTGCTGTTTCGTACATATGCCGGTATTTGGCTGGAAATGCCAGTTTTGGAATTCTGCACAGAATGTGTTTGCTAACTGCTGAATCCACACATTAGTTTAACGCTGTGAGTTGAATGCACACATTGACAACAATTCAGTTAGATACCTCCGTTTTGGTTTTAGAAGCAGATATTTCTCTGTACAGCCCTGAGTCCCATTCACTCGGGAATATACCAACGCAGCTCCTAGAAGAAACGTGTTTCTAACTCGCTGAATCTAAACATAGATTCAACTCTCTTAGGTGAACGAAGACACAGCAGAGCAGTTTCAAGGAAACATTTCTCCTGAGTTTTAGACGAACTCTTACTGCTGTTTCGTACATATGCCGGTATTGGGCTGGAAATGCCAGTTTTGGGATTCTGCACAGAAAGGGTTTGCAAACTGCTGAATCCACACATGAGTTTAACTCTGTCAGTTGAATGCACACATTGACAACCATTCAGTTAGATGGCTCCGTTTTGGTTTTAGAAGCAGATATTACTCTGTTCACCTTATGGTCCCATTCATTCGGGAATATCCCAACGCAGCTCCTAGGAAAATCGTGTTTCTAACTCGCTGAATCTAAACATAGGTCAACTCTCTTAGGTGAGCGACCGCACAGCAAAGCAGTTTTAAAGAAACGTTTCTCCTGAGTTTTAGACGAAGTCTTACTGCTGTTTCGTACATATGCCGGTATTGGGCTAGAAATGCCAGTTTTGGGATTCTGCACAGAACTCGGATGAAAATTGCTGAATCAACACCTGAGTTTAACTCTCTCAGTTGAATGCACAGATTGACAACCATTCAGTTAGATAGCTCCGTTTTGGTTTTAGAAGCAGATATTTCTCCCTACAGTCTATGGTCGCATTCACTCGGGAATATCCCAACGCAGCTCCTAGAAGAAACGTGTTTCTAACTCGCTGAATCTAAACATAGATTCAACTCTCTTTGTTGAACGAACGCACTGCAGAGCAGTTTCAAGGAAACGTTTCTCCTGAGTTTTAGACGAAGTCTTACTGCTCTTTCGTACATATGCCGGTATTGGGCTGGAAATGCCAGTTTGGGGATTCTGCATAGAAAGTGATTGCAAACTGCTGAATCCACAGCTGAGTCTACCTCTGTCAGTTGAATGCACACATTGACAACCGTTCAGTTAGATAGCTCCCTTTCCATTTTAAAAGTAGATATTTCTCTGTACAGCCTATGGTCCCATTCACTCGGGAATATCCCAACGCAGCTCCTAGAAGAAAAGTATTACTAACTCGCTGAATCTAAACATTGATTCAACTCTCTTAGCGGAACGAACGCACAGCAGAGCAGTTTCAAGGAAACGTTTCTCCTGAGTTTTAGACGATGTCTTACTGTGGTTTCGTATATATGCTGGTATTGGGCTGGAAATGCCGGTTTTGGGATTCTGCACAGAAAGATTTTGCAAACTGCTGAATCCACACATGAGTTTAACTCTGTCAGTTGAATGCAAAAATTGACAGTCATTCAGTTAGATAGCTCCGTTTTGGTTTTAGAAGCAGATATTTCTCTGTACGGCCCTGAGTCCCATTCACTCGGGAATAACCCAACGCAGCTCCTAGAATAAACGTGTTTCCAACTCGCTGAATCTAAACATAGATTGAACTCTCTTAGGTGAACGAACGCACAGAAGATCAGTTTCAAGGAAACGTTTCTCCTGAGTTTTAGACGAAGTCTTACTGCTCTTTTGTACATATGCCGGTATTGGGCTGGAAATGACAGCCTTGGGATTCTGCACAGAAAGTGTTTGCAAACTGCTGAAACCACACATGAGTTTAACTCTGTCATTTGAATGCACACATTGACAACCATTCAGTTAGATAGCTCCCTTTTCATTTTAGAAGCAGATATTTCTCTCTACAGACTATGGTCCCATTCACTCGGGAATATCCTAACGCAACTCCTAGAAGAAACGTGTTTCTAACTCGCTGAATCTAAACATACATTCAACTCTCTTAGGTGAACGAACGCACAGCAGAGCAGTTTCAAGGAAACCTTTCTCTTAAGTTTTAGAAGAACCCTTACTGCTGTTTTACACAAATGCCGGTATTGGGCTGGAAATGCCGATTTTGGGATTCTGCAGAGAAAGGGTTTGGAAACTGCTGAATCCACACATGAGTTTCACGCTGTGAGTTGAATGCACACATTGACAACTATCAGTTAGATACCTCCATTTTGGTTTTAGAAGCACATATTTCTCTGTACAGCCTATGGTCCCATTCACTCGGGAATATCCAAATGCAGCTCCTAGAAGAAACGTGTTTGTAACTCGCTGAATCTAAACATAGATTCAACTCTCTTAGGTGAACGAACGCACAGCAGAGCAGTTTCAAGGAAATGTTTCTCCTGAGTATCAAACGAAGTCTTTCTGCTGTTTCGTACATAGGCCGGTATTGTGCTGGAATTGCCAGTTTTGGGATTCTGCACAGAAAGGGTTTGCAAACTGCTGAATCCACACATGAGTATATCTCTGCCAGTTGAATGTACACATTGATAACCATTCAGTTAGATAGCTCCCTTTACGTTTTAGAAGCAGATGTTTCTCTGTACAGCCTATGGTCCCATTCACTCGGGAATATCCCAACGCAGCTCCTAGAAGAAACGTGTTTCTAACTCGCTGAATCTAAACATTGATTCAACTCTCCTAGGTGAACGAACGCACAGCAGAACCGTTTCAAGGAAACGTTTCTAATGAGTTTTAGACGAAGTCTTACTGCTGTTTCGTACATATGCCAGTATTGAGCTGGAAATGCCAGTTTTGGGATTTTGCACAGAAAGTGTTTGCACACTGCTGAATCCACACATGAGTTTATCTCTGTCAGTTGAATGCGCACATTGACAACCATTCAGTTAGATAGCTCCGTTTTGGTTTAAGAAGCCGATTTTTCTCTGTACAGCCTATAGTCCCATTCACTCGGGAATATCCCAAGGCAGCTTCTAGAGGAAACGTGCTTCTAACTCGCTGAATATAAACATAGATTCAACTCTCTTAGGTGATCGAAGGCACAGCAGAGCAGTTTCAAGGAAACGTTTCTCCTGAGCTTAATACGAACTCTTAGTGCTTTTTCGTACATATGCCAGTATTGGGCTGGAAATGCCAGTTTTGGGATTCTGCACAGAAAGGGTTTGCAAACTGCTGATTCCACGAATGAGTTTTTCTCTGTCAGTAGAATGCACACATTGACAACCATTCAGTTAGATAGCTCCGTTTTGGTTTCAGAAGCAGATATTTCTCTGTACAGACTATGGTCCCATTCACTCAGGAGTATCCCAATGCAGCTCCTAGAAGAAACGTGTTTCTAACTCGCTGAATCTTAATGTAGATTCAACTTTCTTAGGTGAACTAATACACAGCAGAGCAGTTTCAAGGAAACATTTCTCCTGAGGTTTATACGTAGTTTTACTGCTGTTTCGTACATATGCCGTTATTGGGCTGCAAATGCCAGTTTTGGGATTCTCCCCAGAAAGGGTTTGGATACTGCTGAATCTGCAGATGAGTTTACCTCTGTCAGTTGAATGCACACATTGAAAACCATTCAGTTAGATAGCTCCGTTTTGGTTTTAGAAGGAGATATTTCTCTGTACAACCTATGGTCCCATTCACATGGGAATATCCCAACGCAGCTCCTAGAAGAAACGTGTTTCTAACTCGCTGAATCTAAACATAGATTCAACTCTCTTTGTTTAACGAACGCACTGCAGAGCAGTTTCAAGGAATCGTTTCTCCTGAGTTTTAGACGAAGTCTTACTGCTCTTTCGTACATATGCCGGTATTGGGCTGGAAATACCAGGTTTTGGATTCTGCATAGAAAGTGATTGCAAACTGCTGAGTCCACAGATGAGTCTACCTCTGTCAGTTGAATGCACACATTGACAACCGTTCAGTTAGATAGCTCCCTTTCCATTTTAAAAGTAGATATTTCTCTGTACAGCCTATGGTCCCATTCACTCGGGAATATCCCAACGCAGCTCCTAGAAGAAAAGTATTCCTAACTCGCTGAATCTAAACATTGATTCAACTCTCTTAGCGGAACGAACGCACAGCAGAGCAGTTTCAAGGAAACCTTTCTCCTGAGTTTTAGACGATGTCTTTCTGTGGTTTCGTATATATGCTGGTATTGGGCTGGAAATGCCGGTTTTGGGATTCTGCACAGAAAGATTTTGCAAACTGCTGAATCCACACATGAGTTTAACTCTGTCAGTTGAATGCACACATTGACAACCATTCAGTTAGATAGTTCCGTTTTGGATTTAGAAGCAGATATTTCTCTGTACAGCCTATGGCCGCATTCACTCGGGAATATCCCAATGCAGCTCCTGAAATAAACGTGTTTCTAACTCGCTGAATCTAAACATAGATTAAACTCTATTAGGTGAAGGATCGCACAGCAGAGCGGTTTCAAGGAAACGTTTCTCCTCGGTTTTAGACGAAGTCGTGCTGCTCTTTCGTACATATGCCGGTAATGGGCTGGAAATGCAAGTTTTGGGATTCTGCACAGAAAGGGTTTGCAAACTGCTGAATCCACACATGAGTTTAACTCTGTCACCTGAATGCACTCATTGACAACCATTCAGTTAGATAGCTCCCTTTTCGTTTTAGAAGCAGATATTTCTCTGTGCAGCCTATGGTCCCATTCACTCGGGAATATCCCAACGCAGCTCCTAGAAGAAACGTGTTTCTAACTCGCTGAATCTAAACATAGATTCAACTCTCTTAGGTGAACGAACACACAGAAGATCAGTTACAAGGAAACGTTTCTCCTGAGTTTTAGACGAAGTCTTACTGTGGTTTCGTATATATGCCTGTATTGGGCTGGAAATGCCGGTTTTGGGATTCTGCGCAGAAAGGGTTTGCAAACTGCTGAATCCACACATGAGTTTAACTCTGTGAGTTGAATGCACACATTGACAATTATTCAGTTAGATACCTCCGTTTTGGTTTTAGAAGCAGATATTTCTCTGTACACCCTCTGGTCCCATTCACTCGGGAATATCCCAACGGAGCTCCTAGAAGAAACGTGTTTGTAACTCGCTGAATCTAAATGTAGATTCAACTCTCTTAGGTGAACGAACACACAGAAGATCAGTTCCAAGGAAACGTTCCTCCTGAGTTTTAGACGAAGTCTTACTGCTGTTTCGTACATATGCCGGTATTGGGCTGGGAATGCCAGTTTTGGGATTCTGCACAGAAAGGGTTTGCAAACTGCTGAATCCGCACATGAGTTTGTCTCTGCCAGTTGAATGCACTCATTGACATCAATTCAGTTAGATAGCTCCCTTTTCGTTTTAGAAGCAGACATTTCTCTGTACGGCCTATGTTCCCATTCACTCGGGAATATCCCAACGCAGCTCCTAGAAGAAACGTGTTACTAACTCGCTGAATCTAAACATTACTTCAACTCTCTTAGGGGAACGAACGCACAGCAGAGCAGTTTCAAGGAAACGTTTCTCCTGAGTTTTAGATGATGTCTTACTGTGGTGTCGTACATATGCTGGTATTGGGCTGGAAATTCCGGTTTGGTGATTATGCACAGAAAGGGTTTACAAACTGCTGAATCCACACATGAGTTTCACTCTGTCAGTTGAATGCACACATTGACAACCATTAAGTTAGATAGCTCCGTTTTGGTTTTAGAAGCAGATATTTCTCTGCAAAGCCTATGGTCCCATTCTCTCGGGAATATCCCAACGCAACTCCAAGAAAAAACGTGTTTCTAACACGCTGAATCTAAACATAGATTCAACTCTCTTAGGTGAACGAACACACAGAAGATCAGTTTCAAGGAAACCTTTCTCCTGAGTTTTAGACAAAGTCTTACTGCTGTTTCGTTCATATGCCATTATTGGGCTAGAAATGCCAGTTTTGGGATTCTGCACAGAAAGGGTTTGCAAACTGCTAAATCCACACATGAGTTTAACTCTGTCGTTGAATGCACAAATTGACAGTCATTCAGTTAGATACCTCCGTTTTGGTTTTAGAAGCAGATATTTCTCTGTATAGACCTGAGTCCCATTCACTCGGGAATATCAAAACGCAGCTCCAAGAAGACACGTGTTTCTAACTCGCTGAATCTAAACATAGATTCATCTTTCTTAGGTAAAGGATCGTACAGCAGAACAGTTTCAAGAAAACGTTTCTCCTGAGTTTTAGACGAAGTCTTACTGCTGTTTCATACATATGCCGGTATTGGGCAGGAAATGCCAGTTTTGGGATTCTGCACAGAACAGGGTTGAAAATTGCTGAATCGACACATGAGATTAACTCTGTCAGTTGAATGCACACATTGACAACCATTCAGTTAGATGGCTCCGTTTTGGTTTTAGAAGCAGATATTTCTCTGTACGGCCTATGTTCCCATTCACTCGGGAATGTCCCAACGCAGCTCCTAGAAAAAACGTGTTACTAACTCGCTGAATCTAAACATTAATTCAACTCTCTTAGGGGAACGAACGCACAGCAGAGCAGTTTCAAGGAAACGTTTCTTCTGAGTTTTAGACGAAGTCTTACTGCTGTTTCGTACATATGCCGGTATTGGGCAGGAAATGCCAGTTTTGGGATTCTGCACAGAACAGGGTTGAAAATTCCTGAATCGACACATGAGTTTAACTCTGTCAGTTGAATGCACACGTTGACAACCATTCAGTTAGATAGCTCCGTTTTGGTTTTCGAAGCAGATATTTCTCTGTACAGTCTATGGTCGCATTCACTCGGGAATATCCCAACGCAGCTCCTAGAAGAAACGTGTTTCTAACTCGCTGAATCTAAACATAGATACATCTCTCTTAGCTGAACGAATGCACTGCCGAGCAGTTTCAAGGAAACGTTTCTCCTGAGTTTTGGACGAAGTCTTACTGCTGTTTCGTACATATGCCGGTATTGGGCTGGAAATGCCAGTTCTGGGATTCTGCACAGAAAGTGTTTGCAAACTGCTGAATCCAAACATGAGTTTAACTCTGTCAGCTGAATGCACAAATTGACAGTCATTCAGTTAGATAGCTCCATTTTGATTTTAGACGCAGATATTTCTCTGTACAGACAGGAGACCCATTCGCTCGGGAATATCAAAAAGCAGCTCCTTGAGGAAACGTGTTTCTAACTCGCTGAATGTAAACATAGATTCAACTCTCTTAGGTAAACGAACGTACAACAGAACAGTTTCAAGGAAACGTTTCTCCTGAGTTTTAGACGAAGTCCTACTGCTGTTACGTACATATGCCAGTTCTGGGCTGGAAATGCCAGTTTTGAGATTCTGCACAGAAAGTGTTTGAAAATTGCTGAATCGACACATGAGTTTAACTCTGTCAGTTGAATGCACACATTGACAACCATTCAGTTAGATAGCTCCGTTTTGGTTTTAGAGGCAGATATTTCTCTGTACAGCCTATGGTCCCTTTCACTCGGGAATATCCCAACGCAGCTCCTAGAAGAAACGTGTTTCTAACTCGCTGAATCTAAACATAGATTAAACTCTCTTAGGTGAACGATCGCACAGCAGAGCGGTTTCAAGGAAACGTTTCTCCTCAGTTTTAGCCAAAGTCTTACTGCTCTTTCGTACATATGCCGGATTTCGGCTGGAAATGCCAGTTTTGGGATTCTGCACAGTAAGGGTTTCCACCTGCTGAATCCACACATGAGTTTAACTCTGTCAGTGGAATGCACAAATTGACAGTCATTCAGTTAGATAGCTCCGTTTTCGTTTTAGAAGCAGATAATTCTCTGTGCAGCCCTGAGTGTCATTCACTCGGGAAAATCCCAACGCAGCTCCTAGAAGAAACGTGCTTCTAACTCGCTGAATCTAAACATGGATTCAACACTCTTAGGGGAACGAACGCGCAGCGGAGCAGTTTCAAGGAAACGTTTCTCCTCAGTTTTAGACGATGTCTTACTGCTGTTTTTTCATATACCAGTATTGGTCTGTAAAAGCCAGTTTTGGGATTCTGCACAAAAGTGTTTGCAAACTGCTTAATCGACACATGAGTTTAACTCTGTCAGTTGAATGCAAAAATTGACAGTCATTCAGTTAGATAGCTCCGTTTTGGTTTTAGAAGCAGATATTTCTCTGTACTGCCCTGAGTCCCCTTCACCCGGGAATAACCCAACGCAGCTCCTAGAATAAACGTGTTTCCAACTCGCTGAATCTAAACATAGATTGAACTCTCTTAGGTGAACGAATACACAGAAGATCAGTTTCAAGGAAACGTTTCTCCTGAGTTTTAGACGAAGTCTTACTGCTCTTTTGTACATATGCCGGTATTGGGCTGGAAATGACAGCCTTGGGATTCTACACAGAAAGTGTTTGCAAACTGCTGAATCCACACATGAGTTTAACTCTGTCATTTGAATGCACACATTGACAACCATTCAGTTAGATAGCTCCCTTTTCATTTTAGAAGCAGATATTTCTCTCTACAGACTATGGTCCCATTCACTCGGGAATATCCTAATGCAACTCCTAGAAGAAACGTGTTTCTAACTCGCTGAATCTAAACATACATTCAACTCTCTTAGGTGAACGAACGCACAGCAGAGCAGTTTCAAGGAAACCTTTCTCTTAAGTTTTAGAAGAACCCTTACTGCTGTTTTACACAAATGCCGGTATTGGGCTGGAAATGCCGATTTTGGGATTCTGCAGAGAAAGGGTTTGGAAACTGCTGAATCCACACATGAGTTTCACGCTGTGAGTTGAATGCACACATTGACAACTATCAGTTAGATACCTCCATTTTGGTTTTAGAAGCACATATTTCTCTGTACAGCCTATGGTCCCATTCACTCGGGAATATCCAAATGCAGCTCCTAGAAGAAACGTGTTTGTAACTCGCTGAATCTAAACATAGATTCAACTCTCTTAGGTGAACGAACGCACAGCAGAGCAGTTTCAAGGAAATGTTTCTCCTGAGTATCAAACGAAGTCTTTCTGCTGTTTCGTACATAGGCCGGTATTGTGCTGGAATTGCCAGTTTTGGGATTCTGCACAGAAAGGGTTTGCAAACTGCTGAATCCACACATGAGTATATCTCTGCCAGTTGAATGTACACATTGATAACCATTCAGTTAGATAGCTCCCTTTACGTTTTAGAAGCAGATGTTTCTCTGTACAGCCTATGGTCCCATTCACTCGGGAATATCCCAACGCAGCTCCTAGAAGAAACGTGTTTCTAACTCGCTGAATCTAAACATTGATTCAACTCTCCTAGGTGAACGAACGCACAGCAGAACCGTTTCAAGGAAACGTTTCTAATGAGTTTTAGACGAAGTCTTACTGCTGTTTCGTACATATGCCAGTATTGAGCTGGAAATGCCAGTTTTGGGATTTTGCACAGAAAGTGTTTGCACACTGCTGAATCCACACATGAGTTTATCTCTGTCAGTTGAATGCGCACATTGACAACCATTCAGTTAGATAGCTCCGTTTTGGTTTAAGAAGCCGATTTTTCTCTGTACAGCCTATAGTCCCATTCACTCGGGAATATCCCAAGGCAGCTTCTAGAGGAAACGTGCTTCTAACTCGCTGAATATAAACATAGATTCAACTCTCTTAGGTGATCGAAGGCACAGCAGAGCAGTTTCAAGGAAACGTTTCTCCTGAGCTTAATACGAACTCTTAGTGCTTTTTCGTACATATGCCAGTATTGGGCTGGAAATGCCAGTTTTGGGATTCTGCACAGAAAGGGTTTGCAAACTGCTGATTCCACGAATGAGTTTTTCTCTGTCAGTAGAATGCACACATTGACAACCATTCAGTTAGATAGCTCCGTTTTGGTTTCAGAAGCAGATATTTCTCTGTACAGACTATGGTCCCATTCACTCAGGAGTATCCCAATGCAGCTCCTAGAAGAAACGTGTTTCTAACTCGCTGAATCTTAATGTAGATTCAACTTTCTTAGGTGAACTAATACACAGCAGAGCAGTTTCAAGGAAACATTTCTCCTGAGGTTTATACGTAGTTTTACTGCTGTTTCGTACATATGCCGTTATTGGGCTGCAAATGCCAGTTTTGGGATTCTCCCCAGAAAGGGTTTGGATACTGCTGAATCTGCAGATGAGTTTACCTCTGTCAGTTGAATGCACACATTGAAAACCATTCAGTTAGATAGCTCCGTTTTGGTTTTAGAAGGAGATATTTCTCTGTACAACCTATGGTCCCATTCACATGGGAATATCCCAACGCAGCTCCTAGAAGAAACGTGTTTCTAACTCGCTGAATCTAAACATAGATTCAACACTCTTTGTTGAACGAACGCACTGCAGAGCAGTTTCAAGGAATCGTTTCTCCTGAGTTTTAGACGAAGTCTTACTGCTCTTTCGTACATATGCCGGTATTGGGCTGGAAATACCAGGTTTTGGATTCTGCATAGAAAGTGATTGCAAACTGCTGAGTCCACAGATGAGTCTACCTCTGTCAGTTGAATGCACACATTGACAACCGTTCAGTTAGATAGCTCCCTTTCCATTTTAAAAGTAGATATTTCTCTGTACAGCCTATGGTCCCATTCACTCGGGAATATCCCAACGCAGCTCCTAGAAGAAAAGTATTCCTAACTCGCTGAATCTAAACATTGATTCAACTCTCTTAGCGGAACGAACGCACAGCAGAGCAGTTTCAAGGAAACCTTTCTCCTGAGTTTTAGACGATGTCTTTCTGTGGTTTCGTATATATGCTGGTATTGGGCTGGAAATGCCGGTTTTGGGATTCTGCACAGAAAGATTTTGCAAACTGCTGAATCCACACATGAGTTTAACTCTGTCAGTTGAATGCACACATTGACAACCATTCAGTTAGATAGTTCCGTTTTGGATTTAGAAGCAGATATTTCTCTGTACAGCCTATGGCCGCATTCACTCGGGAATATCCCAATGCAGCTCCTGAAATAAACGTGTTTCTAACTCGCTGAATCTAAACATAGATTAAACTCTATTAGGTGAAGGATCGCACAGCAGAGCGGTTTCAAGGAAACGTTTCTCCTCGGTTTTAGACGAAGTCGTGCTGCTCTTTCGTACATATGCCGGTAATGGGCTGGAAATGCAAGTTTTGGGATTCTGCACAGAAAGGGTTTGCAAACTGCTGAATCCACACATGAGTTTAACTCTGTCACCTGAATGCACTCATTGACAACCATTCAGTTAGATAGCTCCCTTTTCGTTTTAGAAGCAGATATTTCTCTGTGCAGCCTATGGTCCCATTCACTCGGGAATATCCCAACGCAGCTCCTAGAAGAAACGTGTTTCTAACTCGCTGAATCTAAACGTAGATTCAACTCTCTTAGGTGAACGAACACACAGAAGATCAGTTCCAAGGAAACGTTCCTCCTGAGTTTTAGACGAAGTCTTACTGCTGTTTCGTACATATGCCGGTATTGGGCTGGGAATGCCAGTTTTGGGATTCTGCACAGAAAGGGTTTGCAAACTGCTGAATCCGCACATGAGTTTGTCTCTGCCAGTTGAATGCACTCATTGACATCAATTCAGTTAGATAGCTCCCTTTTCGTTTTAGAAGCAGACATTTCTCTGTACGGCCTATGTTCCCATTCACTCGGGAATATCCCAACGCAGCTCCTAGAAGAAACGTGTTACTAACTCGCTGAATCTAAACATTACTTCAACTCTCTTAGGGGAACGAACGCACAGCAGAGCAGTTTCAAGGAAACGTTTCTCCTGAGTTTTAGATGATGTCTTACTGTGGTGTCGTACATATGCTGGTATTGGGCTGGAAATTCCGGTTTGGTGATTATGCACAGAAAGGGTTTACAAACTGCTGAATCCACACATGAGTTTCACTCTGTCAGTTGAATGCACACGTTGACAACCATTAAGTTAGATAGCTCCGTTTTGGTTTTAGAAGCAGATATTTCTCTGCAAAGCCTATGGTCCCATTCTCTCGGGAATATCCCAACGCAACTCCAAGAAAAAACGTGTTTCTAACACGCTGAATCTAAACATAGATTCAACTCTCTTAGGTGAACGAACACACAGAAGATCAGTTTCAAGGAAACCTTTCTCCTGAGTTTTAGACAAAGTCTTACTGCTGTTTCGTTCATATGCCATTATTGGGCTAGAAATGCCAGTTTTGGGATTCTGCACAGAAAGGGTTTGCAAACTGCTAAATCCACACATGAGTTTAACTCTGTCGTTGAATGCACAAATTGACAGTCATTCAGTTAGATACCTCCGTTTTGGTTTTAGAAGCAGATATTTCTCTGTATAGACCTGAGTCCCATTCACTCGGGAATATCAAAACGCAGCTCCAAGAAGACACGTGTTTCTAACTCGCTGAATCTAAACATAGATTCATCTTTCTTAGGTAAAGGATCGTACAGCAGAACAGTTTCAAGAAAACGTTTCTCCTGAGTTTTAGACGAAGTCTTACTGCTGTTTCATACATATGCCGGTATTGGGCAGGAAATGCCAGTTTTGGGATTCTGCACAGAACAGGGTTGAAAATTGCTGAATCGACACATGAGATTAACTCTGTCAGTTGAATGCACACATTGACAACCATTCAGTTAGATGGCTCCGTTTTGGTTTTAGAAGCAGATATTTCTCTGTACGGCCTATGTTCCCATTCACTCGGGAATGTCCCAACGCAGCTCCTAGAAAAAACGTGTTACTAACTCGCTGAATCTAAACATTAATTCAACTCTCTTAGGGGAACGAACGCACAGCAGAGCAGTTTCAAGGAAACGTTTCTTCTGAGTTTTAGACGAAGTCTTACTGCTGTTTCGTACATATGCCGGTATTGGGCAGGAAATGCCAGTTTTGGGATTCTGCACAGAACAGGGTTGAAAATTCCTGAATCGACACATGAGTTTAACTCTGTCAGTTGAATGCACACGTTGACAACCATTCAGTTAGATAGCTCCGTTTTGGTTTTCGAAGCAGATATTTCTCTGTACAGTCTATGGTCGCATTCACTCGGGAATATCCCAACGCAGCTCCTAGAAGAAACGTGTTTCTAACTCGCTGAATCTAAACATAGATACATCTCTCTTAGCTGAACGAATGCACTGCCGAGCAGTTTCAAGGAAACGTTTCTCCTGAGTTTTGGACGAAGTCTTACTGCTGTTTCGTACATATGCCGGTATTGGGCTGGAAATGCCAGTTCTGGGATTCTGCACAGAAAGTGTTTGCAAACTGCTGAATCCAAACATGAGTTTAACTCTGTCAGCTGAATGCACAAATTGACAGTCATTCAGTTAGATAGCTCCATTTTGATTTTAGACGCAGATATTTCTCTGTACAGACAGGAGACCCATTCGCTCGGGAATATCAAAAAGCAGCTCCTTGAGGAAACGTGTTTCTAACTCGCTGAATGTAAACATAGATTCAACTCTCTTAGGTAAACGAACGTACAACAGAACAGTTTCAAGGAAACGTTTCTCCTGAGTTTTAGACGAAGTCTTACTGCTGTTACGTACATATGCCAGTTCTGGGCTGGAAATGCCAGTTTTGAGATTCTGCACAGAAAGTGTTTGAAAATTGCTGAATCGTCACATGAGTTTAACTCTGTCAGTTGAATGCACACATTGACAACCATTCAGTTAGATAGCTCCGTTTTGGTTTTAGAGGCAGATATTTCTCTCTACAGCCTATGGTCCCTTTCACTCGGGAATATCCCAACGCAGCTCCTAGAAGAAACGTGTTTCTAACTCGCTGAATCTAAACAGTACTTCAACTCTCTTAGCGGAACGAACGCACAGCAGAGCAGTTTCAAGGAAACGTTTCTCCTGAGTTTTAGATGATGTCTTACTGTGGTGTCGTACATATGCTGGTATTGGGCTGGAAATTCCGGTTTGGTGATTATGCACAGAAAGGGTTTACAAACTGCTGAATCCACACATGAGTTTCACTCTGTCAGTTGAATGCACACATTGACAACCATTAAGTTAGATAGCTCCGTTTTGGTTTTAGAAGCAGATATTTCTCTGCAAAGCCTATGGTCCCATTCTCTCGGGAATATCCCAACGCAACTCCAAGAAAAAACGTGTTTCTAACACGCTGAATCTAAACATAGATTCAACTCTCTTAGGTGAACGAACACACAGAAGATCAGTTTCAAGGAAACCTTTCTCCTGAGTTTTAGACAAAGTCTTACTGCTGTTTCGTTCATATGCCATTATTGGGCTAGAAATGCCAGTTTTGGGATTCTGCACAGAAAGGGTTTGCAAACTGCTAAATCCACACATGAGTTTAACTCTGTCGTTGAATGCACAAATTGACAGTCATTCAGTTAGATACCTCCGTTTTGGTTTTAGAAGCAGATATTTCTCTGTATAGACCTGAGTCCCATTCACTCGGGAATATCAAAACGCAGCTCCAAGAAGACACGTGTTTCTAACTCGCTGAATCTAAACATAGATTCATCTTTCTTAGGTAAAGGATCGTACAGCAGAACAGTTTCAAGAAAACGTTTCTCCTGAGTTTTAGACGAAGTCTTACTGCTGTTTCATACATATGCCGGTATTGGGCAGGAAATGCCAGTTTTGGGATTCTGCACAGAACAGGGTTGAAAATTGCTGAATCGACACATGAGATTAACTCTGTCAGTTGAATGCACACATTGACAACCATTCAGTTAGATGGCTCCGTTTTGGTTTTAGAAGCAGATATTTCTCTGTACGGCCTATGTTCCCATTCACTCGGGAATGTCCCAACGCAGCTCCTAGAAAAAACGTGTTACTAACTCGCTGAATCTAAACATTAATTCAACTCTCTTAGGGGAACGAACGCACAGCAGAGCAGTTTCAAGGAAACGTTTCTTCTGAGTTTTAGACGAAGTCTTACTGCTGTTTCGTACATATGCCGGTATTGGGCAGGAAATGCCAGTTTTGGGATTCTGCACAGAACAGGGTTGAAAATTCCTGAATCGACACATGAGTTTAACTCTGTCAGTTGAATGCACACGTTGGCAACCATTCAGTTAGATAGCTCCGTTTTGGTTTTCGAAGCAGATATTTCTCTGTACAGTCTATGGTCGCATTCACTCGGGAATATCCCAACGCAGCTCCTAGAAGAAACGTGTTTCTAACTCGCTGAATCTAAACATAGATACATCTCTCTTAGCTGAACGAATGCACTGCCGAGCAGTTTCAAGGAAACGTTTCTCCTGAGTTTTGGACGAAGTCTTACTGCTGTTTCGTACATATGCCGGTATTGGGCTGGAAATGCCAGTTCTGGGATTCTGCACAGAAAGTGTTTGCAAACTGCTGAATCCAAACATGAGTTTAACTCTGTCAGCTGAATGCACAAATTGACAGTCATTCAGTTAGATAGCTCCATTTTGATTTTAGACGCAGATATTTCTCTGTACAGACAGGAGACCCATTCGCTCGGGAATATCAAAAAGCAGCTCCTTGAGGAAACGTGTTTCTAACTCGCTGAATGTAAACATAGATTCAACTCTCTTAGGTAAACGAACGTACAACAGAACAGTTTCAAGGAAACGTTTCTCCTGAGTTTTAGACGAAGTCTTACTGCTGTTACGTACATATGCCAGTTCTGGGCTGGAAATGCCAGTTTTGAGATTCTGCACAGAAAGTGTTTGAAAATTGCTGAATCGACACATGAGTTTAACTCTGTCAGTTGAATGCACACATTGACAACCATTCAGTTAGATAGCTCCGTTTTGGTTTTAGAGGCAGATATTTCTCTCTACAGCCTATGGTCCCTTTCACTCGGGAATATCCCAACGCAGCTCCTAGAAGAAACGTGTTTCTAACTCGCTGAATCTAAACAGTACTTCAACTCTCTTAGGGGAACGAACGCACAGCAGAGCAGTTTCAAGGAAACGTTTCTCCTGAGTTTTAGATGATGTCTTACTGTGGTGTCGTACATATGCTGGTATTGGGCTGGAAATTCCGGTTTGGTGATTATGCACAGAAAGGGTTTACAAACTGCTGAATCCACACATGAGTTTCACTCTGTCAGTTGAATGCACACATTGACAACCATTAAGTTAGATAGCTCCGTTTTGGTTTTAGAAGCAGATATTTCTCTGCAAAGCCTATGGTCCCATTCTCTCGGGAATATCCCAACGCAACTCCAAGAAAAAACGTGTTTCTAACACGCTGAATCTAAACATAGATTCAACTCTCTTAGGTGAACGAACACACAGAAGATCAGTTTCAAGGAAACCTTTCTCCTGAGTTTTAGACAAAGTCTTACTGCTGTTTCGTTCATATGCCATTATTGGGCTAGAAATGCCAGTTTTGGGATTCTGCACAGAAAGGGTTTGCAAACTGCTAAATCCACACATGAGTTTAACTCTGTCGTTGAATGCACAAATTGACAGTCATTCAGTTAGATACCTCCGTTTTGGTTTTAGAAGCAGATATTTCTCTGTATAGACCTGAGTCCCATTCACTCGGGAATATCAAAACGCAGCTCCAAGAAGACACGTGTTTCTAACTCGCTGAATCTAAACATAGATTCATCTTTCTTAGGTAAAGGATCGTACAGCAGAACAGTTTCAAGAAAACGTTTCTCCTGAGTTTTAGACGAAGTCTTACTGCTGTTTCATACATATGCCGGTATTGGGCAGGAAATGCCAGTTTTGGGATTCTGCACAGAACAGGGTTGAAAATTGCTGAATCGACACATGAGATTAACTCTGTCAGTTGAATGCACACATTGACAACCATTCAGTTAGATGGCTCCGTTTTGGTTTTAGAAGCAGATATTTCTCTGTACGGCCTATGTTCCCATTCACTCGGGAATGTCCCAACGCAGCTCCTAGAAAAAACGTGTTACTAACTCGCTGAATCTAAACATTAATTCAACTCTCTTAGGGGAACGAACGCACAGCAGAGCAGTTTCAAGGAAACGTTTCTTCTGAGTTTTAGACGAAGTCTTACTGCTGTTTCGTACATATGCCGGTATTGGGCAGGAAATGCCAGTTTTGGGATTCTGCACAGAACAGGGTTGAAAATTCCTGAATCGACACATGAGTTTAACTCTGTCAGTTGAATGCACACGTTGGCAACCATTCAGTTAGATAGCTCCGTTTTGGTTTTCGAAGCAGATATTTCTCTGTACAGTCTATGGTCGCATTCACTCGGGAATATCCCAACGCAGCTCCTAGAAGAAACGTGTTTCTAACTCGCTGAATCTAAACATAGATACATCTCTCTTAGCTGAACGAATGCACTGCCGAGCAGTTTCAAGGAAACGTTTCTCCTGAGTTTTGGACGAAGTCTTACTGCTGTTTCGTACATATGCCGGTATTGGGCTGGAAATGCCAGTTCTGGGATTCTGCACAGAAAGTGTTTGCAAACTGCTGAATCCAAACATGAGTTTAACTCTGTCAGCTGAATGCACAAATTGACAGTCATTCAGTTAGATAGCTCCATTTTGATTTTAGACGCAGATATTTCTCTGTACAGACAGGAGACCCATTCGCTCGGGAATATCAAAAAGCAGCTCCTTGAGGAAACGTGTTTCTAACTCGCTGAATGTAAACATAGATTCAACTCTCTTAGGTAAACGAACGTACAACAGAACAGTTTCAAGGAAACGTTTCTCCTGAGTTTTAGACGAAGTCTTACTGCTGTTACGTACATATGCCAGTTCTGGGCTGGAAATGCCAGTTTTGAGATTCTGCACAGAAAGTGTTTGAAAATTGCTGAATCGACACATGAGTTTAAATCTGTCAGTTGAATGCACACATTGACAACCATTCAGTTAGATAGCTCCGTTTTGGTTTTAGAGGCAGATATTTCTCTCTACAGCCTATGGTCCCTTTCACTCGGGAATATCCCAACGCAGCTCCTAGAAGAAACGTGTTTCTAACTCGCTGAATCTAAACAGTACTTCAACTCTCTTAGGGGAACGAACGCACAGCAGAGCAGTTTCAAGGAAACGTTTCTCCTGAGTTTTAGATGATGTCTTACTGTGGTGTCGTACATATGCTGGTATTGGGCTGGAAATTCCGGTTTGGTGATTATGCACAGAAAGGGTTTACAAACTGCTGAATCCACACATGAGTTTCACTCTGTCAGTTGAATGCACACATTGACAACCATTAAGTTAGATAGCTCCGTTTTGGTTTTAGAAGCAGATATTTCTCTGCAAAGCCTATGGTCCCATTCTCTCGGGAATATCCCAACGCAACTCCAAGAAAAAACGTGTTTCTAACACGCTGAATCTAAACATAGATTCAACTCTCTTAGGTGAACGAACACACAGAAGATCAGTTTCAAGGAAACCTTTCTCCTGAGTTTTAGACAAAGTCTTACTGCTGTTTCGTTCATATGCCATTATTGGGCTAGAAATGCCAGTTTTGGGATTCTGCACAGAAAGGGTTTGCAAACTGCTAAATCCACACATGAGTTTAACTCTGTCGTTGAATGCACAAATTGACAGTCATTCAGTTAGATACCTCCGTTTTGGTTTTAGAAGCAGATATTTCTCTGTATAGACCTGAGTCCCATTCACTCGGGAATATCAAAACGCAGCTCCAAGAAGACACGTGTTTCTAACTCGCTGAATCTAAACATAGATTCATCTTTCTTAGGTAAAGGATCGTACAGCAGAACAGTTTCAAGAAAACGTTTCTCCTGAGTTTTAGACGAAGTCTTACTGCTGTTTCATACATATGCCGGTATTGGGCAGGAAATGCCAGTTTTGGGATTCTGCACAGAACAGGGTTGAAAATTGCTGAATCGACACATGAGATTAACTCTGTCAGTTGAATGCACACATTGACAACCATTCAGTTAGATGGCTCCGTTTTGGTTTTAGAAGCAGATATTTCTCTGTACGGCCTATGTTCCCATTCACTCGGGAATGTCCCAACGCAGCTCCTAGAAAAAACGTGTTACTAACTCGCTGAATCTAAACATTAATTCAACTCTCTTAGGGGAACGAACGCACAGCAGAGCAGTTTCAAGGAAACGTTTCTTCTGAGTTTTAGACGAAGTCTTACTGCTGTTTCGTACATATGCCGGTATTGGGCAGGAAATGCCAGTTTTGGGATTCTGCACAGAACAGGGTTGAAAATTCCTGAATCGACACATGAGTTTAACTCTGTCAGTTGAATGCACACGTTGACAACCATTCAGTTAGATAGCTCCGTTTTGGTTTTCGAAGCAGATATTTCTCTGTACAGTCTATGGTCGCATTCACTCGGGAATATCCCAACGCAGCTCCTAGAAGAAACGTGTTTCTAACTCGCTGAATCTAAACATAGATACATCTCTCTTAGCTGAACGAATGCACTGCCGAGCAGTTTCAAGGAAACGTTTCTCCTGAGTTTTGGACGAAGTCTTACTGCTGTTTCGTACATATGCCGGTATTGGGCTGGAAATGCCAGTTCTGGGATTCTGCACAGAAAGTGTTTGCAAACTGCTGAATCCAAACATGAGTTTAACTCTGTCAGCTGAATGCACAAATTGACAGTCATTCAGTTAGATAGCTCCATTTTGATTTTAGACGCAGATATTTCTCTGTACAGACAGGAGACCCATTCGCTCGGGAATATCAAAAAGCAGCTCCTTGAGGAAACGTGTTTCTAACTCGCTGAATGTAAACATAGATTCAACTCTCTTAGGTAAACGAACGTACAACAGAACAGTTTCAAGGAAACGTTTCTCCTGAGTTTTAGACGAAGTCTTACTGCTGTTACGTACATATGCCAGTTCTGGACTGGAAATGCCAGTTTTGAGATTCTGCACAGAAAGTGTTTGAAAATTGCTGAATCGACACATGAGTTTAACTCTGTCAGTTGAATGCACACATTGACAACCATTCAGTTAGATAGCTCCGTTTTGGTTTTAGAGGCAGATATTTCTCTGTACAGCCTATGGTCCCTTTCACTCGGGAATATCCCAACGCAGCTCCTAGAAGAAACGTGTTTCTAACTCGCTGAATCTAAACATAGATTAAACTCTCTTAGGTGAACGATCGCACAGCAGAGCGGTTTCAAGGAAACGTTTCTCCTCAGTTTTAGACAAAGTCTTACTGCTCTTTCGTACATATGCCGGATTTCGGCTGGAAATGCCAGTTTTGGGATTCTGCACAGTAAGGGTTTCCACCTGCTGAATCCACACATGAGTTTAACTCTGTCAGTGGAATGCACAAATTGACAGTCATTCAGTTAGATAGCTCCGTTTTCGTTTTAGAAGCAGATAATTCTCTGTGCAGCCCTGAGTGTCATTCACTCGGGAAAATCCCAACGCAGCTCCTAGAAGAAAAATGTTTCTAACTCGCTGAATCTAAACATAGATTCAACTCTCTTAGGTGAACGAACGCACAGCAGAGCAGTTTAAAGGAAACCTTTCTCCTGAGTTTTAGACGAAGACTTACTGCGGTTTAGCACAAATGTCGGTATTGGCCTGGAAATGCCGGTTTTGTGATTCTGCACAGAAAGTGTTTGGAAACTGCTGATTCCACACATGAGTTTATCTCTGTCAGTTGAATGCACATATTGACAACCATTCAGTTAGATAGCTCCGTTTTGGTTTTAGAAGCAGATATTTCTCTGTACAGCCTATAGTCGCATTCACTCGGGAATATCCAAATGCAGCTCCTAGAAGAAACGTGTTTGTAACTCGCTGAATCTAAACATAGATTCAACTCTCTTAGGTGAACGAACGCACAGCAGAGCAGTTTCAAGGAAATGTTTCTCCTGAGTATCAAACGAAGTCTTTCTGCTGTTTCGTACATAGGCCAGTATTGTGCTGGAATTGCCAGTTTTGGGATTCTGCACAGAAAGGGTTTGCAAACTGCTGAATCCACACATGAGTATATCTCTGCCAGTTGAATGTACACATTGATAACCATTCAGTTAGATAGCTCCCTTTACGTTTTAGAAGCAGATGTTTCTCTGTACAGCCTATGGTCCCATTCACTCGGGAATATCCCAACGCAGCTCCTAGAAGAAACGTGTTTCTAACTCGCTGAATCTAAACATTGATTCAACTCTCCTAGGTGAACGAACGCACAGCAGAACCGTTTCAAGGAAACGTTTCTAATGAGTTTTAGACGAAGTCTTACTGCTGTTTCGTACATATGCCAGTATTGAGCTGGAAATGCCAGTTTTGGGATTTTGCACAGAAAGTGTTTGCACACTGCTGAATCCACACATGAGTTTATCTCTGTCAGTTGAATGCGCACATTGACAACCATTCAGTTAGATAGCTCCGTTTTGGTTTAAGAAGCCGATTTTTCTCTGTACAGCCTATAGTCCCATTCACTCGGGAATATCCCAAGGCAGCTTCTAGAGGAAACGTGCTTCTAACTCGCTGAATATAAACATAGATTCAACTCTCTTAGGTGATCGAAGGCACAGCAGAGCAGTTTCAAGGAAACGTTTCTCCTGAGCTTAATACGAACTCTTAGTGCTTTTTCGTACATATGCCAGTATTGGGCTGGAAATGCCAGTTTTGGGATTCTGCACAGAAAGGGTTTGCAAACTGCTGATTCCACGAATGAGTTTTTCTCTGTCAGTAGAATGCACACATTGACAACCATTCAGTTAGATAGCTCCGTTTTGGTTTCAGAAGCAGATATTTCTCTGTACAGACTATGGTCCCATTCACTCAGGAGTATCCCAATGCAGCTCCTAGAAGAAACGTGTTTCTAACTCGCTGAATCTTAATGTAGATTCAACTTTCTTAGGTGAACTAATACACAGCAGAGCAGTTTCAAGGAAACATTTCTCCTGAGGTTTATACGTAGTTTTACTGCTGTTTCGTACATATGCCGTTATTGGGCTGCAAATGCCAGTTTTGGGATTCTCCCCAGAAAGGGTTTGGATACTGCTGAATCTGCAGATGAGTTTACCTCTGTCAGTTGAATGCACACATTGAAAACCATTCAGTTAGATAGCTCCGTTTTGGTTTTAGAAGGAGATATTTCTCTGTACAACCTATGGTCCCATTCACATGGGAATATCCCAACGCAGCTCCTAGAAGAAACGTGTTTCTAACTCGCTGAATCTAAACATAGATTCAACTCTCTTTGTTTAACGAACGCACTGCAGAGCAGTTTCAAGGAATCGTTTCTCCTGAGTTTTAGACGAAGTCTTACTGCTCTTTCGTACATATGCCGGTATTGGGCTGGAAATACCAGGTTTTGGATTCTGCATAGAAAGTGATTGCAAACTGCTGAGTCCACAGATGAGTCTACCTCTGTCAGTTGAATGCACACATTGACAACCGTTCAGTTAGATAGCTCCCTTTCCATTTTAAAAGTAGATATTTCTCTGTACAGCCTATGGTCCCATTCACTCGGGAATATCCCAACGCAGCTCCTAGAAGAAAAGTATTCCTAACTCGCTGAATCTAAACATTGATTCAACTCTCTTAGCGGAACGAACGCACAGCAGAGCAGTTTCAAGGAAACCTTTCTCCTGAGTTTTAGACGATGTCTTTCTGTGGTTTCGTATATATGCTGGTATTGGGCTGGAAATGCCGGTTTTGGGATTCTGCACAGAAAGATTTTGCAAACTGCTGAATCCACACATGAGTTTAACTCTGTCAGTTGAATGCACACATTGACAACCATTCAGTTAGATAGTTCCGTTTTGGATTTAGAAGCAGATATTTCTCTGTACAGCCTATGGCCGCATTCACTCGGGAATATCCCAATGCAGCTCCTGAAATAAACGTGTTTCTAACTCGCTGAATCTAAACATAGATTAAACTCTATTAGGTGAAGGATCGCACAGCAGAGCGGTTTCAAGGAAACGTTTCTCCTCGGTTTTAGACGAAGTCGTGCTGCTCTTTCGTACATATGCCGGTAATGGGCTGGAAATGCAAGTTTTGGGATTCTGCACAGAAAGGGTTTGCAAACTGCTGAATCCACACATGAGTTTAACTCTGTCACCTGAATGCACTCATTGACAACCAATCAGTTAGATAGCTCCCTTTTCGTTTTAGAAGCAGATATTTCTCTGTGCAGCCTATGGTCCCATTCACTCGGGAATATCCCAACGCAGCTCCTAGAAGAAACGTGTTTCTAACTCGCTGAATCTAAACATAGATTCAACTCTCTTAGGTGAACGAACACACAGAAGATCAGTTACAAGGAAACGTTTCTCCTGAGTTTTAGACGAAGTCTTACTGTGGTTTCGTATATATGCCTGTATTGGGCTGGAAATGCCGGTTTTGGGATTCTGCACAGAAAGGGTTTGCAAACTGCTGAATCCACACATGAGTTTAACTCTGTGAGTTGAATGCACACATTGACAATTATTCAGTTAGATACCTCCGTTTTGGTTTTAGAAGCAGATATTTCTCTGTACACCCTCTGGTCCCATTCACTCGGGAATATCCCAACGGAGCTCCTAGAAGAAACGTGTTTGTAACTCGCTGAATCTAAATGTAGATTCAACTCTCTTAGGTGAACGAACACACAGAAGATCAGTTCCAAGGAAACGTTCCTCCTGAGTTTTAGACGAAGTCTTACTGCTGTTTCGTACATATGCCGGTATTGGGCTGGGAATGCCAGTTTTGGGATTCTGCACAGAAAGGGTTTGCAAACTGCTGAATCCGCACATGAGTTTGTCTCTGCCAGTTGAATGCACTCATTGACATCAATTCAGTTAGATAGCTCCCTTTTCGTTTTAGAAGCAGACATTTCTCTGTACGGCCTATGTTCCCATTCACTCGGGAATATCCCAACGCAGCTCCTAGAAGAAACGTGTTACTAACTCGCTGAATCTAAACATTACTTCAACTCTCTTAGGGGAACGAACGCACAGCAGAGCAGTTTCAAGGAAACGTTTCTCCTGAGTTTTAGATGATGTCTTACTGTGGTGTCGTACATATGCTGGTATTGGGCTGGAAATTCCGGTTTGGTGATTATGCACAGAAAGGGTTTACAAACTGCTGAATCCACACATGAGTTTCACTCTGTCAGTTGAATGCACACATTGACAACCATTAAGTTAGATAGCTCCGTTTTGGTTTTAGAAGCAGATATTTCTCTGCAAAGCCTATGGTCCCATTCTCTCGGGAATATCCCAACGCAACTCCAAGAAAAAACGTGTTTCTAACACGCTGAATCTAAACATAGATTCAACTCTCTTAGGTGAACGAACACACAGAAGATCAGTTTCAAGGAAACCTTTCTCCTGAGTTTTAGACAAAGTCTTACTGCTGTTTCGTTCATATGCCATTATTGGGCTAGAAATGCCAGTTTTGGGATTCTGCACAGAAAGGGTTTGCAAACTGCTAAATCCACACATGAGTTTAACTCTGTCGTTGAATGCACAAATTGACAGTCATTCAGTTAGATACCTCCGTTTTGGTTTTAGAAGCAGATATTTCTCTGTATAGACCTGAGTCCCATTCACTCGGGAATATCAAAACGCAGCTCCAAGAAGACACGTGTTTCTAACTCGCTGAATCTAAACATAGATTCATCTTTCTTAGGTAAAGGATCGTACAGCAGAACAGTTTCAAGAAAACGTTTCTCCTGAGTTTTAGACGAAGTCTTACTGCTGTTTCATACATATGCCGGTATTGGGCAGGAAATGCCAGTTTTGGGATTCTGCACAGAACAGGGTTGAAAATTGCTGAATCGACACATGAGATTAACTCTGTCAGTTGAATGCACACATTGACAACCATTCAGTTAGATGGCTCCGTTTTGGTTTTAGAAGCAGATATTTCTCTGTACGGCCTATGTTCCCATTCACTCGGGAATGTCCCAACGCAGCTCCTAGAAAAAACGTGTTACTAACTCGCTGAATCTAAACATTAAATCAACTCTCTTAGGGGAATGAACGCACAGCAGAGCAGTTTCAAGGAAACGTTTCTTCTGAGTTTTAGACGAAGTCTTACTGCTGTTTCGTACATATGCCGGTATTGGGCAGGAAATGCCAGTTTTGGGATTCTGCACAGAACAGGGTTGAAAATTCCTGAATCGACACATGAGTTTAACTCTGTCAGTTGAATGCACACGTTGACAACCATTCAGTTAGATAGCTCCGTTTTGGTTTTCGAAGCAGATATTTCTCTGTACAGTCTATGGTCGCATTCACTCGGGAATATCCCAACGCAGCTCCTAGAAGAAACGTGTTTCTAACTCGCTGAATCTAAACATAGATACATCTCTCTTAGCTGAACGAATGCACTGCCGAGCAGTTTCAAGGAAACGTTTCTCCTGAGTTTTGGACGAAGTCTTACTGCTGTTTCGTACATATGCCGGTATTGGGCTGGAAATGCCAGTTCTGGGATTCTGCACAGAAAGTGTTTGCAAACTGCTGAATCCAAACATGAGTTTAACTCTGTCAGCTGAATGCACAAATTGACAGTCATTCAGTTAGATAGCTCCATTTTGATTTTAGATGCAGATATTTCTCTGTACAGACAGGAGACCCATTCGCTCGGGAATATCAAAAAGCAGCTCCTTGAGGAAACGTGTTTCTAACTCGCTGAATGTAAACATAGATTCAACTCTCTTAGGTAAACGAACGTACAACAGAACAGTTTCAAGGAAACGTTTCTCCTGAGTTTTAGACGAAGTCTTACTGCTGTTACGTACATATGCCAGTTCTGGGCTGGAAATGCCAGTTTTGAGATTCTGCACAGAAAGTGTTTGAAAATTGCTGAATCGACACATGAGTTTAACTCTGTCAGTTGAATGCACACATTGACAACCATTCAGTTAGATAGCTCCGTTTTGGTTTTAGAGGCAGATATTTCTCTGTACAGCCTATGGTCCCTTTCACTCGGGAATATCCCAACGCAGCTCCTAGAAGAAACGTGTTTCTAACTCGCTGAATCTAAACATAGATTAAACTCTCTTAGGTGAACGATCGCACAGCAGAGCGGTTTCAAGGAAACGTTTCTCCTCAGTTTTAGACAAAGTCTTACTGCTCTTTCGTACATATGCCGGATTTCGGCTGGAAATGCCAGTTTTGGGATTCTGCACAGTAAGGGTTTCCACCTGCTGAATCCACACATGAGTTTAACTCTGTCAGTGGAATGCACAAATTGACAGTCATTCAGTTAGATAGCTCCGTTTTCGTTTTAGAAGCAGATAATTCTCTGTGCAGCCCTGAGTGTCATTCACTCGGGAAAATCCCAACGCAGCTCCTAGAAGAAAAATGTTTCTAACTCGCTGAATCTAAACATAGATTCAACTCTCTTAGGTGAACGAACGCACAGCAGAGCAGTTTAAAGGAAACCTTTCTCCTGAGTTTTAGACGAAGACTTACTGCGGTTTAGCACAAATGTCGGTATTGGCCTGGAAATGCCGGTTTTGTGATTCTGCACAGAAAGTGTTTGGAAACTGCTGATTCCACACATGAGTTTATCTCTGTCAGTTGAATGCACATATTGACAACCATTCAGTTAGATAGCTCCGTTTTGGTTTTAGAAGCAGATATTTCTCTGTACAGCCTATAGTCGCATTCACTCGGGAATATCCAAATGCAGCTCCTAGAAGAAACGTGTTTGTAACTCGCTGAATCTAAACATAGATTCAACTCTCTTAGGTGAACGAACGCACAGCAGAGCAGTTTCAAGGAAATGTTTCTCCTGAGTATCAAACGAAGTCTTTCTGCTGTTTCGTACATAGGCCAGTATTGTGCTGGAATTGCCAGTTTTGGGATTCTGCACAGAAAGGGTTTGCAAACTGCTGAATCCACACATGAGTATATCTCTGCCAGTTGAATGTACACATTGATAACCATTCAGTTAGATAGCTCCCTTTACGTTTTAGAAGCAGATGTTTCTCTGTACAGCCTATGGTCCCATTCACTCGGGAATATCCCAACGCAGCTCCTAGAAGAAACGTGTTTCTAACTCGCTGAATCTAAACATTGATTCAACTCTCCTAGGTGAACGAACGCACAGCAGAACCGTTTCAAGGAAACGTTTCTAATGAGTTTTAGACGAAGTCTTACTGCTGTTTCGTACATATGCCAGTATTGAGCTGGAAATGCCAGTTTTGGGATTTTGCACAGAAAGTGTTTGCACACTGCTGAATCCACACATGAGTTTATCTCTGTCAGTTGAATGCGCACATTGACAACCATTCAGTTAGATAGCTCCGTTTTGGTTTAAGAAGCCGATTTTTCTCTGTACAGCCTATAGTCCCATTCACTCGGGAATATCCCAAGGCAGCTTCTAGAGGAAACGTGCTTCTAACTCGCTGAATATAAACATAGATTCAACTCTCTTAGGTGATCGAAGGCACAGCAGAGCAGTTTCAAGGAAACGTTTCTCCTGAGCTTAATACGAACTCTTAGTGCTTTTTCGTACATATGCCAGTATTGGGCTGGAAATGCCAGTTTTGGGATTCTGCACAGAAAGGGTTTGCAAACTGCTGATTCCACGAATGAGTTTTTCTCTGTCAGTAGAATGCACACATTGACAACCATTCAGTTAGATAGCTCCGTTTTGGTTTCAGAAGCAGATATTTCTCTGTACAGACTATGGTCCCATTCACTCAGGAGTATCCCAATGCAGCTCCTAGAAGAAACGTGTTTCTAACTCGCTGAATCTTAATGTAGATTCAACTTTCTTAGGTGAACTAATACACAGCAGAGCAGTTTCAAGGAAACATTTCTCCTGAGGTTTATACGTAGTTTTACTGCTGTTTCGTACATATGCCGTTATTGGGCTGCAAATGCCAGTTTTGGGATTCTCCCCAGAAAGGGTTTGGATACTGCTGAATCTGCAGATGAGTTTACCTCTGTCAGTTGAATGCACACATTGAAAACCATTCAGTTAGATAGCTCCGTTTTGGTTTTAGAAGGAGATATTTCTCTGTACAACCTATGGTCCCATTCACATGGGAATATCCCAACGCAGCTCCTAGAAGAAACGTGTTTCTAACTCGCTGAATCTAAACATAGATTCAACTCTCTTTGTTTAACGAACGCACTGCAGAGCAGTTTCAAGGAATCGTTTCTCCTGAGTTTTAGACGAAGTCTTACTGCTCTTTCGTACATATGCCGGTATTGGGCTGGAAATACCAGGTTTTGGATTCTGCATAGAAAGTGATTGCAAACTGCTGAGTCCACAGATGAGTCTACCTCTGTCAGTTGAATGCACACATTGACAACCGTTCAGTTAGATAGCTCCCTTTCCATTTTAAAAGTAGATATTTCTCTGTACAGCCTATGGTCCCATTCACTCGGGAATATCCCAACGCAGCTCCTAGAAGAAAAGTATTCCTAACTCGCTGAATCTAAACATTGATTCAACTCTCTTAGCGGAACGAACGCACAGCAGAGCAGTTTCAAGGAAACCTTTCTCCTGAGTTTTAGACGATGTCTTTCTGTGGTTTCGTATATATGCTGGTATTGGGCTGGAAATGCCGGTTTTGGGATTCTGCACAGAAAGATTTTGCAAACTGCTGAATCCACACATGAGTTTAACTCTGTCAGTTGAATGCACACATTGACAACCATTCAGTTAGATAGTTCCGTTTTGGATTTAGAAGCAGATATTTCTCTGTACAGCCTATGGCCGCATTCACTCGGGAATATCCCAATGCAGCTCCTGAAATAAACGTGTTTCTAACTCGCTGAATCTAAACATAGATTAAACTCTATTAGGTGAAGGATCGCACAGCAGAGCGGTTTCAAGGAAACGTTTCTCCTCGGTTTTAGACGAAGTCGTGCTGCTCTTTCGTACATATGCCGGTAATGGGCTGGAAATGCAAGTTTTGGGATTCTGCACAGAAAGGGTTTGCAAACTGCTGAATCCACACATGAGTTTAACTCTGTCACCTGAATGCACTCATTGACAACCAATCAGTTAGATAGCTCCCTTTTCGTTTTAGAAGCAGATATTTCTCTGTGCAGCCTATGGTCCCATTCACTCGGGAATATCCCAACGCAGCTCCTAGAAGAAACGTGTTTCTAACTCGCTGAATCTAAACATAGATTCAACTCTCTTAGGTGAACGAACACACAGAAGATCAGTTACAAGGAAACGTTTCTTCTGAGTTTTAGACGAAGTCTTACTGTGGTTTCGTATATATGCCTGTATTGGGCTGGAAATGCCGGTTTTGGGATTCTGCACAGAAAGGGTTTGCAAACTGCTGAATCCACACATGAGTTTGTCTCTGCCAGTTGAATGCACTCATTGACATCAATTCAGTTAGATAGCTCCCTTTTCGTTTTAGAAGCAGACATTTCTCTGTACGGCCTATGTTCCCATTCACTCGGGAATATCCCAACGCAGCTCCTAGAAGAAACGTGTTACTAACTCGCTGAATCTAAACATTACTTCAACTCTCTTAGGGGAACGAACGCACAGCAGAGCAGTTTCAAGGAAACGTTTCTCCTGAGTTTTAGATGATGTCTTACTGTGGTGTCGTACATATGCTGGTATTGGGCTGGAAATTCCGGTTTGGTGATTATGCACAGAAAGGGTTTACAAACTGCTGAATCCACACATGAGTTTCACTCTGTCAGTTGAATGCACACATTGACAACCATTAAGTTAGATAGCTCCGTTTTGGTTTTAGAAGCAGATATTTCTCTGCAAAGCCTATGGTCCCATTCTCTCGGGAATATCCCAACGCAACTCCAAGAAAAAACGTGTTTCTAACACGCTGAATCTAAACATAGATTCAACTCTCTTAGGTGAACGAACACACAGAAGATCAGTTTCAAGTAAACCTTTCTCCTGAGTTTTAGACAAAGTCTTACTGCTGTTTCGTTCATATGCCATTATTGGGCTAGAAATGCCAGTTTTGGGATTCTGCACAGAAAGGGTTTGCAAACTGCTAAATCCACACATGAGTTTAACTCTGTCGTTGAATGCACAAATTGACAGTCATTCAGTTAGATACCTCCGTTTTGGTTTTAGAAGCAGATATTTCTCTGTATAGACCTGAGTCCCATTCACTCGGGAATATCAAAACGCAGCTCCAAGAAGACACGTGTTTCTAACTCGCTGAATCTAAACATAGATTCATCTTTCTTAGGTAAAGGATCGTACAGCAGAACAGTTTCAAGAAAACGTTTCTCCTGAGTTTTAGACGAAGTCTTACTGCTGTTTCATACATATGCCGGTATTGGGCAGGAAATGCCAGTTTTGGGATTCTGCACAGAACAGGGTTGAAAATTGCTGAATCGACACATGAGATTAACTCTGTCAGTTGAATGCACACATTGACAACCATTCAGTTAGATGGCTCCGTTTTGGTTTTAGAAGCAGATATTTCTCTGTACGGCCTATGTTCCCATTCACTCGGGAATGTCCCAACGCAGCTCCTAGAAAAAACGTGTTACTAACTCGCTGAATCTAAACATTAATTCAACTCTCTTAGGGGAACGAACGCACAGCAGAGCAGTTTCAAGGAAACGTTTCTTCTGAGTTTTAGACGAAGTCTTACTGCTGTTTCGTACATATGCCGGTATTGGGCAGGAAATGCCAGTTTTGGGATTCTGCACAGAACAGGGTTGAAAATTCCTGAATCGACACATGAGTTTAACTCTGTCAGTTGAATGCACACGTTGACAACCATTCAGTTAGATAGCTCCGTTTTGGTTTTCGAAGCAGATATTTCTCTGTACAGTCTATGGTCGCATTCACTCGGGAATATCCCAACGCAGCTCCTAGAAGAAACGTGTTTCTAACTCGCTGAATCTAAACATAGATACATCTCTCTTAGCTGAACGAATGCACTGCCGAGCAGTTTCAAGGAAACGTTTCTCCTGAGTTTTGGACGAAGTCTTACTGCTGTTTTGTACATATGCCGGTATTGGGCTGGAAATGCCAGTTCTGGGATTCTGCACAGAAAGTGTTTGCAAACTGCTGAATCCAAACATGAGTTTAACTCTGTCAGCTGAATGCACAAATTGACAGTCATTCAGTTAGATAGCTCCATTTTGATTTTAGACGCAGATATTTCTCTGTACAGACAGGAGACCCATTCGCTCGGGAATATCAAAAAGCAGCTCCTTGAGGAAACGTGTTTCTAACTCGCTGAATGTAAACATAGATTCAACTCTCTTAGGTAAACGAACGTACAACAGAACAGTTTCAAGGAAACGTTTCTCCTGAGTTTTAGACGAAGTCTTACTGCTGTTACGTACATATGCCAGTTCTGGGCTGGAAATGCCAGTTTTGAGATTCTGCACAGAAAGTGTTTGAAAATTGCTGAATCGACACATGAGTTTAACTCTGTCAGTTGAATGCACACATTGACAACCATTCAGTTAGATAGCTCCGTTTTGGTTTTAGAGGCAGATATTTCTCTGTACAGCCTATGGTCCCTTTCACTCGGGAATATCCCAACGCAGCTCCTAGAAGAAACGTGTTTCTAACTCGCTGAATCTAAACATAGATTAAACTCTCTTAGGTGAACGATCGCACAGCAGAGCGGTTTCAAGGAAACGTTTCTCCTCAGTTTTAGACAAAGTCTTACTGCTCTTTCGTACATATGCCGGATTTCGGCTGGAAATGCCAGTTTTGGGATTCTGCACAGTAAGGGTTTCCACCTGCTGAATCCACACATGAGTTTAACTCTGTCAGTGGAATGCACAAATTGACAGTCATTCAGTTAGATAGCTCCGTTTTCGTTTTAGAAGCAGATAATTCTCTGTGCAGCCCTGAGTGTCATTCACTCGGGAAAATCCCAACGCAGCTCCTAGAAGAAAAATGTTTCTAACTCGCTGAATCTAAACATAGATTCAACTCTCTTAGGTGAACGAACGCACAGCAGAGCAGTTTAAAGGAAACCTTTCTCCTGAGTTTTAGACGAAGACTTACTGCGGTTTAGCACAAATGTCGGTATTGGCCTGGAAATGCCGGTTTTGTGATTCTGCACAGAAAGTGTTTGGAAACTGCTGATTCCACACATGAGTTTATCTCTGTCAGTTGAATGCACATATTGACAACCATTCAGTTAGATAGCTCCGTTTTGGTTTTAGAAGCAGATATTTCTCTGTACAGCCTATAGTCGCATTCACTCGGGAATATCCAAATGCAGCTCCTAGAAGAAACGTGTTTGTAACTCGCTGAATCTAAACATAGATTCAACTCTCTTAGGTGAACGAACGCACAGCAGAGCAGTTTCAAGGAAATGTTTCTCCTGAGTATCAAACGAAGTCTTTCTGCTGTTTCGTACATAGGCCAGTATTGTGCTGGAATTGCCAGTTTTGGGATTCTGCACAGAAAGGGTTTGCAAACTGCTGAATCCACACATGAGTATATCTCTGCCAGTTGAATGTACACATTGATAACCATTCAGTTAGATAGCTCCCTTTACGTTTTAGAAGCAGATGTTTCTCTGTACAGCCTATGGTCCCATTCACTCGGGAATATCCCAACGCAGCTCCTAGAAGAAACGTGTTTCTAACTCGCTGAATCTAAACATTGATTCAACTCTCCTAGGTGAACGAACGCACAGCAGAACCGTTTCAAGGAAACGTTTCTAATGAGTTTTAGACGAAGTCTTACTGCTGTTTCGTACATATGCCAGTATTGAGCTGGAAATGCCAGTTTTGGGATTTTGCACAGAAAGTGTTTGCACACTGCTGAATCCACACTTGAGTTTATCTCTGTCAGTTGAATGCGCACATTGACAACCATTCAGTTAGATAGCTCCGTTTTGGTTTAAGAAGCCGATTTTTCTCTGTACAGCCTATAGTCCCATTCACTCGGGAATATCCCAAGGCAGCTTCTAGAGGAAACGTGCTTCTAACTCGCTGAATATAAACATAGATTCAACTCTCTTAGGTGATCGAAGGCACAGCAGAGCAGTTTCAAGGAAACGTTTCTCCTGAGCTTAATATGAACTCTTAGTGCTTTTTCGTACATATGCCAGTATTGGGCTGGAAATGCCAGTTTTGGGATTCTGCACAGAAAGGGTTTGCAAACTGCTGATTCCACGAATGAGTTTTTCTCTGTCAGTAGAATGCACACATTGACAACCATTCAGTTAGATAGCTCCGTTTTGGTTTCAGAAGCAGATATTTCTCTGTACAGACTATGGTCCCATTCACTCAGGAGTATCCCAATGCAGCTCCTAGAAGAAACGTGTTTCTAACTCGCTGAATCTTAATGTAGATTCAACTTTCTTAGGTGAACTAATACACAGCAGAGCAGTTTCAAGGAAACATTTCTCCTGAGGTTTATACGTAGTTTTACTGCTGTTTCGTACATATGCCGTTATTGGGCTGCAAATGCCAGTTTTGGGATTCTCCCCAGAAAGGGTTTGGATACTGCTGAATCTGCAGATGAGTTTACCTCTGTCAGTTGAATGCACACATTGAAAACCATTCAGTTAGATAGCTCCGTTTTGGTTTTAGAAGGAGATATTTCTCTGTACAACCTATGGTCCCATTCACATGGGAATATCCCAACGCAGCTCCTAGAAGAAACGTGTTTCTAACTCGCTGAATCTAAACATAGATTCAACTCTCTTTGTTTAACGAACGCACTGCAGAGCAGTTTCAAGGAATCGTTTCTCCTGAGTTTTAGACGAAGTCTTACTGCTCTTTCGTACATATGCCGGTATTGGGCTGGAAATACCAGGTTTTGGATTCTGCATAGAAAGTGATTGCAAACTGCTGAGTCCACAGATGAGTCTACCTCTGTCAGTTGAATGCACACATTGACAACCGTTCAGTTAGATAGCTCCCTTTCCATTTTAAAAGTAGATATTTCTCTGTACAGCCTATGGTCCCATTCACTCGGGAATATCTCAACGCAGCTCCTAGAAGAAAAGTATTCCTAACTCGCTGAATCTAAACATTGATTCAACTCTCTTAGCGGAACGAACGCACAGCAGAGCAGTTTCAAGGAAACCTTTCTCCTGAGTTTTAGACGATGTCTTTCTGTGGTTTCGTATATATGCTGGTATTGGGCTGGAAATGCCGGTTTTGGGATTCTGCACAGAAAGATTTTGCAAACTGCTGAATCCACACATGAGTTTAACTCTGTCAGTTGAATGCACACATTGACAACCATTCAGTTAGATAGTTCCGTTTTGGATTTAGAAGCAGATATTTCTCTGTACAGCCTATGGCCGCATTCACTCGGGAATATCCCAATGCAGCTCCTGAAATAAACGTGTTTCTAACTCGCTGAATCTAAACATAGATTAAACTCTATTAGGTGAAGGATCGCACAGCAGAGCGGTTTCAAGGAAACGTTTCTCCTCGGTTTTAGACGAAGTCGTGCTGCTCTTTCGTACATATGCCGGTAATGGGCTGGAAATGCAAGTTTTGGGATTCTGCACAGAAAGGGTTTGCAAACTGCTGAATCCACACATGAGTTTAACTCTGTCACCTGAATGCACTCATTGACAACCATTCAGTTAGATAGCTCCCTTTTCGTTTTAGAAGCAGATATTTCTCTGTGCAGCCTATGGTCCCATTCACTCGGGAATATCCCAACGCAGCTCCTAGAAGAAACGTGTTTCTAACTCGCTGAATCTAAACATAGATTCAACTCTCTTAGGTGAACGAACACACAGAAGATCAGTTACAAGGAAACGTTTCTCCTGAGTTTTAGACGAAGTCTTACTGTGGTTTCGTATATATGCCTGTATTGGGCTGGAAATGCCGGTTTTGGGATTCTGCACAGAAAGGGTTTGCAAACTGCTGAATCCACACATGAGTTTAACTCTGTGAGTTGAATGCACACATTGACAATTATTCAGTTAGATACCTCCGTTTTGGTTTTAGAAGCAGATATTTCTCTGTACACCCTCTGGTCCCATTCACTCGGGAATATCCCAACGGAGCTCCTAGAAGAAACGTGTTTGTAACTCGCTGAATCTAAACGTAGATTCAACTCTCTTAGGTGAACGAACACACAGAAGATCAGTTCCAAGGAAACGTTCCTCCTGAGTTTTAGACGAAGTCTTACTGCTGTTTCGTACATATGCCGGTATTGGGCTGGGAATGCCAGTTTTGGGATTCTGCACAGAAAGGGTTTGCAAACTGCTGAATCCGCACATGAGTTTGTCTCTGCCAGTTGAATGCACTCATTGACATCAATTCAGTTAGATAGCTCCCTTTTCGTTTTAGAAGCAGACATTTCTCTGTACGGCCTATGTTCCCATTCACTCGGGAATATCCCAACGCAGCTCCTAGAAGAAACGTGTTACTAACTCGCTGAATCTAAACATTACTTCAACTCTCTTAGGGGAACGAACGCACAGCAGAGCAGTTTCAAGGAAACGTTTCTCCTGAGTTTTAGATGATGTCTTACTGTGGTGTCGTACATATGCTGGTATTGGGCTGGAAATTCCGGTTTGGTGATTATGCACAGAAAGGGTTTACAAACTGCTGAATCCACACATGAGTTTCACTCTGTCAGTTGAATGCACACATTGACAACCATTAAGTTAGATAGCTCCGTTTTGGTTTTAGAAGCAGATATTTCTCTGCAAAGCCTATGGTCCCATTCTCTCGGGAATATCCCAACGCAACTCCAAGAAAAAACGTGTTTCTAACACGCTGAATCTAAACATAGATTCAACTCTCTTAGGTGAACGAACACACAGAAGATCAGTTTCAAGGAAACCTTTCTCCTGAGTTTTAGACAAAGTCTTACTGCTGTTTCGTTCATATGCCATTATTGGGCTAGAAATGCCAGTTTTGGGATTCTGCACAGAAAGGGTTTGCAAACTGCTAAATCCACACATGAGTTTAACTCTGTCGTTGAATGCACAAATTGACAGTCATTCAGTTAGATACCTCCGTTTTGGTTTTAGAAGCAGATATTTCTCTGTATAGACCTGAGTCCCATTCACTCGGGAATATCAAAACGCAGCTCCAAGAAGACACGTGTTTCTAACTCGCTGAATCTAAACATAGATTCATCTTTCTTAGGTAAAGGATCGTACAGCAGAACAGTTTCAAGAAAACGTTTCTCCTGAGTTTTAGACGAAGTCTTACTGCTGTTTCATACATATGCCGGTATTGGGCAGGAAATGCCAGTTTTGGGATTCTGCACAGAACAGGGTTGAAAATTGCTGAATCGACACATGAGATTAACTCTGTCAGTTGAATGCACACATTGACAACCATTCAGTTAGATGGCTCCGTTTTGGTTTTAGAAGCAGATATTTCTCTGTACGGCCTATGTTCCCATTCACTCGGGAATGTCCCAACGCAGCTCCTAGAAAAAACGTGTTACTAACTCGCTGAATCTAAACATTAATTCAACTCTCTTAGGGGAACGAACGCACAGCAGAGCAGTTTCAAGGAAACGTTTCTTCTGAGTTTTAGACGAAGTCTTACTGCTGTTTCGTACATATGCCGGTATTGGGCAGGAAATGCTAGTTTTGGGATTCTGCACAGAACAGGGTTGAAAATTCCTGAATCGACACATGAGTTTAACTCTGTCAGTTGAATGCACACGTTGACAACCATTCAGTTAGATAGCTCCGTTTTGGTTTTCGAAGCAGATATTTCTCTGTACAGTCTATGGTCGCATTCACTCGGGAATATCCCAACGCAGCTCCTAGAAGAAACGTGTTTCTAACTCGCTGAATCTAAACATAGATACATCTCTCTTAGCTGAACGAATGCACTGCCGAGCAGTTTCAAGGAAACGTTTCTCCTGAGTTTTGGACGAAGTCTTACTGCTGTTTTGTACATATGCCGGTATTGGGCTGGAAATGCCAGTTCTGGGATTCTGCACAGAAAGTGTTTGCAAACTGCTGAATCCAAACATGAGTTTAACTCTGTCAGCTGAATGCACAAATTGACAGTCATTCAGTTAGATAGCTCCATTTTGATTTTAGACGCAGATATTTCTCTGTACAGACAGGAGACCCATTCGCTCGGGAATATCAAAAAGCAGCTCCTTGAGGAAACGTGTTTCTAACTCGCTGAATGTAAACATAGATTCAACTCTCTTAGGTAAACGAACGTACAACAGAACAGTTTCAAGGAAACGTTTCTCCTGAGTTTTAGACGAAGTCTTACTGCTGTTACGTACATATGCCAGTTCTGGGCTGGAAATGCCAGTTTTGAGATTCTGCACAGAAAGTGTTTGAAAATTGCTGAATCGACACATGAGTTTAACTCTGTCAGTTGAATGCACACATTGACAACCATTCAGTTAGATAGCTCCGTTTTGGTTTTAGAGGCAGATATTTCTCTGTACAGCCTATGGTCCCTTTCACTCGGGAATATCCCAACGCAGCTCCTAGAAGAAACGTGTTTCTAACTCGCTGAATCTAAACATAGATTAAACTCTCTTAGGTGAACGATCGCACAGCAGAGCGGTTTCAAGGAAACGTTTCTCCTCAGTTTTAGACAAAGTCTTACTGCTCTTTCGTACATATGCCGGATTTCGGCTGGAAATGCCAGTTTTGGGATTCTGCACAGTAAGGGTTTCCACCTGCTGAATCCACACATGAGTTTAACTCTGTCAGTGGAATGCACAAATTGACAGTCATTCAGTTAGATAGCTCCGTTTTCGTTTTAGAAGCAGATAATTCTCTGTGCAGCCCTGAGTGTCATTCACTCGGGAAAATCCCAACGCAGCTCCTAGAAGAAAAATGTTTCTAACTCGCTGAATCTAAACATAGATTCAACTCTCTTAGGTGAACGAACGCACAGCAGAGCAGTTTAAAGGAAACCTTTCTCCTGAGTTTTAGACGAAGACTTACTGCGGTTTAGCACAAATGTCGGTATTGGCCTGGAAATGCCGGTTTTGTGATTCTGCACAGAAAGTGTTTGGAAACTGCTGATTCCACACATGAGTTTATCTCTGTCAGTTGAATGCACATATTGACAACCATTCAGTTAGATAGCTCCGTTTTGGTTTTAGAAGCAGATATTTCTCTGTACAGCCTATAGTCGCATTCACTCGGGAATATCCAAATGCAGCTCCTAGAAGAAACGTGTTTGTAACTCGCTGAATCTAAACATAGATTCAACTCTCTTAGGTGAACGAACGCACAGCAGAGCAGTTTCAAGGAAATGTTTCTCCTGAGTATCAAACGAAGTCTTTCTGCTGTTTCGTACATAGGCCAGTATTGTGCTGGAATTGCCAGTTTTGGGATTCTGCACAGAAAGGGTTTGCAAACTGCTGAATCCACACATGAGTATATCTCTGCCAGTTGAATGTACACATTGATAACCATTCAGTTAGATAGCTCCCTTTACGTTTTAGAAGCAGATGTTTCTCTGTACAGCCTATGGTCCCATTCACTCGGGAATATCCCAACGCAGCTCCTAGAAGAAACGTGTTTCTAACTCGCTGAATCTAAACATTGATTCAACTCTCCTAGGTGAACGAACGCACAGCAGAACCGTTTCAAGGAAACGTTTCTAATGAGTTTTAGACGAAGTCTTACTGCTGTTTCGTACATATGCCAGTATTGAGCTGGAAATGCCAGTTTTGGGATTTTGCACAGAAAGTGTTTGCACACTGCTGAATCCACACTTGAGTTTATCTCTGTCAGTTGAATGCGCACATTGACAACCATTCAGTTAGATAGCTCCGTTTTGGTTTAAGAAGCCGATTTTTCTCTGTACAGCCTATAGTCCCATTCACTCGGGAATATCCCAAGGCAGCTTCTAGAGGAAACGTGCTTCTAACTCGCTGAATATAAACATAGATTCAACTCTCTTAGGTGATCGAAGGCACAGCAGAGCAGTTTCAAGGAAACGTTTCTCCTGAGCTTAATATGAACTCTTAGTGCTTTTTCGTACATATGCCAGTATTGGGCTGGAAATGCCAGTTTTGGGATTCTGCACAGAAAGGGTTTGCAAACTGCTGATTCCACGAATGAGTTTTTCTCTGTCAGTAGAATGCACACATTGACAACCATTCAGTTAGATAGCTCCGTTTTGGTTTCAGAAGCAGATATTTCTCTGTACAGACTATGGTCCCATTCACTCAGGAGTATCCCAATGCAGCTCCTAGAAGAAACGTGTTTCTAACTCGCTGAATCTTAATGTAGATTCAACTTTCTTAGGTGAACTAATACACAGCAGAGCAGTTTCAAGGAAACATTTCTCCTGAGGTTTATACGTAGTTTTACTGCTGTTTCGTACATATGCCGTTATTGGGCTGCAAATGCCAGTTTTGGGATTCTCCCCAGAAAGGGTTTGGATACTGCTGAATCTGCAGATGAGTTTACCTCTGTCAGTTGAATGCACACATTGAAAACCATTCAGTTAGATAGCTCCGTTTTGGTTTTAGAAGGAGATATTTCTCTGTACAACCTATGGTCCCATTCACATGGGAATATCCCAACGCAGCTCCTAGAAGAAACGTGTTTCTAACTCGCTGAATCTAAACATAGATTCAACTCTCTTTGTTTAACGAACGCACTGCAGAGCAGTTTCAAGGAATCGTTTCTCCTGAGTTTTAGACGAAGTCTTACTGCTCTTTCGTACATATGCCGGTATTGGGCTGGAAATACCAGGTTTTGGATTCTGCATAGAAAGTGATTGCAAACTGCTGAGTCCACAGATGAGTCTACCTCTGTCAGTTGAATGCACACATTGACAACCGTTCAGTTAGATAGCTCCCTTTCCATTTTAAAAGTAGATATTTCTCTGTACAGCCTATGGTCCCATTCACTCGGGAATATCTCAACGCAGCTCCTAGAAGAAAAGTATTCCTAACTCGCTGAATCTAAACATTGATTCAACTCTCTTAGCGGAACGAACGCACAGCAGAGCAGTTTCAAGGAAACCTTTCTCCTGAGTTTTAGACGATGTCTTTCTGTGGTTTCGTATATATGCTGGTATTGGGCTGGAAATGCCGGTTTTGGGATTCTGCACAGAAAGATTTTGCAAACTGCTGAATCCACACATGAGTTTAACTCTGTCAGTTGAATGCACACATTGACAACCATTCAGTTAGATAGTTCCGTTTTGGATTTAGAAGCAGATATTTCTCTGTACAGCCTATGGCCGCATTCACTCGGGAATATCCCAATGCAGCTCCTGAAATAAACGTGTTTCTAACTCGCTGAATCTAAACATAGATTAAACTCTATTAGGTGAAGGATCGCACAGCAGAGCGGTTTCAAGGAAACGTTTCTCCTCGGTTTTAGACGAAGTCGTGCTGCTCTTTCGTACATATGCCGGTAATGGGCTGGAAATGCAAGTTTTGGGATTCTGCACAGAAAGGGTTTGCAAACTGCTGAATCCACACATGAGTTTAACTCTGTCACCTGAATGCACTCATTGACAACCATTCAGTTAGATAGCTCCCTTTTCGTTTTAGAAGCAGATATTTCTCTGTGCAGCCTATGGTCCCATTCACTCGGGAATATCCCAACGCAGCTCCTAGAAGAAACGTGTTTCTAACTCGCTGAATCTAAACATAGATTCAACTCTCTTAGGTGAACGAACACACAGAAGATCAGTTACAAGGAAACGTTTCTCCTGAGTTTTAGACGAAGTCTTACTGTGGTTTCGTATATATGCCTGTATTGGGCTGGAAATGCCGGTTTTGGGATTCTGCACAGAAAGGGTTTGCAAACTGCTGAATCCACACATGAGTTTAACTCTGTGAGTTGAATGCACACATTGACAATTATTCAGTTAGATACCTCCGTTTTGGTTTTAGAAGCAGATATTTCTCTGTACACCCTCTGGTCCCATTCACTCGGGAATATCCCAACGGAGCTCCTAGAAGAAACGTGTTTGTAACTCGCTGAATCTAAACGTAGATTCAACTCTCTTAGGTGAACGAACACACAGAAGATCAGTTCCAAGGAAACGTTCCTCCTGAGTTTTAGACGAAGTCTTACTGCTGTTTCGTACATATGCCGGTATTGGGCTGGGAATGCCAGTTTTGGGATTCTGCACAGAAAGGGTTTGCAAACTGCTGAATCCGCACATGAGTTTGTCTCTGCCAGTTGAATGCACTCATTGACATCAATTCAGTTAGATAGCTCCCTTTTCGTTTTAGAAGCAGACATTTCTCTGTACGGCCTATGTTCCCATTCACTCGGGAATATCCCAACGCAGCTCCTAGAAGAAACGTGTTACTAACTCGCTGAATCTAAACATTACTTCAACTCTCTTAGGGGAACGAACGCACAGCAGAGCAGTTTCAAGGAAACGTTTCTCCTGAGTTTTAGATGATGTCTTACTGTGGTGTCGTACATATGCTGGTATTGGGCTGGAAATTCCGGTTTGGTGATTATGCACAGAAAGGGTTTACAAACTGCTGAATCCACACATGAGTTTCACTCTGTCAGTTGAATGCACACATTGACAACCATTAAGTTAGATAGCTCCGTTTTGGTTTTAGAAGCAGATATTTCTCTGCAAAGCCTATGGTCCCATTCTCTCGGGAATATCCCAACGCAACTCCAAGAAAAAACGTGTTTCTAACACGCTGAATCTAAACATAGATTCAACTCTCTTAGGTGAACGAACACACAGAAGATCAGTTTCAAGGAAACCTTTCTCCTGAGTTTTAGACAAAGTCTTACTGCTGTTTCGTTCATATGCCATTATTGGGCTAGAAATGCCAGTTTTGGGATTCTGCACAGAAAGGGTTTGCAAACTGCTAAATCCACACATGAGTTTAACTCTGTCGTTGAATGCACAAATTGACAGTCATTCAGTTAGATACCTCCGTTTTGGTTTTAGAAGCAGATATTTCTCTGTATAGACCTGAGTCCCATTCACTCGGGAATATCAAAACGCAGCTCCAAGAAGACACGTGTTTCTAACTCGCTGAATCTAAACATAGATTCATCTTTCTTAGGTAAAGGATCGTACAGCAGAACAGTTTCAAGAAAACGTTTCTCCTGAGTTTTAGACGAAGTCTTACTGCTGTTTCATACATATGCCGGTATTGGGCAGGAAATGCCAGTTTTGGGATTCTGCACAGAACAGGGTTGAAAATTGCTGAATCGACACATGAGATTAACTCTGTCAGTTGAATGCACACATTGACAACCATTCAGTTAGATGGCTCCGTTTTGGTTTTAGAAGCAGATATTTCTCTGTACGGCCTATGTTCCCATTCACTCGGGAATGTCCCAACGCAGCTCCTAGAAAAAACGTGTTACTAACTCGCTGAATCTAAACATTAAATCAACTCTCTTAGGGGAACGAACGCACAGCAGAGCAGTTTCAAGGAAACGTTTCTTCTGAGTTTTAGACGAAGTCTTACTGCTGTTTCGTACATATGCCGGTATTGGGCAGGAAATGCCAGTTTTGGGATTCTGCACAGAACAGGGTTGAAAATTCCTGAATCGACACATGAGTTTAACTCTGTCAGTTGAATGCACACGTTGACAACCATTCAGTTAGATAGCTCCGTTTTGGTTTTCGAAGCAGATATTTCTCTGTACAGTCTATGGTCGCATTCACTCGGGAATATCCCAACGCAGCTCCTAGAAGAAACGTGTTTCTAACTCGCTGAATCTAAACATAGATACATCTCTCTTAGCTGAACGAATGCACTGCCGAGCAGTTTCAAGGAAACGTTTCTCCTGAGTTTTGGACGAAGTCTTACTGCTGTTTTGTACATATGCCGGTATTGGGCTGGAAATGCCAGTTCTGGGATTCTGCACAGAAAGTGTTTGCAAACTGCTGAATCCAAACATGAGTTTAACTCTGTCAGCTGAATGCACAAATTGACAGTCATTCAGTTAGATAGCTCCATTTTGATTTTAGATGCAGATATTTCTCTGTACAGACAGGAGACCCATTCGCTCGGGAATATCAAAAAGCAGCTCCTTGAGGAAACGTGTTTCTAACTCGCTGAATGTAAACATAGATTCAACTCTCTTAGGTAAACGAACGTACAACAGAACAGTTTCAAGGAAACGTTTCTCCTGAGTTTTAGACGAAGTCTTACTGCTGTTACGTACATATGCCAGTTCTGGGCTGGAAATGCCAGTTTTGAGATTCTGCACAGAAAGTGTTTGAAAATTGCTGAATCGACACATGAGTTTAACTCTGTCAGTTGAATGCACACATTGACAACCATTCAGTTAGATAGCTCCGTTTTGGTTTTAGAGGCAGATATTTCTCTGTACAGCCTATGGTCCCTTTCACTCGGGAATATCCCAACGCAGCTCCTAGAAGAAACGTGTTTCTAACTCGCTGAATCTAAACATAGATTAAACTCTCTTAGGTGAACGATCGCACAGCAGAGCGGTTTCAAGGAAACGTTTCTCCTCAGTTTTAGACAAAGTCTTACTGCTCTTTCGTACATATGCCGGATTTCGGCTGGAAATGCCAGTTTTGGGATTCTGCACAGTAAGGGTTTCCACCTGCTGAATCCACACATGAGTTTAACTCTGTCAGTGGAATGCACAAATTGACAGTCATTCAGTTAGATAGCTCCGTTTTCGTTTTAGAAGCAGATAATTCTCTGTGCAGCCCTGAGTGTCATTCACTCGGGAAAATCCCAACGCAGCTCCTAGAAGAAAAATGTTTCTAACTCGCTGAATCTAAACATAGATTCAACTCTCTTAGGTGAACGAACGCACAGCAGAGCAGTTTAAAGGAAACCTTTCTCCTGAGTTTTAGACGAAGACTTACTGCGGTTTAGCACAAATGTCGGTATTGGCCTGGAAATGCCGGTTTTGTGATTCTGCACAGAAAGTGTTTGGAAACTGCTGATTCCACACATGAGTTTATCTCTGTCAGTTGAATGCACATATTGACAACCATTCAGTTAGATAGCTCCGTTTTGGTTTTAGAAGCAGATATTTCTCTGTACAGCCTATAGTCGCATTCACTCGGGAATATCCAAATGCAGCTCCTAGAAGAAACGTGTTTGTAACTCGCTGAATCTAAACATAGATTCAACTCTCTTAGGTGAACGAACGCACAGCAGAGCAGTTTCAAGGAAATGTTTCTCCTGAGTATCAAACGAAGTCTTTCTGCTGTTTCGTACATAGGCCAGTATTGTGCTGGAATTGCCAGTTTTGGGATTCTGCACAGAAAGGGTTTGCAAACTGCTGAATCCACACATGAGTATATCTCTGCCAGTTGAATGTACACATTGATAACCATTCAGTTAGATAGCTCCCTTTACGTTTTAGAAGCAGATGTTTCTCTGTACAGCCTATGGTCCCATTCACTCGGGAATATCCCAACGCAGCTCCTAGAAGAAACGTGTTTCTAACTCGCTGAATCTAAACATTGATTCAACTCTCCTAGGTGAACGAACGCACAGCAGAACCGTTTCAAGGAAACGTTTCTAATGAGTTTTAGACGAAGTCTTACTGCTGTTTCGTACATATGCCAGTATTGAGCTGGAAATGCCAGTTTTGGGATTTTGCACAGAAAGTGTTTGCACACTGCTGAATCCACACATGAGTTTATCTCTGTCAGTTGAATGCGCACATTGACAACCATTCAGTTAGATAGCTCCGTTTTGGTTTAAGAAGCCGATTTTTCTCTGTACAGCCTATAGTCCCATTCACTCGGGAATATCCCAAGGCAGCTTCTAGAGGAAACGTGCTTCTAACTCGCTGAATATAAACATAGATTCAACTCTCTTAGGTGATCGAAGGCACAGCAGAGCAGTTTCAAGGAAACGTTTCTCCTGAGCTTAATACGAACTCTTAGTGCTTTTTCGTACATATGCCAGTATTGGGCTGGAAATGCCAGTTTTGGGATTCTGCACAGAAAGGGTTTGCAAACTGCTGATTCCACGAATGAGTTTTTCTCTGTCAGTAGAATGCACACATTGACAACCATTCAGTTAGATAGCTCCGTTTTGGTTTCAGAAGCAGATATTTCTCTGTACAGACTATGGTCCCATTCACTCAGGAGTATCCCAATGCAGCTCCTAGAAGAAACGTGTTTCTAACTCGCTGAATCTTAATGTAGATTCAACTTTCTTAGGTGAACTAATACACAGCAGAGCAGTTTCAAGGAAACATTTCTCCTGAGGTTTATACGTAGTTTTACTGCTGTTTCGTACATATGCCGTTATTGGGCTGCAAATGCCAGTTTTGGGATTCTCCCCAGAAAGGGTTTGGATACTGCTGAATCTGCAGATGAGTTTACCTCTGTCAGTTGAATGCACACATTGAAAACCATTCAGTTAGATAGCTCCGTTTTGGTTTTAGAAGGAGATATTTCTCTGTACAACCTATGGTCCCATTCACATGGGAATATCCCAACGCAGCTCCTAGAAGAAACGTGTTTCTAACTCGCTGAATCTAAACATAGATTCAACACTCTTTGTTGAACGAACGCACTGCAGAGCAGTTTCAAGGAATCGTTTCTCCTGAGTTTTAGACGAAGTCTTACTGCTCTTTCGTACATATGCCGGTATTGGGCTGGAAATACCAGGTTTTGGATTCTGCATAGAAAGTGATTGCAAACTGCTGAGTCCACAGATGAGTCTACCTCTGTCAGTTGAATGCACACATTGACAACCGTTCAGTTAGATAGCTCCCTTTCCATTTTAAAAGTAGATATTTCTCTGTACAGCCTATGGTCCCATTCACTCGGGAATATCCCAACGCAGCTCCTAGAAGAAAAGTATTCCTAACTCGCTGAATCTAAACATTGATTCAACTCTCTTAGCGGAACGAACGCACAGCAGAGCAGTTTCAAGGAAACCTTTCTCCTGAGTTTTAGACGATGTCTTTCTGTGGTTTCGTATATATGCTGGTATTGGGCTGGAAATGCCGGTTTTGGGATTCTGCACAGAAAGATTTTGCAAACTGCTGAATCCACACATGAGTTTAACTCTGTCAGTTGAATGCACACATTGACAACCATTCAGTTAGATAGTTCCGTTTTGGATTTAGAAGCAGATATTTCTCTGTACAGCCTATGGCCGCATTCACTCGGGAATATCCCAATGCAGCTCCTGAAATAAACGTGTTTCTAACTCGCTGAATCTAAACATAGATTAAACTCTATTAGGTGAAGGATCGCACAGCAGAGCGGTTTCAAGGAAACGTTTCTCCTCGGTTTTAGACGAAGTCGTGCTGCTCTTTCGTACATATGCCGGTAATGGGCTGGAAATGCAAGTTTTGGGATTCTGCACAGAAAGGGTTTGCAAACTGCTGAATCCACACATGAGTTTAACTCTGTCACCTGAATGCACTCATTGACAACCATTCAGTTAGATAGCTCCCTTTTCGTTTTAGAAGCAGATATTTCTCTGTGCAGCCTATGGTCCCATTCACTCGGGAATATCCCAACGCAGCTCCTAGAAGAAACGTGTTTCTAACTCGCTGAATCTAAACATAGATTCAACTCTCTTAGGTGAACGAACACACAGAAGATCAGTTACAAGGAAACGTTTCTCCTGAGTTTTAGACGAAGTCTTACTGTGGTTTCGTATATATGCCTGTATTGGGCTGGAAATGCCGGTTTTGGGATTCTGCACAGAAAGGGTTTGCAAACTGCTGAATCCACACATGAGTTTAACTCTGTGAGTTGAATGCACACATTGACAATTATTCAGTTAGATACCTCCGTTTTGGTTTTAGAAGCAGATATTTCTCTGTACACCCTCTGGTCCCATTCACTCGGGAATATCCCAACGGAGCTCCTAGAAGAAACGTGTTTGTAACTCGCTGAATCTAAACGTAGATTCAACTCTCTTAGGTGAACGAACACACAGAAGATCAGTTCCAAGGAAACGTTCCTCCTGAGTTTTAGACGAAGTCTTACTGCTGTTTCGTACATATGCCGGTATTGGGCTGGGAATGCCAGTTTTGGGATTCTGCACAGAAAGGGTTTGCAAACTGCTGAATCCGCACATGAGTTTGTCTCTGCCAGTTGAATGCACTCATTGACATCAATTCAGTTAGATAGCTCCCTTTTCGTTTTAGAAGCAGACATTTCTCTGTACGGCCTATGTTCCCATTCACTCGGGAATATCCCAACGCAGCTCCTAGAAGAAACGTGTTACTAACTCGCTGAATCTAAACATTACTTCAACTCTCTTAGGGGAACGAACGCACAGCAGAGCAGTTTCAAGGAAACGTTTCTCCTGAGTTTTAGATGATGTCTTACTGTGGTGTCGTACATATGCTGGTATTGGGCTGGAAATTCCGGTTTGGTGATTATGCACAGAAAGGGTTTACAAACTGCTGAATCCACACATGAGTTTCACTCTGTCAGTTGAATGCACACATTGACAACCATTAAGTTAGATAGCTCCGTTTTGGTTTTAGAAGCAGATATTTCTCTGCAAAGCCTATGGTCCCATTCTCTCGGGAATATCCCAACGCAACTCCAAGAAAAAACGTGTTTCTAACACGCTGAATCTAAACATAGATTCAACTCTCTTAGGTGAACGAACACACAGAAGATCAGTTTCAAGGAAACCTTTCTCCTGAGTTTTAGACAAAGTCTTACTGCTGTTTCGTTCATATGCCATTATTGGGCTAGAAATGCCAGTTTTGGGATTCTGCACAGAAAGGGTTTGCAAACTGCTAAATCCACACATGAGTTTAACTCTGTCGTTGAATGCACAAATTGACAGTCATTCAGTTAGATACCTCCGTTTTGGTTTTAGAAGCAGATATTTCTCTGTATAGACCTGAGTCCCATTCACTCGGGAATATCAAAACGCAGCTCCAAGAAGACACGTGTTTCTAACTCGCTGAATCTAAACATAGATTCATCTTTCTTAGGTAAAGGATCGTACAGCAGAACAGTTTCAAGAAAACGTTTCTCCTGAGTTTTAGACGAAGTCTTACTGCTGTTTCATACATATGCCGGTATTGGGCAGGAAATGCCAGTTTTGGGATTCTGCACAGAACAGGGTTGAAAATTGCTGAATCGACACATGAGATTAACTCTGTCAGTTGAATGCACACATTGACAACCATTCAGTTAGATGGCTCCGTTTTGGTTTTAGAAGCAGATATTTCTCTGTACGGCCTATGTTCCCATTCACTCGGGAATGTCCCAACGCAGCTCCTAGAAAAAACGTGTTACTAACTCGCTGAATCTAAACATTAATTCAACTCTCTTAGGGGAACGAACGCACAGCAGAGCAGTTTCAAGGAAACGTTTCTTCTGAGTTTTAGACGAAGTCTTACTGCTGTTTCGTACATATGCCGGTATTGGGCAGGAAATGCCAGTTTTGGGATTCTGCACAGAACAGGGTTGAAAATTCCTGAATCGACACATGAGTTTAACTCTGTCAGTTGAATGCACACGTTGACAACCATTCAGTTAGATAGCTCCGTTTTGGTTTTCGAAGCAGATATTTCTCTGTACAGTCTATGGTCGCATTCACTCGGGAATATCCCAACGCAGCTCCTAGAAGAAACGTGTTTCTAACTCGCTGAATCTAAACATAGATACATCTCTCTTAGCTGAACGAATGCACTGCCGAGCAGTTTCAAGGAAACGTTTCTCCTGAGTTTTGGACGAAGTCTTACTGCTGTTTCGTACATATGCCGGTATTGGGCTGGAAATGCCAGTTCTGGGATTCTGCACAGAAAGTGTTTGCAAACTGCTGAATCCAAACATGAGTTTAACTCTGTCAGCTGAATGCACAAATTGACAGTCATTCAGTTAGATAGCTCCATTTTGATTTTAGATGCAGATATTTCTCTGTACAGACAGGAGACCCATTCGCTCGGGAATATCAAAAAGCAGCTCCTTGAGGAAACGTGTTTCTAACTCGCTGAATGTAAACATAGATTCAACTCTCTTAGGTAAACGAACGTACAACAGAACAGTTTCAAGGAAACGTTTCTCCTGAGTTTTAGACGAAGTCTTACTGCTGTTACGTACATATGCCAGTTCTGGGCTGGAAATGCCAGTTTTGAGATTCTGCACAGAAAGTGTTTGAAAATTGCTGAATCGACACATGAGTTTAACTCTGTCAGTTGAATGCACACATTGACAACCATTCAGTTAGATAGCTCCGTTTTGGTTTTAGAGGCAGATATTTCTCTGTACAGCCTATGGTCCCTTTCACTCGGGAATATCCCAACGCAGCTCCTAGAAGAAACGTGTTTCTAACTCGCTGAATCTAAACATAGATTAAACTCTCTTAGGTGAACGATCGCACAGCAGAGCGGTTTCAAGGAAACGTTTCTCCTCAGTTTTAGACAAAGTCTTACTGCTCTTTCGTACATATGCCGGATTTCGGCTGGAAATGCCAGTTTTGGGATTCTGCACAGTAAGGGTTTCCACCTGCTGAATCCACACATGAGTTTAACTCTGTCAGTGGAATGCACAAATTGACAGTCATTCAGTTAGATAGCTCCGTTTTCGTTTTAGAAGCAGATAATTCTCTGTGCAGCCCTGAGTGTCATTCACTCGGGAAAATCCCAACGCAGCTCCTAGAAGAAAAATGTTTCTAACTCGCTGAATCTAAACATAGATTCAACTCTCTTAGGTGAACGAACGCACAGCAGAGCAGTTTAAAGGAAACCTTTCTCCTGAGTTTTAGACGAAGACTTACTGCGGTTTAGCACAAATGTCGGTATTGGCCTGGAAATGCCGGTTTTGTGATTCTGCACAGAAAGTGTTTGGAAACTGCTGATTCCACACATGAGTTTATCTCTGTCAGTTGAATGCACATATTGACAACCATTCAGTTAGATAGCTCCGTTTTGGTTTTAGAAGCAGATATTTCTCTGTACAGCCTATAGTCGCATTCACTCGGGAATATCCAAATGCAGCTCCTAGAAGAAACGTGTTTGTAACTCGCTGAATCTAAACATAGATTCAACTCTCTTAGGTGAACGAACGCACAGCAGAGCAGTTTCAAGGAAATGTTTCTCCTGAGTATCAAACGAAGTCTTTCTGCTGTTTCGTACATAGGCCAGTATTGTGCTGGAATTGCCAGTTTTGGGATTCTGCACAGAAAGGGTTTGCAAACTGCTGAATCCACACATGAGTATATCTCTGCCAGTTGAATGTACACATTGATAACCATTCAGTTAGATAGCTCCCTTTACGTTTTAGAAGCAGATGTTTCTCTGTACAGCCTATGGTCCCATTCACTCGGGAATATCCCAACGCAGCTCCTAGAAGAAACGTGTTTCTAACTCGCTGAATCTAAACATTGATTCAACTCTCCTAGGTGAACGAACGCACAGCAGAACCGTTTCAAGGAAACGTTTCTAATGAGTTTTAGACGAAGTCTTACTGCTGTTTCGTACATATGCCAGTATTGAGCTGGAAATGCCAGTTTTGGGATTTTGCACAGAAAGTGTTTGCACACTGCTGAATCCACACATGAGTTTATCTCTGTCAGTTGAATGCGCACATTGACAACCATTCAGTTAGATAGCTCCGTTTTGGTTTAAGAAGCCGATTTTTCTCTGTACAGCCTATAGTCCCATTCACTCGGGAATATCCCAAGGCAGCTTCTAGAGGAAACGTGCTTCTAACTCGCTGAATATAAACATAGATTCAACTCTCTTAGGTGATCGAAGGCACAGCAGAGCAGTTTCAAGGAAACGTTTCTCCTGAGCTTAATACGAACTCTTAGTGCTTTTTCGTACATATGCCAGTATTGGGCTGGAAATGCCAGTTTTGGGATTCTGCACAGAAAGGGTTTGCAAACTGCTGATTCCACGAATGAGTTTTTCTCTGTCAGTAGAATGCACACATTGACAACCATTCAGTTAGATAGCTCCGTTTTGGTTTCAGAAGCAGATATTTCTCTGTACAGACTATGGTCCCATTCACTCAGGAGTATCCCAATGCAGCTCCTAGAAGAAACGTGTTTCTAACTCGCTGAATCTTAATGTAGATTCAACTTTCTTAGGTGAACTAATACACAGCAGAGCAGTTTCAAGGAAACATTTCTCCTGAGGTTTATACGTAGTTTTACTGCTGTTTCGTACATATGCCGTTATTGGGCTGCAAATGCCAGTTTTGGGATTCTCCCCAGAAAGGGTTTGGATACTGCTGAATCTGCAGATGAGTTTACCTCTGTCAGTTGAATGCACACATTGAAAACCATTCAGTTAGATAGCTCCGTTTTGGTTTTAGAAGGAGATATTTCTCTGTACAACCTATGGTCCCATTCACATGGGAATATCCCAACGCAGCTCCTAGAAGAAACGTGTTTCTAACTCGCTGAATCTAAACATAGATTCAACTCTCTTTGTTGAACGAACGCACTGCAGAGCAGTTTCAAGGAATCGTTTCTCCTGAGTTTTAGACGAAGTCTTACTGCTCTTTCGTACATATGCCGGTATTGGGCTGGAAATACCAGGTTTTGGATTCTGCATAGAAAGTGATTGCAAACTGCTGAGTCCACAGATGAGTCTACCTCTGTCAGTTGAATGCACACATTGACAACCGTTCAGTTAGATAGCTCCCTTTCCATTTTAAAAGTAGATATTTCTCTGTACAGCCTATGGTCCCATTCACTCGGGAATATCCCAACGCAGCTCCTAGAAGAAAAGTATTCCTAACTCGCTGAATCTAAACATTGATTCAACTCTCTTAGCGGAACGAACGCACAGCAGAGCAGTTTCAAGGAAACCTTTCTCCTGAGTTTTAGACGATGTCTTTCTGTGGTTTCGTATATATGCTGGTATTGGGCTGGAAATGCCGGTTTTGGGATTCTGCACAGAAAGATTTTGCAAACTGCTGAATCCACACATGAGTTTAACTCTGTCAGTTGAATGCACACATTGACAACCATTCAGTTAGATAGTTCCGTTTTGGATTTAGAAGCAGATATTTCTCTGTACAGCCTATGGCCGCATTCACTCGGGAATATCCCAATGCAGCTCCTGAAATAAACGTGTTTCTAACTCGCTGAATCTAAACATAGATTAAACTCTATTAGGTGAAGGATCGCACAGCAGAGCGGTTTCAAGGAAACGTTTCTCCTCGGTTTTAGACGAAGTCGTGCTGCTCTTTCGTACATATGCCGGTAATGGGCTGGAAATGCAAGTTTTGGGATTCTGCACAGAAAGGGTTTGCAAACTGCTGAATCCACACATGAGTTTAACTCTGTCACCTGAATGCACTCATTGACAACCATTCAGTTAGATAGCTCCCTTTTCGTTTTAGAAGCAGATATTTCTCTGTGCAGCCTATGGTCCCATTCACTCGGGAATATCCCAACGCAGCTCCTAGAAGAAACGTGTTTCTAACTCGCTGAATCTAAACATAGATTCAACTCTCTTAGGTGAACGAACACACAGAAGATCAGTTACAAGGAAACGTTTCTCCTGAGTTTTAGACGAAGTCTTACTGTGGTTTCGTATATATGCCTGTATTGGGCTGGAAATGCCGGTTTTGGGATTCTGCACAGAAAGGGTTTGCAAACTGCTGAATCCACACATGAGTTTAACTCTGTGAGTTGAATGCACACATAGACAATTATTCAGTTAGATACCTCCGTTTTGGTTTTAGAAGCAGATATTTCTCTGTACACCCTCTGGTCCCATTCACTCGGGAATATCCCAACGGAGCTCCTAGAAGAAACGTGTTTGTAACTCGCTGAATCTAAATGTAGATTCAACTCTCTTAGGTGAACGAACACACAGAAGATCAGTTCCAAGGAAACGTTCCTCCTGAGTTTTAGACGAAGTCTTACTGCTGTTTCGTACATATGCCGGTATTGGGCTGGGAATGCCAGTTTTGGGATTCTGCACAGAAAGGGTTTGCAAACTGCTGAATCCGCACATGAGTTTGTCTCTGCCAGTTGAATGCACTCATTGACATCAATTCAGTTAGATAGCTCCCTTTTCGTTTTAGAAGCAGACATTTCTCTGTACGGCCTATGTTCCCATTCACTCGGGAATATCCCAACGCAGCTCCTAGAAGAAACGTGTTACTAACTCGCTGAATCTAAACATTACTTCAACTCTCTTAGGGGAACGAACGCACAGCAGAGCAGTTTCAAGGAAACGTTTCTCCTGAGTTTTAGATGATGTCTTACTGTGGTGTCGTACATATGCTGGTATTGGGCTGGAAATTCCGGTTTGGTGATTATGCACAGAAAGGGTTTACAAACTGCTGAATCCACACATGAGTTTCACTCTGTCAGTTGAATGCACACATTGACAACCATTAAGTTAGATAGCTCCGTTTTGGTTTTAGAAGCAGATATTTCTCTGCAAAGCCTATGGTCCCATTCTCTCGGGAATATCCCAACGCAACTCCAAGAAAAAACGTGTTTCTAACACGCTGAATCTAAACATAGATTCAACTCTCTTAGGTGAACGAACACACAGAAGATCAGTTTCAAGGAAACCTTTCTCCTGAGTTTTAGACAAAGTCTTACTGCTGTTTCGTTCATATGCCATTATTGGGCTAGAAATGCCAGTTTTGGGATTCTGCACAGAAAGGGTTTGCAAACTGCTAAATCCACACATGAGTTTAACTCTGTCGTTGAATGCACAAATTGACAGTCATTCAGTTAGATACCTCCGTTTTGGTTTTAGAAGCAGATATTTCTCTGTATAGACCTGAGTCCCATTCACTCGGGAATATCAAAACGCAGCTCCAAGAAGACACGTGTTTCTAACTCGCTGAATCTAAACATAGATTCATCTTTCTTAGGTAAAGGATCGTACAGCAGAACAGTTTCAAGAAAACGTTTCTCCTGAGTTTTAGACGAAGTCTTACTGCTGTTTCATACATATGCCGGTATTGGGCAGGAAATGCCAGTTTTGGGATTCTGCACAGAACAGGGTTGAAAATTGCTGAATCGACACATGAGATTAACTCTGTCAGTTGAATGCACACATTGACAACCATTCAGTTAGATGGCTCCGTTTTGGTTTTAGAAGCAGATATTTCTCTGTACGGCCTATGTTCCCATTCACTCGGGAATGTCCCAACGCAGCTCCTAGAAAAAACGTGTTACTAACTCGCTGAATCTAAACATTAAATCAACTCTCTTAGGGGAATGAACGCACAGCAGAGCAGTTTCAAGGAAACGTTTCTTCTGAGTTTTAGACGAAGTCTTACTGCTGTTTCGTACATATGCCGGTATTGGGCAGGAAATGCCAGTTTTGGGATTCTGCACAGAACAGGGTTGAAAATTCCTGAATCGACACATGAGTTTAACTCTGTCAGTTGAATGCACACGTTGACAACCATTCAGTTAGATAGCTCCGTTTTGGTTTTCGAAGCAGATATTTCTCTGTACAGTCTATGGTCGCATTCACTCGGGAATATCCCAACGCAGCTCCTAGAAGAAACGTGTTTCTAACTCGCTGAATCTAAACATAGATACATCTCTCTTAGCTGAACGAATGCACTGCCGAGCAGTTTCAAGGAAACGTTTCTCCTGAGTTTTGGACGAAGTCTTACTGCTGTTTCGTACATATGCCGGTATTGGGCTGGAAATGCCAGTTCTGGGATTCTGCACAGAAAGTGTTTGCAAACTGCTGAATCCAAACATGAGTTTAACTCTGTCAGCTGAATGCACAAATTGACAGTCATTCAGTTAGATAGCTCCATTTTGATTTTAGATGCAGATATTTCTCTGTACAGACAGGAGACCCATTCGCTCGGGAATATCAAAAAGCAGCTCCTTGAGGAAACGTGTTTCTAACTCGCTGAATGTAAACATAGATTCAACTCTCTTAGGTAAACGAACGTACAACAGAACAGTTTCAAGGAAACGTTTCTCCTGAGTTTTAGACGAAGTCTTACTGCTGTTACGTACATATGCCAGTTCTGGGCTGGAAATGCCAGTTTTGAGATTCTGCACAGAAAGTGTTTGAAAATTGCTGAATCGACACATGAGTTTAACTCTGTCAGTTGAATGCACACATTGACAACCATTCAGTTAGATAGCTCCGTTTTGGTTTTAGAGGCAGATATTTCTCTGTACAGCCTATGGTCCCTTTCACTCGGGAATATCCCAACGCAGCTCCTAGAAGAAACGTGTTTCTAACTCGCTGAATCTAAACATAGATTAAACTCTCTTAGGTGAACGATCGCACAGCAGAGCGGTTTCAAGGAAACGTTTCTCCTCAGTTTTAGACAAAGTCTTACTGCTCTTTCGTACATATGCCGGATTTCGGCTGGAAATGCCAGTTTTGGGATTCTGCACAGTAAGGGTTTCCACCTGCTGAATCCACACATGAGTTTAACTCTGTCAGTGGAATGCACAAATTGACAGTCATTCAGTTAGATAGCTCCGTTTTCGTTTTAGAAGCAGATAATTCTCTGTGCAGCCCTGAGTGTCATTCACTCGGGAAAATCCCAACGCAGCTCCTAGAAGAAAAATGTTTCTAACTCGCTGAATCTAAACATAGATTCAACTCTCTTAGGTGAACGAACGCACAGCAGAGCAGTTTAAAGGAAACCTTTCTCCTGAGTTTTAGACGAAGACTTACTGCGGTTTAGCACAAATGTCGGTATTGGCCTGGAAATGCCGGTTTTGTGATTCTGCACAGAAAGTGTTTGGAAACTGCTGATTCCACACATGAGTTTATCTCTGTCAGTTGAATGCACATATTGACAACCATTCAGTTAGATAGCTCCGTTTTGGTTTTAGAAGCAGATATTTCTCTGTACAGCCTATAGTCGCATTCACTCGGGAATATCCAAATGCAGCTCCTAGAAGAAACGTGTTTGTAACTCGCTGAATCTAAACATAGATTCAACTCTCTTAGGTGAACGAACGCACAGCAGAGCAGTTTCAAGGAAATGTTTCTCCTGAGTATCAAACGAAGTCTTTCTGCTGTTTCGTACATAGGCCAGTATTGTGCTGGAATTGCCAGTTTTGGGATTCTGCACAGAAAGGGTTTGCAAACTGCTGAATCCACACATGAGTATATCTCTGCCAGTTGAATGTACACATTGATAACCATTCAGTTAGATAGCTCCCTTTACGTTTTAGAAGCAGATGTTTCTCTGTACAGCCTATGGTCCCATTCACTCGGGAATATCCCAACGCAGCTCCTAGAAGAAACGTGTTTCTAACTCGCTGAATCTAAACATTGATTCAACTCTCCTAGGTGAACGAACGCACAGCAGAACCGTTTCAAGGAAACGTTTCTAATGAGTTTTAGACGAAGTCTTACTGCTGTTTCGTACATATGCCAGTATTGAGCTGGAAATGCCAGTTTTGGGATTTTGCACAGAAAGTGTTTGCACACTGCTGAATCCACACATGAGTTTATCTCTGTCAGTTGAATGCGCACATTGACAACCATTCAGTTAGATAGCTCCGTTTTGGTTTAAGAAGCCGATTTTTCTCTGTACAGCCTATAGTCCCATTCACTCGGGAATATCCCAAGGCAGCTTCTAGAGGAAACGTGCTTCTAACTCGCTGAATATAAACATAGATTCAACTCTCTTAGGTGATCGAAGGCACAGCAGAGCAGTTTCAAGGAAACGTTTCTCCTGAGCTTAATACGAACTCTTAGTGCTTTTTCGTACATATGCCAGTATTGGGCTGGAAATGCCAGTTTTGGGATTCTGCACAGAAAGGGTTTGCAAACTGCTGATTCCACGAATGAGTTTTTCTCTGTCAGTAGAATGCACACATTGACAACCATTCAGTTAGATAGCTCCGTTTTGGTTTCAGAAGCAGATATTTCTCTGTACAGACTATGGTCCCATTCACTCAGGAGTATCCCAATGCAGCTCCTAGAAGAAACGTGTTTCTAACTCGCTGAATCTTAATGTAGATTCAACTTTCTTAGGTGAACTAATACACAGCAGAGCAGTTTCAAGGAAACATTTCTCCTGAGGTTTATACGTAGTTTTACTGCTGTTTCGTACATATGCCGTTATTGGGCTGCAAATGCCAGTTTTGGGATTCTCCCCAGAAAGGGTTTGGATACTGCTGAATCTGCAGATGAGTTTACCTCTGTCAGTTGAATGCACACATTGAAAACCATTCAGTTAGATAGCTCCGTTTTGGTTTTAGAAGGAGATATTTCTCTGTACAACCTATGGTCCCATTCACATGGGAATATCCCAACGCAGCTCCTAGAAGAAACGTGTTTCTAACTCGCTGAATCTAAACATAGATTCAACTCTCTTTGTTTAACGAACGCACTGCAGAGCAGTTTCAAGGAATCGTTTCTCCTGAGTTTTAGACGAAGTCTTACTGCTCTTTCGTACATATGCCGGTATTGGGCTGGAAATACCAGGTTTTGGATTCTGCATAGAAAGTGATTGCAAACTGCTGAGTCCACAGATGAGTCTACCTCTGTCAGTTGAATGCACACATTGACAACCGTTCAGTTAGATAGCTCCCTTTCCATTTTAAAAGTAGATATTTCTCTGTACAGCCTATGGTCCCATTCACTCGGGAATATCCCAACGCAGCTCCTAGAAGAAAAGTATTCCTAACTCGCTGAATCTAAACATTGATTCAACTCTCTTAGCGGAACGAACGCACAGCAGAGCAGTTTCAAGGAAACCTTTCTCCTGAGTTTTAGACGATGTCTTTCTGTGGTTTCGTATATATGCTGGTATTGGGCTGGAAATGCCGGTTTTGGGATTCTGCACAGAAAGATTTTGCAAACTGCTGAATCCACACATGAGTTTAACTCTGTCAGTTGAATGCACACATTGACAACCATTCAGTTAGATAGTTCCGTTTTGGATTTAGAAGCAGATATTTCTCTGTACAGCCTATGGCCGCATTCACTCGGGAATATCCCAATGCAGCTCCTGAAATAAACGTGTTTCTAACTCGCTGAATCTAAACATAGATTAAACTCTATTAGGTGAAGGATCGCACAGCAGAGCGGTTTCAAGGAAACGTTTCTCCTCGGTTTTAGACGAAGTCGTGCTGCTCTTTCGTACATATGCCGGTAATGGGCTGGAAATGCAAGTTTTGGGATTCTGCACAGAAAGGGTTTGCAAACTGCTGAATCCACACATGAGTTTAACTCTGTCACCTGAATGCACTCATTGACAACCATTCAGTTAGATAGCTCCCTTTTCGTTTTAGAAGCAGATATTTCTCTGTGCAGCCTATGGTCCCATTCACTCGGGAATATCCCAACGCAGCTCCTAGAAGAAACGTGTTTCTAACTCGCTGAATCTAAACATAGATTCAACTCTCTTAGGTGAACGAACACACAGAAGATCAGTTACAAGGAAACGTTTCTCCTGAGTTTTAGACGAAGTCTTACTGTGGTTTCGTATATATGCCTGTATTGGGCTGGAAATGCCGGTTTTGGGATTCTGCACAGAAAGGGTTTGCAAACTGCTGAATCCACACATGAGTTTAACTCTGTGAGTTGAATGCACACATTGACAATTATTCAGTTAGATACCTCCGTTTTGGTTTTAGAAGCAGATATTTCTCTGTACACCCTCTGGTCCCATTCACTCGGGAATATCCCAACGGAGCTCCTAGAAGAAACGTGTTTGTAACTCGCTGAATCTAAACGTAGATTCAACTCTCTTAGGTGAACGAACACACAGAAGATCAGTTCCAAGGAAACGTTCCTCCTGAGTTTTAGACGAAGTCTTACTGCTGTTTCGTACATATGCCGGTATTGGGCTGGGAATGCCAGTTTTGGGATTCTGCACAGAAAGGGTTTGCAAACTGCTGAATCCGCACATGAGTTTGTCTCTGCCAGTTGAATGCACTCATTGACATCAATTCAGTTAGATAGCTCCCTTTTCGTTTTAGAAGCAGACATTTCTCTGTACGGCCTATGTTCCCATTCACTCGGGAATATCCCAACGCAGCTCCTAGAAGAAACGTGTTACTAACTCGCTGAATCTAAACATTACTTCAACTCTCTTAGGGGAACGAACGCACAGCAGAGCAGTTTCAAGGAAACGTTTCTCCTGAGTTTTAGATGATGTCTTACTGTGGTGTCGTACATATGCTGGTATTGGGCTGGAAATTCCGGTTTGGTGATTATGCACAGAAAGGGTTTACAAACTGCTGAATCCACACATGAGTTTCACTCTGTCAGTTGAATGCACACGTTGACAACCATTAAGTTAGATAGCTCCGTTTTGGTTTTAGAAGCAGATATTTCTCTGCAAAGCCTATGGTCCCATTCTCTCGGGAATATCCCAACGCAACTCCAAGAAAAAACGTGTTTCTAACACGCTGAATCTAAACATAGATTCAACTCTCTTAGGTGAACGAACACACAGAAGATCAGTTTCAAGGAAACCTTTCTCCTGAGTTTTAGACAAAGTCTTACTGCTGTTTCGTTCATATGCCATTATTGGGCTAGAAATGCCAGTTTTGGGATTCTGCACAGAAAGGGTTTGCAAACTGCTAAATCCACACATGAGTTTAACTCTGTCGTTGAATGCACAAATTGACAGTCATTCAGTTAGATACCTCCGTTTTGGTTTTAGAAGCAGATATTTCTCTGTATAGACCTGAGTCCCATTCACTCGGGAATATCAAAACGCAGCTCCAAGAAGACACGTGTTTCTAACTCGCTGAATCTAAACATAGATTCATCTTTCTTAGGTAAAGGATCGTACAGCAGAACAGTTTCAAGAAAACGTTTCTCCTGAGTTTTAGACGAAGTCTTACTGCTGTTTCATACATATGCCGGTATTGGGCAGGAAATGCCAGTTTTGGGATTCTGCACAGAACAGGGTTGAAAATTGCTGAATCGACACATGAGATTAACTCTGTCAGTTGAATGCACACATTGACAACCATTCAGTTAGATGGCTCCGTTTTGGTTTTAGAAGCAGATATTTCTCTGTACGGCCTATGTTCCCATTCACTCGGGAATGTCCCAACGCAGCTCCTAGAAAAAACGTGTTACTAACTCGCTGAATCTAAACATTAAATCAACTCTCTTAGGGGAACGAACGCACAGCAGAGCAGTTTCAAGGAAACGTTTCTTCTGAGTTTTAGACGAAGTCTTACTGCTGTTTCGTACATATGCCGGTATTGGGCAGGAAATGCCAGTTTTGGGATTCTGCACAGAACAGGGTTGAAAATTCCTGAATCGACACATGAGTTTAACTCTGTCAGTTGAATGCACACGTTGACAACCATTCAGTTAGATAGCTCCGTTTTGGTTTTCGAAGCAGATATTTCTCTGTACAGTCTATGGTCGCATTCACTCGGGAATATCCCAACGCAGCTCCTAGAAGAAACGTGTTTCTAACTCGCTGAATCTAAACATAGATACATCTCTCTTAGCTGAACGAATGCACTGCCGAGCAGTTTCAAGGAAACGTTTCTCCTGAGTTTTGGACGAAGTCTTACTGCTGTTTCGTACATATGCCGGTATTGGGCTGGAAATGCCAGTTCTGGGATTCTGCACAGAAAGTGTTTGCAAACTGCTGAATCCAAACATGAGTTTAACTCTGTCAGCTGAATGCACAAATTGACAGTCATTCAGTTAGATAGCTCCATTTTGATTTTAGATGCAGATATTTCTCTGTACAGACAGGAGACCCATTCGCTCGGGAATATCAAAAAGCAGCTCCTTGAGGAAACGTGTTTCTAACTCGCTGAATGTAAACATAGATTCAACTCTCTTAGGTAAACGAACGTACAACAGAACAGTTTCAAGGAAACGTTTCTCCTGAGTTTTAGACGAAGTCTTACTGCTGTTACGTACATATGCCAGTTCTGGGCTGGAAATGCCAGTTTTGAGATTCTGCACAGAAAGTGTTTGAAAATTGCTGAATCGACACATGAGTTTAACTCTGTCAGTTGAATGCACACATTGACAACCATTCAGTTAGATAGCTCCGTTTTGGTTTTAGAGGCAGATATTTCTCTGTACAGCCTATGGTCCCTTTCACTCGGGAATATCCCAACGCAGCTCCTAGAAGAAACGTGTTTCTAACTCGCTGAATCTAAACATAGATTAAACTCTCTTAGGTGAACGATCGCACAGCAGAGCGGTTTCAAGGAAACGTTTCTCCTCAGTTTTAGACAAAGTCTTACTGCTCTTTCGTACATATGCCGGATTTCGGCTGGAAATGCCAGTTTTGGGATTCTGCACAGTAAGGGTTTCCACCTGCTGAATCCACACATGAGTTTAACTCTGTCAGTGGAATGCACAAATTGACAGTCATTCAGTTAGATAGCTCCGTTTTCGTTTTAGAAGCAGATAATTCTCTGTGCAGCCCTGAGTGTCATTCACTCGGGAAAATCCCAACGCAGCTCCTAGAAGAAAAATGTTTCTAACTCGCTGAATCTAAACATAGATTCAACTCTCTTAGGTGAACGAACGCACAGCAGAGCAGTTTAAAGGAAACCTTTCTCCTGAGTTTTAGACGAAGACTTACTGCGGTTTAGCACAAATGTCGGTATTGGCCTGGAAATGCCGGTTTTGTGATTCTGCACAGAAAGTGTTTGGAAACTGCTGATTCCACACATGAGTTTATCTCTGTCAGTTGAATGCACATATTGACAACCATTCAGTTAGATAGCTCCGTTTTGGTTTTAGAAGCAGATATTTCTCTGTACAGCCTATAGTCGCATTCACTCGGGAATATCCAAATGCAGCTCCTAGAAGAAACGTGTTTGTAACTCGCTGAATCTAAACATAGATTCAACTCTCTTAGGTGAACGAACGCACAGCAGAGCAGTTTCAAGGAAATGTTTCTCCTGAGTATCAAACGAAGTCTTTCTGCTGTTTCGTACATAGGCCAGTATTGTGCTGGAATTGCCAGTTTTGGGATTCTGCACAGAAAGGGTTTGCAAACTGCTGAATCCACACATGAGTATATCTCTGCCAGTTGAATGTACACATTGATAACCATTCAGTTAGATAGCTCCCTTTACGTTTTAGAAGCAGATGTTTCTCTGTACAGCCTATGGTCCCATTCACTCGGGAATATCCCAACGCAGCTCCTAGAAGAAACGTGTTTCTAACTCGCTGAATCTAAACATTGATTCAACTCTCCTAGGTGAACGAACGCACAGCAGAACCGTTTCAAGGAAACGTTTCTAATGAGTTTTAGACGAAGTCTTACTGCTGTTTCGTACATATGCCAGTATTGAGCTGGAAATGCCAGTTTTGGGATTTTGCACAGAAAGTGTTTGCACACTGCTGAATCCACACATGAGTTTATCTCTGTCAGTTGAATGCGCACATTGACAACCATTCAGTTAGATAGCTCCGTTTTGGTTTAAGAAGCCGATTTTTCTCTGTACAGCCTATAGTCCCATTCACTCGGGAATATCCCAAGGCAGCTTCTAGAGGAAACGTGCTTCTAACTCGCTGAATATAAACATAGATTCAACTCTCTTAGGTGATCGAAGGCACAGCAGAGCAGTTTCAAGGAAACGTTTCTCCTGAGCTTAATACGAACTCTTAGTGCTTTTTCGTACATATGCCAGTATTGGGCTGGAAATGCCAGTTTTGGGATTCTGCACAGAAAGGGTTTGCAAACTGCTGATTCCACGAATGAGTTTTTCTCTGTCAGTAGAATGCACACATTGACAACCATTCAGTTAGATAGCTCCGTTTTGGTTTCAGAAGCAGATATTTCTCTGTACAGACTATGGTCCCATTCACTCAGGAGTATCCCAATGCAGCTCCTAGAAGAAACGTGTTTCTAACTCGCTGAATCTTAATGTAGATTCAACTTTCTTAGGTGAACTAATACACAGCAGAGCAGTTTCAAGGAAACATTTCTCCTGAGGTTTATACGTAGTTTTACTGCTGTTTCGTACATATGCCGTTATTGGGCTGCAAATGCCAGTTTTGGGATTCTCCCCAGAAAGGGTTTGGATACTGCTGAATCTGCAGATGAGTTTACCTCTGTCAGTTGAATGCACACATTGAAAACCATTCAGTTAGATAGCTCCGTTTTGGTTTTAGAAGGAGATATTTCTCTGTACAACCTATGGTCCCATTCACATGGGAATATCCCAACGCAGCTCCTAGAAGAAACGTGTTTCTAACTCGCTGAATCTAAACATAGATTCAACTCTCTTTGTTTAACGAACGCACTGCAGAGCAGTTTCAAGGAATCGTTTCTCCTGAGTTTTAGACGAAGTCTTACTGCTCTTTCGTACATATGCCGGTATTGGGCTGGAAATACCAGGTTTTGGATTCTGCATAGAAAGTGATTGCAAACTGCTGAGTCCACAGATGAGTCTACCTCTGTCAGTTGAATGCACACATTGACAACCGTTCAGTTAGATAGCTCCCTTTCCATTTTAAAAGTAGATATTTCTCTGTACAGCCTATGGTCCCATTCACTCGGGAATATCCCAACGCAGCTCCTAGAAGAAAAGTATTCCTAACTCGCTGAATCTAAACATTGATTCAACTCTCTTAGCGGAACGAACGCACAGCAGAGCAGTTTCAAGGAAACCTTTCTCCTGAGTTTTAGACGATGTCTTTCTGTGGTTTCGTATATATGCTGGTATTGGGCTGGAAATGCCGGTTTTGGGATTCTGCACAGAAAGATTTTGCAAACTGCTGAATCCACACATGAGTTTAACTCTGTCAGTTGAATGCACACATTGACAACCATTCAGTTAGATAGTTCCGTTTTGGATTTAGAAGCAGATATTTCTCTGTACAGCCTATGGCCGCATTCACTCGGGAATATCCCAATGCAGCTCCTGAAATAAACGTGTTTCTAACTCGCTGAATCTAAACATAGATTAAACTCTATTAGGTGAAGGATCGCACAGCAGAGCGGTTTCAAGGAAACGTTTCTCCTCGGTTTTAGACGAAGTCGTGCTGCTCTTTCGTACATATGCCGGTAATGGGCTGGAAATGCAAGTTTTGGGATTCTGCACAGAAAGGGTTTGCAAACTGCTGAATCCACACATGAGTTTAACTCTGTCACCTGAATGCACTCATTGACAACCATTCAGTTAGATAGCTCCCTTTTCGTTTTAGAAGCAGATATTTCTCTGTGCAGCCTATGGTCCCATTCACTCGGGAATATCCCAACGCAGCTCCTAGAAGAAACGTGTTTCTAACTCGCTGAATCTAAACATAGATTCAACTCTCTTAGGTGAACGAACACACAGAAGATCAGTTACAAGGAAACGTTTCTTCTGAGTTTTAGACGAAGTCTTACTGTGGTTTCGTATATATGCCTGTATTGGGCTGGAAATGCCGGTTTTGGGATTCTGCACAGAAAGGGTTTGCAAACTGCTGAATCCACACATGAGTTTGTCTCTGCCAGTTGAATGCACTCATTGACATCAATTCAGTTAGATAGCTCCCTTTTCGTTTTAGAAGCAGACATTTCTCTGTACGGCCTATGTTCCCATTCACTCGGGAATATCCCAACGCAGCTCCTAGAAGAAACGTGTTACTAACTCGCTGAATCTAAACATTACTTCAACTCTCTTAGGGGAACGAACGCACAGCAGAGCAGTTTCAAGGAAACGTTTCTCCTGAGTTTTAGATGATGTCTTACTGTGGTGTCGTACATATGCTGGTATTGGGCTGGAAATTCCGGTTTGGTGATTATGCACAGAAAGGGTTTACAAACTGCTGAATCCACACATGAGTTTCACTCTGTCAGTTGAATGCACACATTGACAACCATTAAGTTAGATAGCTCCGTTTTGGTTTTAGAAGCAGATATTTCTCTGCAAAGCCTATGGTCCCATTCTCTCGGGAATATCCCAACGCAACTCCAAGAAAAAACGTGTTTCTAACACGCTGAATCTAAACATAGATTCAACTCTCTTAGGTGAACGAACACACAGAAGATCAGTTTCAAGGAAACCTTTCTCCTGAGTTTTAGACAAAGTCTTACTGCTGTTTCGTTCATATGCCATTATTGGGCTAGAAATGCCAGTTTTGGGATTCTGCACAGAAAGGGTTTGCAAACTGCTAAATCCACACATGAGTTTAACTCTGTCGTTGAATGCACAAATTGACAGTCATTCAGTTAGATACCTCCGTTTTGGTTTTAGAAGCAGATATTTCTCTGTATAGACCTGAGTCCCATTCACTCGGGAATATCAAAACGCAGCTCCAAGAAGACACGTGTTTCTAACTCGCTGAATCTAAACATAGATTCATCTTTCTTAGGTAAAGGATCGTACAGCAGAACAGTTTCAAGAAAACGTTTCTCCTGAGTTTTAGACGAAGTCTTACTGCTGTTTCATACATATGCCGGTATTGGGCAGGAAATGCCAGTTTTGGGATTCTGCACAGAACAGGGTTGAAAATTGCTGAATCGACACATGAGATTAACTCTGTCAGTTGAATGCACACATTGACAACCATTCAGTTAGATGGCTCCGTTTTGGTTTTAGAAGCAGATATTTCTCTGTACGGCCTATGTTCCCATTCACTCGGGAATGTCCCAACGCAGCTCCTAGAAAAAACGTGTTACTAACTCGCTGAATCTAAACATTAATTCAACTCTCTTAGGGGAACGAACGCACAGCAGAGCAGTTTCAAGGAAACGTTTCTTCTGAGTTTTAGACGAAGTCTTACTGCTGTTTCGTACATATGCCGGTATTGGGCAGGAAATGCCAGTTTTGGGATTCTGCACAGAACAGGGTTGAAAATTCCTGAATCGACACATGAGTTTAACTCTGTCAGTTGAATGCACACGTTGACAACCATTCAGTTAGATAGCTCCGTTTTGGTTTTCGAAGCAGATATTTCTCTGTACAGTCTATGGTCGCATTCACTCGGGAATATCCCAACGCAGCTCCTAGAAGAAACGTGTTTCTAACTCGCTGAATCTAAACATAGATACATCTCTCTTAGCTGAACGAATGCACTGCCGAGCAGTTTCAAGGAAACGTTTCTCCTGAGTTTTGGACGAAGTCTTACTGCTGTTTTGTACATATGCCGGTATTGGGCTGGAAATGCCAGTTCTGGGATTCTGCACAGAAAGTGTTTGCAAACTGCTGAATCCAAACATGAGTTTAACTCTGTCAGCTGAATGCACAAATTGACAGTCATTCAGTTAGATAGCTCCATTTTGATTTTAGATGCAGATATTTCTCTGTACAGACAGGAGACCCATTCGCTCGGGAATATCAAAAAGCAGCTCCTTGAGGAAACGTGTTTCTAACTCGCTGAATGTAAACATAGATTCAACTCTCTTAGGTAAACGAACGTACAACAGAACAGTTTCAAGGAAACGTTTCTCCTGAGTTTTAGACGAAGTCTTACTGCTGTTACGTACATATGCCAGTTCTGGGCTGGAAATGCCAGTTTTGAGATTCTGCACAGAAAGTGTTTGAAAATTGCTGAATCGACACATGAGTTTAACTCTGTCAGTTGAATGCACACATTGACAACCATTCAGTTAGATAGCTCCGTTTTGGTTTTAGAGGCAGATATTTCTCTGTACAGCCTATGGTCCCTTTCACTCGGGAATATCCCAACGCAGCTCCTAGAAGAAACGTGTTTCTAACTCGCTGAATCTAAACATAGATTAAACTCTCTTAGGTGAACGATCGCACAGCAGAGCGGTTTCAAGGAAACGTTTCTCCTCAGTTTTAGACAAAGTCTTACTGCTCTTTTGTACATATGCCGGATTTCGGCTGGAAATGCCAGTTTTGGGATTCTGCACAGTAAGGGTTTCCACCTGCTGAATCCACACATGAGTTTAACTCTGTCAGTGGAATGCACAAATTGACAGTCATTCAGTTAGAAAGCTCCGTTTTCGTTTTAGAAGCAGATAATTCTCTGTGCAGCCCTGAGTGTCATTCACTCGGGAAAATCCTAACGCAGCTCCTAGAAGAAAAATGTTTCTAACTCGCTGAATCTAAACATAGATTCAACTCTCTTAGGTGAACGAACGCACAGCAGAGCAGTTTAAAGGAAACCTTTCTCCTGAGTTTTAGACGAAGACTTACTGCGGTTTAGCACAAATGTCGGTATTGGCCTGGAAATGCCGGTTTTGTGATTCTGCACAGAAAGTGTTTGGAAACTGCTGATTCCACACATGAGTTTATCTCTGTCAGTTGAATGCACATATTGACAACCATTCAGTTAGATAGCTCCGTTTTGGTTTTAGAAGCAGATATTTCTCTGTACAGCCTATAGTCGCATTCACTCGGGAATATCCAAATGCAGCTCCTAGAAGAAACGTGTTTGTAACTCGCTGAATCTAAACATAGATTCAACTCTCTTAGGTGAACGAACGCACAGCAGAGCAGTTTCAAGGAAATGTTTCTCCTGAGTATCAAACGAAGTCTTTCTGCTGTTTCGTACATAGGCCAGTATTGTGCTGGAATTGCCAGTTTTGGGATTCTGCACAGAAAGGGTTTGCAAACTGCTGAATCCACACATGAGTATATCTCTGCCAGTTGAATGTACACATTGATAACCATTCAGTTAGATAGCTCCCTTTACGTTTTAGAAGCAGATGTTTCTCTGTACAGCCTATGGTCCCATTCACTCGGGAATATCCCAACGCAGCTCCTAGAAGAAACGTGTTTCTAACTCGCTGAATCTAAACATTGATTCAACTCTCCTAGGTGAACGAACGCACAGCAGAACCGTTTCAAGGAAACGTTTCTAATGAGTTTTAGACGAAGTCTTACTGCTGTTTCGTACATATGCCAGTATTGAGCTGGAAATGCCAGTTTTGGGATTTTGCACAGAAAGTGTTTGCACACTGCTGAATCCACACATGAGTTTATCTCTGTCAGTTGAATGCGCACATTGACAACCATTCAGTTAGATAGCTCCGTTTTGGTTTAAGAAGCCGATTTTTCTCTGTACAGCCTATAGTCCCATTCACTCGGGAATATCCCAAGGCAGCTTCTAGAGGAAACGTGCTTCTAACTCGCTGAATATAAACATAGATTCAACTCTCTTAGGTGATCGAAGGCACAGCAGAGCAGTTTCAAGGAAACGTTTCTCCTGAGCTTAATATGAACTCTTAGTGCTTTTTCGTACATATGCCAGTATTGGGCTGGAAATGCCAGTTTTGGGATTCTGCACAGAAAGGGTTTGCAAACTGCTGATTCCACGAATGAGTTTTTCTCTGTCAGTAGAATGCACACATTGACAACCATTCAGTTAGATAGCTCCGTTTTGGTTTCAGAAGCAGATATTTCTCTGTACAGACTATGGTCCCATTCACTCAGGAGTATCCCAATGCAGCTCCTAGAAGAAACGTGTTTCTAACTCGCTGAATCTTAATGTAGATTCAACTTTCTTAGGTGAACTAATACACAGCAGAGCAGTTTCAAGGAAACATTTCTCCTGAGGTTTATACGTAGTTTTACTGCTGTTTCGTACATATGCCGTTATTGGGCTGCAAATGCCAGTTTTGGGATTCTCCCCAGAAAGGGTTTGGATACTGCTGAATCTGCAGATGAGTTTACCTCTGTCAGTTGAATGCACACATTGAAAACCATTCAGTTAGATAGCTCCGTTTTGGTTTTAGAAGGAGATATTTCTCTGTACAACCTATGGTCCCATTCACATGGGAATATCCCAACGCAGCTCCTAGAAGAAACGTGTTTCTAACTCGCTGAATCTAAACATAGATTCAACTCTCTTTGTTTAACGAACGCACTGCAGAGCAGTTTCAAGGAATCGTTTCTCCTGAGTTTTAGACGAAGTCTTACTGCTCTTTCGTACATATGCCGGTATTGGGCTGGAAATACCAGGTTTTGGATTCTGCATAGAAAGTGATTGCAAACTGCTGAGTCCACAGATGAGTCTACCTCTGTCAGTTGAATGCACACATTGACAACCGTTCAGTTAGATAGCTCCCTTTCCATTTTAAAAGTAGATATTTCTCTGTACAGCCTATGGTCCCATTCACTCGGGAATATCCCAACGCAGCTCCTAGAAGAAAAGTATTCCTAACTCGCTGAATCTAAACATTGATTCAACTCTCTTAGCGGAACGAACGCACAGCAGAGCAGTTTCAAGGAAACCTTTCTCCTGAGTTTTAGACGATGTCTTTCTGTGGTTTCGTATATATGCTGGTATTGGGCTGGAAATGCCGGTTTTGGGATTCTGCACAGAAAGATTTTGCAAACTGCTGAATCCACACATGAGTTTAACTCTGTCAGTTGAATGCACACATTGACAACCATTCAGTTAGATAGTTCCGTTTTGGATTTAGAAGCAGATATTTCTCTGTACAGCCTATGGCCGCATTCACTCGGGAATATCCCAATGCAGCTCCTGAAATAAACGTGTTTCTAACTCGCTGAATCTAAACATAGATTAAACTCTATTAGGTGAAGGATCGCACAGCAGAGCGGTTTCAAGGAAACGTTTCTCCTCGGTTTTAGACGAAGTCGTGCTGCTCTTTCGTACATATGCCGGTAATGGGCTGGAAATGCAAGTTTTGGGATTCTGCACAGAAAGGGTTTGCAAACTGCTGAATCCACACATGAGTTTAACTCTGTCACCTGAATGCACTCATTGACAACCATTCAGTTAGATAGCTCCCTTTTCGTTTTAGAAGCAGATATTTCTCTGTGCAGCCTATGGTCCCATTCACTCGGGAATATCCCAACGCAGCTCCTAGAAGAAACGTGTTTCTAACTCGCTGAATCTAAACATAGATTCAACTCTCTTAGGTGAACGAACACACAGAAGATCAGTTACAAGGAAACGTTTCTCCTGAGTTTTAGACGAAGTCTTACTGTGGTTTCGTATATATGCCTGTATTGGGCTGGAAATGCCGGTTTTGGGATTCTGCACAGAAAGGGTTTGCAAACTGCTGAATCCACACATGAGTTTAACTCTGTGAGTTGAATGCACACATTGACAATTATTCAGTTAGATACCTCCGTTTTGGTTTTAGAAGCAGATATTTCTCTGTACACCCTCTGGTCCCATTCACTCGGGAATATCCCAACGGAGCTCCTAGAAGAAACGTGTTTGTAACTCGCTGAATCTAAATGTAGATTCAACTCTCTTAGGTGAACGAACACACAGAAGATCAGTTCCAAGGAAACGTTCCTCCTGAGTTTTAGACGAAGTCTTACTGCTGTTTCGTACATATGCCGGTATTGGGCTGGGAATGCCAGTTTTGGGATTCTGCACAGAAAGGGTTTGCAAACTGCTGAATCCGCACATGAGTTTGTCTCTGCCAGTTGAATGCACTCATTGACATCAATTCAGTTAGATAGCTCCCTTTTCGTTTTAGAAGCAGACATTTCTCTGTACGGCCTATGTTCCCATTCACTCGGGAATATCCCAACGCAGCTCCTAGAAGAAACGTGTTACTAACTCGCTGAATCTAAACATTACTTCAACTCTCTTAGGGGAACGAACGCACAGCAGAGCAGTTTCAAGGAAACGTTTCTCCTGAGTTTTAGATGATGTCTTACTGTGGTGTCGTACATATGCTGGTATTGGGCTGGAAATTCCGGTTTGGTGATTATGCACAGAAAGGGTTTACAAACTGCTGAATCCACACATGAGTTTCACTCTGTCAGTTGAATGCACACATTGACAACCATTAAGTTAGATAGCTCCGTTTTGGTTTTAGAAGCAGATATTTCTCTGCAAAGCCTATGGTCCCATTCTCTCGGGAATATCCCAACGCAACTCCAAGAAAAAACGTGTTTCTAACACGCTGAATCTAAACATAGATTCAACTCTCTTAGGTGAACGAACACACAGAAGATCAGTTTCAAGGAAACCTTTCTCCTGAGTTTTAGACAAAGTCTTACTGCTGTTTCGTTCATATGCCATTATTGGGCTAGAAATGCCAGTTTTGGGATTCTGCACAGAAAGGGTTTGCAAACTGCTAAATCCACACATGAGTTTAACTCTGTCGTTGAATGCACAAATTGACAGTCATTCAGTTAGATACCTCCGTTTTGGTTTTAGAAGCAGATATTTCTCTGTATAGACCTGAGTCCCATTCACTCGGGAATATCAAAACGCAGCTCCAAGAAGACACGTGTTTCTAACTCGCTGAATCTAAACATAGATTCATCTTTCTTAGGTAAAGGATCGTACAGCAGAACAGTTTCAAGAAAACGTTTCTCCTGAGTTTTAGACGAAGTCTTACTGCTGTTTCATACATATGCCGGTATTGGGCAGGAAATGCCAGTTTTGGGATTCTGCACAGAACAGGGTTGAAAATTGCTGAATCGACACATGAGATTAACTCTGTCAGTTGAATGCACACATTGACAACCATTCAGTTAGATGGCTCCGTTTTGGTTTTAGAAGCAGATATTTCTCTGTACGGCCTATGTTCCCATTCACTCGGGAATGTCCCAACGCAGCTCCTAGAAAAAACGTGTTACTAACTCGCTGAATCTAAACATTAATTCAACTCTCTTAGGGGAACGAACGCACAGCAGAGCAGTTTCAAGGAAACGTTTCTTCTGAGTTTTAGACGAAGTCTTACTGCTGTTTCGTACATATGCCGGTATTGGGCAGGAAATGCCAGTTTTGGGATTCTGCACAGAACAGGGTTGAAAATTCCTGAATCGACACATGAGTTTAACTCTGTCAGTTGAATGCACACGTTGACAACCATTCAGTTAGATAGCTCCGTTTTGGTTTTCGAAGCAGATATTTCTCTGTACAGTCTATGGTCGCATTCACTCGGGAATATCCCAACGCAGCTCCTAGAAGAAACGTGTTTCTAACTCGCTGAATCTAAACATAGATACATCTCTCTTAGCTGAACGAATGCACTGCCGAGCAGTTTCAAGGAAACGTTTCTCCTGAGTTTTGGACGAAGTCTTACTGCTGTTTCGTACATATGCCGGTATTGGGCTGGAAATGCCAGTTCTGGGATTCTGCACAGAAAGTGTTTGCAAACTGCTGAATCCAAACATGAGTTTAACTCTGTCAGCTGAATGCACAAATTGACAGTCATTCAGTTAGATAGCTCCATTTTGATTTTAGACGCAGATATTTCTCTGTACAGACAGGAGACCCATTCGCTCGGGAATATCAAAAAGCAGCTCCTTGAGGAAACGTGTTTCTAACTCGCTGAATGTAAACATAGATTCAACTCTCTTAGGTAAACGAACGTACAACAGAACAGTTTCAAGGAAACGTTTCTCCTGAGTTTTAGACGAAGTCTTACTGCTGTTACGTACATATGCCAGTTCTGGGCTGGAAATGCCAGTTTTGAGATTCTGCACAGAAAGTGTTTGAAAATTGCTGAATCGACACATGAGTTTAACTCTGTCAGTTGAATGCACACATTGACAACCATTCAGTTAGATAGCTCCGTTTTGGTTTTAGAGGCAGATATTTCTCTGTACAGCCTATGGTCCCTTTCACTCGGGAATATCCCAACGCAGCTCCTAGAAGAAACGTGTTTCTAACTCGCTGAATCTAAACATAGATTAAACTCTCTTAGGTGAACGATCGTACAGCAGAGCGGTTTCAAGGAAACGTTTCTCCTCAGTTTTAGACAAAGTCTTACTGCTCTTTCGTACATATGCCGGATTTCGGCTGGAAATGCCAGTTTTGGGATTCTGCACAGTAAGGGTTTCCACCTGCTGAATCCACACATGAGTTTAACTCTGTCAGTGGAATGCACAAATTGACAGTCATTCAGTTAGATAGCTCCGTTTTCGTTTTAGAAGCAGATAATTCTCTGTGCAGCCCTGAGTGTCATTCACTCGGGAAAATCCCAACGCAGCTCCTAGAAGAAACGTGCTTCTAACTCGCTGAATCTAAACATGGATTCAACACTCTTAGGGGAACGAACGCGCAGCGGAGCAGTTTCAAGGAAACGTTTCTCCTCAGTTTTAGACGATGTCTTACTGCTGTTTTTTCATATACCAGTATTGGTCTGTAAAAGCCAGTTTTCGGATTCTGCACAAAAGTGTTTGCAAACTGCTTAATCGACACATGAGTTTAACTCTGTCAGTTGAATGCAAAAATTGACAGTCATTCAGTTAGATAGCTCCGTTTTGGTTTTAGAAGCAGATATTTCTCTGTACTGCCCTGAGTCCCCTTCACCCGGAAATAACCCAACGCAGCTCCTAGAATAAACGTGTTTCCAACTCGCTGAATCTAAACATAGATTGAACTCTCTTAGGTGAATGAATACACAGAAGATCAGTTTCAAGGAAACGTTTCTCCTGAGTTTTAGACGAAGTCTTACTGCTCTTTTGTACATATGCCGGTATTGGGCTGGAAATGACAGCCTTGGGATTCTACACAGAAAGTGTTTGCAAACTGCTGAATCCACACATGAGTTTAACTCTGTCATTTGAATGCACACATTGACAACCATTCAGTTAGATAGCTCCCTTTTCATTTTAGAAGCAGATAATTCTCTCTACAGACTATGGTCCCATTCACTCGGGAATATCCTAACGCAACTCCTAGAAGAAACATGTTTCTAACTCGCTGAATCTAAACATACATTCAACTCTCTTAGGTGAACGAACGCACAGCAGAGCAGTTTCAAGGAAACCTTTCTCTTAAGTTTTAGAAGAACCCTTACTGCTGTTTTACACAAATGCCGGTATTGGGCTGGAAATGCCGATTTTGGGATTCTGCAGAGAAAGGGTTTGGAAACTGCTGAATCCACACATGAGTTTCACGCTGTGAGTTGAATGCACACATTGACAACTATCAGTTAGATACCTCCATTTTGGTTTTAGAAGCACATATTTCTCTGTACAGCCTATGGTCCCATTCACTCGGGAATATCCCAACGCAGCTCCTAGAAGAAACGTGTTTCTAACTCGCTGAATCTGAACATAGATTCAACTCTCTTATGTGAACGAAGACACAGCAGAGCAGTTTCAAGGAAACGTTTCTCCTGAGTTTTAGACGAAGTCTTACTGCTGTTTCGTACACATGCCGGTATTGGGCTTTAAATGCCAGGTTTGGGATTCTGCACAGAAAGGGTTTGCAAACCGCTGAATCCACACATTAGTTTAACTCTGTCAGTTGAATGCACACATTGACAACCATTCAGTTAGATGGCTCCGTTTTGGTTTTAGAAGCAGATATTTCTCTGTACAGCCCTGAGTCCCATTGACTCGGGAGAATCCCAACGCAGCCCCTAGAAGAAACGTGTTTCTAACTCGCTGAATCTAAACATAGATTCAACTCTCTTAGGTGAACGAACGCACAGTAGAACAGTTTCAAGGAATCGTTTCTCCTGAGTTTTAGACGATGTCTTACTGCTGTTTCGTACATATGCCACTATTGGGCTGTAAATGCCAGCTTTGCGATTCTGCACAGAAACTGTTTGCAAACTGCTGAATCCAGACATGAGTTGAACTCTGTTAGTTGAATGCACACCTTGACAATCATTCAGTTAGATAGCTCCCTTTTCATTTTAGAAGCAGATATGTCTCTGTACTGCCTTTCTTCCCATTCACCGGGTAATATCCCAAAGCAGCTCCTCGAAGAAACGTGTTTCTAACTCGCTGAATCTAAACATAGATTCAACTCTCTTAGGTGAACGAACGCACAGCAGAGTAGATTCAAGGAAACCTTTCTCCTGAATTGAAGACGAAGTTTTACTACTGTTTTGCACAAATGCCGGTATTGGGCTGGAAATGCCGGTTTGTGGATTCTGCACAGAAAGGGTTTGCAAACTGCTGAATCCACACATGAGTTTAACTCTGTCAGTTGAATGCACACATTGACAACAATTCAGTTAGATAGCTCTGTTTCGGTTTCAGAAGCAGATATTTCTCTTTACAACCTATGGTTCCATTCACTCGGGAATATCGCAATGCAGCTCCTAGCATAAACGTGTTTCTAACTCGCTGAATCTAAACATGGATTCAACTCTCTTAGGTGAACGAACACACCGAAGATCAGTTTCAAGGAAACGTTTCTCCTGAATTTTACACGAATGCTTACTGCTGTTTCGTACATAGGCCGGTTTTGGGCTGGAAATGCCGATTTTGGGATTCTGCACAGAAAGGGTTTGAAAACTGCTGAATCCACACATGAGTTTACCTCTGTCAGTTGAATGCACACATTGACAACCATTCAGTTAGATAGCTCCGTTTTGTTTTTACAAGCAGATGTTTCTCTGTACAGATTATGGTCGCATTCACTCGAGAATATCCTAACGCAGCTCCTAGAAGAAACGTGTTTCTAACTCGTTGAATCCAAACATAGATTCAATTCTCTTAGGTGAATTAACGCACAGAAGAGCAGTTTCAGGGAAACGATTCTCCTGAGTTTTAGACGAAGTCTTACTGTGGTTTCGAATATATGCCGGGTTTGGGCTGGAAATGCCGGTTTTGGGATTCTGCACAGGAAGGGTTTGCAAACTGCTGAATCCACACATGAGCTTAACGCTGTCAGTTGAATCCACAAATTGACAGTCATTCAGTTAGATAGCTCCGTTTTGGTTTTGGAAGCAGATATTTCTCTGTACAGCCCTGAGTCCAATTCACTCCGGAATATCCCAATTCAGCTCCTAGAAGAAACGTGTTTCTAACTCCCTGAATCTAAACATAGATGAAACTCTCGTAGGTGAACGAACGCACAGCAGAGCAGTATCAAGGAAACCTTTCTCCAGAGTTTTACACCAAGCCTTACTGCTGATTTGCACAAATTTCGGAATTGGGCTGGAAATTCTGCTTTTGGGATTCTGCACAGAAAGGGTTTGGAAACTGCTGAATCCACACATGAGTTTAACTCTGTCACTTGAATGCAGACATTGACAACCATTGAGTTAGATACCTCCATTTTGGTTTTAGAAGCAGATAGTTCTCTATACAGTCTATCGTCCCTTTCACTCGGGAATATACCAACGCAGCTCCTAGAAGAAACGTGTTTGTAACTCGCTGAATCTAAACATAGATTCAATTCTCTTAGTTGAACGAACGCACAGCAGAGCAGTTTCAAGGAAACGTTTCCCCTGAGTTTTAGACGAAGTCTTACTGCTGTTTCGTACATATGCCTGTATTGGGCTGGAAATGCCAGTTTTGGGATTCTGTACAGAAAGTGTTGGCAAACTGCTGAATCCACACATGAGTTAAACTCTGTCAGTTGAATGCACAAATTGACATTCATTCAGTTAGATAGCTCCGGTTTGATTTTAGAATTAATTTATCTGTACAGCCCTGAGTCCAATTCACTCGGGAATATCCCAACGCAGCTCCTAGAAGAAACGTGTTTCTAACTCGCTGAATCTTAACATAGATTAAACACTCTCAGGTGAACGAACGCAAGCAGAGCAGTTACAAGGAAACCTTTCTCCGGAGTTTTAGACGAAGCCTTACTGCTGATTTGCACAAATGTCGGAATTATGTTGGAAATGCCGGTTATGGGGTTCTGCACAGAAAGGGTTTGGAAACTGTTGAATCCACACATGAGTTTAACTCTGTCAGTTCAACGCACACATTGACAACCATTCAGTTAGATAGCTCCGTTTTGGTTTTAGAAGCAGATATTTCTCTGTACAGCCTATGGTCCCATTCACTCGGGAATATCCCAACGCAGCTCCTGGAAGAAACGTGTTTCTAACTCGCTGAATCTAAACATAGATTCAACTCTCTTGGGTGAACGAACGCACAGCAGAGCAGTTTCAAGGAACCGTTTCTCCTGAGTTTCAGGCGAAGTCTTACTGCTGTTTCGTACATATGCCGGTATTGGGCTGGAAATGCCAGTTTTGGGATTCTGCACAGAAAGGGTTTGCAAACTGCTGATTCCACACATGAGTTTAACTCTGTCAGTTGAATGCACAAATTGACAGTCATTCAGTTAGATACCTCCGTTTTGGTTTTAGAAGCAATTTATCTGTACAGCCCTGAGTCCCATACACTCGGGAGTATCCCAACGCAGCTCCTAGAAGAAACGTGTTTCTAACTCGTTCAATCTAAACATAGATTAAAGTCTCTTAGGTGAACGAACGCACAGAACAGCAGTTTCAAGTAAACGTTTCTCCTGAGTTTTAGACGATGTCTTACTGTGGTTTCGTATATATGCCGGTATTGCGCTGGAAATGCCAGTTTTTGGATTCTGTACAGAAAGTGTTTGCAAACTGCTGAATCCACACATGAGTTTAACTCTGTCAGTTGAATGCACAAATTGACAGTCATTCAATTAGAAAGCTCGGTTTTGGTTTTAGAAACACTTTCTCTGTACAGCCCTGAGTCCAATTCACTCGGGAATATCCCAACGCAGCTCCTTGAATAAACGTGTTTCTAACTCGCTGAATCTTAACATAGATTAAACTCTCTTAGGTGAAGCAACGCACAGCACAGCAGTTTCAAGGAAACGTTTCACCTGATTTTTAGACGAAGTCTTACTCTGGTTTCGTATATATGCCGGTAATGGGCTGGAAATGCTGGTTTTGGGATTCTGCACAGAAAGGGTTTGTAAACTGCTGATTCCACAATTGAGTTTGATTCTGTCAGTTGAATGCACACATAGACAACCATTCCGTTAGATAGCTCCCTTTTCGTTTTAGAAGCAAATATTTCTCTATACAGCCTATGGTCCCATTCACTCGGGAATATCCCAACGCAGCTCCTAGAAGAAACGGGTTTCTAATTCGCTGAATCTAAACATAGATTGAACTCTCTTAGGTGAACGAACGCACAGCAGAGCAGTTTCAACGAAACGTTTCTCCTGAGTTTTAGACGAACTCTTAATGAGGTTTCGTATATATGCCGGTATTGGGCTGGAAATGCCAGTTTTGGGATTCTGCACAGAAAGGGTTTGCAAACTGCTGAAACCACACATGAGTTTAAAACTCTCAGTTGAATGCACACATAGACAGTCATTCAGTTAGATAGCTCTGTTTTGGTTTTAGAAGCAGATATTTCTCTGTACAGCCTAGAGACCCATTCACTCGGGAATGTTCCAGCGCAGCTCCTAGAGGAAATGTGTTTATAACTCGCTGAATCTAAACATAGATTCAACTCTCTCAGGTAAACGAACGAACAGCAGAGCAGTTTCAAGGAAACGTTTCTCCTGAGTTTTAGACGAAGTCTTACTGCTGTTTCGTACATATGCCAGTATTGGGCTGGAAATGCCGGCTTTCGGATTCTGCACAGAAATGGATTGAAAATTACTGAATCAACACATGAGTTTCACTCTGTCAGTTTAATGCACACATTGACAACCATTGAGTTAGATACCTCCGATTTGTTTTAGAATGAAATATTTCTCTGTACACCCTATGGTCCCATTCACTCGGTAATAGCCCTACGCCGCTCCTAGAAGAAACGTGTTTCTAACTCGCTGAATCTAAACATTGATTCAACACTCTTAGTTGAAAAAACGCACAGACGATCAGTTACAAGGAAACGTTTCTCCTGAGTTTTACACGAAGTCTTACTGCTATTTCGTACATATGCCGGTATTGGAATGGAAATGCCAGTTTTGGGATTCTACACAGAAAGGTTTTGCAGACTCTTAAATCCACACATGAGTTTAACTCTGCCAGTTGAATGTACAAATTGACAGTCATTCAGTTAGATAGATGCGTTTTGGTTTTAGAAGCAGATATTTCTCTGCACAGACCTGTGTCCCATTAACTCGGGAATATCAAAATGCAGCTCCTAGAATAAACGTGTTTCTGACTCGCTAAATCTAAACATAGATTCAACTCACTTTGGTGAACGAACGGACAGCAGAGCAGTTTCAAACAAACGTTTCTCGTCAGTTTTAGACGAAGCCTTACTGCAGTTTTGCACAAATGTCGGCATTGGACTGGAAATGCCGGTTTTGGGATTCTGCACAGAAAGGGTTTGCAAACTACTGAATCCACACATGAGTATATCTCTGCCAGTTGAATGTAAACCTTGACAACCATTCAGTTAGATAGCTCCCTTTTCGTTTTAGAAGCAGATATTTCTCTGTACAGCCTACGGTCCCATTCACTCGGGAATATCCCAACGCAGCTCCTAGAATAAACGCGTTTCTAACTCGCGGAATCTAAACATAGATTCAACTCTCTTAGGTGAACGAATTCACAGAACATCAGTTACAAGGAAACGTTTCTCCTGAGTTTTACAGGAAGTCTTACCGCTGTTTCGTACATATTCCGGTTTTCGGCTGAAAATGCCAATTTTGAGATTCTGCACAGAAACGGTTTACAAACTGCTGAATCCAAACATGGGTTTAACTCTGTCAGTTGAATGCACAGATTTACAACCATTCAGTTAGATAGCTCTCTTTTCGTTTTAGAAGCAGATATTTCTCTGTACATCCCATGGTCCCAATCACTCGGGAATATCCCAACACAGCTCCTAGAAGAAATGTGTTACTAACTCTCTGAATCTAAACATACATACAACTCTATTAGGTGAACGAACGCACAGCAGAGCAGTTTCAAGGAAACGTTTCTCCTGAGTTTTAGACGAAGTCTTACTGCTGTTTTGTACATATGCCTGTATTGGGCTGGAAATGCCAGTTTTGGCATTCCACACAAAGTGTTTGCAAACTGCTGAATCCACATATGAGTTTATCTCTGCCAGTTGAATGCACATATTGACAACCATTCAGTTAGATAGGTCACTTTTCGTTTTAGAAGCAGATATTTCTCTGTACAGCCTATGGTCCCATTCACTCGGGAATATCCCAATGCAGCTCCTAGAAGAAACGTGTTACTAACTTGCTCAATCTAAACTTTGATTCAACTCTCTTATGTGAACGAACGCACAGCAGAGTAGTTTCAAGGAAACCTTTCTCCTAAATTTTAGACGAAGCCTTACTGCTGTTTTGCACAAATACCGGTATTGGGCTGGAAATTCCGGTTTTGGGATTCTGCACAGAAAGGGTTTGCAAACTGCTGAATCCACACATTAGTTTAACTCTGTCAGTTGAATGCACACATTGACAGTCAATCAGTTAGATAGCTCGGTTTTGGTTTAGAAGCAGATATTTCTCTGTACAGCCTAGAATCCCATTCACCCGAGAATATTCCAATGCCGCTCCTAGAAGAAACGTGTTTCTAAGTCGCTTTATCTAAATAGAGATTCAACTCTCTTAGCTGAACGAATGCACAGCAGAGCAGTTTCAAGGAAACGTTTCTCCTGAGTTTTAGACGAAGTTTTACCGCAGTTTCGTACATATGCCGGTTTTCGGCTGGAAATGCCAATTTTGAGATTCTGCACAGAAAGGGTTTGCAAGCTGCTGAATCCACAAATGAGTTTAACTCTGTCACTTGAATGCACACACTGACAACCATTCAGTTAGATAGCTCCATTTTGATTTTAGAAGCAGAGATTTCTCTGTACAACCTATGGTCCCATTCACTCGGGAATATCCCAAGGCAGCTCCTAGAATAAACGTGTTTCTAACTGGTGGAATCTAAACATAGATTCAACACTCTTAGATGAATGAACGCGCAGCATAGCAGTTTCAAGGAAACGTTTCTCCTGAGTTTTAGACGATGTCTTACTACTGTTTCGTACATATGCCGGTATTGGGCTGGAAATGCCGGTTTTGGGATTCTATACAAAAAGTATTTGCAAACTGCTGAATGGACACATGAGTTAAACTCTGTCAGTTGAATGCACACGTTGACAACCATCCAGTTTCATAGCTCCGTTTTGGTTTTAGAAGCAGGTATTTCTCTGTTCAGCCTAGAGTCCCATTCACTCGGGAATATCCCAACGCAGATCCTAGAAGATACGTGTTTCTAACTCGCTGAATTGAAACATAGATTCAACTCTCTTATGTGAATGAACGTACAGCAGAGCAGTTTCAAGGAAACGTTTCTCCTGAGTTTTAGACGAAGACATACTGCTTTTTTGTGCATATGCCGGTAATGGGCTGCAAATGCCAGTTTTGGGATTCTGCACAGAAAGGGTTTACAAACTGCTGAATCCACACATGAGTTTATCTCTGTGAATTGAATGCACACATTCACAGTCATTCAGTTAGATAGCTCCGTTTTGGTTTTAGAAGCAGATATTTCTCTGTGCAGCCTAGAGTCCCATTCGCTCGGGAATACCCAACCCCGCTCCTAGAAGAAACGTGTTTCTAACTCGCTGCATCTAAACATAGATTCAACTCTCGTAGGTGAACGAACGCACAGCAAAGCAGTTTCAAGGAAACCTTTCTCCTGAGTTTTAGAGTAACCCTTACTGCTGTTTTGCACAAATGTCGGTATTGGGCTGTAAATACCAATTTTGAGATATCGCACAGAAAGTGTTTGCAAGCTGCTAAATCCACACATGAGTTTAACTCTGTCAGTTGAATGCGCACATTGACAACCATTCAGTTAGATAGCTCCATTTTGGCTTTAGAAGCAGATATTTCTCTGAACACCTATGGTCCCATTCACTCTGGAATATCCCAACGCAGCTCCTAGAAGAAACGTGTTTCTAACTCGCTGAATCTAAACATAGATTCAACTCTCTTGGGTATACGAACGCAAAGCAGAGCAGTTTCAAGGAAACGTTTCTCCTGAGGTTTAGACGTAGTCTTACAGCTGTTTCGTACATATGCCGGTATTGGGCTGGAAATACCAGTTTTGGGATTCTGCACAGAAAGGGTTTGCAAACTGCTGAATCCACACATGAGTTTAATTCTGTCAGTTGAATGCACACATTGACAACCATTCAGTTAGATGGCTCCGTTTTGGTTTTAGAAGCAGATATTTCTCTATACAGCATATGGTCGCATTCACTCGGGAATATCCCAACGCAGCTCCTAGAAGAAACGTGTTTCTCACTCGCTGAATATAAACATAGATTCAACTCTCTTAGATGAACGAACGCACAGAAGATCAGTTTCAAGGAAACGTTTCTCCGGAGTTTCAGAAGAAGTCTTGCTGCTGTTTCGTACATATGCCGGTATTGGGCTGGAAATGCCGGTTTTGGGATTCTGTACAAAAAGTATTTGCAAACTGCTGAATTTACACATGAGTTAAACTCTGTCAGTTGAATGCAAACGTTGACAACCATCCAGTTTCATAGCTCCATTTTGGTTTTAGAAGCAGGTATTTCTCTGTTAAGACTTGAGTCCCATTCACTCGGGAATATCACAACGCAGATCCTAGAAGAAACGTGTTTCTAACTCGCTGAATCTAAACATAGATTCAACTCTCTTAGCTGAACAAACGCACAGCAGAGCAGTTTCAAGGAATCCTTTCTCCTGAGTTTTAGACGAAGACTTACTGCTGTTTTGTGCATATGCCGGTAATGGGCTGGAAATGCCAGTTTTGGGATTCTGCACAGAAAGGGTTTGCAAACTGCTGAATCCACACATGAGTTTATCTCTGTGAATTGAATGCACACATTAACAGTCATTCAGTTAGATAGCCCCGTGTTGGTTTTAGAATCAGGTATTTCTCTCTACAGCCTAGAGTCCCATTCACTCGGGAATATCCTTACGCCGCTCCTAGAAGAAACGTGTTTCTAACTCGCTGAATCTAAACATAGATTCAACTCTCTTAGGTGATCGAACGCACAGCAGAGCAGTTTCAAGGAAACGTTTCTCGTGAGTTTTAGATGAAGTCTTACTGCTGTTTCGTACTTATGCCGGTATTGGGAAGGAAATTCCAGTTTTGGGATTCTGTACAGAAAGTGTTTGCAAATGCTGAATCGACACTTGAGTTTAACTCTGTCAGTTGAATGCACACATTCACAACCATTCAGTAAGATAGCTCCCTTTTGTTTTTAGAAGCAGATATTTCTCTGTAGAGCCTATGGTCCCATTCACTCGGGAATATCCCAACGCAGCTCCTAGAAGAAACGTGTTTCTAACTCTCTGAATCTAAACATAGATTCAACTCTCTTAGGTGAACGAACGCACAGATGATCAGTTTCAAGGAAACGTTTATCCTGAGTTTCAGACGAAGTCTTATTGCTGTTTCGTACATATACCGTTATTGGGCAGGAAATCCCAGTTTTGGGATTCTGCACAGAAAGGGTTTACAAACTGCTGAATTCACACATGAGTTTATCTCTGTGAATTGAATGCACACATTGACAGTCATTCAGTTAGATAGCTCCGTTTTGGTTTTAGAAGCAGATATTTCTCTGTACAGCCTAGAGTCCCATTCACTCGGGAATATCAAAACGCAGCTCCAAGAAGAAACGTGTTTCTAACTCGCTGCATCTAAACATAGATTGAGCTCTCTTAGGTGAACGAAAGCACAGCAGAGCCATTTCAAGGAAACGTTTCTCCTGAGTTTTAGACGAAGTCTTACTGTGGTTTCGTATACATGCCAGTATTCGGCTGGATATGCCGGTTTTCGGATTCTGCACATAAAGGGTTTGCAAACTGCTGAATCCACACATGAGTTTAACTCTGTCAGTTGAATGCACAAATTGACAGTCATTCAGTTGGATAGCTCCGTTTTGGTTTTAGAAGCAGATAATTCTCTGTACAGCCCTGAGTCCCATTCACTCGGGAATATCCCAATGCAGCTCCATGAAGAAACGTGTTTCTAACATGCTGAATTTAAACATAGATTCAACTCTCTTAGGTGAACGAATGCACAGAAGGTCAGTTTCAAGGAAACGTTTCCGCTGAGTTTTACACGAAGTCTTACTGCTGTTTCGTACATATGCCGGATTTGGGCTGGAAATGCCAGTTTTGGCATTCCACACAAAGGGTTTGCAAACTGCTGAATCCACATATGAGTTTATCTCTGCCAGTTGAATGCACACATTGACAACCATTCAGTTAGATAGGTCCCTTTTCGTTTTAGAAGCAGATATTTCTCTGTACCGCCGATGGTCCCATTCACTGGGGAATATCGCAACACAGCTCCTAGAAGAAACGTGTTTCTGACTCGCTGAATCACAACATAGATTCCACTCTCTTAGGTGAACGAACGCACAGCAGAGCACTTTCAAGGAAACCATTCTAATGAGTTTTTGATGAAGCCTTACTGCTGTTTTGCACAAATGCCGGTATTAGCCTGGAAATACCGGTTTTGGGATTCTACACAGAAAGGGTTTGGAAACTGAATAAATCCACACATGAGTTTAACTCTGTCAGTTGAATGCACACATTGACAACAATTCAGTAAGATAGCTCAGTTTTGGTTTTAGAAGCAGATATTTCTCTCTACAGCCTATGGTCCCATTCACTCGGGAATATCCCAACGCAGCTCCTAGAAGAAACGTGTTTCTAACTCGCTGAATGTAAACATAGATTCAACTCACTTAGGTGAACGAACGCACAGCAGAGGAGATTCAAGGAAACGTTACTCCTGAGTTTTAGACGAACTCTTACTGCTGTTTTGTACATATGCCGGTATTGGGCTGGAAATGCCAGTTTTGGGATTCTGCACAGAAAGGATTTGCAAACTGCTGAATCCACACATGAGTTTCACTCTGTCAGTTGAATGCACAAATTGACAACCATTCAGTTAGATAGCTCCGTTTTGGTTTTAGAAGCACATATTTCTCTGTACACCCTATGGTCGCATGCACTCGGGTATATCCCAAAGCAGCTCCTAGAAGGAAGGTGTTTCTAACTCGCTGAGTCAAAACATAGATCCAGATCTCTTAGGTGAACGAACGCACATCAGAGCAGTTTCACGGAAACGTTTCTCCTGACTTTTAGACGAAGTATTTCTGCTGTTTCGTACATATGCCGGTAATGAGCTGGAAATGCCTGTTTTGGGATTCTGCACAGAAAGTGTTGGCAAACTGCTGAATCCACACATGAGTTTCTCTCTGTCAGTTGAATGCACACATTGACAGCAATTGAGTAAGATAGCTCCGTTTTGGTTTTAGAAGCAGATATTTCTCTGTACAGACTATAGTCCCATTCACTCGGGAATATCCCAAAGCAGCTCCTAGAAGAAACGTGTTTCTAACTCGCTGAATCAAAACATAGATTCAACTCTCTTAGGTGAAAGAACACACAGAAGATCAGTTTCAAGGAAACGTTTTTCTTGAATTTTAGACGAAGTCTTACTGCTGTTTCGTACATATGCCGGTACTCGGCTGGAAATGCCGGTTTTGGGATTCTGAACAGAAAGGGTTAGTAAGCTGCTGAATCCACTCATGAGTTTATCTCTGCCAGTTGAATGCACACATTGAAAACCATTCAGTTAGATAACTCCCTTTTCGTTTTAGAAGCAGATGTTTCTCTGTTCAGCCTATGGTCCCATTCACTCGGGAAGATCCCAATGCAGCTCCTAGAAGAAACGTGTTTCTAACTCGCTGAATCTAAACATTAATTCAACTCTCTTAGGTGAACGAACGCAAAGCAGAGCCGTTTCAAGGAAACGTTTCTCCTGAGTTTTAGAAGAAGTCTTACTGCTGTTTCGTACATATGCCAGTATTGAGCTGGAAATGCCAGTTTTGGGATTTTGCATAGAAAGTGTTTACACACTGCTGAATCCACACATGAGTTTATCTCTGTCAGTTGAATGCTCACATTGACAACCATTCAGTTAGATAGCTCTGTTTTGGTTTAAGAAGCCGATTTTTCTCTGTACAGCCTATAGTCCCATTCACTCGGAAATATCCCAAGGCATCTTCTAGAGGAAACGTGCTTCTAACTCGCTGAATCTAAACATAGATTCAACTCTCTTAGGTGATCGAAGGCACAGCAGAGCAGTTTCAAGGAAACGTTTCTCCTGAGCTTAATACGAAGTCTTAGTGCTTTTTCGTACATATGCCAGTATTGGGCTGGAAATGCCAGTTTTCGGATTCTGCACAGAAAGGGTTTGCAAACTGCTGATTCCACGAATGAGTTTTTCTCTGTCAGTTGAATGCACACATTGACAACCATTCAGTTAGATAGCTCCGTTTTGGTTTCAGAAGCAGATATTTCTCTGTACAGCCTATGGTCCCATTCTTTCGGGAGTATCCCAATGCAGCTCCTAGAAGAAACCTGTTTCTATCTCGCTGAATCTTAATGTAGATTCAACTTTCTTAGGTGAACTAATAAACAGCAGAGCAGTTTCAAGGAAACATTTCTCCTGAGTTTTATACGTAGTTTTACTGCTGTTTCGTACATATGCCGTTATTGGGCTGGAAATGTCGGTTTTGGGATTCTCCCCATAAAGGCTTTGGATACTGCTGAATCTGCAGATGAGTTTACCTCTGTCAGTTGAATGCACACGTTGAAAACCATTCAGTTAGATAGCTCCGTTTTGGTTTTAGAAGGAGATATTTCTCTGTACAACCTATGGTCCCATTCACTTGAGAATATCTCAACGGAGCTCCTAGAAGAAACGTGTTTCTAACTCGCTGAATCTAAACATAGATTCAACTCTCTTAGGTGAACGAAGGCACAGCAGAGCAGTTTCAAGGAAAGGTTTCTCCTGAGTTTTTCAAGAAGTCTTATTGCTCTTTCGTACATATACCGGTATTGGGGAGGAAATGCCAGTTTTTGGATTCTGTCCAGAAAGGGTTTGAAAACTGCTGAATCCACACATGAGTATAACTCTGTCAGTTGAATGCACACATTGACAACCTATCAGTTGGATAGCTCCGTTTTGATTTTAGAAGCAGATATTTCTCTGTACAGCCTTTGGTCCCATTCACTGGGGAATATTCCAATGCAGCTACTAGAAGAAACGTGTTTCTAACTGGCTGAATCTAAACATAGATTCAACTCTCTTAGGTGAACGAACGCACATCAGAGCAGTTTCAAGGGAACGTTTCTCCTGAGTTTTAGACGAAGTTTTACTGCTGTTTCGTACTTATGCCGGTATTGTGCCGCAAATGTCAGTTTTGGGATTCTGCCCAGAAAGCGTTTGCGAACTGCTGAATCCACACATGAGTTTAACTCTCTCTCTTGAATGCACACATTGACAACCATTCAGTTAGATACCTCCGTTTTGGTTTTAGAAGCAGATATTTCTCTGTTCAGCTTATTGTCCCATTCACGCGGGAATATCCCTACGCAGCTCCTAGAAGTAACGTGCTGCTAACTCACTGAATCTAAACAGAGATTCACCTCTGTTAGGTTAACGAAGGAACAGCAGAGCAGTTTCAAGGAAACGTTTCTCCTGAGTTTTAGAAGAAGTCTTACTGCTGTTTCGTACATATGCCGGTATTGTGCTGGAAATGCCAGTTTTGGGATTCTAAAAAGAAAGGGTTTGGAAACTGCTGATTCCACGAATGAGTTCTTCTCTGTCAGTTGAATGCACACATTGACAACCATTCAGTAACATAGCTCCGTTTTGGTTTTAGAACCCGATATTTCTCTGTGCAGCCTATGGTCCCATTCTCTCGGGAATATCCCAACACAGCTCCTAGAAGAAACGTGTTTCTAACTCGCTGAATCTTAACATAGATTCAACTCTCTTAGGTGAACGAACGCACATCAGAGCAGTTTCAAGGAAACGTTTCTCCTGAGCTTCAGACGAAGTCTTACTGCTGTTTCGTTCATATGCTGCTATAGGGCTGGAAATGCCAGTTTTGAGATTCTGCACAGAAAGGGTTTGCAAAGTGCTGATTCCTCACATGAGTTTAACTCTGTCAGTTCAATGCACACATTGAAAACCATTCAGTTAGATAGCTCCGTTTTGGTTTTAGAAACAGATATTTCTCTGTACAGCTTATGGTCCCAATCATTCGGGAATATCCCAACGCAGCTCCTAGAAGAAACGTGTTTCTGACTTGCTGATTCTAAACATAGATTCAGCTCTCTTCCGTGAACGAACACAGCAGAGCAGTTTCAAGAAACCGTTTCTCTTGAGTTTTAGAAGAAGTCTTACTGCTGTTTCGTACATATGCCGGTATTGGGCTGGAAATGCCAATTTTGAGATTCTGCACAGAAAGTGTTTCCAAACGGCTGAATCCACACATGAGTTTAACTCTGTCAGTTGAATGCAAACATTGACAACCATTCAGTTAGATAGCTCCGTTTTGGTTTCAGAAGCAGATATTTCTCTGTTCAGCCTATGGTCCCATTCACTCGGGAATATCCCAATGCAGCTCCTAGAAGAAACATGTTTCTAACGCGCTGAGTCTAAACATAGATTCAACTCTCTTAGGTGAACGAAGGCACAGCAGAGCAGTTTCAAGGAAACATTTCTCCTGAGTTTTAGAAGAAGTCTTACTGCTGCTTGGTACATATACCGGCATTGGGCGGAAAATGCCAGATTTGGGATGCTGCACAGATACGGTTTGCAAACTGCTGAATCCACACATGAGTTTAACTGTGTCAGTTGAATGCACACATGGACAACCATTCAGTTAGATAGCTCCGTTTTGGTTTTAGAAGGAGATATTTCTCTGTACAACCTATGGTCCCATTGACTCGGGAATATCCCAACGCACCTCCTAGAATAAACGTGTTTCTAACTCGCTGAATCTAAACATAGGTTGAACTCTCTTAGGTGAACGAACACACAGCAGAGCAGTTTCAGGAAAACGTTTCTCCTGAGTTTTTCACGAAGTCTTACAGCTATTTCATACATATGCGCGTATTTGGCTGTAAATGCCAGTTTTGGGATTCTGCACTGAAAGGGTGTGCAAACTGCTGAATCCACACATGAGTTTAACTCTGTCAGTTGAATGCACACATGGACAACCATTCAGTTAGATAGCTCCGTTTTGGTTTTAGAAGCAGATATTTCTCTGTACAGACTATGGTCCCATTCACTCGGGAATATCTCAACGCAGTTCCTAGAGGAAACGTGTTTCTAACTCGCTGAATCTAAACATAGATTCAACTGTCTTAGGTGAACGAACGCACAGCAAAGCACTTTCAAGGAAACGTTTCTCCTGAGCTTTAGACGAAGTTTTACTGCTGTTTCATACATATGCCGGTATTGGGCTGGAAATGCCAGATTTGGGATTCTGCACAAAAAGCGTTTGCAAACTGCTGAATCCACACATGAGTTTAACTCTCTCAGTTGAATGCACACATTGACAACCATTCAGTTGGATAGCTCCGTTTTGATTTTAGAAGCAGATATTTCTCTGTACAGCCTATGGTCCCATTCACTCGGGAATATCCCAACGCAGCTCCTAGAAGAAACGTGTTTCTAAATCACTGAATCTAAACATAGATTCAACTCTCTTAGGGGAACGAACGTCCAGCAGAGCAGCTTCAAGGAAACGTTTCTCCTGAGTTTTTGACGAAGTCTTACAGCTGTTTCATACATGTGCGGGTATTGGGCTGGAAATGCCCGTTTTGGGATTCTGCACAGAAACGGTGAGCAAACTGCTGATTCCACACTTGAGTTTAACTCTGTCACTTGAATGCACACATTGACAACCATTCAATTAGCTAACTCCATTTGGTTTTAGAAGCAGAAATTTCTCTTTACAGCTTATGGTCCCATTCACTCGGGAATAGCCCAACGCAGCTCCTAGAATAAAAGGTGGTTTAACTCACCGAATCTAAGCATAGATTCGGCTCTCTTAGGTGAACGAAGGCACACCAGAGCAGTTTCAATGAAACGTTTCTCCTGAGTTTTAGAAGAAGTCTTACTGCTGGTTCATACATAAGCCGCTATTGGGCAAGAAATGCCAGTTTTGGGATTCTGCACTGAAAGGGTGTGCAAACTGCTGAATCCACACATGAGTTTAACTCTCAGTTGAATGCACACATGGACAACCATTCAGTTAGATAGCTCCGTTTTGGTTTTAGAAGCAGATATTTCTCTGTACAGCCTATGGTCCCATTCACTCGGGAATATCCCAATGCAGCTCCTGGAAGAAACGTGTTTCTAACCCGCTGAATGTAAACATAGATTCAACTTTCTTAGGTGAACGAACGCACAGCAGAGCAGTTTCAAGGAAACATTTCTCCTGAGTTTTATACGTAGTTTTACTGCTGTTTCGCACATATGCGTGTATTGGGCTGCAAATGCCAGTTTTGGGATTCTGCCCAGAAAGGGTTTGAATACTGCTGAATCTGCACATGAGTTTAACTCTGTCAGTTGAATGCACACATTGACAACCATTCAGTTAGATAGCTCCGTTTCAGTTTTAGAAGGAGATATTTCTCTGTATAGCCTATAGTCCCATTCACTCGGGAATGTCCCAACGCAGCTCCTAGAAGACATGTGTTTCTAACTTGCTGAGTCTAAACATAGATTCAACTCTCTTAGGTGAACCAAGGCACAGCAGAGCAGTTTCAAGGAAACGTTTCTCCCGAATGTTAGAAGAAGTCTTACTGCTGTTTCGTACATATTCCGGAATTGGGCCGGAAATGCCAGATTTGGGATTCTGCACAGAAAGGGTTTCCAAACTGCGTAATCCAAACATGAGTTTATCTCCGTCAGTTGAATGCACACATTGACAACCATTCAGTTAGATAGCTCCGTTTTGGTTTTAGAAGCAGATATTTCTCTGTACAGCCCTGAGTACCATTCACTCGGGAATATCCAAACGCAGCTCCTAGAAGAAACGTGTTTCTAACTCGCTGAATGTAAACATAGATTCAACTCTCTTAGGTGAACGAACGTACAGCAGGGTAGTTTCAAGGAAACGTTTCTTCTGAGTTTTTGATGGAGTCTTACTGCTGTTTCGTACATATGTGGGTATTGGGCTGGAAATGCCAGTTTTGGGATTCTGCACAGAAAGGGGGTCCAAACTGCTAATTCAAAACCTGAGTTTTCCTCTGTCAGTTGAATGCACACATGGACAACCATTCAGTTAGATAGCTCCGTTTTGGTTTCAGAAGCAGATATTTCTCTGTAAACCAATAGTCCCATTCACTCGGGAATATCCCAACGCAGCTCCTAGACGAAACGTGTTTCTAACTCGCTGAATCTAGACATAGATTCAACTCTCTTAGGTGAACGAACGCACAGCAGAGCAGTTTCAAGGAAACGTTTCTCCTGAGTTTTAGAAGAAGTCTTACTGCTGTTTCGTACATATACCGGCATTTGGCGGGAAATGCCAGATTTGGGATGCTGCACAAATAGGGTTTGCAAACTGCTGAATCTACACATGAGTTTATTTCCGTCAGTTGACTGCACACATTGACAACCATTCAGTCAGATAGCTCCGTTTTGGTTTTAGAAGCAGATATTTCTCTTTACAGCATATGTTCCCATTCACTCGGGAATATCCCAATGCAGCTCCTGGAAGAAACGTGTTTCTAACTCGCTGAATCTAAACAAAGATTTAACTCTGTTAGGTGAACGAATGCACAGCAGAGCAATTTCAAGGAAACCTTTCTCCTGAGTTTTAGACGAAGTTTTACTGCTGTTTCGTACATATGCCGGTATTGGGCTGGAAATGCCAGTTTTGGGATTCTGCCCAGAAACCGTTTGCAAACCGCTGAATCCACACATGAGTTTAACTCTCTCAGTTCAATGCACACATTGACAACCATTCACTTCGATAGCTCCGTTTTTTTTTAGAAGGAGATATTTCTCTGTACAGCCAATGGTCCCATTCACTCGGGAATATCCCAATGCAGCTCCTAGAGGAAACGTGTTTCTAACTCGCTGAATCTAAACATAGCTTCAACTCTCTTAGGTGAAGGAACGCACAGCCGAGCAGTTAAAAGGAAACGTTTCTCCAGAGCTTTAGACGAAGTTTTACTGCTGTTTCGTACGTATGCCGGTATTGGGCTGGAACTGCCAGTTTTGGGATTCTGCACAGAAACGGTGTGCAAACTGCTGATTCCACACATGAGTGTAACTCTGTCAGTTGAATGCACACATTGCACAATTCAGTTAGATAGCTCCATTTTGGTTTTAGAAGCCGATATTTCTCTGTACAGCTTATGGTCCCATTCACTCGGGAATATCCCAACGCAGTTCCTAGAAGAAACGTGTTTCTAACTCGCTGAATCTAAACATAGATTCAGCTCTCTCAGGTGAACGAAGGCACAGCAGAGCAGTTTCAAGGAAACGTTTCTCCTGAGTTTTAGAAGTAGTCTTACTGCTGTTTCGTACATATTCCAGTATTGGGCTGGAAATGCCAGTTTTGGGATTTTGCACAGAAAGTGTTTGCAAACTGCTGAATCCGCACATGAGTTTAACTCTGTCAGTTGAATGCACACATTGACAACAATTCAGTTAGATTGCTCCGTTTTGGTTTAAGAAGACGATATTTCTCTGTACAGCCTATGGTCCCAATCACTCGGGAATATCCCAAGGCAGCTTCTAGAGGAAACGTGCTTCTAACTCGCTGAATCTAAACTTAGATTCAACTCTCTTAGGGGAACGAAGGCACAGCAGAGCAGTTTCAAGGAAACGTTTCCCCTGAGCTTAAGACGAAGTCTTAGTGCTTTTTCGTACATATGCCGGTATTGGGCTGGATATGCCAGTTTTGGGATTCTGCACAGAAATGGATCGCAAACTTCTGAATCCACACATGAGTTTTTCCCTGTCAGTTGAATGCACACATTGACAACCATTCAGTTAGATAGCTCCGTTTTGGTTTCAGAAGCAGATATTTATCTGTACAGCCTATGGTCCCATTCACTCGGGAATATCCCAATGCAGGTCCTAGAAGAAACGTGTTTCTAACTCGCTGAATCTAAACGTAGATTCAACTTTCTTAGGTGAACTAACGCTCAGCAGAGCAGTTTCAAGGAAACATTTCTCCTGAGTTTTATACGTAGTTTTACTGCTGTTTAGTACATATGCCGTTATTGGGCTGCAAATGCCAGTTTGGGATTCCCCCCAGAAAGGGTTTGGATACTGCTGAATCTGCACATGAGTTTAACTCTGTCAGTTGAATGCACGCATTGACAACCATTCAGTTAGATAGCTCCGTTTTGGTTTTAGAAGGAGATATTTCTCTGTACAACCTATGGTCCCATTGACTCGGGAATATCCCAATGCACCTCCTAGAATAAACGTGTTTCTAACTCGCTGAATCTAAACATAGGTTGAACTCTCTTAGGTGAACGAACACACAGCAGAGCAGTTTCAGGAAAACGTTTCTCCTGAGTTTTTCACGAAGTCTTACAGCTATTTCATACATATGCGCGTATTTGGCTGTAAATGCCAGTTTTGGGATTCTGCACTGAAAGGGTGTTCAAACTGCTGAATCCACACATGAGTTTAACTCTGTCAGTTGAATGCACACATGGACAACCATTCAGTTAGATAGCTCCGTTTTGGTTTTAGAAGCAGATATTTCTCTGTACAGACTATGGTCCCATTCACTCGGGAATATCTCAACGCAGTTCCTAGAGGAAACGTGTTTCTAACTCGCTGAATCTAAACATAGATTCAACTGTCTTAGGTGAATGAACGCACAGCAAAGCAGTTTCAAGGAAACGTTTCTCCTGAGCTTTAGACGAAGTTTTACTGCTGTTTCATACATATGCCGGTATTGGGCTGGAAATGCCAGATTTGGGATTCTGCACAAAAAGCGTTTGCAAACTGCTGAATCCACACATGAGTTTAACTCTCTCAGTTGAATGCACACATTGACAACCATTCAGTTGGATAGCTCCGTTTTGATTTTAGAAGCAGATATTTCTCTGTACAGCCTATGGTCCCATTCACTCGGGAATATCCCAACGCAGCTCCTAGAAGAAACGTGTTTCTAAATCACTGAATCTAAACATAGATTCAACTCTCTTAGGGGAACGAACGTGCAGCAGAGCAGCTTCAAGGAAACGTTTCTCCTGAGTTTTTGACGAAGTCTTACAGCTGTTTCATACATGTGCGGGTATTGGGCTGGAAATGCCCGTTTTGGGATTCTGCACAGAAACGGTGAGCAAACTGCTGATTCCACACTTGAGTTTAACTCTGTCACTTGAATGCACACATTGACAACCATTCAATTAGCTAACTCCATTTGGTTTTAGAAGCAGAAATTTCTCTGTACAGCTTATGGTCCCATTCACTCGGGAATAGCCCAACGGAGCTCCTAGAATAAAAGGTGGTTTAACTCACCGAATCTAAGCATAGATTCGGCTCTCTTAGGTGAACGAAGGCACACCAGAGCAGTTTCAATGAAACGTTTCTCCTGAGTTTTAGAAGAAGTCTTACTGCTGGTTCATACATAAGCCGCTATTGGGCAAGAAATGCCAGTTTTGGGATTCTGCACTGAAAGGGTGTGCAAACTGCTGAATCCACACATGAGTTTAACTCTCAGTTGAATGCACACCTGGACAACCATTCAGTTAGATAGCTCCGTTTTGGTTTTAGAAGCAGATATTTCTCTGTACAGCCTATGATCCCTTTCACTCGGGAATATCCCAATGCAGCTCCTGGAAGAAACGTGTTTCTAACCCGCTGAATGTAAACATAGATTCAACTTTCTTAGGTGAACGAACGCACAGCAGAGCAGTTTCAAGGAAACATTTCTCCTGAGTTTTATACGTAGTTTTACTGCTGTTTCGTACATATACCGGCATTGGGCGGGAAATGCCAGATTTGGGATGCTGCACAAATAGGGTTTGCAAACTGCTGAATCCACACATGAGTTTTTCTCTGTCAGCTGAATGCACACATTGACAACCATTCAGTCAGAAAGCTCCGTTTTGGTTTTAGAATCAGATATTTCTCTATACAACCTATGGTTCCATTCAAACGGGAATATCCCAATGCAGCTCCTAGAAGAAACGTATTTCTAACTCGCTGAATCTAAACATAGATTCAACTCTCTTAGGTGAACGAACGCACAGCAGAGCAGTTTCAAGGAAACGTTTCTCCTGAGCTTTAGACGAAGTTTTACTGCTGTTTCGTACATATGCCGGTATTGGGCTGGAAATGCCAGTTTTGGGATTGTGCACAGAAAGGGTTTGAAAACTGCTGAATCCACACATGAGTTTTTCTCTGTCAGTTGAAAGCAGACATTGACAACCATTCAGTCAGAATGCTCCGTTTTGGTTTTAGAAGCAGATATTTCTCTGTACTACCTTTGTTCCCATTCACTGGTGAATACCCCAACGCAGCTCCTATAAGCAACGTGATTCTAACTCGCTGTATCTAAACATAGCTTGAACTCTCCTAGGTGAATCAACGCACAGCAGAGCACTTTCAAGGAAACGTTTCTCCTGAGTTTTAGACGAAGCCTTACTGCTGTTTTGCACAAATGCCGGTATTGAGCTTTAAATGCCAGTTTTGGGATTCTGCACAGAAAGTGTTTGCATACTGCTGATTCCACAATTGAGTTTAACTCTCAGTTCAATGCACACATTGACAACCATTCACTTAGATAGCTGCGTTTTGGTTTTAGAAGCAGATAATTCTCTGTAAAGCTTATGGTCCCATTCACTCGGGAATATCCCAACGCAGCTCCTAGAAAAAACGTGTTTCTAACTCGATGAATCTAAACATAGGTCAACTCTTTAGGTAAACGACCGCACAGCAAAGCAGTTTAAATGAAACGTTTCTCCTGAGTTTTAGACGAAGTCTTTCTGCTGTTTCGTACATATACTGGAATTGGGCTGGAAATGCCAGTTTTGGGATTCTGCACAGAAAGTGTTTTCAAACTGCTGAATCCACACATGAGTTTAACACTGTGAGTCAAATGCACACATTGACAACTATTCAGTTAGATACCTCCGTTTGGGTTTTAGAAGCAGGTATTTCTCTGTACAGCTTATGGTCCCTTTCACTCGGGAATATCGCAAGGCAGCTCCTCGAAGAAACGTGTTTCTAACTCGCTGAATCTCAACATAGGTCAACTCTCTTTGGTTAACGACCGCAGAGCAAAGCAGTTTCAAGGAAACGTTTCTCCTGAGTTTTAGATGAAGTCTTACTGCTGTTTCGTATATATGCCGGGATTGCGCTGGAAATGCCAGTTTTGGGATTCTGCACAGAAAGGGTTTGCAAATTGTTGAATCCACACATGAGTTTAACGCTGTGAGTTGAATGCACACATTGACAACTATTCAGTTAGATATCTCCGTTTTGGTTTTAGAAGCAGATATTTCTCTGTAGAACCCTGAGTCCCATTCACTCGGGAAAATCCCAACGCAGCTCCTAGAAGAAACGTGTTTCTAACTCGCTGAATCTAAACATACATTCAACTCTCTTAGGTGAACGAAGACACAGCAGAGCAGTTTCAAGGAAAAGTTTCTCCTGAGTTTTAGACGAAGTCTTACTGCTGTTTCGTACTATGCCCGTATTGGGCTGGAAATGCCAGTTTTGGGATTCTGCACAGAAAGTGTTTGCAAACTGCTGAATCCCCACATGAGTTTAAATCTGAAAGTTGAATGCACACATTGACAACCATTCAGATAGATAGCTCCCTTTTCTTTTTAGAAGCGGATATTTCACTGTACAGCCTATGGTCCCATTCTCTCGGTAATATCCCAACGCAGCTCCTAGAAAAAACGTGCTTCTAATTCGCTGAACCTAAACATAGATTCAACTCTCTTAGGTGAACGAACGCACAGCAGAGCAGTATCAAGGAAAGGTTTCTGCTCAGTTTTAGACGAAATCTTACTGCTGTTTCGTACATATGCCGGTATTGGGCTGGAAATGCCAGTTTTGGGATTCTGCACAGAAAGTGTTTGCAAACTGCTGAATCCACACATGAGTTTAACGCTGTGAGTCGAATGCACACATTGACAACTATTCAGTTAGATACCTCGGTTTTGGTTTTAGAAGCTGATATTTCTCTTTACAGGTTATGGTCCCATTCACTCGAGAGTATCCCAACGCACCTCCTAGAAAAAACGTGTTTCTAACTCGCTGAATCTAAACATAGGTCAACTCTCTTAGGTGAACGAACGCAGAGCAAAGCAGTTTCAAGGAAACGTTTCTCCAGAGTTTTAGACGAAGTCTTACTGTTGTTTCGTACATATGCCGGTATTGGGCTGGAAATGCCAGTTTTGGGATTCTGCACAGAAAGTGTTTGCAAACTGCTGAATCCACACAAGAGTTTAATGCTGTGAGTTGAATGCACACATTGACAGCTATTGAGTTAGATACTTCCGTTTTGGTTTTAGAAGCAGATATTTCTCTGTACAGCCTTGAGTCCCATTCACTCGGGAATATCCCAACGCAGCTCCTAGAAGAAACGTGTTTCTAACTCGCTGAATCTAAACATAGATTCAACTCTCCTAGGTGAACGAAGACACAGCAGAGCAGTTTCAAGGAAACGTTTCTCCTGAGTTTTAGACGAACTCTTACTGCTGTTATGTACATATGCCGGTATTGGGCTGGAAATGCCAGTTTTGGGATTCTGCACAGAAAGTGTTTGAAACTGCTGAATCCACACATGAGTTTAACTCTATGAATTGAATGCACACATTGACAACCATTCAGTTAGATGGCTCCGTTTTGGTTTTAGAAGCAGATATTTCTCTGTACAGCTTATGGTCCCATTCACTCGGGAATATCCCAATGCAGCTCCTAGAAAAAATGCGTTTCTAACTCGCTGAATCTAAACATAGGTCTACTCTCTTAGGTGAACGACAGCAGAGCAAAGCAGTTTCAAAGAAACGTTTCTCCTCAGTTTTAGACGAAGTCTTACTGCTGTTTCGTACATATGCCGGGATTGGGCTGGAAATGCCAGTTTTGGGATTCTGCACAGAAAGGGTTTGCAAACTGCTGAATCCACACATGAGTTTCACGCTGTGAGTTGAATGCACACTGACAACTATTCAGTTAGATACCTCCATTTTGGTTTTAGAAGCACATATTTCTCTGTACAGCCTATGGTCCCATTCACTCGGGAATATCCCAATGCAGCTCCTAGAAAAAATGCGTTTCTAACTCGCTGAATCTAAACATAGGTCTACTCTCTTAGGTGAACGACAGCAGAGCAAAGCAGTTTCAAAGAAACGTTTCTCCTCAGTTTTAGACGAAGTCTTACTGCTGTTTCGTACATATGCCGGGATTGGGCTGGAAATGCCAGTTTTGGGATTCTGCACAGAAAGGGTTTGCAAACTGCTGAATCCACACATGAGTTTCACGCTGTGAGTTGAATGCACACTGACAACTATTCAGTTAGATACCTCCATTTTGGTTTTAGAAGCACATATTTCTCTGTACAGCCTATGGTCCCATTCACTCGGGAATATCCCAACGCAGCTCCTAGAAGAAACGTGTTTCTAACTCGCTGAATCTAAACATAGATTCAACTCTCTTAGGTGAACGAAGACACAGCAGAGCAGTTTCAAGGAAACGTTTCTCCTGAGTTATAGACGAAGTCTTACTGCTGCTTGGTACATATACCGGCATTGGGCGGAAAATGCCAGATTTGGGATGCTGCACAGATACGGTTTGCAAACTGGTTCGTACACATGCCGGTATTGGGCTGGAAATGCCAGGTTTGGGATTCTGCACAGAAAGGGTTTGCAAACTGCTGAATCCACACATTAGTTTAACTCTGTCAGTTGAATGCACACATTGACAACCATTCAGTTAGATGGCTCCGTTTTGGTTTTAGAAGCAGATATTTCTCTTTACAGCTTATGGTCCCATTCACTCGGGAATATCCCAACGCAGCTCCTAGAGAAAACGTGTTTCTAACTCGCTGAACCTAAACATAGGTCAACTCTCTTAGGTGAACGACCGCAGAGCAAAGCAGTTTCAAAAAACGTTTCTCCTTAGTTTTAGACGAAGTCTTACTGCTGTTTCGTACATATGCCGGTATTGGGCTGGAAATGCCAGTTTTGGGATTCTGCACAGAAAGTGTTTGCAAACTGCTGAATCCACACATGAGTTTAACGCTGTGAGTTGAATGCACACATTGACAACTATTCTGTTAGATACCTCCGTTTTGGCTTTAGAAGCAGATATTTCTCTGTACAGCCCTGAGTCCCATTGACTCGGGAGTATCCAAACGCAGCTCCTAGATGAAACGTGTTTCTAACTCGCTGAATCTAAACATAGATTCAACTCTCTTAGGTGAACGAACGCACAGTAGAGCAGTTTCAAGGAATCGTTTCTCCTGAGTTTTAGACGATGTCTTACTGTGGTTTTGTATATATGCCGGTATTGGGGTGGAAATGCCACTTTTGGGATTCTGCACAGAAAGTGTTTGCAAACTACTGAATCCACACATGAGTTTAACGCTGTCAGTTGAATGCACACATTGACAACTATTCAGTTAGATACCTCGGTTTTGGTTTTACAAGCAGATATTTCTCTGTACAGCCGTGAATCCCATTCACTCGGGAATATCCCAACTCAGCTCCTGGAAGAAACGTGTTTCTAACTCGCTGAAACTAAACAGAGATTCAACTCTCTTAGGTGAACGAAGACACAGCAGACCAGTTTCAAGGAAACGTTTCTCCTGAGTTTTAGACGAAGTCTTACTGCTGTTTCGTACATATGCCACTATTGGGCTGGAAATGCCATCTTTGCGATTCTGCACAGAAAGTGTTTGCAAACTGCTGAATCCACACATGAGTTGAACTCTGTTAGTTGAATGCACACCTTGACAACCATTCAGTTAGATAGCTCCCTTTTCAGTTTAGAAGCAGATATGTCTCTGTACTGCCTTTCTTCCCATTCTCCGGGTAATATCCCAAAGCAGCTCCTAGAAGAAACGTGTTTCTAACTCGCTGAATCTAAACATAGATTCAACTCTCTTAGGTGAACGAACGCACAGCAGAGTAGTTTCAAGGAAACCTTTCTCCTGAATTGAAGAAGAAGTCTTACTGCTGTTTTGCACAAATGCCGGTATTGGGCTGGAAATGCCGGTTTGTGGATTCTGCACAGAAAGGGTTTACAAACTGCTGAATCCACTCATGAGTTTAACTCTGTCAGTTGAATGCACACATTGACAACAATTCAGTTAGATAGCTCCGTTTCGGTTTCAGAAGCAGATATTTCTCTATACAACCTATGGTCCCATTCACTCGGGAATATCGCAACGCAGCTCCTAGCATAAACGTGTTTCTAACTCGCTGAATCTAAACATAGATTAAACTCTCTTAGGTGAACGAACGCACAGCAGAGCAGTTTCAAGGAAAAATTTCTCCGGAGTTTTAGACGAAGCCTTACTGCTGTTTTGAACAAATGCTGGTATTGGGCTGGAAATGGCGGATTTGGGATTCTGCACAGAAAGGGTTTGCAAACTGCTGAATCCACTCATGAGTTTAATTCTGTCAGTTGAATGCACACATTGACAACCATTCAGTTAGATAGCTCCGTTTTGGTTTTAGAAGCAGATATTTCTCTGAACAACCTATTGTCCCATTCACTCGGTAATATCCCAACGCAGCTCCTAGAATAAACGTGTTTCTAACTCGCTGAATCTAAATATAGATTCAACTCTCTTAGGTGAACGAACACACCGAAGATCAGTTTCAAGGAATCGTTTCTCCTGAATTTTACACGAAGGCTTACTGCTGTTTCGTACATATGCCGGTTTTGGGCTGGAAATGCCGATTTTGGGATTCTGCACAGAAAGTGTTTGAAAACTGCTGAATCCACACATGAGTTTACCTCTGTCAGTTGAATGTACACATTGACAACCATTCAGTTAGATAGCTCCGTTTTGTTTTTACAAGCAGATGTTTCTCTGTACAGATTATGGTCTCATTCACTCGAGAATATCCCAACGCAGCTCCTAGAAGAAACGTGTTTCTAACTCGTTGAATCCAAACATAGATTCAATTCTCTTAGGTGAATTAACGCACAGAAGAGCAGTTTCAGGGAAACGATTATCCTGAGTTTTAGACGAAGTCTTACTGTGGTTTCGTATATATGCCGGTATTGGGCTGGAAATGCCGGTTTTGGGATTCTTCACAGGAAGTGTTTGCAAACTGCTGAATCCACACATGAGCTTAACGCTGTCAGTTGAATCCACAAATTGACAGTCATTCAGTTAGATAGCTCCGTTTTGGTTTTGGAAGCAGATATTTCTCTGTACAGCCCTGAGTCCAATTCACTCCGGAATATCCCAATGCAGCTCCTAGAAGAAACGTGTTTCTAACTCCCTGAATCTAAACATAGATGAAACTCTCGTAGGTGAACGAACGCACAGCAGAGCAGTAACAAGAAAACCTTTCTCCAGAGTTTTACACGAAGCCTTACTGCTGATTTGCACAAATTTCGGAATTGGGCTATAAATTCCGCTTTTGGGGTTCTGCACAGAAAGGGTTTGGAAACTGCTGAATCCACACATGAGTTTAACTCTGTCAGTTGAATGCACACATTGACAACCATTGAGTTAGATACCTCCATTTTGGTTTTAGAAGCAGATAGTTCTCTGTACAGTCTATCGTCCCTTTCACTCGGGAATATACCAACGCAGCTCCTAGAAGAAACGTGTTTCTAACTCGCTGAATCTAAACGCAGATTCAACTCTCTTAGTTGAACGAACGCACAGCAGAGCAGTTTCAAGGAAACGTTATCCCTGAGTTTTAGACGAAGTCTTACTGCTGTTTCGTACATATGCCTGTATTGGGCTGGAAATGCCAGTTTTGGGATTCTGTACAGAAAGTGTTTGCAAACTGCTGAATCCACACATGAGTTAAACTCTGTCAGTTGAATGCACAAATTGACATTCATTCAGTTAGATAGCTCCGGTTTGGTTTTAGAATTAATTTATCTGTACAGCCCTGAGTCCCATTCACTCGGGAATATCCCAACGCAGCTCCTAGAACAAACGTGTTTCTAACTCGCTGAATCTTAACATAGATTAAACTCTCTCAGGTGAACGAACGCAAACAGAGCAGTTACACGGAAACCTTTCTCCGGAGTTTTAGACGAAGCCTTACTGCTGATTTGCACAAATGTCGGAATTGGGTTGGAAATGCCGGTTTTGGGGGTCTGCACAGAAAGGGTTTGGAAACTGTTGAATCCACACATGAGTTTAACTCTGTCAGTTCAATGCACACATTGACAACCATTCAGTTAGATAGCTCCGTTTTGGTTTTAGAAGCAGATATTTCTCTGTACAGCCTATGGTCCCATTCACTCGGGAATATCCCAACGCAGCTCCTGGAAGAAACGTGTTTCTAACTCTCTGAATCTAAACATAGATTCAACTCTCTTGGGTGAACGAACGCACAGCAGAGCAGTTTCAAGGAACCGTTTCTCCTGAGTTTCAGGCGAAGTCTTACTGCTGTTTCGTACATATGCCGGTATTGGGGTGGAAATGCCAGTTTTGGGATTCTGCACAGAAAGGGTTTGCAAACTGCTGAATCCACACATGAGTTTAACTCTGTCAGTTGAATGCACAAATTGACAGTCATTCAGTTAGATACCTCCGTTTTGGTTTTAGAAGCAATTTATCTGTACAGACCTGAGTCCCATACACTCGGGAATATCCAAACGCAGCTCCGAGAAGAAACGTGTTTCTAACTCATTCAATCTAAACATACATTAAAGTCTCTTAGGTGAACGAACGCACAGAACAGCAGTTTCAAGTAAACGTTTCTCCTGAGTTTTAGACGAAGTCTTACTGTGGTTTCGTATATATGCCGGTATTGCGCTGGAAATGCCAGTTTTTGGATTCTGTACAGAAAGTGTTTGCAAACTGCTGAATCCACACATGAGTTTAACTCTGTCAGTCGAATGCACAAATTGACAGTCATTCAATTAGATAGCTCGGTTTTGGTTTTATAAACACTTTCTCTGTACAGCCCTGAGTCCAATTCACTCGGGAATATCCCAACGCAGCTCCTTGAAGAAACGTGTTTCTAACTCGCTGAATCTTAACATAGATTAAACTCTCTTAGGTGAAAGAACGCACAGCACAGCAGTTTCAAGGAAACGTTTCACCTGATTTTTAGACGAAGTCTTACTGTGGTTTCGTATATATGCCGGTATTGGGCTGGAAATGCTGGTTTTGGGATTCTGCACAGAAAGGGTTTGTAAACTGCTGATTCCAGAATTGAGTTTGATTCCGTCAGTTGAATGCACACATAGACAACCATTCAGTTAGATAGCTCCCTTTTCGTTTTAGAAGCAAATATTTCTCTATACAGCCTATGGTCCCATTCACTCGGGAATATCCCAACGCAGCTCCTAGAAGAAACGGGTTTCTAATTCGCAGAATCTAAACGTAGATTCAACTCTCTTAGGTGAACGAACGCACAGCAGAGCAGTTTCAACGAAACGTTTCTCCTGAGTTTTAGACGAACTCTTAATGAGGTTTCGTATATATGCCGGTATTGGGCTGGAAATGCCAGTTTTGGGATTCTGCACAGAAAGGGTTTGCAAACTGCTGAACCCACACATGAGTTTAAAACTCTCATTTGAATGCACACATAGACAGTCATTCAGTTAGATAGCTCTGTTTTGGTTTTAGAAGCAGATATTTCTCTGTACAGCCTAGAGACCCATTCACTCGGGAATGTTCCAGCGCAGCTCCTAGAGGAAATGTGTTTATAACTTGCTGAATCTAAACATAGATTCAACTCTCTCAGGTAAACGAACGAACAGCAGAGCAGTTTCAAGGAAACGTTTCTCCTGAGTTTTAGACGAAGTCTTACTGCTGTTTCGTACATATGCCAGTATTGGGCTGGAAATGCCAGCTTTCGGATTCTGCACAGAAATGGATTGAAAATTACTGAATCGACACATGAGTTTCACTCTGTCAGTTTAATGCACACATTGACAGCCATTGAGTTAGATACCTCCGATTTGTTTTAGAATGAAATATTTCTCTGTACACCCTATGGTCTCATTCACTCGGGAATATCCCAACGCAGCTCCTAGAAGAAACGTGTTTCTAACTCACTGAATCTAAACATAGATTCAACACTTAGTTGAAAAAACGCACAGATGATCAGTTACAAGGAAACGTTTCTCCTGAGTTTTACACGAAGTCTTACTGCTGTTTCGTACATATGCCGGTATTTGAATGGAAATGCCAGTTTTGGGATTCTGCACAGAAAGTTTTTGCAGACTGCTAAATCCACACATGAGTTTAACTCTGCCAGTTGAATGTACAAATTGACAGTCATTCAGTTAGATAGCTGCGTTTTGGTTTTAGAAGCAGATATTTCTCTGCACAGACCTGTGTCCCATTAACTCGGGAATATCAAAACGCAGCTCATAGAATAAACGTGTTTCTCTCTCGCTAAATCTAAACATAGATTCAACTCACTTTGGTGAACGAACGGACAGCAGAGCAGTTTCAAGGAAACGTTTCTCCTCAGTTTTACACGAAGTCTTACTGCTGTTTCGTACATATGGCGGTTTTGGGCTGGAAATGCCAATTTTGAGATTCTGCACAGACAGGGTTTACAAACTGCTGAATCCACACATGAGATTAACTCCGTCAGTTGACTGCACACCTTGACAACCATTCAGTTAGATAGCTCCATTTTGGTTTTAGAAGCAGATATTTCTCTGTACAGCCTATTGTCGCAATCACTCGGGAATATCCCAACGCAGCTCCTAGAAGAAACGTGTTTCTAACTCGCTTAATCTCAACATAGATTCAACTCTCTTACCCGAACGTACGCACAGGAGAGCACTTTCAAGGAAACCTTTCTCCTCAGTTTTAGACGAAGCCTTACTGCAGTTTTGCACAAATGTCGGTATTGGGCTAAAAATGCCGGTTTTGGGATTCTGCACAGAAAGGGTTTGGAAACTACTGAATCCACACGTGAGTTTATCTCTGCCAGTTGAATGCACACATTGACAACCATTCAGTTAGATAGCTCCCTTTTTGTATTACAAGCAGATATTTCTCTGTGCAGCCTACGGTCCCATTCACTCGGGAATATCCCAACGCAACTCCTAGAATAAACGTGTTTCTAACTCGCTGAATCTAAACATAGATTCAACTCCCTTTTGTGAACGAACTCAAAGAAGATCAGTTACAAGGAAACGTTTCTCCTGAGTTTTACAGGAAGTCTTACTGCTGTTTCGTACATATGCCGGTTTTCGATTGAAAATGCCAATTTTGAGATTCTGCACAGAAAGGGTTTGCAAACTGCTGAATCCACACATGGGTTTAACTCTGTCAGTTGAATGCGCACATTGACAACCATTCAGTTAGATAGCTCCCTTTTCGTTTTAGAAGCAGATATTTCTCTGTACAGCCTACGGTCCCATTCACTCGGGAATATCCCAACACAGCTCCTAGAAGAAACGTGTTACTAACTCGCTGAAACTAAACATAGATACAACTCTCTTAGGTGAACGAACGCACAGCAGAGCAGTTTCAAGGAAACGTTTCTCCTGAGTTTTAGACGAAGGCTTACTGTGGTTTCGTATATATGCCAGTATTGGGCTGGAAATGCCGGTTTTGGGATTCTGCACAGAAAGGGTTTGCAAACGGCTGAATCCACACATGAGTTTAGCTCTGTGAGTTGAATGCACACATTAACAACTATTCATTTAGATACCTCCGTTTTGGTTTTAGAAGCAGGTGTTTCTCTCTACAGCCTATGGTCCCATTCACTCCGGAATATCCCAACGCAGCTCCTAGAAGAAACGTGTTTCTAACTCGCTGAATCTAAACATAGATTCAACTCTCTTAGGTGAACGAACGCACAGAAGATCAGTTTCAAGTAAACGGTTCTCCTGAGTTTTAGACGAAGTCTTACTGCTGTTTTGTACATATGCCTGTATTGGGCTGGAAATGCCAGTTTTGGGATTCTGCACAGAAAGGGTTTTCAAGCTGCTAAATCCACACATGAGTTTAACTCTGTCAGTTGAATGCACACATTGACAGTCCTTCAGTTAGATAGCTCCGTTTTGGTTTTAGAAGCAGATATTTCTCTGAAAAGACCTGAGTCCCATTCACTCGGGAATATCAAAACGCAGCTCCTAGAAGAAACGTGTTTGTAACTCGCTGAATCTAAACATAGATTCAACTCTCTTAGGTGAACGAATGCACAGCAGAGAAGTTTCAAGAAAACCTTTCTCCTGACTTTTAGACGAAGCCTTACTGCTGTTTTGCACAAATGTCGGCATTGGACTGGAAATGCCGGTTTTGGGATTCTGCACAGAAAGGGTTTGCAAACTACTGAATCCACACATGAGTTTATCTCTGCCAGTTGAATGCACACATTGACAACCATTCCGATAGATAGCTCCCTTTTCGTTTTAGAAGCAGATATTTCTCTGTACAGTCTACGGTCACATTCACTCGGGAATGTCCCAACGCAGCTCCTAGAAGAAATGTGTTACTAACTCGCTGCATCTTAACATAGATCAACTCTCTTAGGTGAATGAACGCACAGCAGAGCAGTTTCAAGGGAACGTTTCTCCTGAGTTTTAGACGAAGTCTCACTGTGGTTTCGTATGTATGCCAGTAATGGGCTGGAAATTCCGGTTTAGAGATTCTGCACAGAAAGTGTTTGGAAACTGCTGAATCCACACGTGAGTTTAACTCTGTGAGTTGAATGCACACATTGAAAACCATTCAGTTAGATAGCTCCGTTTTGGATTTAGAAGCAGACATTTCTCTGTACAGACTATGGTCCCATTCAGTCGGTAATATACCAACGCAGCTCCTAGAATAAACGTGTTTCTAACTCGCTGAATCTAAACATAGATTCAACTCTCTTAGGTGTACCAACGCACAGCAGAGCAGTTTCAAGGAAACGTTTCTCCTGAGTTTTACACGAAGTCTAAGTGCTGTTTCGTACATATGGCGGTTATGGGCTGGAAATGCCCATTTTGAGATTCTGCACAGAAAGGGTTTACAAACTACTGAATACCCTCATGAGTTTAACTCTGTCAGTTGAATGCACACATTGACAACCTTTCAGTCAGATTGCTCTGTTTTGGTTTTAGAAGCAGATATTTCTCTGTACATACTATGGTCCCATTCACTCGGGAATATCCCAACGCAGCTCCTAGAAGAAACGTGTTTCTAACTGGCGGAATCGAAACGTAGATTCAACTCTCTTAGGTGAACGAACCCGCGGCAGAGCAGTTTCAAGGAAACGTTTCTCCTGAGTTTTAGACGAGGTCTTACTGCTGTTTCCTAAATATTCCTGTATTGGGCTCGAAATGCCAGTTTTGAAATTCTGCACATAAAAGTTTTGCATAATGCTCAATCCACACATGAGTTTACCTCTGTCAGTTGAATGCACACATTTACAACCATTCAGCTAGATAGATCCGTTTTGGTTTTAGAAGCAGATTTTTCTCTGCACAGTCCATGGTGCCATTAACTCGGGAATATCCCAATGCAGCTCCTAGAAGAAACGTGTTTCTAACTCGCTGGATCTAAACATAGATTCAACTCTCTTAGGTGAACGAACGCACAGAAGATCAGTTTCAAGAAAACGTTTCTCCTGAGTGTCAGACGAAGTCCTACTGCTCTTTCGTACATATGGCGGTAGTGGGCTGGAAATGCCCGGTTTGGGATTCTGCAAAGAAAGGGTTTGCAAACTGCTGAATCCACACATGAGTTTAACTCTGTCAGTTGAATGCACACATTGACAGTCATTCAGTTAGATAGCTACGTTTTGGTTTTAGAAGCAGATATTTCTCTGTACAGCCTAGAGTCCCATTCACTCGGGAATATTCCAACGCAGCTCCCAGCAGAAACGTGTTTCTAACTCGCTGAATCTAAACATGGATTCAACTCTCTTAGATGAACGAACGCACAGAAGATCAGTTTCTAGGAAACGTTTCTCCTGAGTTTCAGACGAAGTCTTAATGCTGTTTCGTACATATGCCGGTACTGGGCTGGAAATGCCCGGTTTGGGATGCTGCACAGAAAGGGTTTGCAAACTGCTGAATCCACACATCAGTTAAACTCTGTCGGTTGAATGCACACATTGACAGTCACTCAGTTAGATAGCTACGTTTTGGTTTTAGAACCAGACATTTCTCTGTACAGCCTAGAGTCCCATTCACTCGGGAATATCCCAACGCAGCTCCTAGAACAAACGTGTTTCTAATGAACGTACAGCAGAGCGGTTTCAAGGAAACGTTTCTCCTGAGTTTTAGACGAAGTCTTACTGCTGTTTCGTACCTATGCCGGTATTGGGCTGGAAATACCAGTTTTGGGATTCTGCATAGAAAGGATTTGCAAACTGCTGAATACACACATGAGTTTAACTCTGTCAGTGTAACGCACACCTTGACAACCATTCTGTTAGATAGCTCCCTTTTCGTTTTAGAAGCAGATATTTCTCTATACTGCCTATGGTCCCATTCACACGGGAATATCCCAACACAGCTCCTAGAAGACACGTGTTTCCAACTCGCTGCATCTAAACATAGATTCAACACTCTTAGGTGAATGATGGCACAGTAGAGCAGTTTCAGGGAAACGTTTCTCTTGATTTTTAGACGAAGTCTTACTGCTGTTTCGTACATATGCTGGTATTGGGCAGGAAATGCCAGTTTTGGGATTCTGCACAGAAAGGGTTTGCAAACTGCTGAATCCACACATGAGTTTAATTCTGTCAGTGGAATGCACACATTGACAACCATTCAGTCAGATTACTCCGTTTTGGTTTTATAACCAGATTTTTCTCTTTACAGCCTATGCTCCCATTCACTCTGGAATATCCCAACACAGCTCCTACAAGAAACGTCTTTCTAACTGGTTGAACCTAAACATAGAATCAACTCACTTAGGTTAACGAACGCACAGCAGAGCAGTTTCAAGGGAACGTTTCTCCTGAGTTTTAGACGAAGACTTACTGCTGTTTTCTACATATGCCAGTATTGGGCTGGAAATGCCAGGTTTGGGATTCTGCACAGAAAAGGTTGGCAAACTGCTGAATCCACATATGAGTTTAATCCACATATGAATGAATAATGGTTTGTCCCATTGACAACCATTCAGTTAGATAGATTCGTTTTGGTTTTAGAAGCAGATATTTCTCTGTACAGCCTGTGCTCCACTTTACTTGGGAATATCCCAATGCAGCTCCTGGAAGAAACGTGTTTCTAACTCGCTGAATCTAAACATAGATTCAACTCTCTTAGGTGAACGAACGCACAGAAGATCAGTTTCAAGTAAACGGTTCTCCTGAGTTTTAGACGAAGTCTTACAGCTGTTTCGTACATATGCCTGTATTGGGCTGGAAATGCCAGTTTTGGGATTCTGCACAGAAAGGGTTTTCAAGCTGCTAAATCCACACATGAGTTTAACTCTGTCAGTTGAATGCACACATTGACAGTCCTTCAGTTAGATAGCTCCGTTTTGGTTTTAGAAGCAGATATTTCTCTGAAAAGACCTGAGTCCCATTCACTCGGGAATATCAAAACGCAGCTCCTAGAAGAAACGTGTTTGTAACTCGCTGAATCTAAACATAGATTCAACTCTCTTAGGTGAACGAATGCACAGCAGAGAAGTTTCAAGAAAACCTTTCTCCTGACTTTTAGACGAAGCCTTACTGCTGTTTTGCACAAATGTCGGCATTGGACTGGAAATGCCGGTTTTGGGATTCTGCACAGAAAGGGTTTGCAAATTCCTGAATCCACACATGAGTTTAACTCTCTCTGTTGAATGCTCACATTGACAACTATTCAGTTAGATACCTCCGTATGGCTTTTAGAAGCAGATATTTCTCTGTACAGACTATGGTCCCATTGACTCGGGAATATCCCAACGCAGCTCCTGGAAGAAAACTGTTTCAAACTCGCTGAATCTAAACATAGATTCAACTCTCTTAGGTGAACAAACGCACAGAAGATCAGTTTCAAGGAAACGTTTCTCCGGAGTTTGAGATGATGTCTTACTGATGTTTCATATATTCCGGTATTGGGCTGGAAATGCCAGTTTTCGGTTTCTGCACAGAAAGGGTTTTCAAACTGCTGAATCCACACATGAGTTTAACTCTGTCAGTTGAATGCACACATTGACACTCATTCAGTTAGATAGCTCCGTTTTGGTTTTAGAAGCAAATATTTCTCTGTACAGCCTATGGTCGCATTCACTCGGGAATATCAAAATGCAGCTCCTAGAAGAAACGTGTCTCTAACTCGCTGAATCTAAACAAACATTCATCTCTATTAGGTGAACGATCACACAGCAGAGCAGTTTCAAGGAAACTTTTCTCCTACGTTTTAGACAATGTCTTACTGCTGTTTCGTACATATGCTGGTATTGAGCAGGAAATGCCAGTTTTGGGATTCTGCACAGAAAGCGTTTGCAATCTGCTGAATCCACACGTGAGTTTAACTCTGACAGTTGAATGCACATATTGACAACCATTCAGTCAGATTACTCCGTTTTGGTTTTATAACCAGATTTTTCTCTGTACAGCCTATGCTCCCATTCACTCTGGAATATCCCAACACAGCTCCTACAAGAAACGTCTTTCTAACTGGTTGAACCTAAACATAGAATCAACTCACTTAGGTTAACGAACGCACAGCAGAGCAGTTTCAAGGAAACGTTTCTCCTGAGTTTTAGACGAAGACTTACTGCTGTTTTCTACATATGCCAGTATTGGGCTGGAAATGCCAGGTTTGGGATTCTGCACAGAAAAGGTTGGCAAACTGCTGAATCCACATATGAGTTTAATCCACATATGAATGAATAATGGGTTGTCCCATTGACAACCATTCAGTTAGATAGATTCGTTTTGGTTTTAGAAGCAGATATTTCTCTGTACAGCCTGTGCTCCACTTTACTTGGGAATATCCCAATGCAGCTCCTGGAAGAAACGTGTTTCTAACTCGCTGAATCTAAACATAGATTCAACTCTCTTTGGTGAACGAACGCACAGAAGATCAGTTTCAAGGAAACCTTTCTCCGGAGTTTCAGACGAAGTCTTACTGCCGTTTCGTACACATGCCGGTATTGGGCTGGATATGCCTGTTTTGGGATTCTGTACAGAAAGTGTTTGCAAACTGCTGATTCGACACATGAGTTTAACTCTGTCAGTTGAATGCGCACATTGACAACCATTCAGTTAGATAGCTCCCTTTTCGTTTTAGAAGCAGATATTTCTCTGTACAACCTACGGTCCCATTCACTCGGGAATATCCCAACGCAGCTCCTAGAAAAACGTGTTACTATCTCGCTGAAACTAAACATAGATACAACTCTCTTAGGTGAACGAACGCACAGCAGAGCAGTTTCAGGGAAACGTTTCTCCTGAGTTTTAGACGAAGTCTTACTGTGGTTTCGTATATATGCCAGTATTGGGCTGGAAATGCCGGTTTTGGGATTCTGCACAGAAAGGGTTTGCAAACGGCTGAATCCACACATGAGTTTAGCTCTGTGAGTTGAATGCACACATTAACAACTATTCATTTAGATACCTCCGTTTTGGTTTTAGAAGCAGGTGTTTCTCTCTACAGCCTATGGTCCCATTCACTCCGGAATATCCCAACGCAGCTCCTAGAAGAAACGTGTTTCTAACTCGCTGAATCTAAACATAGATTCAACTCTCTTAGGTGAACGAACGCACAGAAGATCAGTTTCAAGTAAACGGTTCTCCTGAGTTTTAGACGATGTCTTACAGCTGTTTCGTACATATGCCTGTATTGGGCTGGAAATGCCAGTTTTGGGATTCTGCACAGAAAGGGTTTTCAAGCTGCTAAATCCACACATGAGTTTAACTCTGTCAGTTGAATGCACACATTGACAGTCCTTCAGTTAGATAGCTCCGTTTTGGTTTTAGAAGCAGATATTTCTCTGAAAAGACCTGAGTCCCATTCACTCGGGAATATCAAAACGCAGCTCCTAGAAGAAACGTGTTTGTAACTCGCTGAATCTAAACATAGATTCAACTCTCTTAGGTGAACGAATGCACAGCAGAGAAGTTTCAAGAAAACCTTTCTCCTGACTTTTAGACGAAGCCTTACTGCTGTTTTGCACAAATGTCGGCATTGGACTGGAAATGCCGGTTTTGGGATTCTGCACAGAAAGGGTTTGCAAATTCCTGAATCCACACATGAGTTTAACTCTCTGTGTTGAATGCTCACATTGACAACTATTCAGTTAGATACCTCCGTATGGCTTTTAGAAACAGATATTTCTCTGTACAGCCTATGGTCCCATTCACTCGGGAATATCCCAACGCAGCTCCTACAAGAAACGTGTTTCTAACTCGCTGAATCTAAACATAGATTCAACTCTCTTAGGTGAATGAACGCACAGAAGATCAGTTTCAAGGAAACCTTTCTCCTGAGTTTTAGACGAAGTTTTACTGCTGTTTCGTACATATGCCGTTGTTGGGCTGGAAATGTCGGTTTTGGGATTCTGCACAGAAAGTGTTTGCAAACTGCTAAATCCACACATCAGTTTAACTCTGTCAGTTGAATGCACAAATTGACAGTCATTCAGTTAGATAGGTCCGTTTTGGTTTTAGAATCAGATATTTCTCTGTACAGACCTAAGTCCCATTCACTCGGGAATATCAAAACGCAGCTCCAAGAAGAAACGTGTTTCTAACTCGCTGAATCTAAACATAGATTCAACTCTCTTAGGTAAACGATCGTACAGCAGAACAGTTTCAAGGAAACGTTTCTCCTGAGTTTTAGACGAAGTCTTACTGCTGTTTCGTACTTATGCCGTTGTTGGGCTGGAAATGCCAGTTTTGGGATTCTGCACAGAACGGTGTTGAAAATTGCTGAATCGACACATGAGTGTAACTCTGTCAGTTGAATGCACACATTGACAACCATTCAGTTAGATGGCTCCATTTTGGTTTTCGAAGCAGATATTTCTCTGTACAGTCTATGTGCGCATTCACTCGGGAATATCCCAACGCAGCTCCTAGAAGAAACGTGTTATTAACTCGCTGAATACAAACATAGATTCAACTCTCTTAGGTGAATGAACGCACAGCAGGGCAGTTTCAAGGAAACGATTCTCCTGAGTTTCAGACGAAATCTTACTGCCCTTTTGTACATATGCCGGTATTGGGCTGGAAATGCCAGTTTTGGGATTCTGCACAGAAAGTGTTTGCAAACTGCTGATTCCACACATGAGTTTAACTCTGCCAGTTGAATGCACACATTGACAACCTTTCAGTTAGATAGCTCCGATTTGTTTTTAGAAGCAGTTATTTCTCTGTGCAGCCCTGAGTCCCATTCACTCGGGAAAATCCCAAAGCAGCTCCTAGAAGAAACGTGTTTCTAACTCGCTGAATCGAAACATAGATTCAACTCTCTTAGGTGAATGAACGCACAGAAGATCAGGTTCAAGGAAACCTTTCTCCTGAGTTTCAGACGAAGTCTTACTGCTGATTCGTACATATGCCGGTATTGGGCTGGAAATGCCAGTTTTGGGATTCTGCACAGAAAGGGTTTGAAAACTGCTGAATCCACACATGAGTTTATCTCTGCCAGTTGAATGCACACATTGACAACCATTCAGTTAGATAGCTCCCTTTTCGTTTTAGAAGCAGATATTTCTCTATACAGCCTATGGTCAAATTCACTCGAGAAGATTCCAAAGCAGCTCCTAGAAGAAACGTGTTACTAACTCGCTGAATCTAAACATAGATTCAACTCTCTTAGGTGAACGTACACACAGCAGAGCAGTTTCAAGGAAACGTTTCTCCTGACTTTTAGACGAAGTCTTACTGTGGTTTCGTATATAGGCCGGTATTGCGCCGGCAATCCCGAATTTGGGATTGTACACAGAAAGGGTTTGCAAATTGCTGAATCCACACATGAGATTAACTCTCTGAGTTGAATGCACACATTGACAGCTATTCAGGTAGATACCTCCGTTTTGCTTTTAGAAGCAGATATTTCTCTGTACAGCCTATGGTCCCATTGACTCGGGAATATCCCAACGCAGCTCCTGGAAGAAAACTGTTTCAAACTCGCTGAATCTAAACATAGATTCAACTCTCTTAGGTGAACAAACGCACAGAAGATCAGTTTCAAGGAAACGTTTCTCCGGAGTTTGAGACGATGTCTTACTGATGTTTCATATATTCCGGTATTGGGCTGGAAATGCCAGTTTTCGGTTTCTGCACAGAAAGGGTTTTCAAACTGCTGAATCCACACATGAGTTTAACTCTGTCAGTTGAATGCACACATTGACACTCATTCAGTTAGATAGCTCCGTTTTGGTTTTAGAAGCAAATATTTCTCTGTACAGCCTATGGTCGCATTCACTCGGGAATATCAAAATGCAGCTCCTAGAAGAAACGTGTCTCTAACTCGCTGAATCTAAACATACATTCATCTCTATTAGGTGAACGATCACACAGCAGAGCAGTTTCAAGGAAACTTTTCTCCTACGTTTTAGACAATGTCTTACTGCTGTTTCGTACATATGCTGGTATTGAGCAGGAAATGCCAGTTTTGGGATTCTGCACAGAAAGCGTTTGCAATCTGCTGAATCCACACGTGAGTTTAACTCTGACAGTTGAATGCACATATTGACAACCATTCAGTCAGATTACTCCGTTTTGGTTTTATAACCAGATTTTTCTCTGTACAGCCTATGCTCCCATTCACTCTGGAATATCCCAACACAGCTCCTACAAGAAACGTCTTTCTAACTGGTTGAACCTAAACATAGAATCAACTCACTTAGGTTAACGAACGCACAGCAGAGCAGTTTCAAGGAAACGTTTCTCCTGAGTTTTAGACGAAGACTTACTGCTGTTTTCTACATATGCCAGTATTGGGCTGGAAATGCCAGGTTTGGGATTCTGCACAGAAAAGGTTGGCAAACTGCTGAATCCACATATGAGTTTAATCCACATATGAATGAATAATGGGTTGTCCCATTGACAACCATTCAGTTAGATAGATTCGTTTTGGTTTTAGAAGCAGCTATTTCTCTGTACAGCCTGTGCTCCACTTTACTTGGGAATATCCCAATGCAGCTCCTGGAAGAAACGTGTTTCTAACTCGCTGAATCTAAACATAGATTCAACTCTCTTTGGTGAACGAACGCACAGAAGATCAGTTTCAAGGAAACCTTTCTCCGGAGTTTCAGACGAAGTCTTACTGCCGTTTCGTACACATGCCGGTATTGGGCTGGATATGCCTGTTTTGGGATTCTGTACAGAAAGTGTTTGCAAACTGCTGATTCGACACATGAGTTTAACTCTGTCAGTTGAATGCGCACATTGACAACCATTCAGTTAGATAGCTCCCTTTTCGTTTTAGAAGCAGATATTTCTCTGTACAACCTACGGTCCCATTCACTCGGGAATATCCCAACGCAGCTCCTAGAAAAACGTGTTACTATCTCGCTGAAACTAAACATAGATACAACTCTCTTAGGTGAACGAACGCACAGCAGAGCAGTTTCAGGGAAACGTTTCTCCTGAGTTTTAGACGAAGTCTTACTGTGGTTTCGTATATATGCCAGTATTGGGCTGGAAATGCCGGTTTTGGGATTCTGCACAGAAAGGGTTTGCAAACGGCTGAATCCACACATGAGTTTAGCTCTGTGAGTTGAATGCACACATTAACAACTATTCATTTAGATACCTCCGTTTTGGTTTTAGAAGCAGGTGTTTCTCTCTACAGCCTATGGTCCCATTCACTCCGGAATATCCCAACGCAGCTCCTAGAAGAAACGTGTTTCTAACTCGCTGAATCTAAACATAGATTCAACTCTCTTAGGTGAACGAACGCACAGAAGATCAGTTTCAAGTAAACGGTTCTCCTGAGTTTTAGACGATGTCTTACAGCTGTTTCGTACATATGCCTGTATTGGGCTGGAAATGCCAGTTTTGGGATTCTGCACAGAAAGGGTTTTCAAGCTGCTAAATCCACACATGAGTTTAACTCTGTCAGTTGAATGCACACATTGACAGTCCTTCAGTTAGATAGCTCCGTTTTGGTTTTAGAAGCAGATATTTCTCTGAAAAGACCTGAGTCCCATTCACTCGGGAATATCAAAACGCAGCTCCTAGAAGAAACGTGTTTGTAACTCGCTGAATCTAAACATAGATTCAACTCTCTTAGGTGAACGAATGCACAGCAGAGAAGTTTCAAGAAAACCTTTCTCCTGACTTTTAGACGAAGCCTTACTGCTGTTTTGCACAAATGTCGGCATTGGACTGGAAATGCCGGTTTTGGGATTCTGCACAGAAAGGGTTTGCAAATTCCTGAATCCACACATGAGTTTAACTCTCTGTGTTGAATGCTCACATTGACAACTATTCAGTTAGATACCTCCGTATGGCTTTTAGAAACAGATATTTCTCTGTACAGCCTATGGTCCCATTCACTCGGGAATATCCCAACGCAGCTCCTACAAGAAACATGTTTCTAACTCGCTGAATCTAAACATAGATTCAACTCTCTTAGGTGAATGAACGCACAGAAGATCAGTTTCAAGGAAACCTTTCTCCTGAGTTTTAGACGAAGTTTTACTGCTGTTTCGTACATATGCCGTTGTTGGGCTGGAAATGTCGGTTTTGGGATTCTGCACAGAAAGTGTTTGCAAACTGCTAAATCCACACATCAGTTTAACTCTGTCAGTTGAATGCACAAATTGACAGTCATTCAGTTAGATAGGTCCGTTTTGGTTTTAGAATCAGATATTTCTCTGTACAGACCTAAGTCCCATTCACTCGGGAATATCAAAACGCAGCTCCAAGAAGAAACGTGTTTCTAACTCGCTGAATCTAAACATAGATTCAACTCTCTTAGGTAAACGATCGTACAGCAGAACAGTTTCAAGGAAACGTTTCTCCTGAGTTTTAGACGAAGTCTTACTGCTGTTTCGTACTTATGCCGTTGTTGGGCTGGAAATGCCAGTTTTGGGATTCTGCACAGAACGGTGTTGAAAATTGCTGAATCGACACATGAGTGTAACTCTGTCAGTTGAATGCACACATTGACAACCATTCAGTTAGATAGCTCCATTTTGGTTTTCGAAGCAGATATTTCTCTGTACAGTCTATGTGCGCATTCACTCGGGAATATCCCAACGCAGCTCCTAGAAGAAACGTGTTATTAACTCGCTGAATACAAACATAGATTCAACTCTCTTAGGTGAATGAACGCACAGCAGGGCAGTTTCAAGGAAACGATTCTCCTGAGTTTCAGACGAAATCTTACTGCCCTTTTGTACATATGCCGGTATTGGGCTGGAAATGCCAGTTTTGGGATTCTGCACAGAAAGTGTTTGCAAACTGCTGATTCCACACATGAGTTTAACTCTGCCAGTTGAATGCACACATTGACAACCTTTCAGTTAGATAGCTCCGATTTGTTTTTAGAAGCAGTTATTTCTCTGTGCAGCCCTGAGTCCCATTCACTCGGGAAAATCCCAAAGCAGCTCCTAGAAGAAACGTGTTTCTAACTCGCTGAATCGAAACATAGATTCAACTCTCTTAGGTGAATGAACGCACAGAAGATCAGGTTCAAGGAAACCTTTCTCCTGAGTTTCAGACGAAGTCTTACTGCTGATTCGTACATATGCCGGTATTGGGCTGGAAATGCCAGTTTTGGGATTCTGCACAGAAAGGGTTTGAAAACTGCTGAATCCACACATGAGTTTATCTCTGCCAGTTGAATGCACACATTGACAACCATTCAGTTAGATAGCTCCCTTTTCGTTTTAGAAGCAGATATTTCTCTATACAGCCTATGGTCAAATTCACTCGAGAAGATTCCAAAGCAGCTCCTAGAAGAAACGTGTTACTAACTCGCTGAATCTAAACATAGATTCAACTCTCTTAGGTGAACGTACACACAGCAGAGCAGTTTCAAGGAAACGTTTCTCCTGACTTTTAGACGAAGTCTTACTGTGGTTTCGTATATAGGCCGGTATTGCGCCGGCAATCCCGAATTTGGGATTGTACACAGAAAGGGTTTGCAAATTGCTGAATCCACACATGAGATTAACTCTCTGAGTTGAATGCACACATTGACAGCTATTCAGGTAGATACCTCCGTTTTGCTTTTAGAAGCAGATATTTCTCTGTACAGCCTATGGTCCCATTGACTCGGGAATATCCCAACGCAGCTCCTGGAAGAAAACTGTTTCAAACTCGCTGAATCTAAACATAGATTCAACTCTCTTAGGTGAACAAACGCACAGAAGATCAGTTTCAAGGAAACGTTTCTCCGGAGTTTGAGACGATGTCTTACTGATGTTTCATATATTCCGGTATTGGGCTGGAAATGCCAGTTTTCGGTTTCTGCACAGAAAGGGTTTTCAAACTGCTGAATCCACACATGAGTTTAACTCTGTCAGTTGAATGCACACATTGACACTCATTCAGTTAGATAGCTCCGTTTTGGTTTTAGAAGCAAATATTTCTCTGTACAGCCTATGGTCGCATTCACTCGGGAATATCAAAATGCAGCTCCTAGAAGAAACGTGTCTCTAACTCGCTGAATCTAAACATACATTCATCTCTATTAGGTGAACGATCACACAGCAGAGCAGTTTCAAGGAAACTTTTCTCCTACGTTTTAGACAATGTCTTACTGCTGTTTCGTACATATGCTGGTATTGAGCAGGAAATGCCAGTTTTGGGATTCTGCACAGAAAGCGTTTGCAATCTGCTGAATCCACACGTGAGTTTAACTCTGACAGTTGAATGCACATATTGACAACCATTCAGTCAGATTACTCCGTTTTGGTTTTATAACCAGATTTTTCTCTGTACAGCCTATGCTCCCATTCACTCTGGAATATCCCAACACAGCTCCTACAAGAAACGTCTTTCTAACTGGTTGAACCTAAACATAGAATCAACTCACTTAGGTTAACGAACGCACAGCAGAGCAGTTTCAAGGAAACGTTTCTCCTGAGTTTTAGACGAAGACTTACTGCTGTTTTCTACATATGCCAGTATTGGGCTGGAAATGCCAGGTTTGGGATTCTGCACAGAAAAGGTTGGCAAACTGCTGAATCCACATATGAGTTTAATCCACATATGAATGAATAATGGGTTGTCCCATTGACAACCATTCAGTTAGATAGATTCGTTTTGGTTTTAGAAGCAGATATTTCTCTGTACAGCCTGTGCTCCACTTTACTTGGGAATATCCCAATGCAGCTCCTGGAAGAAACGTGTTTCTAACTCGCTGAATCTAAACATAGATTCAACTCTCTTTGGTGAACGAACGCACAGAAGATCAGTTTCAAGGAAACCTTTCTCCGGAGTTTCAGACGAAGTCTTACTGCCGTTTCGTACACATGCCGGTATTGGGCTGGATATGCCTGTTTTGGGATTCTGTACAGAAAGTGTTTGCAAACTGCTGATTCGACACATGAGTTTAACTCTGTCAGTTGAATGCGCACATTGACAACCATTCAGTTAGATAGCTCCCTTTTCGTTTTAGAAGCAGATATTTCTCTGTACAACCTACGGTCCCATTCACTCGGGAATATCCCAACGCAGCTCCTAGAAAAACGTGTTACTATCTCGCTGAAACTAAACATAGATACAACTCTCTTAGGTGAACAAACGCACAGCAGAGCAGTTTCAGGGAAACGTTTCTCCTGAGTTTTAGACGAAGTCTTACTGTGGTTTCGTATATATGCCAGTATTGGGCTGGAAATGCCGGTTTTGGGATTCTGCACAGAAAGGGTTTGCAAACGGCTGAATCCACACATGAGTTTAGCTCTGTGAGTTGAATGCACACATTAACAACTATTCATTTAGATACCTCCGTTTTGGTTTTAGAAGCAGGTGTTTCTCTCTACAGCCTATGGTCCCATTCACTCCGGAATATCCCAACGCAGCTCCTAGAAGAAACGTGTTTCTAACTCGCTGAATCTAAACATAGATTCAACTCTCTTAGGTGAACGAACGCACAGAAGATCAGTTTCAAGTAAACGGTTCTCCTGAGTTTTAGACGATGTCTTACAGCTGTTTCGTACATATGCCTGTATTGGGCTGGAAATGCCAGTTTTGGGATTCTGCACAGAAAGGGTTTTCAAGCTGCTAAATCCACACATGAGTTTAACTCTGTCAGTTGAATGCACACATTGACAGTCCTTCAGTTAGATAGCTCCGTTTTGGTTTTAGAAGCAGATATTTCTCTGAAAAGACCTGAGTCCCATTCACTCGGGAATATCAAAACGCAGCTCCTAGAAGAAACGTGTTTGTAACTCGCTGAATCTAAACATAGATTCAACTCTCTTAGGTGAACGAATGCACAGCAGAGAAGTTTCAAGAAAACCTTTCTCCTGACTTTTAGACGAAGCCTTACTGCTGTTTTGCACAAATGTCGGCATTGGACTGGAAATGCCGGTTTTGGGATTCTGCACAGAAAGGGTTTGCAAATTCCTGAATCCACACATGAGTTTAACTCTCTGTGTTGAATGCTCACATTGACAACTATTCAGTTAGATACCTCCGTATGGCTTTTAGAAACAGGTATTTCTCTGTACAGCCTATGGTCCCATTCACTCGGGAATATCCCAACGCAGCTCCTACAAGAAACGTGTTTCTAACTCGCTGAATCTAAACATAGATTCAACTCTCTTAGGTGAATGAACGCACAGAAGATCAGTTTCAAGGAAACCTTTCTCCTGAGTTTTAGACGAAGTTTTACTGCTGTTTCGTACATATGCCGTTGTTGGGCTGGAAATGTCGGTTTTGGGATTCTGCACAGAAAGTGTTTGCAAACTGCTAAATCCACACATCAGTTTAACTCTGTCAGTTGAATGCACAAATTGACAGTCATTCAGTTAGATAGGTCCGTTTTGGTTTTAGAATCAGATATTTCTCTGTACAGACCTAAGTCCCATTCACTCGGGAATATCAAAACGCAGCTCCAAGAAGAAACGTGTTTCTAACTCGCTGAATCTAAACATAGATTCAACTCTCTTAGGTAAACGATCGTACAGCAGAACAGTTTCAAGGAAACGTTTCTCCTGAGTTTTAGACGAAGTCTTACTGCTGTTTCGTACTTATGCCGTTGTTGGGCTGGAAATGCCAGTTTTGGGATTCTGCACAGAACGGTGTTGAAAATTGCTGAATCGACACATGAGTGTAACTCTGTCAGTTGAATGCACACATTGACAACCATTCAGTTAGATAGCTCCATTTTGGTTTTCGAAGCAGATATTTCTCTGTACAGTCTATGTGCGCATTCACTCGGGAATATCCCAACGCAGCTCCTAGAAGAAACGTGTTATTAACTCGCTGAATACAAACATAGATTCAACTCTCTTAGGTGAATGAACGCACAGCAGGGCAGTTTCAAGGAAACGATTCTCCTGAGTTTCAGACGAAATCTTACTGCCCTTTTGTACATATGCCGGTATTGGGCTGGAAATGCCAGTTTTGGGATTCTGCACAGAAAGTGTTTGCAAACTGCTGATTCCACACATGAGTTTAACTCTGCCAGTTGAATGCACACATTGACAACCTTTCAGTTAGATAGCTCCGATTTGTTTTTAGAAGCAGTTATTTCTCTGTGCAGCCCTGAGTCCCATTCACTCGGGAAAATCCCAAAGCAGCTCCTAGAAGAAACGTGTTTCTAACTCGCTGAATCGAAACATAGATTCAACTCTCTTAGGTGAATGAACGCACAGAAGATCAGGTTCAAGGAAACCTTTCTCCTGAGTTTCAGACGAAGTCTTACTGCTGATTCGTACATATGCCGGTATTGGGCTGGAAATGCCAGTTTTGGGATTCTGCACAGAAAGGGTTTGAAAACTGCTGAATCCACACATGAGTTTATCTCTGCCAGTTGAATGCACACATTGACAACCATTCAGTTAGATAGCTCCCTTTTCGTTTTAGAAGCAGATATTTCTCTATACAGCCTATGGTCAAATTCACTCGAGAAGATTCCAAAGCAGCTCCTAGAAGAAACGTGTTACTAACTCGCTGAATCTAAACATAGATTCAACTCTCTTAGGTGAACGTACACACAGCAGAGCAGTTTCAAGGAAACGTTTCTCCTGACTTTTAGACGAAGTCTTACTGTGGTTTCGTATATAGGCCGGTATTGCGCCGGCAATCCCGAATTTGGGATTGTACACAGAAAGGGTTTGCAAATTGCTGAATCCACACATGAGATTAACTCTCTGAGTTGAATGCACACATTGACAGCTATTCAGGTAGATACCTCCGTTTTGCTTTTAGAAGCAGATATTTCTCTGTACAGCCTATGGTCCCATTGACTCGGGAATATCCCAACGCAGCTCCTGGAAGAAAACTGTTTCAAACTCGCTGAATCTAAACATAGATTCAACTCTCTTAGGTGAACAAACGCACAGAAGATCAGTTTCAAGGAAACGTTTCTCCGGAGTTTGAGACGATGTCTTACTGATGTTTCATATATTCCGGTATTGGGCTGGAAATGCCAGTTTTCGGTTTCTGCACAGAAAGGGTTTTCAAACTGCTGAATCCACACATGAGTTTAACTCTGTCAGTTGAATGCACACATTGACACTCATTCAGTTAGATAGCTCCGTTTTGGTTTTAGAAGCAAATATTTCTCTGTACAGCCTATGGTCGCATTCACTCGGGAATATCAAAATGCAGCTCCTAGAAGAAACGTGTCTCTAACTCGCTGAATCTAAACATACATTCATCTCTATTAGGTGAACGATCACACAGCAGAGCAGTTTCAAGGAAACTTTTCTCCTACGTTTTAGACAATGTCTTACTGCTGTTTCGTACATATGCTGGTATTGAGCAGGAAATGCCAGTTTTGGGATTCTGCACAGAAAGCGTTTGCAATCTGCTGAATCCACACGTGAGGTTAACTCTGACAGTTGAATGCACATATTGACAACCATTCAGTCGGATTGCTCCGTTTTGGTTTTATAACCAGATTTTTCTCTGTACAGCCTATGCTCCCATTCACTCTGGAATATCCCAACACAGCTCCTACAAGAAACGTCTTTCTAACTGGTTGAACCTAAACATAGAATCAACTCACTTAGGTTAACGAACGCACAGCAGAGCAGTTTCAAGGAAACGTTTCTCCTGAGTTTTAGACGAAGACTTACTGCTGTTTTCTACATATGCCAGTATTGGGCTGGAAATGCCAGGTTTGGGATTCTGCACAGAAAAGGTTGGCAAACTGCTGAATCCACATATGAGTTTAATCCACATATGAATGAATAATGGGTTGTCCCATTGACAACCATTCAGTTAGATAGATTCGTTTTGGTTTTAGAAGCAGATATTTCTCTGTACAGCCTGTGCTCCACTTTACTTGGGAATATCCCAATGCAGCTCCTGGAAGAAACGTGTTTCTAACTCGCTGAATCTAAACATAGATTCAACTCTCTTTGGTGAACGAACGCACAGAAGATCAGTTTCAAGGAAACCTTTCTCCGGAGTTTCAGACGAAGTCTTACTGCCGTTTCGTACACATGCCGGTATTGGGCTGGATATGCCTGTTTTGGGATTCTGTACAGAAAGTGTTTGCAAACTGCTGATTCGACACATGAGTTTAACTCTGTCAGTTGAATGCGCACATTGACAACCATTCAGTTAGATAGCTCCCTTTTCGTTTTAGAAGCAGATATTTCTCTGTACAACCTACGGTCCCATTCACTCGGGAATATCCCAACGCAGCTCCTAGAAAAACGTGTTACTATCTCGCTGAAACTAAACATAGATACAACTCTCTTAGGTGAACGAACGCACAGCAGAGCAGTTTCAGGGAAACGTTTCTCCTGAGTTTTAGACGAAGTCTTACTGTGGTTTCGTATATATGCCAGTATTGGGCTGGAAATGCCGGTTTTGGGATTCTGCACAGAAAGGGTTTGCAAACGGCTGAATCCACACATGAGTTTAGCTCTGTGAGTTGAATGCACACATTAACAACTATTCATTTAGATACCTCCGTTTTGGTTTTAGAAGCAGGTGTTTCTCTCTACAGCCTATGGTCCCATTCACTCCGGAATATCCCAACGCAGCTCCTAGAAGAAACGTGTTTCTAACTCGCTGAATCTAAACATAGATTCAACTCTCTTAGGTGAACGAACGCACAGAAGATCAGTTTCAAGTAAACGGTTCTCCTGAGTTTTAGACGATGTCTTACAGCTGTTTCGTACATATGCCTGTATTGGGCTGGAAATGCCAGTTTTGGGATTCTGCACAGAAAGGGTTTTCAAGCTGCTAAATCCACACATGAGTTTAACTCTGTCAGTTGAATGCACACATTGACAGTCCTTCAGTTAGATAGCTCCGTTTTGGTTTTAGAAGCAGATATTTCTCTGAAAAGACCTGAGTCCCATTCACTCGGGAATATCAAAACGCAGCTCCTAGAAGAAACGTGTTTGTAACTCGCTGAATCTAAACATAGATTCAACTCTCTTAGGTGAACGAATGCACAGCAGAGAAGTTTCAAGAAAACCTTTCTCCTGACTTTTAGACGAAGCCTTACTGCTGTTTTGCACAAATGTCGGCATTGGACTGGAAATGCCGGTTTTGGGATTCTGCACAGAAAGGGTTTGCAAATTCCTGAATCCACACATGAGTTTAACTCTCTGTGTTGAATGCTCACATTGACAACTATTCAGTTAGATACCTCCGTATGGCTTTTAGAAACAGATATTTCTCTGTACAGCCTATGGTCCCATTCACTCGGGAATATCCCAACGCAGCTCCTACAAGAAACGTGTTTCTAACTCGCTGAATCTAAACATAGATTCAACTCTCTTAGGTGAATGAACGCACAGAAGATCAGTTTCAAGGAAACCTTTCTCCTGAGTTTTAGACGAAGTTTTACTGCTGTTTCGTACATATGCCGTTGTTGGGCTGGAAATGTCGGTTTTGGGATTCTGCACAGAAAGTGTTTGCAAACTGCTAAATCCACACATCAGTTTAACTCTGTCAGTTGAATGCACAAATTGACAGTCATTCAGTTAGATAGGTCCGTTTTGGTTTTAGAATCAGATATTTCTCTGTACAGACCTAAGTCCCATTCACTCGGGAATATCAAAACGCAGCTCCAAGAAGAAACGTGTTTCTAACTCGCTGAATCTAAACATAGATTCAACTCTCTTAGGTAAACGATCGTACAGCAGAACAGTTTCAAGGAAACGTTTCTCCTGAGTTTTAGACGAAGTCTTACTGCTGTTTCGTACTTATGCCGTTGTTGGGCTGGAAATGCCAGTTTTGGGATTCTGCACAGAACGGTGTTGAAAATTGCTGAATCGACACATGAGTGTAACTCTGTCAGTTGAATGCACACATTGACAACCATTCAGTTAGATGGCTCCATTTTGGTTTTCGAAGCAGATATTTCTCTGTACAGTCTATGTGCGCATTCACTCGGGAATATCCCAACGCAGCTCCTAGAAGAAACGTGTTTCTAACTCGCTGAATCGAAACATAGATTCAACTCTCTTAGGTGAATGAACGCACAGAAGATCAGGTTCAAGGAAACCTTTCTCCTGAGTTTCAGACGAAGTCTTACTGCTGATTCGTACATATGCCGGTATTGGGCTGGAAATGCCAGTTTTGGGATTCTGCACAGAAAGGGTTTGAAAACTGCTGAATCCACACATGAGTTTATCTCTGCCAGTTGAATGCACACATTGACAACCATTCAGTTAGATAGCTCCCTTTTCGTTTTAGAAGCAGATATTTCTCTATACAGCCTATGGTCAAATTCACTCGAGAAGATTCCAAAGCAGCTCCTAGAAGAAACGTGTTACTAACTCGCTGAATCTAAACATAGATTCAACTCTCTTAGGTGAACGTACACACAGCAGAGCAGTTTCAAGGAAACGTTTCTCCTGACTTTTAGACGAAGTCTTACTGTGGTTTCGTATATAGGCCGGTATTGCGCCGGCAATCCCGAATTTGGGATTGTACACAGAAAGGGTTTGCAAATTGCTGAATCCACACATGAGATTAACTCTCTGAGTTGAATGCACACATTGACAGCTATTCAGGTAGATACCTCCGTTTTGCTTTTAGAAGCAGATATTTCTCTGTACAGCCTATGGTCCCATTGACTCGGGAATATCCCAACGCAGCTCCTGGAAGAAAACTGTTTCAAACTCGCTGAATCTAAACATAGATTCAACTCTCTTAGGTGAACAAACGCACAGAAGATCAGTTTCAAGGAAACGTTTCTCCGGAGTTTGAGACGATGTCTTACTGATGTTTCATATATTCCGGTATTGGGCTGGAAATGCCAGTTTTCGGTTTCTGCACAGAAAGGGTTTTCAAACTGCTGAATCCACACATGAGTTTAACTCTGTCAGTTGAATGCACACATTGACACTCATTCAGTTAGATAGCTCCGTTTTGGTTTTAGAAGCAAATATTTCTCTGTACAGCCTATGGTCGCATTCACTCGGGAATATCAAAATGCAGCTCCTAGAAGAAACGTGTCTCTAACTCGCTGAATCTAAACATACATTCATCTCTATTAGGTGAACGATCACACAGCAGAGCAGTTTCAAGGAAACTTTTCTCCTACGTTTTAGACAATGTCTTACTGCTGTTTCGTACATATGCTGGTATTGAGCAGGAAATGCCAGTTTTGGGATTCTGCACAGAAAGCGTTTGCAATCTGCTGAATCCACACGTGAGGTTAACTCTGACAGTTGAATGCACATATTGACAACCATTCAGTCGGATTGCTCCGTTTTGGTTTTATAACCAGATTTTTCTCTGTACAGCCTATGCTCCCATTCACTCTGGAATATCCCAACACAGCTCCTACAAGAAACGTCTTTCTAACTGGTTGAACCTAAACATAGAATCAACTCACTTAGGTTAACGAACGCACAGCAGAGCAGTTTCAAGGAAACGTTTCTCCTGAGTTTTAGACGAAGACTTACTGCTGTTTTCTACATATGCCAGTATTGGGCTGGAAATGCCAGGTTTGGGATTCTGCACAGAAAAGGTTGGCAAACTGCTGAATCCACATATGAGTTTAATCCACATATGAATGAATAATGGGTTGTCCCATTGACAACCATTCAGTTAGATAGATTCGTTTTGGTTTTAGAAGCAGATATTTCTCTGTACAGCCTGTGCTCCACTTTACTTGGGAATATCCCAATGCAGCTCCTGGAAGAAACGTGTTTCTAACTCGCTGAATCTAAACATAGATTCAACTCTCTTTGGTGAACGAACGCACAGAAGATCAGTTTCAAGGAAACCTTTCTCCGGAGTTTCAGACGAAGTCTTACCGCCGTTTCGTACACATGCCGGTATTGGGCTGGATATGCCTGTTTTGGGATTCTGTACAGAAAGTGTTTGCAAACTGCTGATTCGACACATGAGTTTAACTCTGTCAGTTGAATGCGCACATTGACAACCATTCAGTTAGATAGCTCCCTTTTCGTTTTAGAAGCAGATATTTCTCTGTACAACCTACGGTCCCATTCACTCGGGAATATCCCAACGCAGCTCCTAGAAAAACGTGTTACTATCTCGCTGAAACTAAACATAGATACAACTCTCTTAGGTGAACGAACGCACAGCAGAGCAGTTTCAGGGAAACGTTTCTCCTGAGTTTTAGACGAAGTCTTACTGTGGTTTCGTATATATGCCAGTATTGGGCTGGAAATGCCGGTTTTGGGATTCTGCACAGAAAGGGTTTGCAAACGGCTGAATCCGCACATGAGTTTAGCTCTGTGAGTTGAATGCACACATTAACAACTATTCATTTAGATACCTCCGTTTTGGTTTTAGAAGCAGGTGTTTCTCTCTACAGCCTATGGTCCCATTCACTCCGGAATATCCCAACGCAGCTCCTAGAAGAAACGTGTTTCTAACTCGCTGAATCTAAACATAGATTCAACTCTCTTAGGTGAACGAACGCACAGAAGATCAGTTTCAAGTAAACGGTTCTCCTGAGTTTTAGACGAAGTCTTACAGCTGTTTCGTACATATGCCTGTATTGGGCTGGAAATGCCAGTTTTGGGATTCTGCACAGAAAGGGTTTTCAAGCTGCTAAATCCACACATGAGTTTAACTCTGTCAGTTGAATGCACACATTGACAGTCCTTCAGTTAGATAGCTCCGTTTTGGTTTTAGAAGCAGATATTTCTCTGAAAAGACCTGAGTCCCATTCACTCGGGAATATCAAAACGCAGCTCCTAGAAGAAACGTGTTTGTAACTCGCTGAATCTAAACATAGATTCAACTCTCTTAGGTGAACGAATGCACAGCAGAGAAGTTTCAAGAAAACCTTTCTCCTGACTTTTAGACGAAGCCTTACTGCTGTTTTGCACAAATGTCGGCATTGGACTGGAAATGCCGGTTTTGGGATTCTGCACAGAAAGGGTTTGCAAATTCCTGAATCCACACATGAGTTTAACTCTCTGTGTTGAATGCTCACATTGACAACTATTCAGTTAGATACCTCCGTATGGCTTTTAGAAACAGATATTTCTCTGTACAGCCTATGGTCCCATTCACTCGGGAATATCCCAACGCAGCTCCTACAAGAAACGTGTTTCTAACTCGCTGAATCTAAACATAGATTCAACTCTCTTAGGTGAATGAACGCACAGAAGATCAGTTTCAAGGAAACCTTTCTCCTGAGTTTTAGACGAAGTTTTACTGCTGTTTCGTACATATGCCGTTGTTGGGCTGGAAATGTCGGTTTTGGGATTCTGCACAGAAAGTGTTTGCAAACTGCTAAATCCACACATCAGTTTAACTCTGTCAGTTGAATGCACAAATTGACAGTCATTCAGTTAGATAGGTCCGTTTTGGTTTTAGAATCAGATATTTCTCTGTACAGACCTAAGTCCCATTCACTCGGGAATATCAAAACGCAGCTCCAAGAAGAAACGTGTTTCTAACTCGCTGAATCTAAACATAGATTCAACTCTCTTAGGTAAACGATCGTACAGCAGAACAGTTTCAAGGAAACGTTTCTCCTGAGTTTTAGACGAAGTCTTACTGCTGTTTCGTACTTATGCCGTTGTTGGGCTGGAAATGCCAGTTTTGGGATTCTGCACAGAACGGTGTTGAAAATTGCTGAATCGACACATGAGTGTAACTCTGTCAGTTGAATGCACACATTGACAACCATTCAGTTAGATGGCTCCATTTTGGTTTTCGAAGCAGATATTTCTCTGTACAGTCTATGTGCGCATTCACTCGGGAATATCCCAACGCAGCTCCTAGAAGAAACGTGTTTCTAACTCGCTGAATCGAAACATAGATTCAACTCTCTTAGGTGAATGAACGCACAGAAGATCAGGTTCAAGGAAACCTTTCTCCTGAGTTTCAGACGAAGTCTTACTGCTGATTCGTACATATGCCGGTATTGGGCTGGAAATGCCAGTTTTGGGATTCTGCACAGAAAGGGTTTGAAAACTGCTGAATCCACACATGAGTTTATCTCTGCCAGTTGAATGCACACATTGACAACCATTCAGTTAGATAGCTCCCTTTTCGTTTTAGAAGCAGATATTTCTCTATACAGCCTATGGTCAAATTCACTCGAGAAGATTCCAAAGCAGCTCCTAGAAGAAACGTGTTACTAACTCGCTGAATCTAAACATAGATTCAACTCTCTTAGGTGAACGTACACACAGCAGAGCAGTTTCAAGGAAACGTTTCTCCTGACTTTTAGACGAAGTCTTACTGTGGTTTCGTATATAGGCCGGTATTGCGCCGGCAATCCCGAATTTGGGATTGTACACAGAAAGGGTTTGCAAATTGCTGAATCCACACATGAGATTAACTCTCTGAGTTGAATGCACACATTGACAGCTATTCAGGTAGATACCTCCGTTTTGCTTTTAGAAGCAGATATTTCTCTGTACAGCCTATGGTCCCATTGACTCGGGAATATCCCAACGCAGCTCCTGGAAGAAAACTGTTTCAAACTCGCTGAATCTAAACATAGATTCAACTCTCTTAGGTGAACAAACGCACAGAAGATCAGTTTCAAGGAAACGTTTCTCCGGAGTTTGAGACGATGTCTTACTGATGTTTCATATATTCCGGTATTGGGCTGGAAATGCCAGTTTTCGGTTTCTGCACAGAAAGGGTTTTCAAACTGCTGAATCCACACATGAGTTTAACTCTGTCAGTTGAATGCACACATTGACACTCATTCAGTTAGATAGCTCCGTTTTGGTTTTAGAAGCAAATATTTCTCTGTACAGCCTATGGTCGCATTCACTCGGGAATATCAAAATGCAGCTCCTAGAAGAAACGTGTCTCTAACTCGCTGAATCTAAACATACATTCATCTCTATTAGGTGAACGATCACACAGCAGAGCAGTTTCAAGGAAACTTTTCTCCTACGTTTTAGACAATGTCTTACTGCTGTTTCGTACATATGCTGGTATTGAGCAGGAAATGCCAGTTTTGGGATTCTGCACAGAAAGCGTTTGCAATCTGCTGAATCCACACGTGAGGTTAACTCTGACAGTTGAATGCACATATTGACAACCATTCAGTCGGATTGCTCCGTTTTGGTTTTATAACCAGATTTTTCTCTGTACAGCCTATGCTCCCATTCACTCTGGAATATCCCAACACAGCTCCTACAAGAAACGTCTTTCTAACTGGTTGAACCTAAACATAGAATCAACTCACTTAGGTTAACGAACGCACAGCAGAGCAGTTTCAAGGAAACGTTTCTCCTGAGTTTTAGACGAAGACTTACTGCTGTTTTCTACATATGCCAGTATTGGGCTGGAAATGCCAGGTTTGGGATTCTGCACAGAAAAGGTTGGCAAACTGCTGAATCCACATATGAGTTTAATCCACATATGAATGAATAATGGGTTGTCCCATTGACAACCATTCAGTTAGATAGATTCGTTTTGGTTTTAGAAGCAGATATTTCTCTGTACAGCCTGTGCTCCACTTTACTTGGGAATATCCCAATGCAGCTCCTGGAAGAAACGTGTTTCTAACTCGCTGAATCTAAACATAGATTCAACTCTCTTTGGTGAACGAACGCACAGAAGATCAGTTTCAAGGAAACCTTTCTCCGGAGTTTCAGACGAAGTCTTACTGCCGTTTCGTACACATGCCGGTATTGGGCTGGATATGCCTGTTTTGGGATTCTGTACAGAAAGTGTTTGCAAACTGCTGATTCGACACATGAGTTTAACTCTGTCAGTTGAATGCGCACATTGACAACCATTCAGTTAGATAGCTCCCTTTTCGTTTTAGAAGCAGATATTTCTCTGTACAACCTACGGTCCCATTCACTCGGGAATATCCCAACGCAGCTCCTAGAAAAACGTGTTACTATCTCGCTGAAACTAAACATAGATACAACTCTCTTAGGTGAACGAACGCACAGCAGAGCAGTTTCAGGGAAACGTTTCTCCTGAGTTTTAGACGAAGTCTTACTGTGGTTTCGTATATATGCCAGTATTGGGCTGGAAATGCCGGTTTTGGGATTCTGCACAGAAAGGGTTTGCAAACGGCTGAATCCACACATGAGTTTAGCTCTGTGAGTTGAATGCACACATTAACAACTATTCATTTAGATACCTCCGTTTTGGTTTTAGAAGCAGGTGTTTCTCTCTACAGCCTATGGTCCCATTCACTCCGGAATATCCCAACGCAGCTCCTAGAAGAAACGTGTTTCTAACTCGCTGAATCTAAACATAGATTCAACTCTCTTAGGTGAACGAACGCACAGAAGATCAGTTTCAAGTAAACGGTTCTCCTGAGTTTTAGACGAAGTCTTACAGCTGTTTCGTACATATGCCTGTATTGGGCTGGAAATGCCAGTTTTGGGATTCTGCACAGAAAGGGTTTTCAAGCTGCTAAATCCACACATGAGTTTAACTCTGTCAGTTGAATGCACACATTGACAGTCCTTCAGTTAGATAGCTCCGTTTTGGTTTTAGAAGCAGATATTTCTCTGAAAAGACCTGAGTCCCATTCACTCGGGAATATCAAAACGCAGCTCCTAGAAGAAACGTGTTTGTAACTCGCTGAATCTAAACATAGATTCAACTCTCTTAGGTGAACGAATGCACAGCAGAGAAGTTTCAAGAAAACCTTTCTCCTGACTTTTAGACGAAGCCTTACTGCTGTTTTGCACAAATGTCGGCATTGGACTGGAAATGCCGGTTTTGGGATTCTGCACAGAAAGGGTTTGCAAATTCCTGAATCCACACATGAGTTTAACTCTCTGTGTTGAATGCTCACATTGACAACTATTCAGTTAGATACCTCCGTATGGCTTTTAGAAACAGATATTTCTCTGTACAGCCTATGGTCCCATTCACTCGGGAATATCCCAACGCAGCTCCTACAAGAAACGTGTTTCTAACTCGCTGAATCTAAACATAGATTCAACTCTCTTAGGTGAATGAACGCACAGAAGATCAGTTTCAAGGAAACCTTTCTCCTGAGTTTTAGACGAAGTTTTACTGCTGTTTCGTACATATGCCGTTGTTGGGCTGGAAATGTCGGTTTTGGGATTCTGCACAGAAAGTGTTTGCAAACTGCTAAATCCACACATCAGTTTAACTCTGTCAGTTGAATGCACAAATTGACAGTCATTCAGTTAGATAGGTCCGTTTTGGTTTTAGAATCAGATATTTCTCTGTACAGACCTAAGTCCCATTCACTCGGGAATATCAAAACGCAGCTCCAAGAAGAAACGTGTTTCTAACTCGCTGAATCTAAACATAGATTCAACTCTCTTAGGTAAACGATCGTACAGCAGAACAGTTTCAAGGAAACGTTTCTCCTGAGTTTTAGACGAAGTCTTACTGCTGTTTCGTACTTATGCCGTTGTTGGGCTGGAAATGCCAGTTTTGGGATTCTGCACAGAACGGTGTTGAAAATTGCTGAATCGACACATGAGTGTAACTCTGTCAGTTGAATGCACACATTGACAACCATTCAGTTAGATAGCTCCATTTTGGTTTTCGAAGCAGATATTTCTCTGTACAGTCTATGTGCGCATTCACTCGGGAATATCCCAACGCAGCTCCTAGAAGAAACGTGTTATTAACTCGCTGAATACAAACATAGATTCAACTCTCTTAGGTGAATGAACGCACAGCAGGGCAGTTTCAAGGAAACGATTCTCCTGAGTTTCAGACGAAATCTTACTGCCCTTTTGTACATATGCCGGTATTGGGCTGGAAATGCCAGTTTTGGGATTCTGCACAGAAAGTGTTTGCAAACTGCTGATTCCACACATGAGTTTAACTCTGCCAGTTGAATGCACACTTTGACAACCTTTCAGTTAGATAGCTCCGATTTGTTTTTAGAAGCAGTTATTTCTCTGTGCAGCCCTGAGTCCCATTCACTCGGGAAAATCCCAAAGCAGCTCCTAGAAGAAACGTGTTTCTAACTCGCTGAATCGAAACATAGATTCAACTCTCTTAGGTGAATGAACGCACAGAAGATCAGGTTCAAGGAAACCTTTCTCCTGAGTTTCAGACGAAGTCTTACTGCTGATTCGTACATATGCTGGTATTGGGCTGGAAATGCCAGTTTTGGGATTCTGCACAGAAAGGGTTTGAAAACTGCTGAATCCACACATGAGTTTATCTCTGCCAGTTGAATGCACACATTGACAACCATTCAGTTAGATAGCTCCCTTTTCGTTTTAGAAGCAGATATTTCTCTATACAGCCTATGGTCAAATTCACTCGAGAAGATTCCAAAGCAGCTCCTAGAAGAAACGTGTTACTAACTCGCTGAATCTAAACATAGATTCAACTCTCTTAGGTGAACGTACACACAGCAGAGCAGTTTCAAGGAAACGTTTCTCCTGACTTTTAGACGAAGTCTTACTGTGGTTTCGTATATAGGCCGGTATTGCGCCGGCAATCCCGAATTTGGGATTGTACACAGAAAGGGTTTGCAAATTGCTGAATCCACACATGAGATTAACTCTCTGAGTTGAATGCACACATTGACAGCTATTCAGGTAGATACCTCCGTTTTGCTTTTAGAAGCAGATATTTCTCTGTACAGCCTATGGTCCCATTGACTCGGGAATATCCCAACGCAGCTCCTGGAAGAAAACTGTTTCAAACTCGCTGAATCTAAACATAGATTCAACTCTCTTAGGTGAACAAACGCACAGAAGATCAGTTTCAAGGAAACGTTTCTCCGGAGTTTGAGACGATGTCTTACTGATGTTTCATATATTCCGGTATTGGGCTGGAAATGCCAGTTTTCGGTTTCTGCACAGAAAGGGTTTTCAAACTGCTGAATCCACACATGAGTTTAACTCTGTCAGTTGAATGCACACATTGACACTCATTCAGTTAGATAGCTCCGTTTTGGTTTTAGAAGCAAATATTTCTCTGTACAGCCTATGGTCGCATTCACTCGGGAATATCAAAATGCAGCTCCTAGAAGAAACGTGTCTCTAACTCGCTGAATCTAAACATACATTCATCTCTATTAGGTGAACGATCACACAGCAGAGCAGTTTCAAGGAAACTTTTCTCCTACGTTTTAGACAATGTCTTACTGCTGTTTCGTACATATGCTGGTATTGAGCAGGAAATGCCAGTTTTGGGATTCTGCACAGAAAGCGTTTGCAATCTGCTGAATCCACACGTGAGTTTAACTCTGACAGTTGAATGCACATATTGACAACCATTCAGTCGGATTACTCCGTTTTGGTTTTATAACCAGATTTTTCTCTGTACAGCCTATGCTCCCATTCACTCTGGAATATCCCAACACAGCTCCTACAAGAAACGTCTTTCTAACTGGTTGAACCTAAACATAGAATCAACTCACTTAGGTTAACGAACGCACAGCAGAGCAGTTTCAAGGAAACGTTTCTCCTGAGTTTTAGACGAAGACTTACTGCTGTTTTCTACATATGCCAGTATTGGGCTGGAAATGCCAGGTTTGGGATTCTGCACAGAAAAGGTTGGCAAACTGCTGAATCCACATATGAGTTTAATCCACATATGAATGAATAATGGGTTGTCCCATTGACAACCATTCAGTTAGATAGATTCGTTTTGGTTTTAGAAGCAGATATTTCTCTGTACAGCCTGTGCTCCACTTTACTTGGGAATATCCCAATGCAGCTCCTGGAAGAAACGTGTTTCTAACTCGCTGAATCTAAACATAGATTCAACTCTCTTTGGTGAACGAACGCACAGAAGATCAGTTTCAAGGAAACCTTTCTCCGGAGTTTCAGACGAAGTCTTACTGCCGTTTCGTACACATGCCGGTATTGGGCTGGATATGCCTGTTTTGGGATTCTGTACAGAAAGTGTTTGCAAACTGCTGATTCGACACATGAGTTTAACTCTGTCAGTTGAATGCGCACATTGACAACCATTCAGTTAGATAGCTCCCTTTTCGTTTTAGAAGCAGATATTTCTCTGTACAACCTACGGTCCCATTCACTCGGGAATATCCCAACGCAGCTCCTAGAAAAACGTGTTACTATCTCGCTGAAACTAAACATAGATACAACTCTCTTAGGTGAACGAACGCACAGCAGAGCAGTTTCAGGGAAACGTTTCTCCTGAGTTTTAGACGAAGTCTTACTGTGGTTTCGTATATATGCCAGTATTGGGCTGGAAATGCCGGTTTTGGGATTCTGCACAGAAAGGGTTTGCAAACGGCTGAATCCACACATGAGTTTAGCTCTGTGAGTTGAATGCACACATTAACAACTATTCATTTAGATACCTCCGTTTTGGTTTTAGAAGCAGGTGTTTCTCTCTACAGCCTATGGTCCCATTCACTCCGGAATATCCCAACGCAGCTCCTAGAAGAAACGTGTTTCTAACTCGCTGAATCTAAACATAGATTCAACTCTCTTAGGTGAACGAACGCACAGAAGATCAGTTTCAAGTAAACGGTTCTCCTGAGTTTTAGACGATGTCTTACAGCTGTTTCGTACATATGCCTGTATTGGGCTGGAAATGCCAGTTTTGGGATTCTGCACAGAAAGGGTTTTCAAGCTGCTAAATCCACACATGAGTTTAACTCTGTCAGTTGAATGCACACATTGACAGTCCTTCAGTTAGATAGCTCCGTTTTGGTTTTAGAAGCAGATATTTCTCTGAAAAGACCTGAGTCCCATTCACTCGGGAATATCAAAACGCAGCTCCTAGAAGAAACGTGTTTGTAACTCGCTGAATCTAAACATAGATTCAACTCTCTTAGGTGAACGAATGCACAGCAGAGAAGTTTCAAGAAAACCTTTCTCCTGACTTTTAGACGAAGCCTTACTGCTGTTTTGCACAAATGTCGGCATTGGACTGGAAATGCCGGTTTTGGGATTCTGCACAGAAAGGGTTTGCAAATTCCTGAATCCACACATGAGTTTAACTCTCTGTGTTGAATGCTCACATTGACAACTATTCAGTTAGATACCTCCGTATGGCTTTTAGAAACAGATATTTCTCTGTACAGCCTATGGTCCCATTCCCTCGGGAATATCCCAACGCAGCTCCTACAAGAAACGTGTTTCTAACTCGCTGAATCTAAACATAGATTCAACTCTCTTAGGTGAATGAACGCACAGAAGATCAGTTTCAAGGAAACCTTTCTCCTGAGTTTTAGACGAAGTTTTACTGCTGTTTCGTACATATGCCGTTGTTGGGCTGGAAATGTCGGTTTTGGGATTCTGCACAGAAAGTGTTTGCAAACTGCTAAATCCACACATCAGTTTAACTCTGTCAGTTGAATGCACAAATTGACAGTCATTCAGTTAGATAGGTCCGTTTTGGTTTTAGAATCAGATATTTCTCTGTACAGACCTAAGTCCCATTCACTCGGGAATATCAAAACGCAGCTCCAAGAAGAAACGTGTTTCTAACTCGCTGAATCTAAACATAGATTCAACTCTCTTAGGTAAACGATCGTACAGCAGAACAGTTTCAAGGAAACGTTTCTCCTGAGTTTTAGACGAAGTCTTACTGCTGTTTCGTACTTATGCCGTTGTTGGGCTGGAAATGCCAGTTTTGGGATTCTGCACAGAACGGTGTTGAAAATTGCTGAATCGACACATGAGTGTAACTCTGTCAGTTGAATGCACACATTGACAACCATTCAGTTAGATAGCTCCATTTTGGTTTTCGAAGCAGATATTTCTCTGTACAGTCTATGTGCGCATTCACTCGGGAATATCCCAACGCAGCTCCTAGAAGAAACGTGTTATTAACTCGCTGAATACAAACATAGATTCAACTCTCTTAGGTGAATGAACGCACAGCAGGGCAGTTTCAAGGAAACGATTCTCCTGAGTTTCAGACGAAATCTTACTGCCCTTTTGTACATATGCCGGTATTGGGCTGGAAATGCCAGTTTTGGGATTCTGCACAGAAAGTGTTTGCAAACTGCTGATTCCACACATGAGTTTAACTCTGCCAGTTGAATGCACACATTGACAACCTTTCAGTTAGATAGCTCCGATTTGTTTTTAGAAGCAGTTATTTCTCTGTGCAGCCCTGAGTCCCATTCACTCGGGAAAATCCCAAAGCAGCTCCTAGAAGAAACGTGTTTCTAACTCGCTGAATCGAAACATAGATTCAACTCTCTTAGGTGAATGAACGCACAGAAGATCAGGTTCAAGGAAACCTTTCTCCTGAGTTTCAGACGAAGTCTTACTGCTGATTCGTACATATGCCGGTATTGGGCTGGAAATGCCAGTTTTGGGATTCTGCACAGAAAGGGTTTGAAAACTGCTGAATCCACACATGAGTTTATCTCTGCCAGTTGAATGCACACATTGACAACCATTCAGTTAGATAGCTCCCTTTTCGTTTTAGAAGCAGATATTTCTCTATACAGCCTATGGTCAAATTCACTCGAGAAGATTCCAAAGCAGCTCCTAGAAGAAACGTGTTACTAACTCGCTGAATCTAAACATAGATTCAACTCTCTTAGGTGAACGTACACACAGCAGAGCAGTTTCAAGGAAACGTTTCTCCTGACTTTTAGACGAAGTCTTACTGTGGTTTCGTATATAGGCCGGTATTGCGCCGGCAATCCCGAATTTGGGATTGTACACAGAAAGGGTTTGCAAATTGCTGAATCCACACATGAGATTAACTCTCTGAGTTGAATGCACACATTGACAGCTATTCAGGTAGATACCTCCGTTTTGCTTTTAGAAGCAGATATTTCTCTGTACAGCCTATGGTCCCATTGACTCGGGAATATCCCAACGCAGCTCCTGGAAGAAAACTGTTTCAAACTCGCTGAATCTAAACATAGATTCAACTCTCTTAGGTGAACAAACGCACAGAAGATCAGTTTCAAGGAAACGTTTCTCCGGAGTTTGAGACGATGTCTTACTGATGTTTCATATATTCCGGTATTGGGCTGGAAATGCCAGTTTTCGGTTTCTGCACAGAAAGGGTTTTCAAACTGCTGAATCCACACATGAGTTTAACTCTGTCAGTTGAATGCACACATTGACACTCATTCAGTTAGATAGCTCCGTTTTGGTTTTAGAAGCAAATATTTCTCTGTACAGCCTATGGTCGCATTCACTCGGGAATATCAAAATGCAGCTCCTAGAAGAAACGTGTCTCTAACTCGCTGAATCTAAACATACATTCATCTCTATTAGGTGAACGATCACACAGCAGAGCAGTTTCAAGGAAACTTTTCTCCTACGTTTTAGACAATGTCTTACTGCTGTTTCGTACATATGCTGGTATTGAGCAGGAAATGCCAGTTTTGGGATTCTGCACAGAAAGCGTTTGCAATCTGCTGAATCCACACGTGAGTTTAACTCTGACAGTTGAATGCACATATTGACAACCATTCAGTCGGATTGCTCCGTTTTGGTTTTATAACCAGATTTTTCTCTGTACAGCCTATGCTCCCATTCACTCTGGAATATCCCAACACAGCTCCTACAAGAAACGTCTTTCTAACTGGTTGAACCTAAACATAGAATCAACTCACTTAGGTTAACGAACGCACAGCAGAGCAGTTTCAAGGAAACGTTTCTCCTGAGTTTTAGACGAAGACTTACTGCTGTTTTCTACATATGCCAGTATTGGGCTGGAAATGCCAGGTTTGGGATTCTGCACAGAAAAGGTTGGCAAACTGCTGAATCCACATATGAGTTTAATCCACATATGAATGAATAATGGGTTGTCCCATTGACAACCATTCAGTTAGATAGATTCGTTTTGGTTTTAGAAGCAGATATTTCTCTGTACAGCCTGTGCTCCACTTTACTTGGGAATATCCCAATGCAGCTCCTGGAAGAAACGTGTTTCTAACTCGCTGAATCTAAACATAGATTCAACTCTCTTTGGTGAACGAACGCACAGAAGATCAGTTTCAAGGAAACCTTTCTCCGGAGTTTCAGACGAAGTCTTACTGCCGTTTCGTACACATGCCAGTATTGGGCTGGATATGCCTGTTTTGGGATTCTGTACAGAAAGTGTTTGCAAACTGCTGATTCGACACATGAGTTTAACTCTGTCAGTTGAATGCGCACATTGACAACCATTCAGTTAGATAGCTCCCTTTTCGTTTTAGAAGCAGATATTTCTCTGTACAACCTACGGTCCCATTCACTCGGGAATATCCCAACGCAGCTCCTAGAAAAACGTGTTACTATCTCGCTGAAACTAAACATAGATACAACTCTCTTAGGTGAACGAACGCACAGCAGAGCAGTTTCAGGGAAACGTTTCTCCTGAGTTTTAGACGAAGTCTTACTGTGGTTTCGTATATATGCCAGTATTGGGCTGGAAATGCCGGTTTTGGGATTCTGCACAGAAAGGGTTTGCAAACGGCTGAATCCACACATGAGTTTAGCTCTGTGAGTTGAATGCACACATTAACAACTATTCATTTAGATACCTCCGTTTTGGTTTTAGAAGCAGGTGTTTCTCTCTACAGCCTATGGTCCCATTCACTCCGGAATATCCCAACGCAGCTCCTAGAAGAAACGTGTTTCTAACTCGCTGAATCTAAACATAGATTCAACTCTCTTAGGTGAACGAACGCACAGAAGATCAGTTTCAAGTAAACGGTTCTCCTGAGTTTTAGACGAAGTCTTACAGCTGTTTCGTACATATGCCTGTATTGGGCTGGAAATGCCAGTTTTGGGATTCTGCACAGAAAGGGTTTTCAAGCTGCTAAATCCACACATGAGTTTAACTCTGTCAGTTGAATGCACACATTGACAGTCCTTCAGTTAGATAGCTCCGTTTTGGTTTTAGAAGCAGATATTTCTCTGAAAAGACCTGAGTCCCATTCACTCGGGAATATCAAAACGCAGCTCCTAGAAGAAACGTGTTTGTAACTCGCTGAATCTAAACATAGATTCAACTCTCTTAGGTGAACGAATGCACAGCAGAGAAGTTTCAAGAAAACCTTTCTCCTGACTTTTAGACGAAGCCTTACTGCTGTTTTGCACAAATGTCGGCATTGGACTGGAAATGCCGGTTTTGGGATTCTGCACAGAAAGGGTTTGCAAATTCCTGAATCCACACATGAGTTTAACTCTCTGTGTTGAATGCTCACATTGACAACTATTCAGTTAGATACCTCCGTATGGCTTTTAGAAACAGATATTTCTCTGTACAGCCTATGGTCCCATTCACTCGGGAATATCCCAACGCAGCTCCTACAAGAAACGTGTTTCTAACTCGCTGAATCTAAACATAGATTCAACTCTCTTAGGTGAATGAACGCACAGAAGATCAGTTTCAAGGAAACCTTTCTCCTGAGTTTTAGACGAAGTTTTACTGCTGTTTCGTACATATGCCGTTGTTGGGCTGGAAATGTCGGTTTTGGGATTCTGCACAGAAAGTGTTTGCAAACTGCTAAATCCACACATCAGTTTAACTCTGTCAGTTGAATGCACAAATTGACAGTCATTCAGTTAGATAGGTCCGTTTTGGTTTTAGAATCAGATATTTCTCTGTACAGACCTAAGTCCCATTCACTCGGGAATATCAAAACGCAGCTCCAAGAAGAAACGTGTTTCTAACTCGCTGAATCTAAACATAGATTCAACTCTCTTAGGTAAACGATCGTACAGCAGAACAGTTTCAAGGAAACGTTTCTCCTGAGTTTTAGACGAAGTCTTACTGCTGTTTCGTACTTATGCCGTTGTTGGGCTGGAAATGCCAGTTTTGGGATTCTGCACAGAACGGTGTTGAAAATTGCTGAATCGACACATGAGTGTAACTCTGTCAGTTGAATGCACACATTGACAACCATTCAGTTAGATAGCTCCATTTTGGTTTTCGAAGCAGATATTTCTCTGTACAGTCTATGTGCGCATTCACTCGGGAATATCCCAACGCAGCTCCTAGAAGAAACGTGTTATTAACTCGCTGAATACAAACATAGATTCAACTCTCTTAGGTGAATGAACGCACAGCAGGGCAGTTTCAAGGAAACGATTCTCCTGAGTTTCAGACGAAATCTTACTGCCCTTTTGTACATATGCCGGTATTGGGCTGGAAATGCCAGTTTTGGGATTCTGCACAGAAAGTGTTTGCAAACTGCTGATTCCACACATGAGTTTAACTCTGCCAGTTGAATGCACACATTGACAACCTTTCAGTTAGATAGCTCCGATTTGTTTTTAGAAGCAGTTATTTCTCTGTGCAGCCCTGAGTCCCATTCACTCGGGAAAATCCCAAAGCAGCTCCTAGAAGAAACGTGTTTCTAACTCGCTGAATCGAAACATAGATTCAACTCTCTTAGGTGAATGAACGCACAGAAGATCAGGTTCAAGGAAACCTTTCTCCTGAGTTTCAGACGAAGTCTTACTGCTGATTCGTACATATGCCGGTATTGGGCTGGAAATGCCAGTTTTGGGATTCTGCACAGAAAGGGTTTGAAAACTGCTGAATCCACACATGAGTTTATCTCTGCCAGTTGAATGCACACATTGACAACCATTCAGTTAGATAGCTCCCTTTTCGTTTTAGAAGCAGATATTTCTCTATACAGCCTATGGTCAAATTCACTCGAGAAGATTCCAAAGCAGCTCCTAGAAGAAACGTGTTACTAACTCGCTGAATCTAAACATAGATTCAACTCTCTTAGGTGAACGTACACACAGCAGAGCAGTTTCAAGGAAACGTTTCTCCTGACTTTTAGACGAAGTCTTACTGTGGTTTCGTATATAGGCCGGTATTGCGCCGGCAATCCCGAATTTGGGATTGTACACAGAAAGGGTTTGCAAATTGCTGAATCCACACATGAGATTAACTCTCTGAGTTGAATGCACACATTGACAGCTATTCAGGTAGATACCTCCGTTTTGCTTTTAGAAGCAGATATTTCTCTGTACAGCCTATGGTCCCATTGACTCGGGAATATCCCAACGCAGCTCCTGGAAGAAAACTGTTTCAAACTCGCTGAATCTAAACATAGATTCAACTCTCTTAGGTGAACAAACGCACAGAAGATCAGTTTCAAGGAACGTTTCTCCGGAGTTTGAGACGATGTCTTACTGATGTTTCATATATTCCGGTATTGGGCTGGAAATGCCAGTTTTCGGTTTCTGCACAGAAAGGGTTTTCAAACTGCTGAATCCACACATGAGTTTAACTCTGTCAGTTGAATGCACACATTGACACTCATTCAGTTAGATAGCTCCGTTTTGGTTTTAGAAGCAAATATTTCTCTGTACAGCCTATGGTCGCATTCACTCGGGAATATCAAAATGCAGCTCCTAGAAGAAACGTGTCTCTAACTCGCTGAATCTAAACATACATTCATCTCTATTAGGTGAACGATCACACAGCAGAGCAGTTTCAAGGAAACTTTTCTCCTACGTTTTAGACAATGTCTTACTGCTGTTTCGTACATATGCTGGTATTGAGCAGGAAATGCCAGTTTTGGGATTCTGCACAGAAAGCGTTCGCAATCTGCTGAATCCACACGTGAGTTTAACTCTGACAGTTGAATGCACATATTGACAACCATTCAGTCGGATTGCTCCGTTTTGGTTTTATAACCAGATTTTTCTCTGTACAGCCTATGCTCCCATTCACTCTGGAATATCCCAACACAGCTCCTACAAGAAACGTCTTTCTAACTGGTTGAACCTAAACATAGAATCAACTCACTTAGGTTAACGAACGCACAGCAGAGCAGTTTCAAGGAAACGTTTCTCCTGAGTTTTAGACGAAGACTTACTGCTGTTTTCTACATATGCCAGTATTGGGCTGGAAATGCCAGGTTTGGGATTCTGCACAGAAAAGGTTGGCAAACTGCTGAATCCACATATGAGTTTAATCCACATATGAATGAATAATGGGTTGTCCCATTGACAACCATTCAGTTAGATAGATTCGTTTTGGTTTTAGAAGCAGCTATTTCTCTGTACAGCCTGTGCTCCACTTTACTTGGGAATATCCCAATGCAGCTCCTGGAAGAAACGTGTTTCTAACTCGCTGAATCTAAACATAGATTCAACTCTCTTTGGTGAACGAACGCACAGAAGATCAGTTTCAAGGAAACCTTTCTCCGGAGTTTCAGACGAAGTCTTACTGCCGTTTCGTACACATGCCGGTATTGGGCTGGATATGCCTGTTTTGGGATTCTGTACAGAAAGTGTTTGCAAACTGCTGATTCGACACATGAGTTTAACTCTGTCAGTTGAATGCGCACATTGACAACCATTCAGTTAGATAGCTCCCTTTTCGTTTTAGAAGCAGATATTTCTCTGTACAACCTACGGTCCCATTCACTCGGGAATATCCCAACGCAGCTCCTAGAAAAACGTGTTACTATCTCGCTGAAACTAAACATAGATACAACTCTCTTAGGTGAACGAACGCACAGCAGAGCAGTTTCAGGGAAACGTTTCTCCTGAGTTTTAGACGAAGTCTTACTGTGGTTTCGTATATATGCCAGTATTGGGCTGGAAATGCCGGTTTTGGGATTCTGCACAGAAAGGGTTTGCAAACGGCTGAATCCACACATGAGTTTAGCTCTGTGAGTTGAATGCACACATTAACAACTATTCATTTAGATACCTCCGTTTTGGTTTTAGAAGCAGGTGTTTCTCTCTACAGCCTATGGTCCCATTCACTCCGGAATATCCCAACGCAGCTCCTAGAAGAAACGTGTTTCTAACTCGCTGAATCTAAACATAGATTCAACTCTCTTAGGTGAACGAACGCACAGAAGATCAGTTTCAAGTAAACGGTTCTCCTGAGTTTTAGACGAAGTCTTACAGCTGTTTCGTACATATGCCTGTATTGGGCTGGAAATGCCAGTTTTGGGATTCTGCACAGAAAGGGTTTTCAAGCTGCTAAATCCACACATGAGTTTAACTCTGTCAGTTGAATGCACACATTGACAGTCCTTCAGTTAGATAGCTCCGTTTTGGTTTTAGAAGCAGATATTTCTCTGAAAAGACCTGAGTCCCATTCACTCGGGAATATCAAAACGCAGCTCCTAGAAGAAACGTGTTTGTAACTCGCTGAATCTAAACATAGATTCAACTCTCTTAGGTGAACGAATGCACAGCAGAGAAGTTTCAAGAAAACCTTTCTCCTGACTTTTAGACGAAGCCTTACTGCTGTTTTGCACAAATGTCGGCATTGGACTGGAAATGCCGGTTTTGGGATTCTGCACAGAAAGGGTTTGCAAATTCCTGAATCCACACATGAGTTTAACTCTCTGTGTTGAATGCTCACATTGACAACTATTCAGTTAGATACCTCCGTATGGCTTTTAGAAACAGATATTTCTCTGTACAGCCTATGGTCCCATTCACTCGGGAATATCCCAACGCAGCTCCTACAAGAAACGTGTTTCTAACTCGCTGAATCTAAACATAGATTCAACTCTCTTAGGTGAATGAACGCACAGAAGATCAGTTTCAAGGAAACCTTTCTCCTGAGTTTTAGACGAAGTTTTACTGCTGTTTCGTACATATGCCGTTGTTGGGCTGGAAATGTCGGTTTTGGGATTCTGCACAGAAAGTGTTTGCAAACTGCTAAATCCACACATCAGTTTAACTCTGTCAGTTGAATGCACAAATTGACAGTCATTCAGTTAGATAGGTCCGTTTTGGTTTTAGAATCAGATATTTCTCTGTACAGACCTAAGTCCCATTCACTCGGGAATATCAAAACGCAGCTCCAAGAAGAAACGTGTTTCTAACTCGCTGAATCTAAACATAGATTCAACTCTCTTAGGTAAACGATCGTACAGCAGAACAGTTTCAAGGAAACGTTTCTCCTGAGTTTTAGACGAAGTCTTACTGCTGTTTCGTACTTATGCCGTTGTTGGGCTGGAAATGCCAGTTTTGGGATTCTGCACAGAACGGTGTTGAAAATTGCTGAATCGACACATGAGTGTAACTCTGTCAGTTGAATGCACACATTGACAACCATTCAGTTAGATAGCTCCATTTTGGTTTTCGAAGCAGATATTTCTCTGTACAGTCTATGTGCGCATTCACTCGGGAATATCCCAACGCAGCTCCTAGAAGAAACGTGTTATTAACTCGCTGAATACAAACATAGATTCAACTCTCTTAGGTGAATGAACGCACAGCAGGGCAGTTTCAAGGAAACGATTCTCCTGAGTTTCAGACGAAATCTTACTGCCCTTTTGTACATATGCCGGTATTGGGCTGGAAATGCCAGTTTTGGGATTCTGCACAGAAAGTGTTTGCAAACTGCTGATTCCACACATGAGTTTAACTCTGCCAGTTGAATGCACACATTGACAACCTTTCAGTTAGATAGCTCCGATTTGTTTTTAGAAGCAGTTATTTCTCTGTGCAGCCCTGAGTCCCATTCACTCGGGAAAATCCCAAAGCAGCTCCTAGAAGAAACGTGTTTCTAACTCGCTGAATCGAAACATAGATTCAACTCTCTTAGGTGAATGAACGCACAGAAGATCAGGTTCAAGGAAACCTTTCTCCTGAGTTTCAGACGAAGTCTTACTGCTGATTCGTACATATGCCGGTATTGGGCTGGAAATGCCAGTTTTGGGATTCTGCACAGAAAGGGTTTGAAAACTGCTGAATCCACACATGAGTTTATCTCTGCCAGTTGAATGCACACATTGACAACCATTCAGTTAGATAGCTCCCTTTTCGTTTTAGAAGCAGATATTTCTCTATACAGCCTATGGTCAAATTCACTCGAGAAGATTCCAAAGCAGCTCCTAGAAGAAACGTGTTACTAACTCGCTGAATCTAAACATAGATTCAACTCTCTTAGGTGAACGTACACACAGCAGAGCAGTTTCAAGGAAACGTTTCTCCTGACTTTTAGACGAAGTCTTACTGTGGTTTCGTATATAGGCCGGTATTGCGCCGGCAATCCCGAATTTGGGATTGTACACAGAAAGGGTTTGCAAATTGCTGAATCCACACATGAGATTAACTCTCTGAGTTGAATGCACACATTGACAGCTATTCAGGTAGATACCTCCGTTTTGCTTTTAGAAGCAGATATTTCTCTGAAAAGACCTGAGTCCCATTCACTCGGGAATATCAAAACGCAGCTCCTAGAAGAAACGTGTTTGTAACTCGCTGAATCTAAACATAGATTCAACTCTCTTAGGTGAACAAACGCACAGAAGATCAGTTTCAAGGAAACGTTTCTCCGGAGTTTGAGACGATGTCTTACTGATGTTTCATATATTCCGGTATTGGGCTGGAAATGCCAGTTTTCGGTTTCTGCACAGAAAGGGTTTTCAAACTGCTGAATCCACACATGAGTTTAACTCTGTCAGTTGAATGCACACATTGACACTCATTCAGTTAGATAGCTCCGTTTTGGTTTTAGAAGCAAATATTTCTCTGTACAGCCTATGGTCGCATTCACTCGGGAATATCAAAATGCAGCTCCTAGAAGAAACGTGTCTCTAACTCGCTGAATCTAAACATACATTCATCTCTATTAGGTGAACGATCACACAGCAGAGCAGTTTCAAGGAAACTTTTCTCCTACGTTTTAGACAATGTCTTACTGCTGTTTCGTACATATGCTGGTATTGAGCAGGAAATGCCAGTTTTGGGATTCTGCACAGAAAGCGTTTGCAATCTGCTGAATCCACACGTGAGGTTAACTCTGACAGTAGAATGCACATATTGACAACCATTCAGTCGGATTGCTCCGTTTTGGTTTTATAACCAGATTTTTCTCTGTACAGCCTATGCTCCCATTCACTCTGGAATATCCCAACACAGCTCCTACAAGAAACGTCTTTCTAACTGGTTGAACCTAAACATAGAATCAACTCACTTAGGTTAACGAACGCACAGCAGAGCAGTTTCAAGGAAACGTTTCTCCTGAGTTTTAGACGAAGACTTACTGCTGTTTTCTACATATGCCAGTATTGGGCTGGAAATGCCAGGTTTGGGATTCTGCACAGAAAAGGTTGGCAAACTGCTGAATCCACATATGAGTTTAATCCACATATGAATGAATAATGGGTTGTCCCATTGACAACCATTCAGTTAGATAGATTCGTTTTGGTTTTAGAAGCAGATATTTCTCTGTACAGCCTGTGCTCCACTTTACTTGGGAATATCCCAATGCAGCTCCTGGAAGAAACGTGTTTCTAACTCGCTGAATCTAAACATAGATTCAACTCTCTTTGGTGAACGAACGCACAGAAGATCAGTTTCAAGGAAACCTTTCTCCGGAGTTTCAGACGAAGTCTTACTGCCGTTTCGTACACATGCCGGTATTGGGCTGGATATGCCTGTTTTGGGATTCTGTACAGAAAGTGTTTGCAAACTGCTGATTCGACACATGAGTTTAACTCTGTCAGTTGAATGCGCACATTGACAACCATTCAGTTAGATAGCTCCCTTTTCGTTTTAGAAGCAGATATTTCTCTGTACAACCTACGGTCCCATTCACTCGGGAATATCCCAACGCAGCTCCTAGAAAAACGTGTTACTATCTCGCTGAAACTAAACATAGATACAACTCTCTTAGGTGAACGAACGCACAGCAGAGCAGTTTCAGGGAAACGTTTCTCCTGAGTTTTAGACGAAGTCTTACTGTGGTTTCGTATATATGCCAGTATTGGGCTGGAAATGCCGGTTTTGGGATTCTGCACAGAAAGGGTTTGCAAACGGCTGAATCCACACATGAGTTTAGCTCTGTGAGTTGAATGCACACATTAACAACTATTCATTTAGATACCTCCGTTTTGGTTTTAGAAGCAGGTGTTTCTCTCTACAGCCTATGGTCCCATTCACTCCGGAATATCCCAACGCAGCTCCTAGAAGAAACGTGTTTCTAACTCGCTGAATCTAAACATAGATTCAACTCTCTTAGGTGAACGAACGCACAGAAGATCAGTTTCAAGTAAACGGTTCTCCTGAGTTTTAGACGAAGTCTTACAGCTGTTTCGTACATATGCCTGTATTGGGCTGGAAATGCCAGTTTTGGGATTCTGCACAGAAAGGGTTTTCAAGCTGCTAAATCCACACATGAGTTTAACTCTGTCAGTTGAATGCACACATTGACAGTCCTTCAGTTAGATAGCTCCGTTTTGGTTTTAGAAGCAGATATTTCTCTGAAAAGACCTGAGTCCCATTCACTCGGGAATATCAAAACGCAGCTCCTAGAAGAAACGTGTTTGTAACTCGCTGAATCTAAACATAGATTCAACTCTCTTAGGTGAACGAATGCACAGCAGAGAAGTTTCAAGAAAACCTTTCTCCTGACTTTTAGACGAAGCCTTACTGCTGTTTTGCACAAATGTCGGCATTGGACTGGAAATGCCGGTTTTGGGATTCTGCACAGAAAGGGTTTGCAAATTCCTGAATCCACACATGAGTTTAACTCTCTGTGTTGAATGCTCACATTGACAACTATTCAGTTAGATACCTCCGTATGGCTTTTAGAAACAGATATTTCTCTGTACAGCCTATGGTCCCATTCACTCGGGAATATCCCAACGCAGCTCCTACAAGAAACGTGTTTCTAACTCGCTGAATCTAAACATAGATTCAACTCTCTTAGGTGAATGAACGCACAGAAGATCAGTTTCAAGGAAACCTTTCTCCTGAGTTTTAGACGAAGTTTTACTGCTGTTTCGTACATATGCCGTTGTTGGGCTGGAAATGTCGGTTTTGGGATTCTGCACAGAAAGTGTTTGCAAACTGCTAAATCCACACATCAGTTTAACTCTGTCAGTTGAATGCACAAATTGACAGTCATTCAGTTAGATAGGTCCGTTTTGGTTTTAGAATCAGATATTTCTCTGTACAGACCTAAGTCCCATTCACTCGGGAATATCAAAACGCAGCTCCAAGAAGAAACGTGTTTCTAACTCGCTGAATCTAAACATAGATTCAACTCTCTTAGGTAAACGATCGTACAGCAGAACAGTTTCAAGGAAACGTTTCTCCTGAGTTTTAGACGAAGTCTTACTGCTGTTTCGTACTTATGCCGTTGTTGGGCTGGAAATGCCAGTTTGGGGATTCTGCACAGAACGGTGTTGAAAATTGCTGAATCGACACATGAGTGTAACTCTGTCAGTTGAATGCACACATTGACAACCATTCAGTTAGATGGCTCCATTTTGGTTTTCGAAGCAGATATTTCTCTGTACAGTCTATGTGCGCATTCACTCGGGAATATCCCAACGCAGCTCCTAGAAGAAACGTGTTTCTATCTCGCTGAATCGAAACATAGATTCAACTCTCTTAGGTGAATGAACGCACAGAAGATCAGGTTCAAGGAAACCTTTCTCCTGAGTTTCAGACGAAGTCTTACTGCTGATTCGTACATATGCCGGTATTGGGCTGGAAATGCCAGTTTTGGGATTCTGCACAGAAAGGGTTTGAAAACTGCTGAATCCACACATGAGTTTATCTCTGCCAGTTGAATGCACACATTGACAACCATTCAGTTAGATAGCTCCCTTTTCGTTTTAGAAGCAGATATTTCTCTATACAGCCTATGGTCAAATTCACTCGAGAAGATTCCAAAGCAGCTCCTAGAAGAAACGTGTTACTAACTCGCTGAATCTAAACATAGATTCAACTCTCTTAGGTGAACGTACACACAGCAGAGCAGTTTCAAGGAAACGTTTCTCCTGACTTTTAGACGAAGTCTTACTGTGGTTTCGTATATAGGCCGGTATTGCGCCGGCAATCCCGAATTTGGGATTGTACACAGAAAGGGTTTGCAAATTGCTGAATCCACACATGAGATTAACTCTCTGAGTTGAATGCACACATTGACAGCTATTCAGGTAGATACCTCCGTTTTGCTTTTAGAAGCAGATATTTCTCTGTACAGCCTATGGTCCCATTGACTCGGGAATATCCCAACGCAGCTCCTGGAAGAAAACTGTTTCAAACTCGCTGAATCTAAACATAGATTCAACTCTCTTAGGTGAACAAACGCACAGAAGATCAGTTTCAAGGAAACGTTTCTCCGGAGTTTGAGACGATGTCTTACTGATGTTTCATATATTCCGGTATTGGGCTGGAAATGCCAGTTTTCGGTTTCTGCACAGAAAGGGTTTTCAAACTGCTGAATCCACACATGAGTTTAACTCTGTCAGTTGAATGCACACATTGACACTCATTCAGTTAGATAGCTCCGTTTTGGTTTTAGAAGCAAATATTTCTCTGTACAGCCTATGGTCGCATTCACTCGGGAATATCAAAATGCAGCTCCTAGAAGAAACGTGTCTCTAACTCGCTGAATCTAAACATACATTCATCTCTATTAGGTGAACGATCACACAGCAGAGCAGTTTCAAGGAAACTTTTCTCCTACGTTTTAGACAATGTCTTACTGCTGTTTCGTACATATGCTGGTATTGAGCAGGAAATGCCAGTTTTGGGATTCTGCACAGAAAGCGTTTGCAATCTGCTGAATCCACACGTGAGTTTAACTCTGACAGTTGAATGCACATATTGACAACCATTCAGTCAGATTACTCCGTTTTGGTTTTATAACCAGATTTTTCTCTGTACAGCCTATGCTCCCATTCACTCTGGAATATCCCAACACAGCTCCTACAAGAAACGTCTTTCTAACTGGTTGAACCTAAACATAGAATCAACTCACTTAGGTTAACGAACGCACAGCAGAGCAGTTTCAAGGAAACGTTTCTCCTGAGTTTTAGACGAAGACTTACTGCTGTTTTCTACATATGCCAGTATTGGGCTGGAAATGCCAGGTTTGGGATTCTGCACAGAAAAGGTTGGCAAACTGCTGAATCCACATATGAGTTTAATCCACATATGAATGAATAATGGGTTGTCCCATTGACAACCATTCAGTTAGATAGATTCGTTTTGGTTTTAGAAGCAGATATTTCTCTGTACAGCCTGTGCTCCACTTTACTTGGGAATATCCCAATGCAGCTCCTGGAAGAAACGTGTTTCTAACTCGCTGAATCTAAACATAGATTCAACTCTCTTTGGTGAACGAACGCACAGAAGATCAGTTTCAAGGAAACCTTTCTCCGGAGTTTCAGACGAAGTCTTACTGCCGTTTCGTACACATGCCGGTATTGGGCTGGATATGCCTGTTTTGGGATTCTGTACAGAAAGTGTTTGCAAACTGCTGATTCGACACATGAGTTTAACTCTGTCAGTTGAATGCGCACATTGACAACCATTCAGTTAGATAGCTCCCTTTTCGTTTTAGAAGCAGATATTTCTCTGTACAACCTACGGTCCCATTCACTCGGGAATATCCCAACGCAGCTCCTAGAAAAACGTGTTACTATCTCGCTGAAACTAAACATAGATACAACTCTCTTAGGTGAACGAACGCACAGCAGAGCAGTTTCAGGGAAACGTTTCTCCTGAGTTTTAGACGAAGTCTTACTGTGGTTTCGTATATATGCCAGTATTGGGCTGGAAATGCCGGTTTTGGGATTCTGCACAGAAAGGGTTTGCAAACGGCTGAATCCACACATGAGTTTAGCTCTGTGAGTTGAATGCACACATTAACAACTATTCATTTAGATACCTCCGTTTTGGTTTTAGAAGCAGGTGTTTCTCTCTACAGCCTATGGTCCCATTCACTCCGGAATATCCCAACGCAGCTCCTAGAAGAAACGTGTTTCTAACTCGCTGAATCTAAACATAGATTCAACTCTCTTAGGTGAACGAACGCACAGAAGATCAGTTTCAAGTAAACGGTTCTCCTGAGTTTTAGACGAAGTCTTACAGCTGTTTCGTACATATGCCTGTATTGGGCTGGAAATGCCAGTTTTGGGATTCTGCACAGAAAGGGTTTTCAAGCTGCTAAATCCACACATGAGTTTAACTCTGTCAGTTGAATGCACACATTGACAGTCCTTCAGTTAGATAGCTCCGTTTTGGTTTTAGAAGCAGATATTTCTCTGAAAAGACCTGAGTCCCATTCACTCGGGAATATCAAAACGCAGCTCCTAGAAGAAACGTGTTTGTAACTCGCTGAATCTAAACATAGATTCAACTCTCTTAGGTGAACGAATGCACAGCAGAGAAGTTTCAAGAAAACCTTTCTCCTGACTTTTAGACGAAGCCTTACTGCTGTTTTGCACAAATGTCGGCATTGGACTGGAAATGCCGGTTTTGGGATTCTGCACAGAAAGGGTTTGCAAATTCCTGAATCCACACATGAGTTTAACTCTCTGTGTTGAATGCTCACATTGACAACTATTCAGTTAGATACCTCCGTATGGCTTTTAGAAACAGATATTTCTCTGTACAGCCTATGGTCCCATTCACTCGGGAATATCCCAACGCAGCTCCTACAAGAAACGTGTTTCTAACTCGCTGAATCTAAACATAGATTCAACTCTCTTAGGTGAATGAACGCACAGAAGATCAGTTTCAAGGAAACCTTTCTCCTGAGTTTTAGACGAAGTTTTACTGCTGTTTCGTACATATGCCGTTGTTGGGCTGGAAATGTCGGTTTTGGGATTCTGCACAGAAAGTGTTTGCAAACTGCTAAATCCACACATCAGTTTAACTCTGTCAGTTGAATGCACAAATTGACAGTCATTCAGTTAGATAGGTCCGTTTTGGTTTTAGAATCAGATATTTCTCTGTACAGACCTAAGTCCCATTCACTCGGGAATATCAAAACGCAGCTCCAAGAAGAAACGTGTTTCTAACTCGCTGAATCTAAACATAGATTCAACTCTCTTAGGTAAACGATCGTACAGCAGAACAGTTTCAAGGAAACGTTTCTCCTGAGTTTTAGACGAAGTCTTACTGCTGTTTCGTACTTATGCCGTTGTTGGGCTGGAAATGCCAGTTTTGGGATTCTGCACAGAACGGTGTTGAAAATTGCTGAATCGACACATGAGTGTAACTCTGTCAGTTGAATGCACACATTGACAACCATTCAGTTAGATGGCTCCATTTTGGTTTTCGAAGCAGATATTTCTCTGTACAGTCTATGTGCGCATTCACTCGGGAATATCCCAACGCAGCTCCTAGAAGAAACGTGTTATTAACTCGCTGAATACAAACATAGATTCAACTCTCTTAGGTGAATGAACGCACAGCAGGGCAGTTTCAAGGAAACGATTCTCCTGAGTTTCAGACGAAATCTTACTGCCCTTTTGTACATATGCCGGTATTGGGCTGGAAATGCCAGTTTTGGGATTCTGCACAGAAAGTGTTTGCAAACTGCTGATTCCACACATGAGTTTAACTCTGCCAGTTGAATGCACACATTGACAACCTTTCAGTTAGATAGCTCCGATTTGTTTTTAGAAGCAGTTATTTCTCTGTGCAGCCCTGAGTCCCATTCACTCGGGAAAATCCCAAAGCAGCTCCTAGAAGAAACGTGTTTCTAACTCACTGAATCGAAACATAGATTCAACTCTCTTAGGTGAATGAACGCACAGAAGATCAGGTTCAAGGAAACCTTTCTCCTGAGTTTCAGACGAAGTCTTACTGCTGATTCGTACATATGCCGGTATTGGGCTGGAAATGCCAGTTTTGGGATTCTGCACAGAAAGGGTTTGAAAACTGCTGAATCCACACATGAGTTTATCTCTGCCAGTTGAATGCACACATTGACAACCATTCAGTTAGATAGCTCCCTTTTCGTTTTAGAAGCAGATATTTCTCTATACAGCCTATGGTCAAATTCACTCGAGAAGATTCCAAAGCAGCTCCTAGAAGAAACGTGTTACTAACTCGCTGAATCTAAACATAGATTCAACTCTCTTAGGTGAACGTACACACAGCAGAGCAGTTTCAAGGAAACGTTTCTCCTGACTTTTAGACGAAGTCTTACTGTGGTTTCGTATATAGGCCGGTATTGCGCCGGCAATCCCGAATTTGGGATTGTACACAGAAAGGGTTTGCAAATTGCTGAATCCACACATGAGATTAACTCTCTGAGTTGAATGCACACATTGACAGCTATTCAGGTAGATACCTCCGTTTTGCTTTTAGAAGCAGATATTTCTCTGTACAGCCTATGGTCCCATTGACTCGGGAATATCCCAACGCAGCTCCTGGAAGAAAACTGTTTCAAACTCGCTGAATCTAAACATAGATTCAACTCTCTTAGGTGAACAAACGCACAGAAGATCAGTTTCAAGGAAACGTTTCTCCGGAGTTTGAGACGATGTCTTACTGATGTTTCATATATTCCGGTATTGGGCTGGAAATGCCAGTTTTCGGTTTCTGCACAGAAAGGGTTTTCAAACTGCTGAATCCACACATGAGTTTAACTCTGTCAGTTGAATGCACACATTGACACTCATTCAGTTAGATAGCTCCGTTTTGGTTTTAGAAGCAAATATTTCTCTGTACAGCCTATGGTCGCATTCACTCGGGAATATCAAAATGCAGCTCCTAGAAGAAACGTGTCTCTAACTCGCTGAATCTAAACATACATTCATCTCTATTAGGTGAACGATCACACAGCAGAGCAGTTTCAAGGAAACTTTTCTCCTACGTTTTAGACAATGTCTTACTGCTGTTTCGTACATATGCTGGTATTGAGCAGGAAATGCCAGTTTTGGGATTCTGCACAGAAAGCGTTTGCAATCTGCTGAATCCACACGTGAGTTTAACTCTGACAGTTGAATGCACATATTGACAACCATTCAGTCAGATTACTCCGTTTTGGTTTTATAACCAGATTTTTCTCTGTACAGCCTATGCTCCCATTCACTCTGGAATATCCCAACACAGCTCCTACAAGAAACGTCTTTCTAACTGGTTGAACCTAAACATAGAATCAACTCACTTAGGTTAACGAACGCACAGCAGAGCAGTTTCAAGGAAACGTTTCTCCTGAGTTTTAGACGAAGACTTACTGCTGTTTTCTACATATGCCAGTATTGGGCTGGAAATGCCAGGTTTGGGATTCTGCACAGAAAAGGTTGGCAAACTGCTGAATCCACATATGAGTTTAATCCACATATGAATGAATAATGGGTTGTCCCATTGACAACCATTCAGTTAGATAGATTCGTTTTGGTTTTAGAAGCAGATATTTCTCTGTACAGCCTGTGCTCCACTTTACTTGGGAATATCCCAATGCAGCTCCTGGAAGAAACGTGTTTCTAACTCGCTGAATCTAAACATAGATTCAACTCTCTTTGGTGAACGAACGCACAGAAGATCAGTTTCAAGGAAACCTTTCTCCGGAGTTTCAGACGAAGTCTTACTGCCGTTTCGTACACATGCCGGTATTGGGCTGGATATGCCTGTTTTGGGATTCTGTACAGAAAGTGTTTGCAAACTGCTGATTCGACACATGAGTTTAACTCTGTCAGTTGAATGCGCACATTGACAACCATTCAGTTAGATAGCTCCCTTTTCGTTTTAGAAGCAGATATTTCTCTGTACAACCTACGGTCCCATTCACTCGGGAATATCCCAACGCAGCTCCTAGAAAAACGTGTTACTATCTCGCTGAAACTAAACATAGATACAACTCTCTTAGGTGAACGAACGCACAGCAGAGCAGTTTCAGGGAAACGTTTCTCCTGAGTTTTAGACGAAGTCTTACTGTGGTTTCGTATATATGCCAGTATTGGGCTGGAAATGCCGGTTTTGGGATTCTGCACAGAAAGGGTTTGCAAACGGCTGAATCCACACATGAGTTTAGCTCTGTGAGTTGAATGCACACATTAACAACTATTCATTTAGATACCTCCGTTTTGGTTTTAGAAGCAGGTGTTTCTCTCTACAGCCTATGGTCCCATTCACTCCGGAATATCCCAACGCAGCTCCTAGAAGAAACGTGTTTCTAACTCGCTGAATCTAAACATAGATTCAACTCTCTTAGGTGAACGAACGCACAGAAGATCAGTTTCAAGTAAACGGTTCTCCTGAGTTTTAGACGAAGTCTTACAGCTGTTTCGTACATATGCCTGTATTGGGCTGGAAATGCCAGTTTTGGGATTCTGCACAGAAAGGGTTTTCAAGCTGCTAAATCCACACATGAGTTTAACTCTGTCAGTTGAATGCACACATTGACAGTCCTTCAGTTAGATAGCTCCGTTTTGGTTTTAGAAGCAGATATTTCTCTGAAAAGACCTGAGTCCCATTCACTCGGGAATATCAAAACGCAGCTCCTAGAAGAAACGTGTTTGTAACTCGCTGAATCTAAACATAGATTCAACTCTCTTAGGTGAACGAATGCACAGCAGAGAAGTTTCAAGAAAACCTTTCTCCTGACTTTTAGACGAAGCCTTACTGCTGTTTTGCACAAATGTCGGCATTGGACTGGAAATGCCGGTTTTGGGATTCTGCACAGAAAGGGTTTGCAAATTCCTGAATCCACACATGAGTTTAACTCTCTGTGTTGAATGCTCACATTGACAACTATTCAGTTAGATACCTCCGTATGGCTTTTAGAAACAGATATTTCTCTGTACAGCCTATGGTCCCATTCACTCGGGAATATCCCAACGCAGCTCCTACAAGAAACGTGTTTCTAACTCGCTGAATCTAAACATAGATTCAACTCTCTTAGGTGAATGAACGCACAGAAGATCAGTTTCAAGGAAACCTTTCTCCTGAGTTTTAGACGAAGTTTTACTGCTGTTTCGTACATATGCCGTTGTTGGGCTGGAAATGTCGGTTTTGGGATTCTGCACAGAAAGTGTTTGCAAACTGCTAAATCCACACATCAGTTTAACTCTGTCAGTTGAATGCACAAATTGACAGTCATTCAGTTAGATAGGTCCGTTTTGGTTTTAGAATCAGATATTTCTCTGTACAGACCTAAGTCCCATTCACTCGGGAATATCAAAACGCAGCTCCAAGAAGAAACGTGTTTCTAACTCGCTGAATCTAAACATAGATTCAACTCTCTTAGGTAAACGATCGTACAGCAGAACAGTTTCAAGGAAACGTTTCTCCTGAGTTTTAGACGAAGTCTTACTGCTGTTTCGTACTTATGCCGTTGTTGGGCTGGAAATGCCAGTTTTGGGATTCTGCACAGAACGGTGTTGAAAATTGCTGAATCGACACATGAGTGTAACTCTGTCAGTTGAATGCACACATTGACAACCATTCAGTTAGATGGCTCCATTTTGGTTTTCGAAGCAGATATTTCTCTGTACAGTCTATGTGCGCATTCACTCGGGAATATCCCAACGCAGCTCCTAGAAGAAACGTGTTATTAACTCGCTGAATACAAACATAGATTCAACTCTCTTAGGTGAATGAACGCACAGCAGGGCAGTTTCAAGGAAACGATTCTCCTGAGTTTCAGACGAAATCTTACTGCCCTTTTGTACATATGCCGGTATTGGGCTGGAAATGCCAGTTTTGGGATTCTGCACAGAAAGTGTTTGCAAACTGCTGATTCCACACATGAGTTTAACTCTGCCAGTTGAATGCACACATTGACAACCTTTCAGTTAGATAGCTCCGATTTGTTTTTAGAAGCAGTTATTTCTCTGTGCAGCCCTGAGTCCCATTCACTCGGGAAAATCCCAAAGCAGCTCCTAGAAGAAACGTGTTTCTAACTCGCTGAATCGAAACATAGATTCAACTCTCTTAGGTGAATGAACGCACAGAAGATCAGGTTCAAGGAAACCTTTCTCCTGAGTTTCAGACGAAGTCTTACTGCTGATTCGTACATATGCCGGTATTGGGCTGGAAATGCCAGTTTTGGGATTCTGCACAGAAAGGGTTTGAAAACTGCTGAATCCACACATGAGTTTATCTCTGCCAGTTGAATGCACACATTGACAACCATTCAGTTAGATAGCTCCCTTTTCGTTTTAGAAGCAGATATTTCTCTATACAGCCTATGGTCAAATTCACTCGAGAAGATTCCAAAGCAGCTCCTAGAAGAAACGTGTTACTAACTCGCTGAATCTAAACATAGATTCAACTCTCTTAGGTGAACGTACACACAGCAGAGCAGTTTCAAGGAAACGTTTCTCCTGACTTTTAGACGAAGTCTTACTGTGGTTTCGTATATAGGCCGGTATTGCGCCGGCAATCCCGAATTTGGGATTGTACACAGAAAGGGTTTGCAAATTGCTGAATCCACACATGAGATTAACTCTCTGAGTTGAATGCACACATTGACAGCTATTCAGGTAGATACCTCCGTTTTGCTTTTAGAAGCAGATATTTCTCTGTACAGCCTATGGTCCCATTGACTCGGGAATATCCCAACGCAGCTCCTGGAAGAAAACTGTTTCAAACTCGCTGAATCTAAACATAGATTCAACTCTCTTAGGTGAACAAACGCACAGAAGATCAGTTTCAAGGAAACGTTTCTCCGGAGTTTGAGACGATGTCTTACTGATGTTTCATATATTCCGGTATTGGGCTGGAAATGCCAGTTTTCGGTTTCTGCACAGAAAGGGTTTTCAAACTGCTGAATCCACACATGAGTTTAACTCTGTCAGTTGAATGCACACATTGACACTCATTCAGTTAGATAGCTCCGTTTTGGTTTTAGAAGCAAATATTTCTCTGTACAGCCTATGGTCGCATTCACTCGGGAATATCAAAATGCAGCTCCTAGAAGAAACGTGTCTCTAACTCGCTGAATCTAAACATACATTCATCTCTATTAGGTGAACGATCACACAGCAGAGCAGTTTCAAGGAAACTTTTCTCCTACGTTTTAGACAATGTCTTACTGCTGTTTCGTACATATGCTGGTATTGAGCAGGAAATGCCAGTTTTGGGATTCTGCACAGAAAGCGTTTGCAATCTGCTGAATCCACACGTGAGTTTAACTCTGACAGTTGAATGCACATATTGACAACCATTCAGTCGGATTGCTCCATTTTGGTTTTATAACCAGATTTTTCTCTGTACAGCCTATGCTCCCATTCACTCTGGAATATCCCAACACAGCTCCTACAAGAAACGTCTTTCTAACTGGTTGAACCTAAACATAGAATCAACTCACTTAGGTTAACGAACGCACAGCAGAGCGGTTTCAAGGAAACGTTTCTCCTGAGTTTTAGACGAAGACTTACTGCTGTTTTCTACATATGCCAGTATTGGGCTGGAAATGCCAGGTTTGGGATTCTGCACAGAAAAGGTTGGCAAACTGCTGAATCCACATATGAGTTTAATCCACATATGAATGAATAATGGGTTGTCCCATTGACAACCATTCAGTTAGATAGATTCGTTTTGGTTTTAGAAGCAGATATTTCTCTGTACAGCCTGTGCTCCACTTTACTTGGGAATATCCCAATGCAGCTCCTGGAAGAAACGTGTTTCTAACTCGCTGAATCTAAACATAGATTCAACTCTCTTTGGTGAACGAACGCACAGAAGATCAGTTTCAAGGAAACCTTTCTCCGGAGTTTCAGACGAAGTCTTACTGCCGTTTCGTACACATGCCGGTATTGGGCTGGATATGCCTGTTTTGGGATTCTGTACAGAAAGTGTTTGCAAACTGCTGATTCGACACATGAGTTTAACTCTGTCAGTTGAATGCGCACATTGACAACCATTCAGTTAGATAGCTCCCTTTTCGTTTTAGAAGCAGATATTTCTCTGTACAACCTACGGTCCCATTCACTCGGGAATATCCCAACGCAGCTCCTAGAAAAACGTGTTACTATCTCGCTGAAACTAAACATAGATACAACTCTCTTAGGTGAACGAACGCACAGCAGAGCAGTTTCAGGGAAACGTTTCTCCTGAGTTTTAGACGAAGTCTTACTGTGGTTTCGTATATATGCCAGTATTGGGCTGGAAATGCCGGTTTTGGGATTCTGCACAGAAAGGGTTTGCAAACGGCTGAATCCACACATGAGTTTAGCTCTGTGAGTTGAATGCACACATTAACAACTATTCATTTAGATACCTCCGTTTTGGTTTTAGAAGCAGGTGTTTCTCTCTACAGCCTATGGTCCCATTCACTCCGGAATATCCCAACGCAGCTCCTAGAAGAAACGTGTTTCTAACTCGCTGAATCTAAACATAGATTCAACTCTCTTAGGTGAACGAACGCACAGAAGATCAGTTTCAAGTAAACGGTTCTCCTGAGTTTTAGACGAAGTCTTACAGCTGTTTCGTACATATGCCTGTATTGGGCTGGAAATGCCAGTTTTGGGATTCTGCACAGAAAGGGTTTTCAAGCTGCTAAATCCACACATGAGTTTAACTCTGTCAGTTGAATGCACACATTGACAGTCCTTCAGTTAGATAGCTCCGTTTTGGTTTTAGAAGCAGATATTTCTCTGAAAAGACCTGAGTCCCATTCACTCGGGAATATCAAAACGCAGCTCCTAGAAGAAACGTGTTTGTAACTCGCTGAATCTAAACATAGATTCAACTCTCTTAGGTGAACGAATGCACAGCAGAGAAGTTTCAAGAAAACCTTTCTCCTGACTTTTAGACGAAGCCTTACTGCTGTTTTGCACAAATGTCGGCATTGGACTGGAAATGCCGGTTTTGGGATTCTGCACAGAAAGGGTTTGCAAATTCCTGAATCCACACATGAGTTTAACTCTCTGTGTTGAATGCTCACATTGACAACTATTCAGTTAGATACCTCCGTATGGCTTTTAGAAACAGATATTTCTCTGTACAGCCTATGGTCCCATTCACTCGGGAATATCCCAACGCAGCTCCTACAAGAAACGTGTTTCTAACTCGCTGAATCTAAACATAGATTCAACTCTCTTAGGTGAATGAACGCACAGAAGATCAGTTTCAAGGAAACCTTTCTCCTGAGTTTTAGACGAAGTTTTACTGCTGTTTCGTACATATGCCGTTGTTGGGCTGGAAATGTCGGTTTTGGGATTCTGCACAGAAAGTGTTTGCAAACTGCTAAATCCACACATCAGTTTAACTCTGTCAGTTGAATGCACAAATTGACAGTCATTCAGTTAGATAGGTCCGTTTTGGTTTTAGAATCAGATATTTCTCTGTACAGACCTAAGTCCCATTCACTCGGGAATATCAAAACGCAGCTCCAAGAAGAAACGTGTTTCTAACTCGCTGAATCTAAACATAGATTCAACTCTCTTAGGTAAACGATCGTACAGCAGAACAGTTTCAAGGAAACGTTTCTCCTGAGTTTTAGACGAAGTCTTACTGCTGTTTCGTACTTATGCCGTTGTTGGGCTGGAAATGCCAGTTTGGGGATTCTGCACAGAACGGTGTTGAAAATTGCTGAATCGACACATGAGTGTAACTCTGTCAGTTGAATGCACACATTGACAACCATTCAGTTAGATGGCTCCATTTTGGTTTTCGAAGCAGATATTTCTCTGTACAGTCTATGTGCGCATTCACTCGGGAATATCCCAACGCAGCTCCTAGAAGAAACGTGTTTCTATCTCGCTGAATCGAAACATAGATTCAACTCTCTTAGGTGAATGAACGCACAGAAGATCAGGTTCAAGGAAACCTTTCTCCTGAGTTTCAGACGAAGTCTTACTGCTGATTCGTACATATGCCGGTATTGGGCTGGAAATGCCAGTTTTGGGATTCTGCACAGAAAGGGTTTGAAAACTGCTGAATCCACACATGAGTTTATCTCTGCCAGTTGAATGCACACATTGACAACCATTCAGTTAGATAGCTCCCTTTTCGTTTTAGAAGCAGATATTTCTCTATACAGCCTATGGTCAAATTCACTCGAGAAGATTCCAAAGCAGCTCCTAGAAGAAACGTGTTACTAACTCGCTGAATCTAAACATAGATTCAACTCTCTTAGGTGAACGTACACACAGCAGAGCAGTTTCAAGGAAACGTTTCTCCTGACTTTTAGACGAAGTCTTACTGTGGTTTCGTATATAGGCCGGTATTGCGCCGGCAATCCCGAATTTGGGATTGTACACAGAAAGGGTTTGCAAATTGCTGAATCCACACATGAGATTAACTCTCTGAGTTGAATGCACACATTGACAGCTATTCAGGTAGATACCTCCGTTTTGCTTTTAGAAGCAGATATTTCTCTGTACAGCCTATGGTCCCATTGACTCGGGAATATCCCAACGCAGCTCCTGGAAGAAAACTGTTTCAAACTCGCTGAATCTAAACATAGATTCAACTCTCTTAGGTGAACAAACGCACAGAAGATCAGTTTCAAGGAAACGTTTCTCCGGAGTTTGAGACGATGTCTTACTGATGTTTCATATATTCCGGTATTGGGCTGGAAATGCCAGTTTTCGGTTTCTGCACAGAAAGGGTTTTCAAACTGCTGAATCCACACATGAGTTTAACTCTGTCAGTTGAATGCACACATTGACACTCATTCAGTTAGATAGCTCCGTTTTGGTTTTAGAAGCAAATATTTCTCTGTACAGCCTATGGTCGCATTCACTCGGGAATATCAAAATGCAGCTCCTAGAAGAAACGTGTCTCTAACTCGCTGAATCTAAACATACATTCATCTCTATTAGGTGAACGATCACACAGCAGAGCAGTTTCAAGGAAACTTTTCTCCTACGTTTTAGACAATGTCTTACTGCTGTTTCGTACATATGCTGGTATTGAGCAGGAAATGCCAGTTTTGGGATTCTGCACAGAAAGCGTTTGCAATCTGCTGAATCCACACGTGAGTTTAACTCTGACAGTTGAATGCACATATTGACAACCATTCAGTCAGATTACTCCGTTTTGGTTTTATAACCAGATTTTTCTCTGTACAGCCTATGCTCCCATTCACTCTGGAATATCCCAACACAGCTCCTACAAGAAACGTCTTTCTAACTGGTTGAACCTAAACATAGAATCAACTCACTTAGGTTAACGAACGCACAGCAGAGCAGTTTCAAGGAAACGTTTCTCCTGAGTTTTAGACGAAGACTTACTGCTGTTTTCTACATATGCCAGTATTGGGCTGGAAATGCCAGGTTTGGGATTCTGCACAGAAAAGGTTGGCAAACTGCTGAATCCACATATGAGTTTAATCCACATATGAATGAATAATGGGTTGTCCCATTGACAACCATTCAGTTAGATAGATTCGTTTTGGTTTTAGAAGCAGATATTTCTCTGTACAGCCTGTGCTCCACTTTACTTGGGAATATCCCAATGCAGCTCCTGGAAGAAACGTGTTTCTAACCCGCTGAATCTAAACACAGATTCAACTCTCTTTGGTGAACGAACGCACAGAAGATCAGTTTCAAGGAAACCTTTCTCCGGAGTTTCAGACGAAGTCTTACTGCCGTTTCGTACACATGCCGGTATTGGGCTGGATATGCCTGTTTTGGGATTCTGTACAGAAAGTGTTTGCAAACTGCTGATTCGACACATGAGTTTAACTCTGTCAGTTGAATGCGCACATTGACAACCATTCAGTTAGATAGCTCCCTTTTCGTTTTAGAAGCAGATATTTCTCTGTACAACCTACGGTCCCATTCACTCGGGAATATCCCAACGCAGCTCCTAGAAAAACGTGTTACTATCTCGCTGAAACTAAACATAGATACAACTCTCTTAGGTGAACGAACGCACAGCAGAGCAGTTTCAGGGAAACGTTTCTCCTGAGTTTTAGACGAAGTCTTACTGTGGTTTCGTATATATGCCAGTATTGGGCTGGAAATGCCGGTTTTGGGATTCTGCACAGAAAGGGTTTGCAAACGGCTGAATCCACACATGAGTTTAGCTCTGTGAGTTGAATGCACACATTAACAACTATTCATTTAGATACCTCCGTTTTGGTTTTAGAAGCAGGTGTTTCTCTCTACAGCCTATGGTCCCATTCACTCCGGAATATCCCAACGCAGCTCCTAGAAGAAACGTGTTTCTAACTCGCTGAATCTAAACATAGATTCAACTCTCTTAGGTGAACGAACGCACAGAAGATCAGTTTCAAGTAAACGGTTCTCCTGAGTTTTAGACGAAGTCTTACAGCTGTTTCGTACATATGCCTGTATTGGGCTGGAAATGCCAGTTTTGGGATTCTGCACAGAAAGGGTTTTCAAGCTGCTAAATCCACACATGAGTTTAACTCTGTCAGTTGAATGCACACATTGACAGTCCTTCAGTTAGATAGCTCCGTTTTGGTTTTAGAAGCAGATATTTCTCTGAAAAGACCTGAGTCCCATTCACTCGGGAATATCAAAACGCAGCTCCTAGAAGAAACGTGTTTGTAACTCGCTGAATCTAAACATAGATTCAACTCTCTTAGGTGAACGAATGCACAGCAGAGAAGTTTCAAGAAAACCTTTCTCCTGACTTTTAGACGAAGCCTTACTGCTGTTTTGCACAAATGTCGGCATTGGACTGGAAATGCCGGTTTTGGGATTCTGCACAGAAAGGGTTTGCAAATTCCTGAATCCACACATGAGTTTAACTCTCTGTGTTGAATGCTCACATTGACAACTATTCAGTTAGATACCTCCGTATGGCTTTTAGAAACAGATATTTCTCTGTACAGCCTATGGTCCCATTCACTCGGGAATATCCCAACGCAGCTCCTACAAGAAACGTGTTTCTAACTCGCTGAATCTAAACATAGATTCAACTCTCTTAGGTGAATGAACGCACAGAAGATCAGTTTCAAGGAAACCTTTCTCCTGAGTTTTAGACGAAGTTTTACTGCTGTTTCGTACATATGCCGTTGTTGGGCTGGAAATGTCGGTTTTGGGATTCTGCACAGAAAGTGTTTGCAAACTGCTAAATCCACACATCAGTTTAACTCTGTCAGTTGAATGCACAAATTGACAGTCATTCAGTTAGATAGGTCCGTTTTGGTTTTAGAATCAGATATTTCTCTGTACAGACCTAAGTCCCATTCACTCGGGAATATCAAAACGCAGCTCCAAGAAGAAACGTGTTTCTAACTCGCTGAATCTAAACATAGATTCAACTCTCTTAGGTAAACGATCGTACAGCAGAACAGTTTCAAGGAAACGTTTCTCCTGAGTTTTAGACGAAGTCTTACTGCTGTTTCGTACTTATGCCGTTGTTGGGCTGGAAATGCCAGTTTTGGGATTCTGCACAGAACGGTGTTGAAAATTGCTGAATCGACACATGAGTGTAACTCTGTCAGTTGAATGCACACATTGACAACCATTCAGTTAGATGGCTCCATTTTGGTTTTCGAAGCAGATATTTCTCTGTACAGTCTATGTGCGCATTCACTCGGGAATATCCCAACGCAGCTCCTAGAAGAAACGTGTTATTAACTCGCTGAATACAAACATAGATTCAACTCTCTTAGGTGAATGAACGCACAGCAGGGCAGTTTCAAGGAAACGATTCTCCTGAGTTTCAGACGAAATCTTACTGCCCTTTTGTACATATGCCGGTATTGGGCTGGAAATGCCAGTTTTGGGATTCTGCACAGAAAGTGTTTGCAAACTGCTGATTCCACACATGAGTTTAACTCTGCCAGTTGAATGCACACATTGACAACCTTTCAGTTAGATAGCTCCGATTTGTTTTTAGAAGCAGTTATTTCTCTGTGCAGCCCTGAGTCCCATTCACTCGGGAAAATCCCAAAGCAGCTCCTAGAAGAAACGTGTTTCTAACTCGCTGAATCGAAACATAGATTCAACTCTCTTAGGTGAATGAACGCACAGAAGATCAGGTTCAAGGAAACCTTTCTCCTGAGTTTCAGACGAAGTCTTACTGCTGATTCGTACATATGCCGGTATTGGGCTGGAAATGCCAGTTTTGGGATTCTGCACAGAAAGGGTTTGAAAACTGCTGAATCCACACATGAGTTTATCTCTGCCAGTTGAATGCACACATTGACAACCATTCAGTTAGATAGCTCCCTTTTCGTTTTAGAAGCAGATATTTCTCTATACAGCCTATGGTCAAATTCACTCGAGAAGATTCCAAAGCAGCTCCTAGAAGAAACGTGTTACTAACTCGCTGAATCTAAACATAGATTCAACTCTCTTAGGTGAACGTACACACAGCAGAGCAGTTTCAAGGAAACGTTTCTCCTGACTTTTAGACGAAGTCTTACTGTGGTTTCGTATATAGGCCGGTATTGCGCCGGCAATCCCGAATTTGGGATTGTACACAGAAAGGGTTTGCAAATTGCTGAATCCACACATGAGATTAACTCTCTGAGTTGAATGCACACATTGACAGCTATTCAGGTAGATACCTCCGTTTTGCTTTTAGAAGCAGATATTTCTCTGTACAGCCTATGGTCCCATTGACTCGGGAATATCCCAACGCAGCTCCTGGAAGAAAACTGTTTCAAACTCGCTGAATCTAAACATAGATTCAACTCTCTTAGGTGAACAAACGCACAGAAGATCAGTTTCAAGGAAACGTTTCTCCGGAGTTTGAGACGATGTCTTACTGATGTTTCATATATTCCGGTATTGGGCTGGAAATGCCAGTTTTCGGTTTCTGCACAGAAAGGGTTTTCAAACTGCTGAATCCACACATGAGTTTAACTCTGTCAGTTGAATGCACACATTGACACTCATTCAGTTAGATAGCTCCGTTTTGGTTTTAGAAGCAAATATTTCTCTGTACAGCCTATGGTCGCATTCACTCGGGAATATCAAAATGCAGCTCCTAGAAGAAACGTGTCTCTAACTCGCTGAATCTAAACATACATTCATCTCTATTAGGTGAACGATCACACAGCAGAGCAGTTTCAAGGAAACTTTTCTCCTACGTTTTAGACAATGTCTTACTGCTGTTTCGTACATATGCTGGTATTGAGCAGGAAATGCCAGTTTTGGGATTCTGCACAGAAAGCGTTTGCAATCTGCTGAATCCACACGTGAGTTTAACTCTGACAGTTGAATGCACATATTGACAACCATTCAGTCGGATTGCTCCATTTTGGTTTTATAACCAGATTTTTCTCTGTACAGCCTATGCTCCCATTCACTCTGGAATATCCCAACACAGCTCCTACAAGAAACGTCTTTCTAACTGGTTGAACCTAAACATAGAATCAACTCACTTAGGTTAACGAACGCACAGCAGAGCGGTTTCAAGGAAACGTTTCTCCTGAGTTTTAGACGAAGACTTACTGCTGTTTTCTACATATGCCAGTATTGGGCTGGAAATGCCAGGTTTGGGATTCTGCACAGAAAAGGTTGGCAAACTGCTGAATCCACATATGAGTTTAATCCACATATGAATGAATAATGGGTTGTCCCATTGACAACCATTCAGTTAGATAGATTCGTTTTGGTTTTAGAAGCAGATATTTCTCTGTACAGCCTGTGCTCCACTTTACTTGGGAATATCCCAATGCAGCTCCTGGAAGAAACGTGTTTCTAACTCGCTGAATCTAAACATAGATTCAACTCTCTTTGGTGAACGAACGCACAGAAGATCAGTTTCAAGGAAACCTTTCTCCGGAGTTTCAGACGAAGTCTTACTGCCGTTTCGTACACATGCCGGTATTGGGCTGGATATGCCTGTTTTGGGATTCTGTACAGAAAGTGTTTGCAAACTGCTGATTCGACACATGAGTTTAACTCTGTCAGTTGAATGCGCACATTGACAACCATTCAGTTAGATAGCTCCCTTTTCGTTTTAGAAGCAGATATTTCTCTGTACAACCTACGGTCCCATTCACTCGGGAATATCCCAACGCAGCTCCTAGAAAAACGTGTTACTATCTCGCTGAAACTAAACATAGATACAACTCTCTTAGGTGAACGAACGCACAGCAGAGCAGTTTCAGGGAAACGTTTCTCCTGAGTTTTAGACGAAGTCTTACTGTGGTTTCGTATATATGCCAGTATTGGGCTGGAAATGCCGGTTTTGGGATTCTGCACAGAAAGGGTTTGCAAACGGCTGAATCCACACATGAGTTTAGCTCTGTGAGTTGAATGCACACATTAACAACTATTCATTTAGATACCTCCGTTTTGGTTTTAGAAGCAGGTGTTTCTCTCTACAGCCTATGGTCCCATTCACTCCGGAATATCCCAACGCAGCTCCTAGAAGAAACGTGTTTCTAACTCGCTGAATCTAAACATAGATTCAACTCTCTTAGGTGAACGAACGCACAGAAGATCAGTTTCAAGTAAACGGTTCTCCTGAGTTTTAGACGAAGTCTTACAGCTGTTTCGTACATATGCCTGTATTGGGCTGGAAATGCCAGTTTTGGGATTCTGCACAGAAAGGGTTTTCAAGCTGCTAAATCCACACATGAGTTTAACTCTGTCAGTTGAATGCACACATTGACAGTCCTTCAGTTAGATAGCTCCGTTTTGGTTTTAGAAGCAGATATTTCTCTGAAAAGACCTGAGTCCCATTCACTCGGGAATATCAAAACGCAGCTCCTAGAAGAAACGTGTTTGTAACTCGCTGAATCTAAACATAGATTCAACTCTCTTAGGTGAACGAATGCACAGCAGAGAAGTTTCAAGAAAACCTTTCTCCTGACTTTTAGACGAAGCCTTACTGCTGTTTTGCACAAATGTCGGCATTGGACTGGAAATGCCGGTTTTGGGATTCTGCACAGAAAGGGTTTGCAAATTCCTGAATCCACACATGAGTTTAACTCTCTGTGTTGAATGCTCACATTGACAACTATTCAGTTAGATACCGCCGTATGGCTTTTAGAAACAGATATTTCTCTGTACAGCCTATGGTCCCATTCACTCGGGAATATCCCAACGCAGCTCCTACAAGAAACGTGTTTCTAACTCGCTGAATCTAAACATAGATTCAACTCTCTTAGGTGAATGAACGCACAGAAGATCAGTTTCAAGGAAACCTTTCTCCTGAGTTTTAGACGAAGTTTTACTGCTGTTTCGTACATATGCCGTTGTTGGGCTGGAAATGTCGGTTTTGGGATTCTGCACAGAAAGTGTTTGCAAACTGCTAAATCCACACATCAGTTTAACTCTGTCAGTTGAATGCACAAATTGACAGTCATTCAGTTAGATAGGTCCGTTTTGGTTTTAGAATCAGATATTTCTCTGTACAGACCTAAGTCCCATTCACTCGGGAATATCAAAACGCAGCTCCAAGAAGAAACGTGTTTCTAACTCGCTGAATCTAAACATAGATTCAACTCTCTTAGGTAAACGATCGTACAGCAGAACAGTTTCAAGGAAACGTTTCTCCTGAGTTTTAGACGAAGTCTTACTGCTGTTTCGTACTTATGCCGTTGTTGGGCTGGAAATGCCAGTTTGGGGATTCTGCACAGAACGGTGTTGAAAATTGCTGAATCGACACATGAGTGTAACTCTGTCAGTTGAATGCACACATTGACAACCATTCAGTTAGATGGCTCCATTTTGGTTTTCGAAGCAGATATTTCTCTGTACAGTCTATGTGCGCATTCACTCGGGAATATCCCAACGCAGCTCCTAGAAGAAACGTGTTTCTATCTCGCTGAATCGAAACATAGATTCAACTCTCTTAGGTGAATGAACGCACAGAAGATCAGGTTCAAGGAAACCTTTCTCCTGAGTTTCAGACGAAGTCTTACTGCTGATTCGTACATATGCCGGTATTGGGCTGGAAATGCCAGTTTTGGGATTCTGCACAGAAAGGGTTTGAAAACTGCTGAATCCACACATGAGTTTATCTCTGCCAGTTGAATGCACACATTGACAACCATTCAGTTAGATAGCTCCCTTTTCGTTTTAGAAGCAGATATTTCTCTATACAGCCTATGGTCAAATTCACTCGAGAAGATTCCAAAGCAGCTCCTAGAAGAAACGTGTTACTAACTCGCTGAATCTAAACATAGATTCAACTCTCTTAGGTGAACGTACACACAGCAGAGCAGTTTCAAGGAAACGTTTCTCCTGACTTTTAGACGAAGTCTTACTGTGGTTTCGTATATAGGCCGGTATTGCGCCGGCAATCCCGAATTTGGGATTGTACACAGAAAGGGTTTGCAAATTGCTGAATCCACACATGAGATTAACTCTCTGAGTTGAATGCACACATTGACAGCTATTCAGGTAGATACCTCCGTTTTGCTTTTAGAAGCAGATATTTCTCTGTACAGCCTATGGTCCCATTGACTCGGGAATATCCCAACGCAGCTCCTGGAAGAAAACTGTTTCAAACTCGCTGAATCTAAACATAGATTCAACTCTCTTAGGTGAACAAACGCACAGAAGATCAGTTTCAAGGAAACGTTTCTCCGGAGTTTGAGACGATGTCTTACTGATGTTTCATATATTCCGGTATTGGGCTGGAAATGCCAGTTTTCGGTTTCTGCACAGAAAGGGTTTTCAAACTGCTGAATCCACACATGAGTTTAACTCTGTCAGTTGAATGCACACATTGACACTCATTCAGTTAGATAGCTCCGTTTTGGTTTTAGAAGCAAATATTTCTCTGTACAGCCTATGGTCGCATTCACTCGGGAATATCAAAATGCAGCTCCTAGAAGAAACGTGTCTCTAACTCGCTGAATCTAAACATACATTCATCTCTATTAGGTGAACGATCACACAGCAGAGCAGTTTCAAGGAAACTTTTCTCCTACGTTTTAGACAATGTCTTACTGCTGTTTCGTACATATGCTGGTATTGAGCAGGAAATGCCAGTTTTGGGATTCTGCACAGAAAGCGTTTGCAATCTGCTGAATCCACACGTGAGTTTAACTCTGACAGTTGAATGCACATATTGACAACCATTCAGTCAGATTACTCCGTTTTGGTTTTATAACCAGATTTTTCTCTGTACAGCCTATGCTCCCATTCACTCTGGAATATCCCAACACAGCTCCTACAAGAAACGTCTTTCTAACTGGTTGAACCTAAACATAGAATCAACTCACTTAGGTTAACGAACGCACAGCAGAGCAGTTTCAAGGAAACGTTTCTCCTGAGTTTTAGACGAAGACTTACTGCTGTTTTCTACATATGCCAGTATTGGGCTGGAAATGCCAGGTTTGGGATTCTGCACAGAAAAGGTTGGCAAACTGCTGAATCCACATATGAGTTTAATCCACATATGAATGAATAATGGGTTGTCCCATTGACAACCATTCAGTTAGATAGATTCGTTTTGGTTTTAGAAGCAGATATTTCTCTGTACAGCCTGTGCTCCACTTTACTTGGGAATATCCCAATGCAGCTCCTGGAAGAAACGTGTTTCTAACCCGCTGAATCTAAACATAGATTCAACTCTCTTTGGTGAACGAACGCACAGAAGATCAGTTTCAAGGAAACCTTTCTCCGGAGTTTCAGACGAAGTCTTACTGCCGTTTCGTACACATGCCGGTATTGGGCTGGATATGCCTGTTTTGGGATTCTGTACAGAAAGTGTTTGCAAACTGCTGATTCGACACATGAGTTTAACTCTGTCAGTTGAATGCGCACATTGACAACCATTCAGTTAGATAGCTCCCTTTTCGTTTTAGAAGCAGATATTTCTCTGTACAACCTACGGTCCCATTCACTCGGGAATATCCCAACGCAGCTCCTAGAAAAACGTGTTACTATCTCGCTGAAACTAAACATAGATACAACTCTCTTAGGTGAACGAACGCACAGCAGAGCAGTTTCAGGGAAACGTTTCTCCTGAGTTTTAGACGAAGTCTTACTGTGGTTTCGTATATATGCCAGTATTGGGCTGGAAATGCCGGTTTTGGGATTCTGCACAGAAAGGGTTTGCAAACGGCTGAATCCACACATGAGTTTAGCTCTGTGAGTTGAATGCACACATTAACAACTATTCATTTAGATACCTCCGTTTTGGTTTTAGAAGCAGGTGTTTCTCTCTACAGCCTATGGTCCCATTCACTCCGGAATATCCCAACGCAGCTCCTAGAAGAAACGTGTTTCTAACTCGCTGAATCTAAACATAGATTCAACTCTCTTAGGTGAACGAACGCACAGAAGATCAGTTTCAAGTAAACGGTTCTCCTGAGTTTTAGACGAAGTCTTACAGCTGTTTCGTACATATGCCTGTATTGGGCTGGAAATGCCAGTTTTGGGATTCTGCACAGAAAGGGTTTTCAAGCTGCTAAATCCACACATGAGTTTAACTCTGTCAGTTGAATGCACACATTGACAGTCCTTCAGTTAGATAGCTCCGTTTTGGTTTTAGAAGCAGATATTTCTCTGAAAAGACCTGAGTCCCATTCACTCGGGAATATCAAAACGCAGCTCCTAGAAGAAACGTGTTTGTAACTCGCTGAATCTAAACATAGATTCAACTCTCTTAGGTGAACGAATGCACAGCAGAGAAGTTTCAAGAAAACCTTTCTCCTGACTTTTAGACGAAGCCTTACTGCTGTTTTGCACAAATGTCGGCATTGGACTGGAAATGCCGGTTTTGGGATTCTGCACAGAAAGGGTTTGCAAATTCCTGAATCCACACATGAGTTTAACTCTCTGTGTTGAATGCTCACATTGACAACTATTCAGTTAGATACCTCCGTATGGCTTTTAGAAACAGATATTTCTCTGTACAGCCTATGGTCCCATTCACTCGGGAATATCCCAACGCAGCTCCTACAAGAAACGTGTTTCTAACTCGCTGAATCTAAACATAGATTCAACTCTCTTAGGTGAATGAACGCACAGAAGATCAGTTTCAAGGAAACCTTTCTCCTGAGTTTTAGACGAAGTTTTACTGCTGTTTCGTACATATGCCGTTGTTGGGCTGGAAATGTCGGTTTTGGGATTCTGCACAGAAAGTGTTTGCAAACTGCTAAATCCACACATCAGTTTAACTCTGTCAGTTGAATGCACAAATTGACAGTCATTCAGTTAGATAGGTCCGTTTTGGTTTTAGAATCAGATATTTCTCTGTACAGACCTAAGTCCCATTCACTCGGGAATATCAAAACGCAGCTCCAAGAAGAAACGTGTTTCTAACTCGCTGAATCTAAACATAGATTCAACTCTCTTAGGTAAACGATCGTACAGCAGAACAGTTTCAAGGAAACGTTTCTCCTGAGTTTTAGACGAAGTCTTACTGCTGTTTCGTACTTATGCCGTTGTTGGGCTGGAAATGCCAGTTTTGGGATTCTGCACAGAACGGTGTTGAAAATTGCTGAATCGACACATGAGTGTAACTCTGTCAGTTGAATGCACACATTGACAACCATTCAGTTAGATGGCTCCATTTTGGTTTTCGAAGCAGATATTTCTCTGTACAGTCTATGTGCGCATTCACTCGGGAATATCCCAACGCAGCTCCTAGAAGAAACGTGTTATTAACTCGCTGAATACAAACATAGATTCAACTCTCTTAGGTGAATGAACGCACAGCAGGGCAGTTTCAAGGAAACGATTCTCCTGAGTTTCAGACGAAATCTTACTGCCCTTTTGTACATATGCCGGTATTGGGCTGGAAATGCCAGTTTTGGGATTCTGCACAGAAAGTGTTTGCAAACTGCTGATTCCACACATGAGTTTAACTCTGCCAGTTGAATGCACACATTGACAACCTTTCAGTTAGATAGCTCCGATTTGTTTTTAGAAGCAGTTATTTCTCTGTGCAGCCCTGAGTCCCATTCACTCGGGAAAATCCCAAAGCAGCTCCTAGAAGAAACGTGTTTCTAACTCGCTGAATCGAAACATAGATTCAACTCTCTTAGGTGAATGAACGCACAGAAGATCAGGTTCAAGGAAACCTTTCTCCTGAGTTTCAGACGAAGTCTTACTGCTGATTCGTACATATGCCGGTATTGGGCTGGAAATGCCAGTTTTGGGATTCTGCACAGAAAGGGTTTGAAAACTGCTGAATCCACACATGAGTTTATCTCTGCCAGTTGAATGCACACATTGACAACCATTCAGTTAGATAGCTCCCTTTTCGTTTTAGAAGCAGATATTTCTCTATACAGCCTATGGTCAAATTCACTCGAGAAGATTCCAAAGCAGCTCCTAGAAGAAACGTGTTACTAACTCGCTGAATCTAAACATAGATTCAACTCTCTTAGGTGAACGTACACACAGCAGAGCAGTTTCAAGGAAACGTTTCTCCTGACTTTTAGACGAAGTCTTACTGTGGTTTCGTATATAGGCCGGTATTGCGCCGGCAATCCCGAATTTGGGATTGTACACAGAAAGGGTTTGCAAATTGCTGAATCCACACATGAGATTAACTCTCTGAGTTGAATGCACACATTGACAGCTATTCAGGTAGATACCTCCGTTTTGCTTTTAGAAGCAGATATTTCTCTGTACAGCCTATGGTCCCATTGACTCGGGAATATCCCAACGCAGCTCCTGGAAGAAAACTGTTTCAAACTCGCTGAATCTAAACATAGATTCAACTCTCTTAGGTGAACAAACGCACAGAAGATCAGTTTCAAGGAAACGTTTCTCCGGAGTTTGAGACGATGTCTTACTGATGTTTCATATATTCCGGTATTGGGCTGGAAATGCCAGTTTTCGGTTTCTGCACAGAAAGGGTTTTCAAACTGCTGAATCCACACATGAGTTTAACTCTGTCAGTTGAATGCACACATTGACACTCATTCAGTTAGATAGCTCCGTTTTGGTTTTAGAAGCAAATATTTCTCTGTACAGCCTATGGTCGCATTCACTCGGGAATATCAAAATGCAGCTCCTAGAAGAAACGTGTCTCTAACTCGCTGAATCTAAACATACATTCATCTCTATTAGGTGAACGATCACACAGCAGAGCAGTTTCAAGGAAACTTTTCTCCTACGTTTTAGACAATGTCTTACTGCTGTTTCGTACATATGCTGGTATTGAGCAGGAAATGCCAGTTTTGGGATTCTGCACAGAAAGCGTTTGCAATCTGCTGAATCCACACGTGAGTTTAACTCTGACAGTTGAATGCACATATTGACAACCATTCAGTCAGATTACTCCGTTTTGGTTTTATAACCAGATTTTTCTCTGTACAGCCTATGCTCCCATTCACTCTGGAATATCCCAACACAGCTCCTACAAGAAACGTCTTTCTAACTGGTTGAACCTAAACATAGAATCAACTCACTTAGGTTAACGAACGCACAGCAGAGCAGTTTCAAGGAAACGTTTCTCCTGAGTTTTAGACGAAGACTTACTGCTGTTTTCTACATATGCCAGTATTGGGCTGGAAATGCCAGGTTTGGGATTCTGCACAGAAAAGGTTGGCAAACTGCTGAATCCACATATGAGTTTAATCCACATATGAATGAATAATGGGTTGTCCCATTGACAACCATTCAGTTAGATAGATTCGTTTTGGTTTTAGAAGCAGATATTTCTCTGTACAGCCTGTGCTCCACTTTACTTGGGAATATCCCAATGCAGCTCCTGGAAGAAACGTGTTTCTAACCCGCTGAATCTAAACATAGATTCAACTCTCTTTGGTGAACGAACGCACAGAAGATCAGTTTCAAGGAAACCTTTCTCCGGAGTTTCAGACGAAGTCTTACTGCCGTTTCGTACACATGCCGGTATTGGGCTGGATATGCCTGTTTTGGGATTCTGTACAGAAAGTGTTTGCAAACTGCTGATTCGACACATGAGTTTAACTCTGTCAGTTGAATGCGCACATTGACAACCATTCAGTTAGATAGCTCCCTTTTCGTTTTAGAAGCAGATATTTCTCTGTACAACCTACGGTCCCATTCACTCGGGAATATCCCAACGCAGCTCCTAGAAAAACGTGTTACTATCTCGCTGAAACTAAACATAGATACAACTCTCTTAGGTGAACGAACGCACAGCAGAGCAGTTTCAGGGAAACGTTTCTCCTGAGTTTTAGACGAAGTCTTACTGTGGTTTCGTATATATGCCAGTATTGGGCTGGAAATGCCGGTTTTGGGATTCTGCACAGAAAGGGTTTGCAAACGGCTGAATCCACACATGAGTTTAGCTCTGTGAGTTGAATGCACACATTAACAACTATTCATTTAGATACCTCCGTTTTGGTTTTAGAAGCAGGTGTTTCTCTCTACAGCCTATGGTCCCATTCACTCCGGAATATCCCAACGCAGCTCCTAGAAGAAACGTGTTTCTAACTCGCTGAATCTAAACATAGATTCAACTCTCTTAGGTGAACGAACGCACAGAAGATCAGTTTCAAGTAAACGGTTCTCCTGAGTTTTAGACGAAGTCTTACAGCTGTTTCGTACATATGCCTGTATTGGGCTGGAAATGCCAGTTTTGGGATTCTGCACAGAAAGGGTTTTCAAGCTGCTAAATCCACACATGAGTTTAACTCTGTCAGTTGAATGCACACATTGACAGTCCTTCAGTTAGATAGCTCCGTTTTGGTTTTAGAAGCAGATATTTCTCTGAAAAGACCTGAGTCCCATTCACTCGGGAATATCAAAACGCAGCTCCTAGAAGAAACGTGTTTGTAACTCGCTGAATCTAAACATAGATTCAACTCTCTTAGGTGAACGAATGCACAGCAGAGAAGTTTCAAGAAATCCTTTCTCCTGACTTTTAGACGAAGCCTTACTGCTGTTTTGCACAAATGTCGGCATTGGACTGGAAATGCCGGTTTTGGGATTCTGCACAGAAAGGGTTTGCAAATTCCTGAATCCACACATGAGTTTAACTCTCTGTGTTGAATGCTCACATTGACAACTATTCAGTTAGATACCTCCGTATGGCTTTTAGAAACAGATATTTCTCTGTACAGCCTATGGTCCCATTCACTCGGGAATATCCCAACGCAGCTCCTACAAGAAACGTGTTTCTAACTCGCTGAATCTAAACATAGATTCAACTCTCTTAGGTGAATGAACGCACAGAAGATCAGTTTCAAGGAAACCTTTCTCCTGAGTTTTAGACGAAGTTTTACTGCTGTTTCGTACATATGCCGTTGTTGGGCTGGAAATGTCGGTTTTGGGATTCTGCACAGAAAGTGTTTGCAAACTGCTAAATCCACACATCAGTTTAACTCTGTCAGTTGAATGCACAAATTGACAGTCATTCAGTTAGATAGGTCCGTTTTGGTTTTAGAATCAGATATTTCTCTGTACAGACCTAAGTCCCATTCACTCGGGAATATCAAAACGCAGCTCCAAGAAGAAACGTGTTTCTAACTCGCTGAATCTAAACATAGATTCAACTCTCTTAGGTAAACGATCGTACAGCAGAACAGTTTCAAGGAAACGTTTCTCCTGAGTTTTAGACGAAGTCTTACTGCTGTTTCGTACTTATGCCGTTGTTGGGCTGGAAATGCCAGTTTTGGGATTCTGCACAGAACGGTGTTGAAAATTGCTGAATCGACACATGAGTGTAACTCTGTCAGTTGAATGCACACATTGACAACCATTCAGTTAGATAGCTCCATTTTGGTTTTCGAAGCAGATATTTCTCTGTACAGTCTATGTGCGCATTCACTCGGGAATATCCCAACGCAGCTCCTAGAAGAAACGTGTTATTAACTCGCTGAATACAAACATAGATTCAACTCTCTTAGGTGAATGAACGCACAGCAGGGCAGTTTCAAGGAAACGATTCTCCTGAGTTTCAGACGAAATCTTACTGCCCTTTTGTACATATGCCGGTATTGGGCTGGAAATGCCAGTTTTGGGATTCTGCACAGAAAGTGTTTGCAAACTGCTGATTCCACACATGAGTTTAACTCTGCCAGTTGAATGCACACATTGACAACCTTTCAGTTAGATAGCTCCGATTTGTTTTTAGAAGCAGTTATTTCTCTGTGCAGCCCTGAGTCCCATTCACTCGGGAAAATCCCAAAGCAGCTCCTAGAAGAAACGTGTTTCTAACTCGCTGAATCGAAACATAGATTCAACTCTCTTAGGTGAATGAACGCACAGAAGATCAGGTTCAAGGAAACCTTTCTCCTGAGTTTCAGACGAAGTCTTACTGCTGATTCGTACATATGCCGGTATTGGGCTGGAAATGCCAGTTTTGGGATTCTGCACAGAAAGGGTTTGAAAACTGCTGAATCCACACATGAGTTTATCTCTGCCAGTTGAATGCACACATTGACAACCATTCAGTTAGATAGCTCCCTTTTCGTTTTAGAAGCAGATATTTCTCTATACAGCCTATGGTCAAATTCACTCGAGAAGATTCCAAAGCAGCTCCTAGAAGAAACGTGTTACTAACTCGCTGAATCTAAACATAGATTCAACTCTCTTAGGTGAACGTACACACAGCAGAGCAGTTTCAAGGAAACGTTTCTCCTGACTTTTAGACGAAGTCTTACTGTGGTTTCGTATATAGGCCGGTATTGCGCCGGCAATCCCGAATTTGGGATTGTACACAGAAAGGGTTTGCAAATTGCTGAATCCACACATGAGATTAACTCTCTGAGTTGAATGCACACATTGACAGCTATTCAGGTAGATACCTCCGTTTTGCTTTTAGAAGCAGATATTTCTCTGTACAGCCTATGGTCCCATTGACTCGGGAATATCCCAACGCAGCTCCTGGAAGAAAACTGTTTCAAACTCGCTGAATCTAAACATAGATTCAACTCTCTTAGGTGAACAAACGCACAGAAGATCAGTTTCAAGGAAACGTTTCTCCGGAGTTTGAGACGATGTCTTACTGATGTTTCATATATTCCGGTATTGGGCTGGAAATGCCAGTTTTCGGTTTCTGCACAGAAAGGGTTTTCAAACTGCTGAATCCACACATGAGTTTAACTCTGTCAGTTGAATGCACACATTGACACTCATTCAGTTAGATAGCTCCGTTTTGGTTTTAGAAGCAAATATTTCTCTGTACAGCCTATGGTCGCATTCACTCGGGAATATCAAAATGCAGCTCCTAGAAGAAACGTGTCTCTAACTCGCTGAATCTAAACATACATTCATCTCTATTAGGTGAACGATCACACAGCAGAGCAGTTTCAAGGAAACTTTTCTCCTACGTTTTAGACAATGTCTTACTGCTGTTTCGTACATATGCTGGTATTGAGCAGGAAATGCCAGTTTTGGGATTCTGCACAGAAAGCGTTTGCAATCTGCTGAATCCACACGTGAGTTTAACTCTGACAGTTGAATGCACATATTGACAACCATTCAGTCGGATTGCTCCGTTTTGGTTTTATAACCAGATTTTTCTCTGTACAGCCTATGCTCCCATTCACTCTGGAATATCCCAACACAGCTCCTACAAGAAACGTCTTTCTAACTGGTTGAACCTAAACATAGAATCAACTCACTTAGGTTAACGAACGCACAGCAGAGCAGTTTCAAGGAAACGTTTCTCCTGAGTTTTAGACGAAGACTTACTGCTGTTTTCTACATATGCCAGTATTGGGCTGGAAATGCCAGGTTTGGGATTCTGCACAGAAAAGGTTGGCAAACTGCTGAATCCACATATGAGTTTAATCCACATATGAATGAATAATGGGTTGTCCCATTGACAACCATTCAGTTAGATAGATTCGTTTTGGTTTTAGAAGCAGATATTTCTCTGTACAGCCTGTGCTCCACTTTACTTGGGAATATCCCAATGCAGCTCCTGGAAGAAACGTGTTTCTAACTCGCTGAATCTAAACATAGATTCAACTCTCTTTGGTGAACGAACGCACAGAAGATCAGTTTCAAGGAAACCTTTCTCCGGAGTTTCAGACGAAGTCTTACTGCCGTTTCGTACACATGCCGGTATTGGGCTGGATATGCCTGTTTTGGGATTCTGTACAGAAAGTGTTTGCAAACTGCTGATTCGACACATGAGTTTAACTCTGTCAGTTGAATGCGCACATTGACAACCATTCAGTTAGATAGCTCCCTTTTCGTTTTAGAAGCAGATATTTCTCTGTACAACCTACGGTCCCATTCACTCGGGAATATCCCAACGCAGCTCCTAGAAAAACGTGTTACTATCTCGCTGAAACTAAACATAGATACAACTCTCTTAGGTGAACGAACGCACAGCAGAGCAGTTTCAGGGAAACGTTTCTCCTGAGTTTTAGACGAAGTCTTACTGTGGTTTCGTATATATGCCAGTATTGGGCTGGAAATGCCGGTTTTGGGATTCTGCACAGAAAGGGTTTGCAAACGGCTGAATCCACACATGAGTTTAGCTCTGTGAGTTGAATGCACACATTAACAACTATTCATTTAGATACCTCCGTTTTGGTTTTAGAAGCAGGTGTTTCTCTCTACAGCCTATGGTCCCATTCACTCCGGAAAATCCCAACGCAGCTCCTAGAAGAAACGTGTTTCTAACTCGCTGAATCTAAACATAGATTCAACTCTCTTAGGTGAACGAACGCACAGAAGATCAGTTTCAAGTAAACGGTTCTCCTGAGTTTTAGACGAAGTCTTACAGCTGTTTCGTACATATGCCTGTATTGGGCTGGAAATGCCAGTTTTGGGATTCTGCACAGAAAGGGTTTTCAAGCTGCTAAATCCACACATGAGTTTAACTCTGTCAGTTGAATGCACACATTGACAGTCCTTCAGTTAGATAGCTCCGTTTTGGTTTTAGAAGCAGATATTTCTCTGAAAAGACCTGAGTCCCATTCACTCGGGAATATCAAAACGCAGCTCCTAGAAGAAACGTGTTTGTAACTCGCTGAATCTAAACATAGATTCAACTCTCTTAGGTGAACGAATGCACAGCAGAGAAGTTTCAAGAAAACCTTTCTCCTGACTTTTAGACGAAGCCTTACTGCTGTTTTGCACAAATGTCGGCATTGGACTGGAAATGCCGGTTTTGGGATTCTGCACAGAAAGGGTTTGCAAATTCCTGAATCCACACATGAGTTTAACTCTCTGTGTTGAATGCTCACATTGACAACTATTCAGTTAGATACCTCCGTATGGCTTTTAGAAACAGATATTTCTCTGTACAGCCTATGGTCCCATTCACTCGGGAATATCCCAACGCAGCTCCTACAAGAAACGTGTTTCTAACTCGCTGAATCTAAACATAGATTCAACTCTCTTAGGTGAATGAACGCACAGAAGATCAGTTTCAAGGAAACCTTTCTCCTGAGTTTTAGACGAAGTTTTACTGCTGTTTCGTACATATGCCGTTGTTGGGCTGGAAATGTCGGTTTTGGGATTCTGCACAGAAAGTGTTTGCAAACTGCTAAATCCACACATCAGTTTAACTCTGTCAGTTGAATGCACAAATTGACAGTCATTCAGTTAGATAGGTCCGTTTTGGTTTTAGAATCAGATATTTCTCTGTACAGACCTAAGTCCCATTCACTCGGGAATATCAAAACGCAGCTCCAAGAAGAAACGTGTTTCTAACTCGCTGAATCTAAACATAGATTCAACTCTCTTAGGTAAACGATCGTACAGCAGAACAGTTTCAAGGAAACGTTTCTCCTGAGTTTTAGACGAAGTCTTACTGCTGTTTCGTACTTATGCCGTTGTTGGGCTGGAAATGCCAGTTTTGGGATTCTGCACAGAACGGTGTTGAAAATTGCTGAATCGACACATGAGTGTAACTCTGTCAGTTGAATGCACACATTGACAACCATTCAGTTAGATGGCTCCATTTTGGTTTTCGAAGCAGATATTTCTCTGTACAGTCTATGTGCGCATTCACTCGGGAATATCCCAACGCAGCTCCTAGAAGAAACGTGTTATTAACTCGCTGAATACAAACATAGATTCAACTCTCTTAGGTGAATGAACGCACAGCAGGGCAGTTTCAAGGAAACGATTCTCCTGAGTTTCAGACGAAATCTTACTGCCCTTTTGTACATATGCCGGTATTGGGCTGGAAATGCCAGTTTTGGGATTCTGCACAGAAAGTGTTTGCAAACTGCTGATTCCACACATGAGTTTAACTCTGCCAGTTGAATGCACACATTGACAACCTTTCAGTTAGATAGCTCCGATTTGTTTTTAGAAGCAGTTATTTCTCTGTGCAGCCCTGAGTCCCATTCACTCGGGAAAATCCCAAAGCAGCTCCTAGAAGAAACGTGTTTCTAACTCGCTGAATCGAAACATAGATTCAACTCTCTTAGGTGAATGAACGCACAGAAGATCAGGTTCAAGGAAACCTTTCTCCTGAGTTTCAGACGAAGTCTTACTGCTGATTCGTACATATGCCGGTATTGGGCTGGAAATGCCAGTTTTGGGATTCTGCACAGAAAGGGTTTGAAAACTGCTGAATCCACACATGAGTTTATCTCTGCCAGTTGAATGCACACATTGACAACCATTCAGTTAGATAGCTCCCTTTTCGTTTTAGAAGCAGATATTTCTCTATACAGCCTATGGTCAAATTCACTCGAGAAGATTCCAAAGCAGCTCCTAGAAGAAACGTGTTACTAACTCGCTGAATCTAAACATAGATTCAACTCTCTTAGGTGAACGTACACACAGCAGAGCAGTTTCAAGGAAACGTTTCTCCTGACTTTTAGACGAAGTCTTACTGTGGTTTCGTATATAGGCCGGTATTGCGCCGGCAATCCCGAATTTGGGATTGTACACAGAAAGGGTTTGCAAATTGCTGAATCCACACATGAGATTAACTCTCTGAGTTGAATGCACACATTGACAGCTATTCAGGTAGATACCTCCGTTTTGCTTTTAGAAGCAGATATTTCTCTGTACAGCCTATGGTCCCATTGACTCGGGAATATCCCAACGCAGCTCCTGGAAGAAAACTGTTTCAAACTCGCTGAATCTAAACATAGATTCAACTCTCTTAGGTGAACAAACGCACAGAAGATCAGTTTCAAGGAAACGTTTCTCCGGAGTTTGAGACGATGTCTTACTGATGTTTCATATATTCCGGTATTGGGCTGGAAATGCCAGTTTTCGGTTTCTGCACAGAAAGGGTTTTCAAACTGCTGAATCCACACATGAGTTTAACTCTGTCAGTTGAATGCACACATTGACACTCATTCAGTTAGATAGCTCCGTTTTGGTTTTAGAAGCAAATATTTCTCTGTACAGCCTATGGTCGCATTCACTCGGGAATATCAAAATGCAGCTCCTAGAAGAAACGTGTCTCTAACTCGCTGAATCTAAACATACATTCATCTCTATTAGGTGAACGATCACACAGCAGAGCAGTTTCAAGGAAACTTTTCTCCTACGTTTTAGACAATGTCTTACTGCTGTTTCGTACATATGCTGGTATTGAGCAGGAAATGCCAGTTTTGGGATTCTGCACAGAAAGCGTTTGCAATCTGCTGAATCCACACGTGAGTTTAACTCTGACAGTTGAATGCACATATTGACAACCATTCAGTCGGATTGCTCCATTTTGGTTTTATAACCAGATTTTTCTCTGTACAGCCTATGCTCCCATTCACTCTGGAATATCCCAACACAGCTCCTACAAGAAACGTCTTTCTAACTGGTTGAACCTAAACATAGAATCAACTCACTTAGGTTAACGAACGCACAGCAGAGCGGTTTCAAGGAAACGTTTCTCCTGAGTTTTAGACGAAGACTTACTGCTGTTTTCTACATATGCCAGTATTGGGCTGGAAATGCCAGGTTTGGGATTCTGCACAGAAAAGGTTGGCAAACTGCTGAATCCACATATGAGTTTAATCCACATATGAATGAATAATGGGTTGTCCCATTGACAACCATTCAGTTAGATAGATTCGTTTTGGTTTTAGAAGCAGATATTTCTCTGTACAGCCTGTGCTCCACTTTACTTGGGAATATCCCAATGCAGCTCCTGGAAGAAACGTGTTTCTAACTCGCTGAATCTAAACATAGATTCAACTCTCTTTGGTGAACGAACGCACAGAAGATCAGTTTCAAGGAAACCTTTCTCCGGAGTTTCAGACGAAGTCTTACTGCCGTTTCGTACACATGCCGGTATTGGGCTGGATATGCCTGTTTTGGGATTCTGTACAGAAAGTGTTTGCAAACTGCTGATTCGACACATGAGTTTAACTCTGTCAGTTGAATGCGCACATTGACAACCATTCAGTTAGATAGCTCCCTTTTCGTTTTAGAAGCAGATATTTCTCTGTACAACCTACGGTCCCATTCACTCGGGAATATCCCAACGCAGCTCCTAGAAAAACGTGTTACTATCTCGCTGAAACTAAACATAGATACAACTCTCTTAGGTGAACGAACGCACAGCAGAGCAGTTTCAGGGAAACGTTTCTCCTGAGTTTTAGACGAAGTCTTACTGTGGTTTCGTATATATGCCAGTATTGGGCTGGAAATGCCGGTTTTGGGATTCTGCACAGAAAGGGTTTGCAAACGGCTGAATCCACACATGAGTTTAGCTCTGTGAGTTGAATGCACACATTAACAACTATTCATTTAGATACCTCCGTTTTGGTTTTAGAAGCAGGTGTTTCTCTCTACAGCCTATGGTCCCATTCACTCCGGAATATCCCAACGCAGCTCCTAGAAGAAACGTGTTTCTAACTCGCTGAATCTAAACATAGATTCAACTCTCTTAGGTGAACGAACGCACAGAAGATCAGTTTCAAGTAAACGGTTCTCCTGAGTTTTAGACGAAGTCTTACAGCTGTTTCGTACATATGCCTGTATTGGGCTGGAAATGCCAGTTTTGGGATTCTGCACAGAAAGGGTTTTCAAGCTGCTAAATCCACACATGAGTTTAACTCTGTCAGTTGAATGCACACATTGACAGTCCTTCAGTTAGATAGCTCCGTTTTGGTTTTAGAAGCAGATATTTCTCTGAAAAGACCTGAGTCCCATTCACTCGGGAATATCAAAACGCAGCTCCTAGAAGAAACGTGTTTGTAACTCGCTGAATCTAAACATAGATTCAACTCTCTTAGGTGAACGAATGCACAGCAGAGAAGTTTCAAGAAAACCTTTCTCCTGACTTTTAGACGAAGCCTTACTGCTGTTTTGCACAAATGTCGGCATTGGACTGGAAATGCCGGTTTTGGGATTCTGCACAGAAAGGGTTTGCAAATTCCTGAATCCACACATGAGTTTAACTCTCTGTGTTGAATGCTCACATTGACAACTATTCAGTTAGATACCGCCGTATGGCTTTTAGAAACAGATATTTCTCTGTACAGCCTATGGTCCCATTCACTCGGGAATATCCCAACGCAGCTCCTACAAGAAACGTGTTTCTAACTCGCTGAATCTAAACATAGATTCAACTCTCTTAGGTGAATGAACGCACAGAAGATCAGTTTCAAGGAAACCTTTCTCCTGAGTTTTAGACGAAGTTTTACTGCTGTTTCGTACATATGCCGTTGTTGGGCTGGAAATGTCGGTTTTGGGATTCTGCACAGAAAGTGTTTGCAAACTGCTAAATCCACACATCAGTTTAACTCTGTCAGTTGAATGCACAAATTGACAGTCATTCAGTTAGATAGGTCCGTTTTGGTTTTAGAATCAGATATTTCTCTGTACAGACCTAAGTCCCATTCACTCGGGAATATCAAAACGCAGCTCCAAGAAGAAACGTGTTTCTAACTCGCTGAATCTAAACATAGATTCAACTCTCTTAGGTAAACGATCGTACAGCAGAACAGTTTCAAGGAAACGTTTCTCCTGAGTTTTAGACGAAGTCTTACTGCTGTTTCGTACTTATGCCGTTGTTGGGCTGGAAATGCCAGTTTGGGGATTCTGCACAGAACGGTGTTGAAAATTGCTGAATCGACACATGAGTGTAACTCTGTCAGTTGAATGCACACATTGACAACCATTCAGTTAGATGGCTCCATTTTGGTTTTCGAAGCAGATATTTCTCTGTACAGTCTATGTGCGCATTCACTCGGGAATATCCCAACGCAGCTCCTAGAAGAAACGTGTTTCTATCTCGCTGAATCGAAACATAGATTCAACTCTCTTAGGTGAATGAACGCACAGAAGATCAGGTTCAAGGAAACCTTTCTCCTGAGTTTCAGACGAAGTCTTACTGCTGATTCGTACATATGCCGGTATTGGGCTGGAAATGCCAGTTTTGGGATTCTGCACAGAAAGGGTTTGAAAACTGCTGAATCCACACATGAGTTTATCTCTGCCAGTTGAATGCACACATTGACAACCATTCAGTTAGATAGCTCCCTTTTCGTTTTAGAAGCAGATATTTCTCTATACAGCCTATGGTCAAATTCACTCGAGAAGATTCCAAAGCAGCTCCTAGAAGAAACGTGTTACTAACTCGCTGAATCTAAACATAGATTCAACTCTCTTAGGTGAACGTACACACAGCAGAGCAGTTTCAAGGAAACGTTTCTCCTGACTTTTAGACGAAGTCTTACTGTGGTTTCGTATATAGGCCGGTATTGCGCCGGCAATCCCGAATTTGGGATTGTACACAGAAAGGGTTTGCAAATTGCTGAATCCACACATGAGATTAACTCTCTGAGTTGAATGCACACATTGACAGCTATTCAGGTAGATACCTCCGTTTTGCTTTTAGAAGCAGATATTTCTCTGTACAGCCTATGGTCCCATTGACTCGGGAATATCCCAACGCAGCTCCTGGAAGAAAACTGTTTCAAACTCGCTGAATCTAAACATAGATTCAACTCTCTTAGGTGAACAAACGCACAGAAGATCAGTTTCAAGGAAACGTTTCTCCGGAGTTTGAGACGATGTCTTACTGATGTTTCATATATTCCGGTATTGGGCTGGAAATGCCAGTTTTCGGTTTCTGCACAGAAAGGGTTTTCAAACTGCTGAATCCACACATGAGTTTAACTCTGTCAGTTGAATGCACACATTGACACTCATTCAGTTAGATAGCTCCGTTTTGGTTTTAGAAGCAAATATTTCTCTGTACAGCCTATGGTCGCATTCACTCGGGAATATCAAAATGCAGCTCCTAGAAGAAACGTGTCTCTAACTCGCTGAATCTAAACATACATTCATCTCTATTAGGTGAACGATCACACAGCAGAGCAGTTTCAAGGAAACTTTTCTCCTACGTTTTAGACAATGTCTTACTGCTGTTTCGTACATATGCTGGTATTGAGCAGGAAATGCCAGTTTTGGGATTCTGCACAGAAAGCGTTTGCAATCTGCTGAATCCACACGTGAGTTTAACTCTGACAGTTGAATGCACATATTGACAACCATTCAGTCAGATTACTCCGTTTTGGTTTTATAACCAGATTTTTCTCTGTACAGCCTATGCTCCCATTCACTCTGGAATATCCCAACACAGCTCCTACAAGAAACGTCTTTCTAACTGGTTGAACCTAAACATAGAATCAACTCACTTAGGTTAACGAACGCACAGCAGAGCAGTTTCAAGGAAACGTTTCTCCTGAGTTTTAGACGAAGACTTACTGCTGTTTTCTACATATGCCAGTATTGGGCTGGAAATGCCAGGTTTGGGATTCTGCACAGAAAAGGTTGGCAAACTGCTGAATCCACATATGAGTTTAATCCACATATGAATGAATAATGGGTTGTCCCATTGACAACCATTCAGTTAGATAGATTCGTTTTGGTTTTAGAAGCAGATATTTCTCTGTACAGCCTGTGCTCCACTTTACTTGGGAATATCCCAATGCAGCTCCTGGAAGAAACGTGTTTCTAACCCGCTGAATCTAAACATAGATTCAACTCTCTTTGGTGAACGAACGCACAGAAGATCAGTTTCAAGGAAACCTTTCTCCGGAGTTTCAGACGAAGTCTTACTGCCGTTTCGTACACATGCCGGTATTGGGCTGGATATGCCTGTTTTGGGATTCTGTACAGAAAGTGTTTGCAAACTGCTGATTCGACACATGAGTTTAACTCTGTCAGTTGAATGCGCACATTGACAACCATTCAGTTAGATAGCTCCCTTTTCGTTTTAGAAGCAGATATTTCTCTGTACAACCTACGGTCCCATTCACTCGGGAATATCCCAACGCAGCTCCTAGAAAAACGTGTTACTATCTCGCTGAAACTAAACATAGATACAACTCTCTTAGGTGAACGAACGCACAGCAGAGCAGTTTCAGGGAAACGTTTCTCCTGAGTTTTAGACGAAGTCTTACTGTGGTTTCGTATATATGCCAGTATTGGGCTGGAAATGCCGGTTTTGGGATTCTGCACAGAAAGGGTTTGCAAACGGCTGAATCCACACATGAGTTTAGCTCTGTGAGTTGAATGCACACATTAACAACTATTCATTTAGATACCTCCGTTTTGGTTTTAGAAGCAGGTGTTTCTCTCTACAGCCTATGGTCCCATTCACTCCGGAATATCCCAACGCAGCTCCTAGAAGAAACGTGTTTCTAACTCGCTGAATCTAAACATAGATTCAACTCTCTTAGGTGAACGAACGCACAGAAGATCAGTTTCAAGTAAACGGTTCTCCTGAGTTTTAGACGAAGTCTTACAGCTGTTTCGTACATATGCCTGTATTGGGCTGGAAATGCCAGTTTTGGGATTCTGCACAGAAAGGGTTTTCAAGCTGCTAAATCCACACATGAGTTTAACTCTGTCAGTTGAATGCACACATTGACAGTCCTTCAGTTAGATAGCTCCGTTTTGGTTTTAGAAGCAGATATTTCTCTGAAAAGACCTGAGTCCCATTCACTCGGGAATATCAAAACGCAGCTCCTAGAAGAAACGTGTTTGTAACTCGCTGAATCTAAACATAGATTCAACTCTCTTAGGTGAACGAATGCACAGCAGAGAAGTTTCAAGAAAACCTTTCTCCTGACTTTTAGACGAAGCCTTACTGCTGTTTTGCACAAATGTCGGCATTGGACTGGAAATGCCGGTTTTGGGATTCTGCACAGAAAGGGTTTGCAAATTCCTGAATCCACACATGAGTTTAACTCTCTGTGTTGAATGCTCACATTGACAACTATTCAGTTAGATACCTCCGTATGGCTTTTAGAAACAGATATTTCTCTGTACAGCCTATGGTCCCATTCACTCGGGAATATCCCAACGCAGCTCCTACAAGAAACGTGTTTCTAACTCGCTGAATCTAAACATAGATTCAACTCTCTTAGGTGAATGAACGCACAGAAGATCAGTTTCAAGGAAACCTTTCTCCTGAGTTTTAGACGAAGTTTTACTGCTGTTTCGTACATATGCCGTTGTTGGGCTGGAAATGTCGGTTTTGGGATTCTGCACAGAAAGTGTTTGCAAACTGCTAAATCCACACATCAGTTTAACTCTGTCAGTTGAATGCACAAATTGACAGTCATTCAGTTAGATAGGTCCGTTTTGGTTTTAGAATCAGATATTTCTCTGTACAGACCTAAGTCCCATTCACTCGGGAATATCAAAACGCAGCTCCAAGAAGAAACGTGTTTCTAACTCGCTGAATCTAAACATAGATTCAACTCTCTTAGGTAAACGATCGTACAGCAGAACAGTTTCAAGGAAACGTTTCTCCTGAGTTTTAGACGAAGTCTTACTGCTGTTTCGTACTTATGCCGTTGTTGGGCTGGAAATGCCAGTTTTGGGATTCTGCACAGAACGGTGTTGAAAATTGCTGAATCGACACATGAGTGTAACTCTGTCAGTTGAATGCACACATTGACAACCATTCAGTTAGATGGCTCCATTTTGGTTTTCGAAGCAGATATTTCTCTGTACAGTCTATGTGCGCATTCACTCGGGAATATCCCAACGCAGCTCCTAGAAGAAACGTGTTATTAACTCGCTGAATACAAACATAGATTCAACTCTCTTAGGTGAATGAACGCACAGCAGGGCAGTTTCAAGGAAACGATTCTCCTGAGTTTCAGACGAAATCTTACTGCCCTTTTGTACATATGCCGGTATTGGGCTGGAAATGCCAGTTTTGGGATTCTGCACAGAAAGTGTTTGCAAACTGCTGATTCCACACATGAGTTTAACTCTGCCAGTTGAATGCACACATTGACAACCTTTCAGTTAGATAGCTCCGATTTGTTTTTAGAAGCAGTTATTTCTCTGTGCAGCCCTGAGTCCCATTCACTCGGGAAAATCCCAAAGCAGCTCCTAGAAGAAACGTGTTTCTAACTCGCTGAATCGAAACATAGATTCAACTCTCTTAGGTGAATGAACGCACAGAAGATCAGGTTCAAGGAAACCTTTCTCCTGAGTTTCAGACGAAGTCTTACTGCTGATTCGTACATATGCCGGTATTGGGCTGGAAATGCCAGTTTTGGGATTCTGCACAGAAAGGGTTTGAAAACTGCTGAATCCACACATGAGTTTATCTCTGCCAGTTGAATGCACACATTGACAACCATTCAGTTAGATAGCTCCCTTTTCGTTTTAGAAGCAGATATTTCTCTATACAGCCTATGGTCAAATTCACTCGAGAAGATTCCAAAGCAGCTCCTAGAAGAAACGTGTTACTAACTCGCTGAATCTAAACATAGATTCAACTCTCTTAGGTGAACGTACACACAGCAGAGCAGTTTCAAGGAAACGTTTCTCCTGACTTTTAGACGAAGTCTTACTGTGGTTTCGTATATAGGCCGGTATTGCGCCGGCAATCCCGAATTTGGGATTGTACACAGAAAGGGTTTGCAAATTGCTGAATCCACACATGAGATTAACTCTCTGAGTTGAATGCACACATTGACAGCTATTCAGGTAGATACCTCCGTTTTGCTTTTAGAAGCAGATATTTCTCTGTACAGCCTATGGTCCCATTGACTCGGGAATATCCCAACGCAGCTCCTGGAAGAAAACTGTTTCAAACTCGCTGAATCTAAACATAGATTCAACTCTCTTAGGTGAACAAACGCACAGAAGATCAGTTTCAAGGAAACGTTTCTCCGGAGTTTGAGACGATGTCTTACTGATGTTTCATATATTCCGGTATTGGGCTGGAAATGCCAGTTTTCGGTTTCTGCACAGAAAGGGTTTTCAAACTGCTGAATCCACACATGAGTTTAACTCTGTCAGTTGAATGCACACATTGACACTCATTCAGTTAGATAGCTCCGTTTTGGTTTTAGAAGCAAATATTTCTCTGTACAGCCTATGGTCGCATTCACTCGGGAATATCAAAATGCAGCTCCTAGAAGAAACGTGTCTCTAACTCGCTGAATCTAAACATACATTCATCTCTATTAGGTGAACGATCACACAGCAGAGCAGTTTCAAGGAAACTTTTCTCCTACGTTTTAGACAATGTCTTACTGCTGTTTCGTACATATGCTGGTATTGAGCAGGAAATGCCAGTTTTGGGATTCTGCACAGAAAGCGTTTGCAATCTGCTGAATCCACACGTGAGTTTAACTCTGACAGTTGAATGCACATATTGACAACCATTCAGTCAGATTACTCCGTTTTGGTTTTATAACCAGATTTTTCTCTGTACAGCCTATGCTCCCATTCACTCTGGAATATCCCAACACAGCTCCTACAAGAAACGTCTTTCTAACTGGTTGAACCTAAACATAGAATCAACTCACTTAGGTTAACGAACGCACAGCAGAGCAGTTTCAAGGAAACGTTTCTCCTGAGTTTTAGACGAAGACTTACTGCTGTTTTCTACATATGCCAGTATTGGGCTGGAAATGCCAGGTTTGGGATTCTGCACAGAAAAGGTTGGCAAACTGCTGAATCCACATATGAGTTTAATCCACATATGAATGAATAATGGGTTGTCCCATTGACAACCATTCAGTTAGATAGATTCGTTTTGGTTTTAGAAGCAGATATTTCTCTGTACAGCCTGTGCTCCACTTTACTTGGGAATATCCCAATGCAGCTCCTGGAAGAAACGTGTTTCTAACCCGCTGAATCTAAACATAGATTCAACTCTCTTTGGTGAACGAACGCACAGAAGATCAGTTTCAAGGAAACCTTTCTCCGGAGTTTCAGACGAAGTCTTACTGCCGTTTCGTACACATGCCGGTATTGGGCTGGATATGCCTGTTTTGGGATTCTGTACAGAAAGTGTTTGCAAACTGCTGATTCGACACATGAGTTTAACTCTGTCAGTTGAATGCGCACATTGACAACCATTCAGTTAGATAGCTCCCTTTTCGTTTTAGAAGCAGATATTTCTCTGTACAACCTACGGTCCCATTCACTCGGGAATATCCCAACGCAGCTCCTAGAAAAACGTGTTACTATCTCGCTGAAACTAAACATAGATACAACTCTCTTAGGTGAACGAACGCACAGCAGAGCAGTTTCAGGGAAACGTTTCTCCTGAGTTTTAGACGAAGTCTTACTGTGGTTTCGTATATATGCCAGTATTGGGCTGGAAATGCCGGTTTTGGGATTCTGCACAGAAAGGGTTTGCAAACGGCTGAATCCACACATGAGTTTAGCTCTGTGAGTTGAATGCACACATTAACAACTATTCATTTAGATACCTCCGTTTTGGTTTTAGAAGCAGGTGTTTCTCTCTACAGCCTATGGTCCCATTCACTCCGGAATATCCCAACGCAGCTCCTAGAAGAAACGTGTTTCTAACTCGCTGAATCTAAACATAGATTCAACTCTCTTAGGTGAACGAACGCACAGAAGATCAGTTTCAAGTAAACGGTTCTCCTGAGTTTTAGACGAAGTCTTACAGCTGTTTCGTACATATGCCTGTATTGGGCTGGAAATGCCAGTTTTGGGATTCTGCACAGAAAGGGTTTTCAAGCTGCTAAATCCACACATGAGTTTAACTCTGTCAGTTGAATGCACACATTGACAGTCCTTCAGTTAGATAGCTCCGTTTTGGTTTTAGAAGCAGATATTTCTCTGAAAAGACCTGAGTCCCATTCACTCGGGAATATCAAAACGCAGCTCCTAGAAGAAACGTGTTTGTAACTCGCTGAATCTAAACATAGATTCAACTCTCTTAGGTGAACGAATGCACAGCAGAGAAGTTTCAAGAAAACCTTTCTCCTGACTTTTAGACGAAGCCTTACTGCTGTTTTGCACAAATGTCGGCATTGGACTGGAAATGCCGGTTTTGGGATTCTGCACAGAAAGGGTTTGCAAATTCCTGAATCCACACATGAGTTTAACTCTCTGTGTTGAATGCTCACATTGACAACTATTCAGTTAGATACCTCCGTATGGCTTTTAGAAACAGATATTTCTCTGTACAGCCTATGGTCCCATTCACTCGGGAATATCCCAACGCAGCTCCTACAAGAAACGTGTTTCTAACTCGCTGAATCTAAACATAGATTCAACTCTCTTAGGTGAATGAACGCACAGAAGATCAGTTTCAAGGAAACCTTTCTCCTGAGTTTTAGACGAAGTTTTACTGCTGTTTCGTACATATGCCGTTGTTGGGCTGGAAATGTCGGTTTTGGGATTCTGCACAGAAAGTGTTTGCAAACTGCTAAATCCACACATCAGTTTAACTCTGTCAGTTGAATGCACAAATTGACAGTCATTCAGTTAGATAGGTCCGTTTTGGTTTTAGAATCAGATATTTCTCTGTACAGACCTAAGTCCCATTCACTCGGGAATATCAAAACGCAGCTCCAAGAAGAAACGTGTTTCTAACTCGCTGAATCTAAACATAGATTCAACTCTCTTAGGTAAACGATCGTACAGCAGAACAGTTTCAAGGAAACGTTTCTCCTGAGTTTTAGACGAAGTCTTACTGCTGTTTCGTACTTATGCCGTTGTTGGGCTGGAAATGCCAGTTTTGGGATTCTGCACAGAACGGTGTTGAAAATTGCTGAATCGACACATGAGTGTAACTCTGTCAGTTGAATGCACACATTGACAACCATTCAGTTAGATGGCTCCATTTTGGTTTTCGAAGCAGATATTTCTCTGTACAGTCTATGTGCGCATTCACTCGGGAATATCCCAACGCAGCTCCTAGAAGAAACGTGTTATTAACTCGCTGAATACAAACATAGATTCAACTCTCTTAGGTGAATGAACGCACAGCAGGGCAGTTTCAAGGAAACGATTCTCCTGAGTTTCAGACGAAATCTTACTGCCCTTTTGTACATATGCCGGTATTGGGCTGGAAATGCCAGTTTTGGGATTCTGCACAGAAAGTGTTTGCAAACTGCTGATTCCACACATGAGTTTAACTCTGCCAGTTGAATGCACACATTGACAACCTTTCAGTTAGATAGCTCCGATTTGTTTTTAGAAGCAGTTATTTCTCTGTGCAGCCCTGAGTCCCATTCACTCGGGAAAATCCCAAAGCAGCTCCTAGAAGAAACGTGTTTCTAACTCGCTGAATCGAAACATAGATTCAACTCTCTTAGGTGAATGAACGCACAGAAGATCAGGTTCAAGGAAACCTTTCTCCTGAGTTTCAGACGAAGTCTTACTGCTGATTCGTACATATGCCGGTATTGGGCTGGAAATGCCAGTTTTGGGATTCTGCACAGAAAGGGTTTGAAAACTGCTGAATCCACACATGAGTTTATCTCTGCCAGTTGAATGCACACATTGACAACCATTCAGTTAGATAGCTCCCTTTTCGTTTTAGAAGCAGATATTTCTCTATACAGCCTATGGTCAAATTCACTCGAGAAGATTCCAAAGCAGCTCCTAGAAGAAACGTGTTACTAACTCGCTGAATCTAAACATAGATTCAACTCTCTTAGGTGAACGTACACACAGCAGAGCAGTTTCAAGGAAACGTTTCTCCTGACTTTTAGACGAAGTCTTACTGTGGTTTCGTATATAGGCCGGTATTGCGCCGGCAATCCCGAATTTGGGATTGTACACAGAAAGGGTTTGCAAATTGCTGAATCCACACATGAGATTAACTCTCTGAGTTGAATGCACACATTGACAGCTATTCAGGTAGATACCTCCGTTTTGCTTTTAGAAGCAGATATTTCTCTGTACAGCCTATGGTCCCATTGACTCGGGAATATCCCAACGCAGCTCCTGGAAGAAAACTGTTTCAAACTCGCTGAATCTAAACATAGATTCAACTCTCTTAGGTGAACAAACGCACAGAAGATCAGTTTCAAGGAAACGTTTCTCCGGAGTTTGAGACGATGTCTTACTGATGTTTCATATATTCCGGTATTGGGCTGGAAATGCCAGTTTTCGGTTTCTGCACAGAAAGGGTTTTCAAACTGCTGAATCCACACATGAGTTTAACTCTGTCAGTTGAATGCACACATTGACACTCATTCAGTTAGATAGCTCCGTTTTGGTTTTAGAAGCAAATATTTCTCTGTACAGCCTATGGTCGCATTCACTCGGGAATATCAAAATGCAGCTCCTAGAAGAAACGTGTCTCTAACTCGCTGAATCTAAACATACATTCATCTCTATTAGGTGAACGATCACACAGCAGAGCAGTTTCAAGGAAACTTTTCTCCTACGTTTTAGACAATGTCTTACTGCTGTTTCGTACATATGCTGGTATTGAGCAGGAAATGCCAGTTTTGGGATTCTGCACAGAAAGCGTTTGCAATCTGCTGAATCCACACGTGAGTTTAACTCTGACAGTTGAATGCACATATTGACAACCATTCAGTCAGATTACTCCGTTTTGGTTTTATAACCAGATTTTTCTCTGTACAGCCTATGCTCCCATTCACTCTGGAATATCCCAACACAGCTCCTACAAGAAACGTCTTTCTAACTGGTTGAACCTAAACATAGAATCAACTCACTTAGGTTAACGAACGCACAGCAGAGCAGTTTCAAGGAAACGTTTCTCCTGAGTTTTAGACGAAGACTTACTGCTGTTTTCTACATATGCCAGTATTGGGCTGGAAATGCCAGGTTTGGGATTCTGCACAGAAAAGGTTGGCAAACTGCTGAATCCACATATGAGTTTAATCCACATATGAATGAATAATGGGTTGTCCCATTGACAACCATTCAGTTAGATAGATTCGTTTTGGTTTTAGAAGCAGATATTTCTCTGTACAGCCTGTGCTCCACTTTACTTGGGAATATCCCAATGCAGCTCCTGGAAGAAACGTGTTTCTAACTCGCTGAATCTAAACATAGATTCAACTCTCTTTGGTGAACGAACGCACAGAAGATCAGTTTCAAGGAAACCTTTCTCCGGAGTTTCAGACGAAGTCTTACTGCCGTTTCGTACACATGCCGGTATTGGGCTGGATATGCCTGTTTTGGGATTCTGTACAGAAAGTGTTTGCAAACTGCTGATTCGACACATGAGTTTAACTCTGTCAGTTGAATGCACACATTGACAACCATTCAGTTAGATAGCTCCCTTTTCGTTTTAGAAGCAGATATTTCTCTGTACAACCTACGGTCCCATTCACTCGGGAATATCCCAACGCAGCTCCTAGAAAAACGTGTTACTATCTCGCTGAAACTAAACATAGATACAACTCTCTTAGGTGAACGAACGCACAGCAGAGCAGTTTCAGGGAAACGTTTCTCCTGAGTTTTAGACGAAGTCTTACTGTGGTTTCGTATATATGCCAGTATTGGGCTGGAAATGCCGGTTTTGGGATTCTGCACAGAAAGGGTTTGCAAACGGCTGAATCCACACATGAGTTTAGCTCTGTGAGTTGAATGCACACATTAACAACTATTCATTTAGATACCTCCGTTTTGGTTTTAGAAGCAGGTGTTTCTCTCTACAGCCTATGGTCCCATTCACTCCGGAATATCCCAACGCAGCTCCTAGAAGAAACGTGTTTCTAACTCGCTGAATCTAAACATAGATTCAACTCTCTTAGGTGAACGAACGCACAGAAGATCAGTTTCAAGTAAACGGTTCTCCTGAGTTTTAGACGAAGTCTTACAGCTGTTTCGTACATATGCCTGTATTGGGCTGGAAATGCCAGTTTTGGGATTCTGCACAGAAAGGGTTTTCAAGCTGCTAAATCCACACATGAGTTTAACTCTGTCAGTTGAATGCACACATTGACAGTCCTTCAGTTAGATAGCTCCGTTTTGGTTTTAGAAGCAGATATTTCTCTGAAAAGACCTGAGTCCCATTCACTCGGGAATATCAAAACGCAGCTCCTAGAAGAAACGTGTTTGTAACTCGCTGAATCTAAACATAGATTCAACTCTCTTAGGTGAACGAATGCACAGCAGAGAAGTTTCAAGAAATCCTTTCTCCTGACTTTTAGACGAAGCCTTACTGCTGTTTTGCACAAATGTCGGCATTGGACTGGAAATGCCGGTTTTGGGATTCTGCACAGAAAGGGTTTGCAAATTCCTGAATCCACACATGAGTTTAACTCTCTGTGTTGAATGCTCACATTGACAACTATTCAGTTAGATACCTCCGTATGGCTTTTAGAAACAGATATTTCTCTGTACAGCCTATGGTCCCATTCACTCGGGAATATCCCAACGCAGCTCCTACAAGAAACGTGTTTCTAACTCGCTGAATCTAAACATAGATTCAACTCTCTTAGGTGAATGAACGCACAGAAGATCAGTTTCAAGGAAACCTTTCTCCTGAGTTTTAGACGAAGTTTTACTGCTGTTTCGTACATATGCCGTTGTTGGGCTGGAAATGTCGGTTTTGGGATTCTGCACAGAAAGTGTTTGCAAACTGCTAAATCCACACATCAGTTTAACTCTGTCAGTTGAATGCACAAATTGACAGTCATTCAGTTAGATAGGTCCGTTTTGGTTTTAGAATCAGATATTTCTCTGTACAGACCTAAGTCCCATTCACTCGGGAATATCAAAACGCAGCTCCAAGAAGAAACGTGTTTCTAACTCGCTGAATCTAAACATAGATTCAACTCTCTTAGGTAAACGATCGTACAGCAGAACAGTTTCAAGGAAACGTTTCTCCTGAGTTTTAGACGAAGTCTTACTGCTGTTTCGTACTTATGCCGTTGTTGGGCTGGAAATGCCAGTTTTGGGATTCTGCACAGAACGGTGTTGAAAATTGCTGAATCGACACATGAGTGTAACTCTGTCAGTTGAATGCACACATTGACAACCATTCAGTTAGATAGCTCCATTTTGGTTTTCGAAGCAGATATTTCTCTGTACAGTCTATGTGCGCATTCACTCGGGAATATCCCAACGCAGCTCCTAGAAGAAACGTGTTATTAACTCGCTGAATACAAACATAGATTCAACTCTCTTAGGTGAATGAACGCACAGCAGGGCAGTTTCAAGGAAACGATTCTCCTGAGTTTCAGACGAAATCTTACTGCCCTTTTGTACATATGCCGGTATTGGGCTGGAAATGCCAGTTTTGGGATTCTGCACAGAAAGTGTTTGCAAACTGCTGATTCCACACATGAGTTTAACTCTGCCAGTTGAATGCACACATTGACAACCTTTCAGTTAGATAGCTCCGATTTGTTTTTAGAAGCAGTTATTTCTCTGTGCAGCCCTGAGTCCCATTCACTCGGGAAAATCCCAAAGCAGCTCCTAGAAGAAACGTGTTTCTAACTCGCTGAATCGAAACATAGATTCAACTCTCTTAGGTGAATGAACGCACAGAAGATCAGGTTCAAGGAAACCTTTCTCCTGAGTTTCAGACGAAGTCTTACTGCTGATTCGTACATATGCCGGTATTGGGCTGGAAATGCCAGTTTTGGGATTCTGCACAGAAAGGGTTTGAAAACTGCTGAATCCACACATGAGTTTATCTCTGCCAGTTGAATGCACACATTGACAACCATTCAGTTAGATAGCTCCCTTTTCGTTTTAGAAGCAGATATTTCTCTATACAGCCTATGGTCAAATTCACTCGAGAAGATTCCAAAGCAGCTCCTAGAAGAAACGTGTTACTAACTCGCTGAATCTAAACATAGATTCAACTCTCTTAGGTGAACGTACACACAGCAGAGCAGTTTCAAGGAAACGTTTCTCCTGACTTTTAGACGAAGTCTTACTGTGGTTTCGTATATAGGCCGGTATTGCGCCGGCAATCCCGAATTTGGGATTGTACACAGAAAGGGTTTGCAAATTGCTGAATCCACACATGAGATTAACTCTCTGAGTTGAATGCACACATTGACAGCTATTCAGGTAGATACCTCCGTTTTGCTTTTAGAAGCAGATATTTCTCTGTACAGCCTATGGTCCCATTGACTCGGGAATATCCCAACGCAGCTCCTGGAAGAAAACTGTTTCAAACTCGCTGAATCTAAACATAGATTCAACTCTCTTAGGTGAACAAACGCACAGAAGATCAGTTTCAAGGAAACGTTTCTCCGGAGTTTGAGACGATGTCTTACTGATGTTTCATATATTCCGGTATTGGGCTGGAAATGCCAGTTTTCGGTTTCTGCACAGAAAGGGTTTTCAAACTGCTGAATCCACACATGAGTTTAACTCTGTCAGTTGAATGCACACATTGACACTCATTCAGTTAGATAGCTCCGTTTTGGTTTTAGAAGCAAATATTTCTCTGTACAGCCTATGGTCGCATTCACTCGGGAATATCAAAATGCAGCTCCTAGAAGAAACGTGTCTCTAACTCGCTGAATCTAAACATACATTCATCTCTATTAGGTGAACGATCACACAGCAGAGCAGTTTCAAGGAAACTTTTCTCCTACGTTTTAGACAATGTCTTACTGCTGTTTCGTACATATGCTGGTATTGAGCAGGAAATGCCAGTTTTGGGATTCTGCACAGAAAGCGTTTGCAATCTGCTGAATCCACACGTGAGTTTAACTCTGACAGTTGAATGCACATATTGACAACCATTCAGTCGGATTGCTCCGTTTTGGTTTTATAACCAGATTTTTCTCTGTACAGCCTATGCTCCCATTCACTCTGGAATATCCCAACACAGCTCCTACAAGAAACGTCTTTCTAACTGGTTGAACCTAAACATAGAATCAACTCACTTAGGTTAACGAACGCACAGCAGAGCAGTTTCAAGGAAACGTTTCTCCTGAGTTTTAGACGAAGACTTACTGCTGTTTTCTACATATGCCAGTATTGGGCTGGAAATGCCAGGTTTGGGATTCTGCACAGAAAAGGTTGGCAAACTGCTGAATCCACATATGAGTTTAATCCACATATGAATGAATAATGGGTTGTCCCATTGACAACCATTCAGTTAGATAGATTCGTTTTGGTTTTAGAAGCAGATATTTCTCTGTACAGCCTGTGCTCCACTTTACTTGGGAATATCCCAATGCAGCTCCTGGAAGAAACGTGTTTCTAACTCGCTGAATCTAAACATAGATTCAACTCTCTTTGGTGAACGAACGCACAGAAGATCAGTTTCAAGGAAACCTTTCTCCGGAGTTTCAGACGAAGTCTTACTGCCGTTTCGTACACATGCCGGTATTGGGCTGGATATGCCTGTTTTGGGATTCTGTACAGAAAGTGTTTGCAAACTGCTGATTCGACACATGAGTTTAACTCTGTCAGTTGAATGCGCACATTGACAACCATTCAGTTAGATAGCTCCCTTTTCGTTTTAGAAGCAGATATTTCTCTGTACAACCTACGGTCCCATTCACTCGGGAATATCCCAACGCAGCTCCTAGAAAAACGTGTTACTATCTCGCTGAAACTAAACATAGATACAACTCTCTTAGGTGAACGAACGCACAGCAGAGCAGTTTCAGGGAAACGTTTCTCCTGAGTTTTAGACGAAGTCTTACTGTGGTTTCGTATATATGCCAGTATTGGGCTGGAAATGCCGGTTTTGGGATTCTGCACAGAAAGGGTTTGCAAACGGCTGAATCCACACATGAGTTTAGCTCTGTGAGTTGAATGCACACATTAACAACTATTCATTTAGATACCTCCGTTTTGGTTTTAGAAGCAGGTGTTTCTCTCTACAGCCTATGGTCCCATTCACTCCGGAAAATCCCAACGCAGCTCCTAGAAGAAACGTGTTTCTAACTCGCTGAATCTAAACATAGATTCAACTCTCTTAGGTGAACGAACGCACAGAAGATCAGTTTCAAGTAAACGGTTCTCCTGAGTTTTAGACGAAGTCTTACAGCTGTTTCGTACATATGCCTGTATTGGGCTGGAAATGCCAGTTTTGGGATTCTGCACAGAAAGGGTTTTCAAGCTGCTAAATCCACACATGAGTTTAACTCTGTCAGTTGAATGCACACATTGACAGTCCTTCAGTTAGATAGCTCCGTTTTGGTTTTAGAAGCAGATATTTCTCTGAAAAGACCTGAGTCCCATTCACTCGGGAATATCAAAACGCAGCTCCTAGAAGAAACGTGTTTGTAACTCGCTGAATCTAAACATAGATTCAACTCTCTTAGGTGAACGAATGCACAGCAGAGAAGTTTCAAGAAAACCTTTCTCCTGACTTTTAGACGAAGCCTTACTGCTGTTTTGCACAAATGTCGGCATTGGACTGGAAATGCCGGTTTTGGGATTCTGCACAGAAAGGGTTTGCAAATTCCTGAATCCACACATGAGTTTAACTCTCTGTGTTGAATGCTCACATTGACAACTATTCAGTTAGATACCTCCGTATGGCTTTTAGAAACAGATATTTCTCTGTACAGCCTATGGTCCCATTCACTCGGGAATATCCCAACGCAGCTCCTACAAGAAACGTGTTTCTAACTCGCTGAATCTAAACATAGATTCAACTCTCTTAGGTGAATGAACGCACAGAAGATCAGTTTCAAGGAAACCTTTCTCCTGAGTTTTAGACGAAGTTTTACTGCTGTTTCGTACATATGCCGTTGTTGGGCTGGAAATGTCGGTTTTGGGATTCTGCACAGAAAGTGTTTGCAAACTGCTAAATCCACACATCAGTTTAACTCTGTCAGTTGAATGCACAAATTGACAGTCATTCAGTTAGATAGGTCCGTTTTGGTTTTAGAATCAGATATTTCTCTGTACAGACCTAAGTCCCATTCACTCGGGAATATCAAAACGCAGCTCCAAGAAGAAACGTGTTTCTAACTCGCTGAATCTAAACATAGATTCAACTCTCTTAGGTAAACGATCGTACAGCAGAACAGTTTCAAGGAAACGTTTCTCCTGAGTTTTAGACGAAGTCTTACTGCTGTTTCGTACTTATGCCGTTGTTGGGCTGGAAATGCCAGTTTTGGGATTCTGCACAGAACGGTGTTGAAAATTGCTGAATCGACACATGAGTGTAACTCTGTCAGTTGAATGCACACATTGACAACCATTCAGTTAGATAGCTCCATTTTGGTTTTCGAAGCAGATATTTCTCTGTACAGTCTATGTGCGCATTCACTCGGGAATATCCCAACGCAGCTCCTAGAAGAAACGTGTTATTAACTCGCTGAATACAAACATAGATTCAACTCTCTTAGGTGAATGAACGCACAGCAGGGCAGTTTCAAGGAAACGATTCTCCTGAGTTTCAGACGAAATCTTACTGCCCTTTTGTACATATGCCGGTATTGGGCTGGAAATGCCAGTTTTGGGATTCTGCACAGAAAGTGTTTGCAAACTGCTGATTCCACACATGAGTTTAACTCTGCCAGTTGAATGCACACATTGACAACCTTTCAGTTAGATAGCTCCGATTTGTTTTTAGAAGCAGTTATTTCTCTGTGCAGCCCTGAGTCCCATTCACTCGGGAAAATCCCAAAGCAGCTCCTAGAAGAAACGTGTTTCTAACTCGCTGAATCGAAACATAGATTCAACTATCTTAGGTGAATGAACGCACAGAAGATCAGGTTCAAGGAAACCTTTCTCCTGAGTTTCAGACGAAGTCTTACTGCTGATTCGTACATATGCCGGTATTGGGCTGGAAATGCCAGTTTTGGGATTCTGCACAGAAAGGGTTTGAAAACTGCTGAATCCACACATGAGTTTATCTCTGCCAGTTGAATGCACACATTGACAACCATTCAGTTAGATAGCTCCCTTTTCGTTTTAGAAGCAGATATTTCTCTATACAGCCTATGGTCAAATTCACTCGAGAAGATTCCAAAGCAGCTCCTAGAAGAAACGTGTTACTAACTCGCTGAATCTAAACATAGATTCAACTCTCTTAGGTGAACGTACACACAGCAGAGCAGTTTCAAGGAAACGTTTCTCCTGACTTTTAGACGAAGTCTTACTGTGGTTTCGTATATAGGCCGGTATTGCGCCGGCAATCCCGAATTTGGGATTGTACACAGAAAGGGTTTGCAAATTGCTGAATCCACACATGAGATTAACTCTCTGAGTTGAATGCACACATTGACAGCTATTCAGGTAGATACCTCCGTTTTGCTTTTAGAAGCAGATATTTCTCTGTACAGCCTATGGTCCCATTGACTCGGGAATATCCCAACGCAGCTCCTGGAAGAAAACTGTTTCAAACTCGCTGAATCTAAACATAGATTCAACTCTCTTAGGTGAACAAACGCACAGAAGATCAGTTTCAAGGAAACGTTTCTCCGGAGTTTGAGACGATGTCTTACTGATGTTTCATATATTCCGGTATTGGGCTGGAAATGCCAGTTTTCGGTTTCTGCACAGAAAGGGTTTTCAAACTGCTGAATCCACACATGAGTTTAACTCTGTCAGTTGAATGCACACATTGACACTCATTCAGTTAGATAGCTCCGTTTTGGTTTTAGAAGCAAATATTTCTCTGTACAGCCTATGGTCGCATTCACTCGGGAATATCAAAATGCAGCTCCTAGAAGAAACGTGTCTCTAACTCGCTGAATCTAAACATACATTCATCTCTATTAGGTGAACGATCACACAGCAGAGCAGTTTCAAGGAAACTTTTCTCCTACGTTTTAGACAATGTCTTACTGCTGTTTCGTACATATGCTGGTATTGAGCAGGAAATGCCAGTTTTGAGATTCTGCACAGAAAGCGTTTGCAATCTGCTGAATCCACACGTGAGTTTAACTCTGACAGTTGAATGCACATATTGACAACCATTCAGTCGGATTGCTCCGTTTTGGTTTTATAACCAGATTTTTCTCTGTACAGCCTATGCTCCCATTCACTCTGGAATATCCCAACACAGCTCCTACAAGAAACGTCTTTCTAACTGGTTGAACCTAAACATAGAATCAACTCACTTAGGTTAACGAACGCACAGCAGAGCAGTTTCAAGGAAACGTTTCTCCTGAGTTTTAGACGAAGACTTACTGCTGTTTTCTACATATGCCAGTATTGGGCTGGAAATGCCAGGTTTGGGATTCTGCACAGAAAAGGTTGGCAAACTGCTGAATCCACATATGAGTTTAATCCACATATGAATGAATAATGGGTTGTCCCATTGACAACCATTCAGTTAGATAGATTCGTTTTGGTTTTAGAAGCAGATATTTCTCTGTACAGCCTGTGCTCCACTTTACTTGGGAATATCCCAATGCAGCTCCTGGAAGAAACGTGTTTCTAACTCGCTGAATCTAAACATAGATTCAACTCTCTTTGGTGAACGAACGCACAGAAGATCAGTTTCAAGGAAACCTTTCTCCGGAGTTTCAGACGAAGTCTTACTGCCGTTTCGTACACATGCCGGTATTGGGCTGGATATGCCTGTTTTGGGATTCTGTACAGAAAGTGTTTGCAAACTGCTGATTCAACACATGAGTTTAACTCTGTCAGTTGAATGCGCACATTGACAACCATTCAGTTAGATAGCTCCCTTTTCGTTTTAGAAGCAGATATTTCTCTGTACAACCTACGGTCCCATTCACTCGGGAATATCCCAACGCAGCTCCTAGAAAAACGTGTTACTATCTCGCTGAAACTAAACATAGATACAACTCTCTTAGGTGAACGAACGCACAGCAGAGCAGTTTCAGGGAAACGTTTCTCCTGAGTTTTAGACGAAGTCTTACTGTGGTTTCGTATATATGCCAGTATTGGGCTGGAAATGCCGGTTTTGGGATTCTGCACAGAAAGGGTTTGCAAACGGCTGAATCCACACATGAGTTTAGCTCTGTGAGTTGAATGCACACATTAACAACTATTCATTTAGATACCTCCGTTTTGGTTTTAGAAGCAGGTGTTTCTCTCTACAGCCTATGGTCCCATTCACTCCGGAATATCCCAACGCAGCTCCTAGAAGAAACGTGTTTCTAACTCGCTGAATCTAAACATAGATTCAACTCTCTTAGGTGAACGAACGCACAGAAGATCAGTTTCAAGTAAACGGTTCTCCTGAGTTTTAGACGAAGTCTTACAGCTGTTTCGTACATATGCCTGTATTGGGCTGGAAATGCCAGTTTTGGGATTCTGCACAGAAAGGGTTTTCAAGCTGCTAAATCCACACATGAGTTTAACTCTGTCAGTTGAATGCACACATTGACAGTCCTTCAGTTAGATAGCTCCGTTTTGGTTTTAGAAGCAGATATTTCTCTGAAAAGACCTGAGTCCCATTCACTCGGGAATATCAAAACGCAGCTCCTAGAAGAAACGTGTTTGTAACTCGCTGAATCTAAACATAGATTCAACTCTCTTAGGTGAACGAATGCACAGCAGAGAAGTTTCAAGAAAACCTTTCTCCTGACTTTTAGACGAAGCCTTACTGCTGTTTTGCACAAATGTCGGCATTGGACTGGAAATGCCGGTTTTGGGATTCTGCACAGAAAGGGTTTGCAAATTCCTGAATCCACACATGAGTTTAACTCTCTGTGTTGAATGCTCACATTGACAACTATTCAGTTAGATACCTCCGTATGGCTTTTAGAAACAGATATTTCTCTGTACAGCCTATGGTCCCATTCACTCGGGAATATCCCAACGCAGCTCCTACAAGAAACGTGTTTCTAACTCGCTGAATCTAAACATAGATTCAACTCTCTTAGGTGAATGAACGCACAGAAGATCAGTTTCAAGGAAACCTTTCTCCTGAGTTTTAGACGAAGTTTTACTGCTGTTTCGTACATATGCCGTTGTTGGGCTGGAAATGTCGGTTTTGGGATTCTGCACAGAAAGTGTTTGCAAACTGCTAAATCCACACATCAGTTTAACTCTGTCAGTTGAATGCACAAATTGACAGTCATTCAGTTAGATAGGTCCGTTTTGGTTTTAGAATCAGATATTTCTCTGTACAGACCTAAGTCCCATTCACTCGGGAATATCAAAACGCAGCTCCAAGAAGAAACGTGTTTCTAACTCGCTGAATCTAAACATAGATTCAACTCTCTTAGGTAAACGATCGTACAGCAGAACAGTTTCAAGGAAACGTTTCTCCTGAGTTTTAGACGAAGTCTTACTGCTGTTTCGTACTTATGCCGTTGTTGGGCTGGAAATGCCAGTTTTGGGATTCTGCACAGAACGGTGTTGAAAATTGCTGAATCGACACATGAGTGTAACTCTGTCAGTTGAATGCACACATTGACAACCATTCAGTTAGATGGCTCCATTTTGGTTTTCGAAGCAGATATTTCTCTGTACAGTCTATGTGCGCATTCACTCGGGAATATCCCAACGCAGCTCCTAGAAGAAACGTGTTTCTAACTCGCTGAATCGAAACATAGATTCAACTCTCTTAGGTGAATGAACGCACAGAAGATCAGGTTCAAGGAAACCTTTCTCCTGAGTTTCAGACGAAGTCTTACTGCTGATTCGTACATATGCCGGTATTGGGCTGGAAATGCCAGTTTTGGGATTCTGCACAGAAAGGGTTTGAAAACTGCTGAATCCACACATGAGTTTATCTCTGCCAGTTGAATGCACACATTGACAACCATTCAGTTAGATAGCTCCCTTTTCGTTTTAGAAGCAGATATTTCTCTATACAGCCTATGGTCAAATTCACTCGAGATGATTCCAAAGCAGCTCCTAGAAGAAACGTGTTACTAACTCGCTGAATCTAAACATAGATTCAACTCTCTTAGGTGAACGTACACACAGCAGAGCAGTTTCAAGGAAACGTTTCTCCTGACTTTTAGACGAAGTCTTACTGTGGTTTCGTATATAGGCCGGTATTGCGCCGGCAATCCCGAATTTGGGATTGTACACAGAAAGGGTTTGCAAATTGCTGAATCCACACATGAGATTAACTCTCTGAGTTGAATGCACACATTGACAGCTATTCAGGTAGATACCTCCGTTTTGCTTTTAGAAGCAGATATTTCTCTGTACAGCCTATGGTCCCATTGACTCGGGAATATCCCAACGCAGCTCCTGGAAGAAAACTGTTTCAAACTCGCTGAATCTAAACATAGATTCAACTCTCTTAGGTGAACAAACGCACAGAAGATCAGTTTCAAGGAAACGTTTCTCCGGAGTTTGAGACGATGTCTTACTGATGTTTCATATATTCCGGTATTGGGCTGGAAATGCCAGTTTTCGGTTTCTGCACAGAAAGGGTTTTCAAACTGCTGAATCCACACATGAGTTTAACTCTGTCAGTTGAATGCACACATTGACACTCATTCAGTTAGATAGCTCCGTTTTGGTTTTAGAAGCAAATATTTCTCTGTACAGCCTATGGTCGCATTCACTCGGGAATATCAAAATGCAGCTCCTAGAAGAAACGTGTCTCTAACTCGCTGAATCTAAACATACATTCATCTCTATTAGGTGAACGATCACACAGCAGAGCAGTTTCAAGGAAACTTTTCTCCTACGTTTTAGACAATGTCTTACTGCTGTTTCGTACATATGCTGGTATTGAGCAGGAAATGCCAGTTTTGGGATTCTGCACAGAAAGCGTTTGCAATCTGCTGAATCCACACGTGAGTTTAACTCTGACAGTTGAATGCACATATTGACAACCATTCAGTCGGATTGCTCCGTTTTGGTTTTATAACCAGATTTTTCTCTGTACAGCCTATGCTCCCATTCACTCTGGAATATCCCAACACAGCTCCTACAAGAAACGTCTTTCTAACTGGTTGAACCTAAACATAGAATCAACTCACTTAGGTTAACGAACGCACAGCAGAGCAGTTTCAAGGAAACGTTTCTCCTGAGTTTTAGACGAAGACTTACTGCTGTTTTCTACATATGCCAGTATTGGGCTGGAAATGCCAGGTTTGGGATTCTGCACAGAAAAGGTTGGCAAACTGCTGAATCCACATATGAGTTTAATCCACATATGAATGAATAATGGGTTGTCCCATTGACAACCATTCAGTTAGATAGATTCGTTTTGGTTTTAGAAGCAGATATTTCTCTGTACAGCCTGTGCTCCACTTTACTTGGGAATATCCCAATGCAGCTCCTGGAAGAAACGTGTTTCTAACTCGCTGAATCTAAACATAGATTCAACTCTCTTTGGTGAACGAACGCACAGAAGATCAGTTTCAAGGAAACCTTTCTCCGGAGTTTCAGACGAAGTCTTACTGCCGTTTCGTACACATGCCGGTATTGGGCTGGATATGCCTGTTTTGGGATTCTGTACAGAAAGTGTTTGCAAACTGCTGATTCGACACATGAGTTTAACTCTGTCAGTTGAATGCGCACATTGACAACCATTCAGTTAGATAGCTCCCTTTTCGTTTTAGAAGCAGATATTTCTCTGTACAACCTACGGTCCCATTCACTCGGGAATATCCCAACGCAGCTCCTAGAAAAACGTGTTACTATCTCGCTGAAACTAAACATAGATACAACTCTCTTAGGTGAACGAACGCACAGCAGAGCAGTTTCAGGGAAACGTTTCTCCTGAGTTTTAGACGAAGTCTTACTGTGGTTTCGTATATATGCCAGTATTGGGTTGGAAATGCCGGTTTTGGGATTCTGCACAGAAAGGGTTTGCAAACGGCTGAATCCACACATGAGTTTAGCTCTGTGAGTTGAATGCACACATTAACAACTATTCATTTAGATACCTCCGTTTTGGTTTTAGAAGCAGGTGTTTCTCTCTACAGCCTATGGTCCCATTCACTCCGGAATATCCCAACGCAGCTCCTAGAAGAAACGTGTTTCTAACTCGCTGAATCTAAACATAGATTCAACTCTCTTAGGTGAACGAACGCACAGAAGATCAGTTTCAAGTAAACGGTTCTCCTGAGTTTTAGACGAAGTCTTACAGCTGTTTCGTACATATGCCTGTATTGGGCTGGAAATGCCAGTTTTGGGATTCTGCACAGAAAGGGTTTTCAAGCTGCTAAATCCACACATGAGTTTAACTCTGTCAGTTGAATGCACACATTGACAGTCCTTCAGTTAGATAGCTCCGTTTTGGTTTTAGAAGCAGATATTTCTCTGAAAAGACCTGAGTCCCATTCACTCGGGAATATCAAAACGCAGCTCCTAGAAGAAACGTGTTTGTAACTCGCTGAATCTAAACATAGATTCAACTCTCTTAGGTGAACGAATGCACAGCAGAGAAGTTTCAAGAAAACCTTTCTCCTGACTTTTAGACGAAGCCTTACTGCTGTTTTGCACAAATGTCGGCATTGGACTGGAAATGCCGGTTTTGGGATTCTGCACAGAAAGGGTTTGCAAATTCCTGAATCCACACATGAGTTTAACTCTCTGTGTTGAATGCTCACATTGACAACTATTCAGTTAGATACCTCCGTATGGCTTTTAGAAACAGATATTTCTCTGTACAGCCTATGGTCCCATTCACTCGGGAATATCCCAACGCAGCTCCTACAAGAAACGTGTTTCTAACTCGCTGAATCTAAACATAGATTCAACTCTCTTAGGTGAATGAACGCACAGAAGATCAGTTTCAAGGAAACCTTTCTCCTGAGTTTTAGACGAAGTTTTACTGCTGTTTCGTACATATGCCGTTGTTGGGCTGGAAATGTCGGTTTTGGGATTCTGCACAGAAAGTGTTTGCAAACTGCTAAATCCACACATCAGTTTAACTCTGTCAGTTGAATGCACAAATTGACAGTCATTCAGTTAGATAGGTCCGTTTTGGTTTTAGAATCAGATATTTCTCTGTACAGACCTAAGTCCCATTCACTCGGGAATATCAAAACGCAGCTCCAAGAAGAAACGTGTTTCTAACTCGCTGAATCTAAACATAGATTCAACTCTCTTAGGTAAACGATCGTACAGCAGAACAGTTTCAAGGAAACGTTTCTCCTGAGTTTTAGACGAAGTCTTACTGCTGTTTCGTACTTATGCCGTTGTTGGGCTGGAAATGCCAGTTTTGGGATTCTGCACAGAACGGTGTTGAAAATTGCTGAATCGACACATGAGTGTAACTCTGTCAGTTGAATGCACACATTGACAACCATTCAGTTAGATGGCTCCATTTTGGTTTTCGAAGCAGATATTTCTCTGTACAGTCTATGTGCGCATTCACTCGGGAATATCCCAACGCAGCTCCTAGAAGAAAGGTGTTATTAACTCGCTGAATACAAACATAGATTCAACTCTCTTAGGTGAATGAACGCACAGCAGGGCAGTTTCAAGGAAACGATTCTCCTGAGTTTCAGACGAAATCTTACTGCCCTTTTGTACATATGCCGGTATTGGGCTGGAAATGCCAGTTTTGGGATTCTGCACAGAAAGTGTTTGCAAACTGCTGATTCCACACATGAGTTTAACTCTGCCAGTTGAATGCACACATTGACAACCTTTCAGTTAGATAGCTCCGATTTGTTTTTAGAAGCAGTTATTTCTCTGTGCAGCCCTGAGTCCCATTCACTCGGGAAAATCCCAAAGCAGCTCCTAGAAGAAACGTGTTTCTAACTCGCTGAATCGAAACATAGATTCAACTCTCTTAGGTGAATGAACGCACAGAAGATCAGGTTCAAGGAAACCTTTCTCCTGAGTTTCAGACGAAGTCTTACTGCTGATTCGTACATATGCCGGTATTGGGCTGGAAATGCCAGTTTTGGGATTCTGCACAGAAAGGGTTTGAAAACTGCTGAATCCACACATGAGTTTATCTCTGCCAGTTGAATGCACACATTGACAACCATTCAGTTAGATAGCTCCCTTTTCGTTTTAGAAGCAGATATTTCTCTATACAGCCTATGGTCAAATTCACTCGAGAAGATTCCAAAGCAGCTCCTAGAAGAAACGTGTTACTAACTCGCTGAATCTAAACATAGATTCAACTCTCTTAGGTGAACGTACACACAGCAGAGCAGTTTCAAGGAAACGTTTCTCCTGACTTTTAGACGAAGTCTTACTGTGGTTTCGTATATAGGCCGGTATTGCGCCGGCAATCCCGAATTTGGGATTGTACACAGAAAGGGTTTGCAAATTGCTGAATCCACACATGAGATTAACTCTCTGAGTTGAATGCACACATTGACAGCTATTCAGGTAGATACCTCCGTTTTGCTTTTAGAAGCAGATATTTCTCTGTACAGCCTATGGTCCCATTGACTCGGGAATATCCCAACGCAGCTCCTGGAAGAAAACTGTTTCAAACTCGCTGAATCTAAACATAGATTCAACTCTCTTAGGTGAACAAACGCACAGAAGATCAGTTTCAAGGAAACGTTTCTCCGGAGTTTGAGACGATGTCTTACTGATGTTTCATATATTCCGGTATTGGGCTGGAAATGCCAGTTTTCGGTTTCTGCACAGAAAGGGTTTTCAAACTGCTGAATCCACACATGAGTTTAACTCTGTCAGTTGAATGCACACATTGACACTCATTCAGTTAGATAGCTCCGTTTTGGTTTTAGAAGCAAATATTTCTCTGTACAGCCTATGGTCGCATTCACTCGGGAATATCAAAATGCAGCTCCTAGAAGAAACGTGTCTCTAACTCGCTGAATCTAAACATACATTCATCTCTATTAGGTGAACGATCACACAGCAGAGCAGTTTCAAGGAAACTTTTCTCCTACGTTTTAGACAATGTCTTACTGCTGTTTCGTACATATGCTGGTATTGAGCAGGAAATGCCAGTTTTGGGATTCTGCACAGAAAGCGTTTGCAATCTGCTGAATCCACACGTGAGTTTAACTCTGACAGTTGAATGCACATATTGACAACCATTCAGTCGGATTGCTCCGTTTTGGTTTTATAACCAGATTTTTCTCTGTACAGCCTATGCTCCCATTCACTCTGGAATATCCCAACACAGCTCCTACAAGAAACGTCTTTCTAACTGGTTGAACCTAAACATAGAATCAACTCACTTAGGTTAACGAACGCACAGCAGAGCAGTTTCAAGGAAACGTTTCTCCTGAGTTTTAGACGAAGACTTACTGCTGTTTTCTACATATGCCAGTATTGGGCTGGAAATGCCAGGTTTGGGATTCTGCACAGAAAAGGTTGGCAAACTGCTGAATCCACATATGAGTTTAATCCACATATGAATGAATAATGGGTTGTCCCATTGACAACCATTCAGTTAGATAGATTCGTTTTGGTTTTAGAAGCAGCTATTTCTCTGTACAGCCTGTGCTCCACTTTACTTGGGAATATCCCAATGCAGCTCCTGGAAGAAACGTGTTTCTAACTCGCTGAATCTAAACATAGATTCAACTCTCTTTGGTGAACGAACGCACAGAAGATCAGTTTCAAGGAAACCTTTCTCCGGAGTTTCAGACGAAGTCTTACTGCCGTTTCGTACACATGCCGGTATTGGGCTGGATATGCCTGTTTTGGGATTCTGTACAGAAAGTGTTTGCAAACTGCTGATTCGACACATGAGTTTAACTCTGTCAGTTGAATGCGCACATTGACAACCATTCAGTTAGATAGCTCCCTTTTCGTTTTAGAAGCAGATATTTCTCTGTACAACCTACGGTCCCATTCACTCGGGAATATCCCAACGCAGCTCCTAGAAAAACGTGTTACTATCTCGCTGAAACTAAACATAGATACAACTCTCTTAGGTGAACGAACGCACAGCAGAGCAGTTTCAGGGAAACGTTTCTCCTGAGTTTTAGACGAAGTCTTACTGTGGTTTCGTATATATGCCAGTATTGGGCTGGAAATGCCGGTTTTGGGATTCTGCACAGAAAGGGTTTGCAAACGGCTGAATCCACACATGAGTTTAGCTCTGTGAGTTGAATGCACACATTAACAACTATTCATTTAGATACCTCCGTTTTGGTTTTAGAAGCAGGTGTTTCTCTCTACAGCCTATGGTCCCATTCACTCCGGAATATCCCAACGCAGCTCCTAGAAGAAACGTGTTTCTAACTCGCTGAATCTAAACATAGATTCAACTCTCTTAGGTGAACGAACGCACAGAAGATCAGTTTCAAGTAAACGGTTCTCCTGAGTTTTAGACGAAGTCTTACAGCTGTTTCGTACATATGCCTGTATTGGGCTGGAAATGCCAGTTTTGGGATTCTGCACAGAAAGGGTTTTCAAGCTGCTAAATCCACACATGAGTTTAACTCTGTCAGTTGAATGCACACATTGACAGTCCTTCAGTTAGATAGCTCCGTTTTGGTTTTAGAAGCAGATATTTCTCTGAAAAGACCTGAGTCCCATTCACTCGGGAATATCAAAACGCAGCTCCTAGAAGAAACGTGTTTGTAACTCGCTGAATCTAAACATAGATTCAACTCTCTTAGGTGAACGAATGCACAGCAGAGAAGTTTCAAGAAAACCTTTCTCCTGACTTTTAGACGAAGCCTTACTGCTGTTTTGCACAAATGTCGGCATTGGACTGGAAATGCCGGTTTTGGGATTCTGCACAGAAAGGGTTTGCAAATTCCTGAATCCACACATGAGTTTAACTCTCTGTGTTGAATGCTCACATTGACAACTATTCAGTTAGATACCTCCGTATGGCTTTTAGAAACAGATATTTCTCTGTACAGCCTATGGTCCCATTCACTCGGGAATATCCCAACGCAGCTCCTACAAGAAACGTGTTTCTAACTCGCTGAATCTAAACATAGATTCAACTCTCTTAGGTGAATGAACGCACAGAAGATCAGTTTCAAGGAAACCTTTCTCCTGAGTTTTAGACGAAGTTTTACTGCTGTTTCGTACATATGCCGTTGTTGGGCTGGAAATGTCGGTTTTGGGATTCTGCACAGAAAGTGTTTGCAAACTGCTAAATCCACACATCAGTTTAACTCTGTCAGTTGAATGCACAAATTGACAGTCATTCAGTTAGATAGGTCCGTTTTGGTTTTAGAATCAGATATTTCTCTGTACAGACCTAAGTCCCATTCACTCGGGAATATCAAAACGCAGCTCCAAGAAGAAACGTGTTTCTAACTCGCTGAATCTAAACATAGATTCAACTCTCTTAGGTAAACGATCGTACAGCAGAACAGTTTCAAGGAAACGTTTCTCCTGAGTTTTAGACGAAGTCTTACTGCTGTTTCGTACTTATGCCGTTGTTGGGCTGGAAATGCCAGTTTTGGGATTCTGCACAGAACGGTGTTGAAAATTGCTGAATCGACACATGAGTGTAACTCTGTCAGTTGAATGCACACATTGACAACCATTCAGTTAGATGGCTCCATTTTGGTTTTCGAAGCAGATATTTCTCTGTACAGTCTATGTGCGCATTCACTCGGGAATATCCCAACGCAGCTCCTAGAAGAAAGGTGTTATTAACTCGCTGAATACAAACATAGATTCAACTCTCTTAGGTGAATGAACGCACAGCAGGGCAGTTTCAAGGAAACGATTCTCCTGAGTTTCAGACGAAATCTTACTGCCCTTTTGTACATATGCCGGTATTGGGCTGGAAATGCCAGTTTTGGGATTCTGCACAGAAAGTGTTTGCAAACTGCTGATTCCACACATGAGTTTAACTCTGCCAGTTGAATGCACACATTGACAACCTTTCAGTTAGATAGCTCCGATTTGTTTTTAGAAGCAGTTATTTCTCTGTGCAGCCCTGAGTCCCATTCACTCGGGAAAATCCCAAAGCAGCTCCTAGAAGAAACGTGTTTCTAACTCGCTGAATCGAAACATAGATTCAACTCTCTTAGGTGAATGAACGCACAGAAGATCAGGTTCAAGGAAACCTTTCTCCTGAGTTTCAGACGAAGTCTTACTGCTGATTCGTACATATGCCGGTATTGGGCTGGAAATGCCAGTTTTGGGATTCTGCACAGAAAGGGTTTGAAAACTGCTGAATCCACACATGAGTTTATCTCTGCCAGTTGAATGCACACATTGACAACCATTCAGTTAGATAGCTCCCTTTTCGTTTTAGAAGCAGATATTTCTCTATACAGCCTATGGTCAAATTCACTCGAGAAGATTCCAAAGCAGCTCCTAGAAGAAACGTGTTACTAACTCGCTGAATCTAAACATAGATTCAACTCTCTTAGGTGAACGTACACACAGCAGAGCAGTTTCAAGGAAACGTTTCTCCTGACTTTTAGACGAAGTCTTACTGTGGTTTCGTATATAGGCCGGTATTGCGCCGGCAATCCCGAATTTGGGATTGTACACAGAAAGGGTTTGCAAATTGCTGAATCCACACATGAGATTAACTCTCTGAGTTGAATGCACACATTGACAGCTATTCAGGTAGATACCTCCGTTTTGCTTTTAGAAGCAGATATTTCTCTGTACAGCCTATGGTCCCATTGACTCGGGAATATCCCAACGCAGCTCCTGGAAGAAAACTGTTTCAAACTCGCTGAATCTAAACATAGATTCAACTCTCTTAGGTGAACAAACGCACAGAAGATCAGTTTCAAGGAAACGTTTCTCCGGAGTTTGAGACGATGTCTTACTGATGTTTCATATATTCCGGTATTGGGCTGGAAATGCCAGTTTTCGGTTTCTGCACAGAAAGGGTTTTCAAACTGCTGAATCCACACATGAGTTTAACTCTGTCAGTTGAATGCACACATTGACACTCATTCAGTTAGATAGCTCCGTTTTGGTTTTAGAAGCAAATATTTCTCTGTACAGCCTATGGTCGCATTCACTCGGGAATATCAAAATGCAGCTCCTAGAAGAAACGTGTCTCTAACTCGCTGAATCTAAACATACATTCATCTCTATTAGGTGAACGATCACACAGCAGAGCAGTTTCAAGGAAACTTTTCTCCTACGTTTTAGACAATGTCTTACTGCTGTTTCGTACATATGCTGGTATTGAGCAGGAAATGCCAGTTTTGGGATTCTGCACAGAAAGCGTTCGCAATCTGCTGAATCCACACGTGAGTTTAACTCTGACAGTTGAATGCACATATTGACAACCATTCAGTCGGATTGCTCCGTTTTGGTTTTATAACCAGATTTTTCTCTGTACAGCCTATGCTCCCATTCACTCTGGAATATCCCAACACAGCTCCTACAAGAAACGTCTTTCTAACTGGTTGAACCTAAACATAGAATCAACTCACTTAGGTTAACGAACGCACAGCAGAGCAGTTTCAAGGAAACGTTTCTCCTGAGTTTTAGACGAAGACTTACTGCTGTTTTCTACATATGCCAGTATTGGGCTGGAAATGCCAGGTTTGGGATTCTGCACAGAAAAGGTTGGCAAACTGCTGAATCCACATATGAGTTTAATCCACATATGAATGAATAATGGGTTGTCCCATTGACAACCATTCAGTTAGATAGATTCGTTTTGGTTTTAGAAGCAGATATTTCTCTGTACAGCCTGTGCTCCACTTTACTTGGGAATATCCCAATGCAGCTCCTGGAAGAAACGTGTTTCTAACTCGCTGAATCTAAACATAGATTCAACTCTCTTTGGTGAACGAACGCACAGAAGATCAGTTTCAAGGAAACCTTTCTCCGGAGTTTCAGACGAAGTCTTACTGCCGTTTCGTACACATGCCGGTATTGGGCTGGATATGCCTGTTTTGGGATTCTGTACAGAAAGTGTTTGCAAACTGCTGATTCGACACATGAGTTTAACTCTGTCAGTTGAATGCGCACATTGACAACCATTCAGTTAGATAGCTCCCTTTTCGTTTTAGAAGCAGATATTTCTCTGTACAACCTACGGTCCCATTCACTCGGGAATATCCCAACGCAGCTCCTAGAAAAACGTGTTACTATCTCGCTGAAACTAAACATAGATACAACTCTCTTAGGTGAACGAACGCACAGCAGAGCAGTTTCAGGGAAACGTTTCTCCTGAGTTTTAGACGAAGTCTTACTGTGGTTTCGTATATATGCCAGTATTGGGCTGGAAATGCCGGTTTTGGGATTCTGCACAGAAAGGGTTTGCAAACGGCTGAATCCACACATGAGTTTAGCTCTGTGAGTTGAATGCACACATTAACAACTATTCATTTAGATACCTCCGTTTTGGTTTTAGAAGCAGGTGTTTCTCTCTACAGCCTATGGTCCCATTCACTCCGGAATATCCCAACGCAGCTCCTAGAAGAAACGTGTTTCTAACTCGCTGAATCTAAACATAGATTCAACTCTCTTAGGTGAACGAACGCACAGAAGATCAGTTTCAAGTAAACGGTTCTCCTGAGTTTTAGACGAAGTCTTACAGCTGTTTCGTACATATGCCTGTATTGGGCTGGAAATGCCAGTTTTGGGATTCTGCACAGAAAGGGTTTTCAAGCTGCTAAATCCACACATGAGTTTAACTCTGTCAGTTGAATGCACACATTGACAGTCCTTCAGTTAGATAGCTCCGTTTTGGTTTTAGAAGCAGATATTTCTCTGAAAAGACCTGAGTCCCATTCACTCGGGAATATCAAAACGCAGCTCCTAGAAGAAACGTGTTTGTAACTCGCTGAATCTAAACATAGATTCAACTCTCTTAGGTGAACGAATGCACAGCAGAGAAGTTTCAAGAAAACCTTTCTCCTGACTTTTAGACGAAGCCTTACTGCTGTTTTGCACAAATGTCGGCATTGGACTGGAAATGCCGGTTTTGGGATTCTGCACAGAAAGGGTTTGCAAATTCCTGAATCCACACATGAGTTTAACTCTCTGTGTTGAATGCTCACATTGACAACTATTCAGTTAGATACCTCCGTATGGCTTTTAGAAACAGATATTTCTCTGTACAGCCTATGGTCCCATTCACTCGGGAATATCCCAACGCAGCTCCTACAAGAAACGTGTTTCTAACTCGCTGAATCTAAACATAGATTCAACTCTCTTAGGTGAATGAACGCACAGAAGATCAGTTTCAAGGAAACCTTTCTCCTGAGTTTTAGACGAAGTTTTACTGCTGTTTCGTACATATGCCGTTGTTGGGCTGGAAATGTCGGTTTTGGGATTCTGCACAGAAAGTGTTTGCAAACTGCTAAATCCACACATCAGTTTAACTCTGTCAGTTGAATGCACAAATTGACAGTCATTCAGTTAGATAGGTCCGTTTTGGTTTTAGAATCAGATATTTCTCTGTACAGACCTAAGTCCCATTCACTCGGGAATATCAAAACGCAGCTCCAAGAAGAAACGTGTTTCTAACTCGCTGAATCTAAACATAGATTCAACTCTCTTAGGTAAACGATCGTACAGCAGAACAGTTTCAAGGAAACGTTTCTCCTGAGTTTTAGACGAAGTCTTACTGCTGTTTCGTACTTATGCCGTTGTTGGGCTGGAAATGCCAGTTTTGGGATTCTGCACAGAACGGTGTTGAAAATTGCTGAATCGACACATGAGTGTAACTCTGTCAGTTGAATGCACACATTGACAACCATTCAGTTAGATGGCTCCATTTTGGTTTTCGAAGCAGATATTTCTCTGTACAGTCTATGTGCGCATTCACTCGGGAATATCCCAACGCAGCTCCTAGAAGAAAGGTGTTATTAACTCGCTGAATACAAACATAGATTCAACTCTCTTAGGTGAATGAACGCACAGCAGGGCAGTTTCAAGGAAACGATTCTCCTGAGTTTCAGACGAAATCTTACTGCCCTTTTGTACATATGCCGGTATTGGACTGGAAATGCCAGTTTTGGGATTCTGCACAGAAAGTGTTTGCAAACTGCTGATTCCACACATGAGTTTAACTCTGCCAGTTGAATGCACACATTGACAACCTTTCAGTTAGATAGCTCCGATTTGTTTTTAGAAGCAGTTATTTCTCTGTGCAGCCCTGAGTCCCATTCACTCGGGAAAATCCCAAAGCAGCTCCTAGAAGAAACGTGTTTCTAACTCGCTGAATCGAAACATAGATTCAACTCTCTTAGGTGAATGAACGCACAGAAGATCAGGTTCAAGGAAACCTTTCTCCTGAGTTTCAGACGAAGTCTTACTGCTGATTCGTACATATGCCGGTATTGGGCTGGAAATGCCAGTTTTGGGATTCTGCACAGAAAGGGTTTGAAAACTGCTGAATCCACACATGAGTTTATCTCTGCCAGTTGAATGCACACATTGACAACTATTCAGTTAGATAGCTCCCTTTTCGTTTTAGAAGCAGATATTTCTCTATACAGCCTATGGTCAAATTCACTCGAGAAGATTCCAAAGCAGCTCCTAGAAGAAACGTGTTACTAACTCGCTGAATCTAAACATAGATTCAACTCTCTTAGGTGAACGTACACACAGCAGAGCAGTTTCAAGGAAACGTTTCTCCTGACTTTTAGACGAAGTCTTACTGTGGTTTCGTATATAGGCCGGTATTGCGCCGGCAATCCCGAATTTGGGATTGTACACAGAAAGGGTTTGCAAATTGCTGAATCCACACATGAGATTAACTCTCTGAGTTGAATGCACACATTGACAGCTATTCAGGTAGATACCTCCGTTTTGCTTTTAGAAGCAGATATTTCTCTGTACAGCCTATGGTCCCATTGACTCGGGAATATCCCAACGCAGCTCCTGGAAGAAAACTGTTTCAAACTCGCTGAATCTAAACATAGATTCAACTCTCTTAGGTGAACAAACGCACAGAAGATCAGTTTCAAGGAAACGTTTCTCCGGAGTTTGAGACGATGTCTTACTGATGTTTCATATATTCCGGTATTGGGCTGGAAATGCCAGTTTTCGGTTTCTGCACAGAAAGGGTTTTCAAACTGCTGAATCCACACATGAGTTTAACTCTGTCAGTTGAATGCACACATTGACACTCATTCAGTTAGATAGCTCCGTTTTGGTTTTAGAAGCAAATATTTCTCTGTACAGCCTATGGTCGCATTCACTCGGGAATATCAAAATGCAGCTCCTAGAAGAAACGTGTCTCTAACTCGCTGAATCTAAACATACATTCATCTCTATTAGGTGAACGATCACACAGCAGAGCAGTTTCAAGGAAACTTTTCTCCTACGTTTTAGACAATGTCTTACTGCTGTTTCGTACATATGCTGGTATTGAGCAGGAAATGCCAGTTTTGGGATTCTGCACAGAAAGCGTTCGCAATCTGCTGAATCCACACGTGAGTTTAACTCTGACAGTTGAATGCACATATTGACAACCATTCAGTCGGATTACTCCGTTTTGGTTTTATAACCAGATTTTTCTCTGTACAGCCTATGCTCCCATTCACTCTGGAATATCCCAACACAGCTCCTACAAGAAACGTCTTTCTAACTGGTTGAACCTAAACATAGAATCAACTCACTTAGGTTAACGAACGCACAGCAGAGCAGTTTCAAGGAAACGTTTCTCCTGAGTTTTAGACGAAGACTTACTGCTGTTTTCTACATATGCCAGTATTGGGCTGGAAATGCCAGGTTTGGGATTCTGCACAGAAAAGGTTGGCAAACTGCTGAATCCACATATGAGTTTAATCCACATATGAATGAATAATGGGTTGTCCCATTGACAACCATTCAGTTAGATAGATTCGTTTTGGTTTTAGAAGCAGCTATTTCTCTGTACAGCCTGTGCTCCACTTTACTTGGGAATATCCCAATGCAGCTCCTGGAAGAAACGTGTTTCTAACTCGCTGAATCTAAACATAGATTCAACTCTCTTTGGTGAACGAACGCACAGAAGATCAGTTTCAAGGAAACCTTTCTCCGGAGTTTCAGACGAAGTCTTACTGCCGTTTCGTACACATGCCGGTATTGGGCTGGATATGCCTGTTTTGGGATTCTGTACAGAAAGTGTTTGCAAACTGCTGATTCGACACATGAGTTTAACTCTGTCAGTTGAATGCGCACATTGACAACCATTCAGTTAGATAGCTCCCTTTTCGTTTTAGAAGCAGATATTTCTCTGTACAACCTACGGTCCCATTCACTCGGGAATATCCCAACGCAGCTCCTAGAAAAACGTGTTACTATCTCGCTGAAACTAAACATAGATACAACTCTCTTAGGTGAACGAACGCACAGCAGAGCAGTTTCAGGGAAACGTTTCTCCTGAGTTTTAGACGAAGTCTTACTGTGGTTTCGTATATATGCCAGTATTGGGCTGGAAATGCCGGTTTTGGGATTCTGCACAGAAAGGGTTTGCAAACGGCTGAATCCACACATGAGTTTAGCTCTGTGAGTTGAATGCACACATTAACAACTATTCATTTAGATACCTCCGTTTTGGTTTTAGAAGCAGGTGTTTCTCTCTACAGCCTATGGTCCCATTCACTCCGGAATATCCCAACGCAGCTCCTAGAAGAAACGTGTTTCTAACTCGCTGAATCTAAACATAGATTCAACTCTCTTAGGTGAACGAACGCACAGAAGATCAGTTTCAAGTAAACGGTTCTCCTGAGTTTTAGACGAAGTCTTACAGCTGTTTCGTACATATGCCTGTATTGGGCTGGAAATGCCAGTTTTGGGATTCTGCACAGAAAGGGTTTTCAAGCTGCTAAATCCACACATGAGTTTAACTCTGTCAGTTGAATGCACACATTGACAGTCCTTCAGTTAGATAGCTCCGTTTTGGTTTTAGAAGCAGATATTTCTCTGAAAAGACCTGAGTCCCATTCACTCGGGAATATCAAAACGCAGCTCCTAGAAGAAACGTGTTTGTAACTCGCTGAATCTAAACATAGATTCAACTCTCTTAGGTGAACGAATGCACAGCAGAGAAGTTTCAAGAAAACCTTTCTCCTGACTTTTAGACGAAGCCTTACTGCTGTTTTGCACAAATGTCGGCATTGGACTGGAAATGCCGGTTTTGGGATTCTGCACAGAAAGGGTTTGCAAATTCCTGAATCCACACATGAGTTTAACTCTCTGTGTTGAATGCTCACATTGACAACTATTCAGTTAGATACCTCCGTATGGCTTTTAGAAACAGATATTTCTCTGTACAGCCTATGGTCCCATTCACTCGGGAATATCCCAACGCAGCTCCTACAAGAAACGTGTTTCTAACTCGCTGAATCTAAACATAGATTCAACTCTCTTAGGTGAATGAACGCACAGAAGATCAGTTTCAAGGAAACCTTTCTCCTGAGTTTTAGACGAAGTTTTACTGCTGTTTCGTACATATGCCGTTGTTGGGCTGGAAATGTCGGTTTTGGGATTCTGCACAGAAAGTGTTTGCAAACTGCTAAATCCACACATCAGTTTAACTCTGTCAGTTGAATGCACAAATTGACAGTCATTCAGTTAGATAGGTCCGTTTTGGTTTTAGAATCAGATATTTCTCTGTACAGACCTAAGTCCCATTCACTCGGGAATATCAAAACGCAGCTCCAAGAAGAAACGTGTTTCTAACTCGCTGAATCTAAACATAGATTCAACTCTCTTAGGTAAACGATCGTACAGCAGAACAGTTTCAAGGAAACGTTTCTCCTGAGTTTTAGACGAAGTCTTACTGCTGTTTCGTACTTATGCCGTTGTTGGGCTGGAAATGCCAGTTTTGGGATTCTGCACAGAACGGTGTTGAAAATTGCTGAATCGACACATGAGTGTAACTCTGTCAGTTGAATGCACACATTGACAACCATTCAGTTAGATGGCTCCATTTTGGTTTTCGAAGCAGATATTTCTCTGTACAGTCTATGTGCGCATTCACTCGGGAATATCCCAACGCAGCTCCTAGAAGAAAGGTGTTATTAACTCGCTGAATACAAACATAGATTCAACTCTCTTAGGTGAATGAACGCACAGCAGGGCAGTTTCAAGGAAACGATTCTCCTGAGTTTCAGACGAAATCTTACTGCCCTTTTGTACATATGCCGGTATTGGGCTGGAAATGCCAGTTTTGGGATTCTGCACAGAAAGTGTTTGCAAACTGCTGATTCCACACATGAGTTTAACTCTGCCAGTTGAATGCACACATTGACAACCTTTCAGTTAGATAGCTCCGATTTGTTTTTAGAAGCAGTTATTTCTCTGTGCAGCCCTGAGTCCCATTCACTCGGGAAAATCCCAAAGCAGCTCCTAGAAGAAACGTGTTTCTAACTCACTGAATCGAAACATAGATTCAACTCTCTTAGGTGAATGAACGCACAGAAGATCAGGTTCAAGGAAACCTTTCTCCTGAGTTTCAGACGAAGTCTTACTGCTGATTCGTACATATGCCGGTATTGGGCTGGAAATGCCAGTTTTGGGATTCTGCACAGAAAGGGTTTGAAAACTGCTGAATCCACACATGAGTTTATCTCTGCCAGTTGAATGCACACATTGACAACCATTCAGTTAGATAGCTCCCTTTTCGTTTTAGAAGCAGATATTTCTCTATACAGCCTATGGTCAAATTCACTCGAGAAGATTCCAAAGCAGCTCCTAGAAGAAACGTGTTACTAACTCGCTGAATCTAAACATAGATTCAACTCTCTTAGGTGAACGTACACACAGCAGAGCAGTTTCAAGGAAACGTTTCTCCTGACTTTTAGACGAAGTCTTACTGTGGTTTCGTATATAGGCCGGTATTGCGCCGGCAATCCCGAATTTGGGATTGTACACAGAAAGGGTTTGCAAATTGCTGAATCCACACATGAGATTAACTCTCTGAGTTGAATGCACACATTGACAGCTATTCAGGTAGATACCTCCGTTTTGCTTTTAGAAGCAGATATTTCTCTGTACAGCCTATGGTCCCATTGACTCGGGAATATCCCAACGCAGCTCCTGGAAGAAAACTGTTTCAAACTCGCTGAATCTAAACATAGATTCAACTCTCTTAGGTGAACAAACGCACAGAAGATCAGTTTCAAGGAAACGTTTCTCCGGAGTTTGAGACGATGTCTTACTGATGTTTCATATATTCCGGTATTGGGCTGGAAATGCCAGTTTTCGGTTTCTGCACAGAAAGGGTTTTCAAACTGCTGAATCCACACATGAGTTTAACTCTGTCAGTTGAATGCACACATTGACACTCATTCAGTTAGATAGCTCCGTTTTGGTTTTAGAAGCAAATATTTCTCTGTACAGCCTATGGTCGCATTCACTCGGGAATATCAAAATGCAGCTCCTAGAAGAAACGTGTCTCTAACTCGCTGAATCTAAACATACATTCATCTCTATTAGGTGAACGATCACACAGCAGAGCAGTTTCAAGGAAACTTTTCTCCTACGTTTTAGACAATGTCTTACTGCTGTTTCGTACATATGCTGGTATTGAGCAGGAAATGCCAGTTTTGGGATTCTGCACAGAAAGCGTTTGCAATCTGCTGAATCCACACGTGAGTTTAACTCTGACAGTTGAATGCACATATTGACAACCATTCAGTCGGATTGCTCCGTTTTGGTTTTATAACCAGATTTTTCTCTGTACAGCCTATGCTCCCATTCACTCTGGAATATCCCAACACAGCTCCTACAAGAAACGTCTTTCTAACTGGTTGAACCTAAACATAGAATCAACTCACTTAGGTTAACGAACGCACAGCAGAGCAGTTTCAAGGAAACGTTTCTCCTGAGTTTTAGACGAAGACTTACTGCTGTTTTCTACATATGCCAGTATTGGGCTGGAAATGCCAGGTTTGGGATTCTGCACAGAAAAGGTTGGCAAACTGCTGAATCCACATATGAGTTTAATCCACATATGAATGAATAATGGGTTGTCCCATTGACAACCATTCAGTTAGATAGATTCGTTTTGGTTTTAGAAGCAGCTATTTCTCTGTACAGCCTGTGCTCCACTTTACTTGGGAATATCCCAATGCAGCTCCTGGAAGAAACGTGTTTCTAACCCGCTGAATCTAAACATAGATTCAACTCTCTTTGGTGAACGAACGCACAGAAGATCAGTTTCAAGGAAACCTTTCTCCGGAGTTTCAGACGAAGTCTTACTGCCGTTTCGTACACATGCCGGTATTGGGCTGGATATGCCTGTTTTGGGATTCTGTACAGAAAGTGTTTGCAAACTGCTGATTCGACACATGAGTTTAACTCTGTCAGTTGAATGCGCACATTGACAACCATTCAGTTAGATAGCTCCCTTTTCGTTTTAGAAGCAGATATTTCTCTGTACAACCTACGGTCCCATTCACTCGGGAATATCCCAACGCAGCTCCTAGAAAAACGTGTTACTATCTCGCTGAAACTAAACATAGATACAACTCTCTTAGGTGAACGAACGCACAGCAGAGCAGTTTCAGGGAAACGTTTCTCCTGAGTTTTAGACGAAGTCTTACTGTGGTTTCGTATATATGCCAGTATTGGGCTGGAAATGCCGGTTTTGGGATTCTGCACAGAAAGGGTTTGCAAACGGCTGAATCCACACATGAGTTTAGCTCTGTGAGTTGAATGCACACATTAACAACTATTCATTTAGATACCTCCGTTTTGGTTTTAGAAGCAGGTGTTTCTCTCTACAGCCTATGGTCCCATTCACTCCGGAATATCCCAACGCAGCTCCTAGAAGAAACGTGTTTCTAACTCGCTGAATCTAAACATAGATTCAACTCTCTTAGGTGAACGAACGCACAGAAGATCAGTTTCAAGTAAACGGTTCTCCTGAGTTTTAGACGAAGTCTTACAGCTGTTTCGTACATATGCCTGTATTGGGCTGGAAATGCCAGTTTTGGGATTCTGCACAGAAAGGGTTTTCAAGCTGCTAAATCCACACATGAGTTTAACTCTGTCAGTTGAATGCACACATTGACAGTCCTTCAGTTAGATAGCTCCGTTTTGGTTTTAGAAGCAGATATTTCTCTGAAAAGACCTGAGTCCCATTCACTCGGGAATATCAAAACGCAGCTCCTAGAAGAAACGTGTTTGTAACTCGCTGAATCTAAACATAGATTCAACTCTCTTAGGTGAACGAATGCACAGCAGAGAAGTTTCAAGAAAACCTTTCTCCTGACTTTTAGACGAAGCCTTACTGCTGTTTTGCACAAATGTCGGCATTGGACTGGAAATGCCGGTTTTGGGATTCTGCACAGAAAGGGTTTGCAAATTCCTGAATCCACACATGAGTTTAACTCTCTGTGTTGAATGCTCACATTGACAACTATTCAGTTAGATACCTCCGTATGGCTTTTAGAAACAGATATTTCTCTGTACAGCCTATGGTCCCATTCACTCGGGAATATCCCAACGCAGCTCCTACAAGAAACGTGTTTCTAACTCGCTGAATCTAAACATAGATTCAACTCTCTTAGGTGAATGAACGCACAGAAGATCAGTTTCAAGGAAACCTTTCTCCTGAGTTTTAGACGAAGTTTTACTGCTGTTTCGTACATATGCCGTTGTTGGGCTGGAAATGTCGGTTTTGGGATTCTGCACAGAAAGTGTTTGCAAACTGCTAAATCCACACATCAGTTTAACTCTGTCAGTTGAATGCACAAATTGACAGTCATTCAGTTAGATAGGTCCGTTTTGGTTTTAGAATCAGATATTTCTCTGTACAGACCTAAGTCCCATTCACTCGGGAATATCAAAACGCAGCTCCAAGAAGAAACGTGTTTCTAACTCGCTGAATCTAAACATAGATTCAACTCTCTTAGGTAAACGATCGTACAGCAGAACAGTTTCAAGGAAACGTTTCTCCTGAGTTTTAGACGAAGTCTTACTGCTGTTTCGTACTTATGCCGTTGTTGGGCTGGAAATGCCAGTTTTGGGATTCTGCACAGAACGGTGTTGAAAATTGCTGAATCGACACATGAGTGTAACTCTGTCAGTTGAATGCACACATTGACAACCATTCAGTTAGATGGCTCCATTTTGGTTTTCGAAGCAGATATTTCTCTGTACAGTCTATGTGCGCATTCACTCGGGAATATCCCAACGCAGCTCCTAGAAGAAACGTGTTATTAACTCGCTGAATACAAACATAGATTCAACTCTCTTAGGTGAATGAACGCACAGCAGGGCAGTTTCAAGGAAACGATTCTCCTGAGTTTCAGACGAAATCTTACTGCCCTTTTGTACATATGCCGGTATTGGGCTGGAAATGCCAGTTTTGGGATTCTGCACAGAAAGTGTTTGCAAACTGCTGATTCCACACATGAGTTTAACTCTGCCAGTTGAATGCACACATTGACAACCTTTCAGTTAGATAGCTCCGATTTGTTTTTAGAAGCAGTTATTTCTCTGTGCAGCCCTGAGTCCCATTCACTCGGGAAAATCCCAAAGCAGCTCCTAGAAGAAACGTGTTTCTAACTCGCTGAATCGAAACATAGATTCAACTCTCTTAGGTGAATGAACGCACAGAAGATCAGGTTCAAGGAAACCTTTCTCCTGAGTTTCAGACGAAGTCTTACTGCTGATTCGTACATATGCCGGTATTGGGCTGGAAATGCCAGTTTTGGGATTCTGCACAGAAAGGGTTTGAAAACTGCTGAATCCACACATGAGTTTATCTCTGCCAGTTGAATGCACACATTGACAACCATTCAGTTAGATAGCTCCCTTTTCGTTTTAGAAGCAGATATTTCTCTATACAGCCTATGGTCAAATTCACTCGAGAAGATTCCAAAGCAGCTCCTAGAAGAAACGTGTTACTAACTCGCTGAATCTAAACATAGATTCAACTCTCTTAGGTGAACGTACACACAGCAGAGCAGTTTCAAGGAAACGTTTCTCCTGACTTTTAGACGAAGTCTTACTGTGGTTTCGTATATAGGCCGGTATTGCGCCGGCAATCCCGAATTTGGGATTGTACACAGAAAGGGTTTGCAAATTGCTGAATCCACACATGAGATTAACTCTCTGAGTTGAATGCACACATTGACAGCTATTCAGGTAGATACCTCCGTTTTGCTTTTAGAAGCAGATATTTCTCTGTACAGCCTATGGTCCCATTGACTCGGGAATATCCCAACGCAGCTCCTGGAAGAAAACTGTTTCAAACTCGCTGAATCTAAACATAGATTCAACTCTCTTAGGTGAACAAACGCACAGAAGATCAGTTTCAAGGAAACGTTTCTCCGGAGTTTGAGACGATGTCTTACTGATGTTTCATATATTCCGGTATTGGGCTGGAAATGCCAGTTTTCGGTTTCTGCACAGAAAGGGTTTTCAAACTGCTGAATCCACACATGAGTTTAACTCTGTCAGTTGAATGCACACATTGACACTCATTCAGTTAGATAGCTCCGTTTTGGTTTTAGAAGCAAATATTTCTCTGTACAGCCTATGGTCGCATTCACTCGGGAATATCAAAATGCAGCTCCTAGAAGAAACGTGTCTCTAACTCGCTGAATCTAAACATACATTCATCTCTATTAGGTGAACGATCACACAGCAGAGCAGTTTCAAGGAAACTTTTCTCCTACGTTTTAGACAATGTCTTACTGCTGTTTCGTACATATGCTGGTATTGAGCAGGAAATGCCAGTTTTGGGATTCTGCACAGAAAGCGTTTGCAATCTGCTGAATCCACACGTGAGTTTAACTCTGACAGTTGAATGCACATATTGACAACCATTCAGTCGGATTACTCCGTTTTGGTTTTATAACCAGATTTTTCTCTGTACAGCCTATGCTCCCATTCACTCTGGAATATCCCAACACAGCTCCTACAAGAAACGTCTTTCTAACTGGTTGAACCTAAACATAGAATCAACTCACTTAGGTTAACGAACGCACAGCAGAGCAGTTTCAAGGAAACGTTTCTCCTGAGTTTTAGACGAAGACTTACTGCTGTTTTCTACATATGCCAGTATTGGGCTGGAAATGCCAGGTTTGGGATTCTGCACAGAAAAGGTTGGCAAACTGCTGAATCCACATATGAGTTTAATCCACATATGAATGAATAATGGGTTGTCCCATTGACAACCATTCAGTTAGATAGATTCGTTTTGGTTTTAGAAGCAGATATTTCTCTGTACAGCCTGTGCTCCACTTTACTTGGGAATATCCCAATGCAGCTCCTGGAAGAAACGTGTTTCTAACCCGCTGAATCTAAACATAGATTCAACTCTCTTTGGTGAACGAACGCACAGAAGATCAGTTTCAAGGAAACCTTTCTCCGGAGTTTCAGACGAAGTCTTACTGCCGTTTCGTACACATGCCGGTATTGGACTGGATATGCCTGTTTTGGGATTCTGTACAGAAAGTGTTTGCAAACTGCTGATTCGACACATGAGTTTAACTCTGTCAGTTGAATGCGCACATTGACAACCATTCAGTTAGATAGCTCCCTTTTCGTTTTAGAAGCAGATATTTCTCTGTACAACCTACGGTCCCATTCACTCGGGAATATCCCAACGCAGCTCCTAGAAAAACGTGTTACTATCTCGCTGAAACTAAACATAGATACAACTCTCTTAGGTGAACGAACGCACAGCAGAGCAGTTTCAGGGAAACGTTTCTCCTGAGTTTTAGACGAAGTCTTACTGTGGTTTCGTATATATGCCAGTATTGGGCTGGAAATGCCGGTTTTGGGATTCTGCACAGAAAGGGTTTGCAAACGGCTGAATCCACACATGAGTTTAGCTCTGTGAGTTGAATGCACACATTAACAACTATTCATTTAGATACCTCCGTTTTGGTTTTAGAAGCAGGTGTTTCTCTCTACAGCCTATGGTCCCATTCACTCCGGAATATCCCAACGCAGCTCCTAGAAGAAACGTGTTTCTAACTCGCTGAATCTAAACATAGATTCAACTCTCTTAGGTGAACGAACGCACAGAAGATCAGTTTCAAGGAAACGGTTCTCCTGAGTTTTAGACGAAGTCTTACTGCTGTTTCGTACATATGCCTGTATTGGGCTGGAAATGCCAGTTTTGGGATTCTGCACAGAAAGGGTTTTCAAGCTGCTAAATCCACACATGAGTTTAACTCTGTCAGTTGAATGCACACATTGACAGTCCTTCAGTTAGATAGCTCCGTTTTGGTTTTAGAAGCAGATATTTCTCTGAAAAGACCTGAGTCCCATTCACTCGGGAATATCAAAACGCAGCTCCTAGAAGAAACGTGTTTGTAACTCGCTGAATCTAAACATAGATTCAACTCTCTTAGGTGAACGAATGCACAGCAGAGAAGTTTCAAGAAAACCTTTCTCCTGACTTTTAGACGAAGCCTTACTGCTGTTTTGCACAAATGTCGGCATTGGACTGGAAATGCCGGTTTTGGGATTCTGCACAGAAAGGGTTTGCAAATTCCTGAATCCACACATGAGTTTAACTCTCTGTGTTGAATGCTCACATTGACAACTATTCAGTTAGATACCTCCGTATGGCTTTTAGAAACAGATATTTCTCTGTACAGCCTATGGTCCCATTCACTCGGGAATATCCCAACGCAGCTCCTACAAGAAACGTGTTTCTAACTCGCTGAATCTAAACATAGATTCAACTCTCTTAGGTGAATGAACGCACAGAAGATCAGTTTCAAGGAAACCTTTCTCCTGAGTTTTAGACGAAGTTTTACTGCTGTTTCGTACATATGCCGTTGTTGGGCTGGAAATGTCGGTTTTGGGATTCTGCACAGAAAGTGTTTGCAAACTGCTAAATCCACACATCAGTTTAACTCTGTCAGTTGAATGCACAAATTGACAGTCATTCAGTTAGATAGGTCCGTTTTGGTTTTAGAATCAGATATTTCTCTGTACAGACCTAAGTCCCATTCACTCGGGAATATCAAAACGCAGCTCCAAGAAGAAACGTGTTTCTAACTCGCTGAATCTAAACATAGATTCAACTCTCTTAGGTAAACGATCGTACAGCAGAACAGTTTCAAGGAAACGTTTCTCCTGAGTTTTAGACGAAGTCTTACTGCTGTTTCGTACTTATGCCGTTGTTGGGCTGGAAATGCCAGTTTGGGGATTCTGCACAGAACGGTGTTGAAAATTGCTGAATCGACACATGAGTGTAACTCTGTCAGTTGAATGCACACATTGACAACCATTCAGTTAGATGGCTCCATTTTGGTTTTCGAAGCAGATATTTCTCTGTACAGTCTATGTGCGCATTCACTCGGGAATATCCCAACGCAGCTCCTAGAAGAAACGTGTTATTAACTCGCTGAATACAAACATAGATTCAACTCTCTTAGGTGAATGAACGCACAGCAGGGCAGTTTCAAGGAAACGATTCTCCTGAGTTTCAGACGAAATCTTACTGCCCTTTTGTACATATGCCGGTATTGGGCTGGAAATGCCAGTTTTGGGATTCTGCACAGAAAGTGTTTGCAAACTGCTGATTCCACACATGAGTTTAACTCTGCCAGTTGAATGCACACATTGACAACCTTTCAGTTAGATAGCTCCGATTTGTTTTTAGAAGCAGTTATTTCTCTGTGCAGCCCTGAGTCCCATTCACTCGGGAAAATCCCAAAGCAGCTCCTAGAAGAAACGTGTTTCTAACTCGCTGAATCGAAACATAGATTCAACTCTCTTAGGTGAATGAACGCACAGAAGATCAGGTTCAAGGAAACCTTTCTCCTGAGTTTCAGACGAAGTCTTACTGCTGATTCGTACATATGCCGGTATTGGGCTGGAAATGCCAGTTTTGGGATTCTGCACAGAAAGGGTTTGAAAACTGCTGAATCCACACATGAGTTTATCTCTGCCAGTTGAATGCACACATTGACAACCATTCAGTTAGATAGCTCCCTTTTCGTTTTAGAAGCAGATATTTCTCTATACAGCCTATGGTCAAATTCACTCGAGAAGATTCCAAAGCAGCTCCTAGAAGAAACGTGTTACTAACTCGCTGAATCTAAACATAGATTCAACTCTCTTAGGTGAACGTACACACAGCAGAGCAGTTTCAAGGAAACGTTTCTCCTGACTTTTAGACGAAGTCTTACTGTGGTTTCGTATATAGGCCGGTATTGCGCCGGCAATCCCGAATTTGGGATTGTACACAGAAAGGGTTTGCAAATTGCTGAATCCACACATGAGATTAACTCTCTGAGTTGAATGCACACATTGACAGCTATTCAGGTAGATACCTCCGTTTTGCTTTTAGAAGCAGATATTTCTCTGTACAGCCTATGGTCCCATTGACTCGGGAATATCCCAACGCAGCTCCTGGAAGAAAACTGTTTCAAACTCGCTGAATCTAAACATAGATTCAACTCTCTTAGGTGAACAAACGCACAGAAGATCAGTTTCAAGGAAACGTTTCTCCGGAGTTTGAGACGATGTCTTACTGATGTTTCATATATTCCGGTATTGGGCTGGAAATGCCAGTTTTCGGTTTCTGCACAGAAAGGGTTTTCAAACTGCTGAATCCACACATGAGTTTAACTCTGTCAGTTGAATGCACACATTGACACTCATTCAGTTAGATAGCTCCGTTTTGGTTTTAGAAGCAAATATTTCTCTGTACAGCCTATGGTCGCATTCACTCGGGAATATCAAAATGCAGCTCCTAGAAGAAACGTGTCTCTAACTCGCTGAATCTAAACATACATTCATCTCTATTAGGTGAACGATCACACAGCAGAGCAGTTTCAAGGAAACTTTTCTCCTACGTTTTAGACAATGTCTTACTGCTGTTTCGTACATATGCTGGTATTGAGCAGGAAATGCCAGTTTTGGGATTCTGCACAGAAAGCGTTTGCAATCTGCTGAATCCACACGTGAGTTTAACTCTGACAGTTGAATGCACATATTGACAACCATTCAGTCAGATTACTCCGTTTTGGTTTTATAACCAGATTTTTCTCTGTACAGCCTATGCTCCCATTCACTCTGGAATATCCCAACACAGCTCCTACAAGAAACGTCTTTCTAACTGGTTGAACCTAAACATAGAATCAACTCACTTAGGTTAACGAACGCACAGCAGAGCAGTTTCAAGGAAACGTTTCTCCTGAGTTTTAGACGAAGACTTACTGCTGTTTTCTACATATGCCAGTATTGGGCTGGAAATGCCAGGTTTGGGATTCTGCACAGAAAAGGTTGGCAAACTGCTGAATCCACATATGAGTTTAATCCACATATGAATGAATAATGGGTTGTCCCATTGACAACCATTCAGTTAGATAGATTCGTTTTGGTTTTAGAAGCAGATATTTCTCTGTACAGCCTGTGCTCCACTTTACTTGGGAATATCCCAATGCAGCTCCTGGAAGAAACGTGTTTCTAACTCGCTGAATCTAAACATAGATTCAACTCTCTTTGGTGAACGAACGCACAGAAGATCAGTTTCAAGGAAACCTTTCTCCGGAGTTTCAGACGAAGTCTTACTGCCGTTTCGTACACATGCCGGTATTGGGCTGGATATGCCTGTTTTGGGATTCTGTACAGAAAGTGTTTGCAAACTGCTGATTCGACACATGAGTTTAACTCTGTCAGTTGAATGCGCACATTGACAACCATTCAGTTAGATAGCTCCCTTTTCGTTTTAGAAGCAGATATTTCTCTGTACAACCTACGGTCCCATTCACTCGGGAATATCCCAACGCAGCTCCTAGAAAAACGTGTTACTATCTCGCTGAAACTAAACATAGATACAACTCTCTTAGGTGAACGAACGCACAGCAGAGCAGTTTCAGGGAAACGTTTCTCCTGAGTTTTAGACGAAGTCTTACTGTGGTTTCGTATATATGCCAGTATTGGGCTGGAAATGCCGGTTTTGGGATTCTGCACAGAAAGGGTTTGCAAACGGCTGAATCCACACATGAGTTTAGCTCTGTGAGTTGAATGCACACATTAACAACTATTCATTTAGATACCTCCGTTTTGGTTTTAGAAGCAGGTGTTTCTCTCTACAGCCTATGGTCCCATTCACTCCGGAATATCCCAACGCAGCTCCTAGAAGAAACGTGTTTCTAACTCGCTGAATCTAAACATAGATTCAACTCTCTTAGGTGAACGAACGCACAGAAGATCAGTTTCAAGTAAACGGTTCTCCTGAGTTTTAGACGAAGTCTTACAGCTGTTTCGTACATATGCCTGTATTGGGCTGGAAATGCCAGTTTTGGGATTCTGCACAGAAAGGGTTTTCAAGCTGCTAAATCCACACATGAGTTTAACTCTGTCAGTTGAATGCACACATTGACAGTCCTTCAGTTAGATAGCTCCGTTTTGGTTTTAGAAGCAGATATTTCTCTGAAAAGACCTGAGTCCCATTCACTCGGGAATATCAAAACGCAGCTCCTAGAAGAAACGTGTTTGCAACTCGCTGAATCTAAACATAGATTCAACTCTCTTAGGTGAACGAATGCACAGCAGAGAAGTTTCAAGAAAACCTTTCTCCTGACTTTTAGACGAAGCCTTACTGCTGTTTTGCACAAATGTCGGCATTGGACTGGAAATGCCGGTTTTGGGATTCTGCACAGAAAGGGTTTGCAAATTCCTGAATCCACACATGAGTTTAACTCTCTGTGTTGAATGCTCACATTGACAACTATTCAGTTAGATACCTCCGTATGGCTTTTAGAAACAGATATTTCTCTGTACAGCCTATGGTCCCATTCACTCGGGAATATCCCAACGCAGCTCCTACAAGAAACGTGTTTCTAACTCGCTGAATCTAAACATAGATTCAACTCTCTTAGGTGAATGAACGCACAGAAGATCAGTTTCAAGGAAACCTTTCTCCTGAGTTTTAGACGAAGTTTTACTGCTGTTTCGTACATATGCCGTTGTTGGGCTGGAAATGTCGGTTTTGGGATTCTGCACAGAAAGTGTTTGCAAACTGCTAAATCCACACATCAGTTTAACTCTGTCAGTTGAATGCACAAATTGACAGTCATTCAGTTAGATAGGTCCGTTTTGGTTTTAGAATCAGATATTTCTCTGTACAGACCTAAGTCCCATTCACTCGGGAATATCAAAACGCAGCTCCAAGAAGAAACGTGTTTCTAACTCGCTGAATCTAAACATAGATTCAACTCTCTTAGGTAAACGATCGTACAGCAGAACAGTTTCAAGGAAACGTTTCTCCTGAGTTTTAGACGAAGTCTTACTGCTGTTTCGTACTTATGCCGTTGTTGGGCTGGAAATGCCAGTTTTGGGATTCTGCACAGAACGGTGTTGAAAATTGCTGAATCGACACATGAGTGTAACTCTGTCAGTTGAATGCACACATTGACAACCATTCAGTTAGATGGCTCCATTTTGGTTTTCGAAGCAGATATTTCTCTGTACAGTCTATGTGCGCATTCACTCGGGAATATCCCAACGCAGCTCCTAGAAGAAACGTGTTATTAACTCGCTGAATACAAACATAGATTCAACTCTCTTAGGTGAATGAACGCACAGCAGGGCAGTTTCAAGGAAACGATTCTCCTGAGTTTCAGACGAAATCTTACTGCCCTTTTGTACATATGCCGGTATTGGGCTGGAAATGCCAGTTTTGGGATTCTGCACAGAAAGTGTTTGCAAACTGCTGATTCCACACATGAGTTTAACTCTGCCAGTTGAATGCACACATTGACAACCTTTCAGTTAGATAGCTCCGATTTGTTTTTAGAAGCAGTTATTTCTCTGTGCAGCCCTGAGTCCCATTCACTCGGGAAAATCCCAAAGCAGCTCCTAGAAGAAACGTGTTTCTAACTCGCTGAATCGAAACATAGATTCAACTCTCTTAGGTGAATGAACGCACAGAAGATCAGGTTCAAGGAAACCTTTCTCCTGAGTTTCAGACGAAGTCTTACTGCTGATTCGTACATATGCCGGTATTGGGCTGGAAATGCCAGTTTTGGGATTCTGCACAGAAAGGGTTTGAAAACTGCTGAATCCACACATGAGTTTATCTCTGCCAGTTGAATGCACACATTGACAACCATTCAGTTAGATAGCTCCCTTTTCGTTTTAGAAGCAGATATTTCTCTATACAGCCTATGGTCAAATTCACTCGAGAAGATTCCAAAGCAGCTCCTAGAAGAAACGTGTTACTAACTCGCTGAATCTAAACATAGATTCAACTCTCTTAGGTGAACGTACACACAGCAGAGCAGTTTCAAGGAAACGTTTCTCCTGACTTTTAGACGAAGTCTTACTGTGGTTTCGTATATAGGCCGGTATTGCACCGGCAATCCCGAATTTGGGATTGTACACAGAAAGGGTTTGCAAATTGCTGAATCCACACATGAGATTAACTCTCTGAGTTGAATGCACACATTGACAGCTATTCAGGTAGATACCTCCGTTTTGCTTTTAGAAGCAGATATTTCTCTGTACAGCCTATGGTCCCATTGACTCGGGAATATCCCAACGCAGCTCCTGGAAGAAAACTGTTTCAAACTCGCTGAATCTAAACATAGATTCAACTCTCTTAGGTGAACAAACGCACAGAAGATCAGTTTCAAGGAAACGTTTCTCCGGAGTTTGAGACGATGTCTTACTGATGTTTCATATATTCCGGTATTGGGCTGGAAATGCCAGTTTTCGCTTTCTGCACAGAAAGGGTTTTCAAACTGCTGAATCCACACATGAGTTTAACTCTGTCAGTTGAATGCACACATTGACACTCATTCAGTTAGATAGCTCCGTTTTGGTTTTAGAAGCAAATATTTCTCTGTACAGCCTATGGTCGCATTCACTCGGGAATATCAAAATGCAGCTCCTAGAAGAAACGTGTCTCTAACTCGCTGAATCTAAACATACATTCATCTCTATTAGGTGAACGATCACACAGCAGAGCAGTTTCAAGGAAACTTTTCTCCTACGTTTTAGACAATGTCTTACTGCTGTTTCGTACATATGCTGGTATTGAGCAGGAAATGCCAGTTTTGGGATTCTGCACAGAAAGCGTTTGCAATCTGCTGAATCCACACGTGAGTTTAACTCTGACAGTTGAATGCACATATTGACAACCATTCAGTCGGATTGCTCCGTTTTGGTTTTATAACCAGATTTTTCTCTGTACAGCCTATGCTCCCATTCACTCTGGAATATCCCAACACAGCTCCTACAAGAAACGTCTTTCTAACTGGTTGAACCTAAACATAGAATCAACTCACTTAGGTTAACGAACGCACAGCAGAGCAGTTTCAAGGAAACGTTTCTCCTGAGTTTTAGACGAAGACTTACTGCTGTTTTCTACATATGCCAGTATTGGGCTGGAAATGCCAGGTTTGGGATTCTGCACAGAAAAGGTTGGCAAACTGCTGAATCCACATATGAGTTTAATCCACATATGAATGAATAATGGGTTGTCCCATTGACAACCATTCAGTTAGATAGATTCGTTTTGGTTTTAGAAGCAGATATTTCTCTGTACAGCCTGTGCTCCACTTTACTTGGGAATATCCCAATGCAGCTCCTGGAAGAAACGTGTTTCTAACTCGCTGAATCTAAACATAGATTCAACTCTCTTTGGTGAACGAACGCACAGAAGATCAGTTTCAAGGAAACCTTTCTCCGGAGTTTCAGACGAAGTCTTACTGCCGTTTCGTACACATGCCGGTATTGGGCTGGATATGCCTGTTTTGGGATTCTGTACAGAAAGTGTTTGCAAACTGCTGATTCGACACATGAGTTTAACTCTGTCAGTTGAATGCGCACATTGACAACCATTCAGTTAGATAGCTCCCTTTTCGTTTTAGAAGCAGATATTTCTCTGTACAACCTACGGTCCCATTCACTCGGGAATATCCCAACGCAGCTCCTAGAAAAACGTGTTACTATCTCGCTGAAACTAAACATAGATACAACTCTCTTAGGTGAACGAACGCACAGCAGAGCAGTTTCAGGGAAACGTTTCTCCTGAGTTTTAGACGAAGTCTTACTGTGGTTTCGTATATATGCCAGTATTGGGCTGGAAATGCCGGTTTTGGGATTCTGCACAGAAAGGGTTTGCAAACGGCTGAATCCACACATGAGTTTAGCTCTGTGAGTTGAATGCACACATTAACAACTATTCATTTAGATACCTCCGTTTTGGTTTTAGAAGCAGGTGTTTCTCTCTACAGCCTATGGTCCCATTCACTCCGGAATATCCCAACGCAGCTCCTAGAAGAAACGTGTTTCTAACTCGCTGAATCTAAACATAGATTCAACTCTCTTAGGTGAACGAACGCACAGAAGATCAGTTTCAAGTAAACGGTTCTCCTGAGTTTTAGACGAAGTCTTACAGCTGTTTCGTACATATGCCTGTATTGGGCTGGAAATGCCAGTTTTGGGATTCTGCACAGAAAGGGTTTTCAAGCTGCTAAATCCACACATGAGTTTAACTCTGTCAGTTGAATGCACACATTGACAGTCCTTCAGTTAGATAGCTCCGTTTTGGTTTTAGAAGCAGATATTTCTCTGAAAAGACCTGAGTCCCATTCACTCGGGAATATCAAAACGCAGCTCCTAGAAGAAACGTGTTTGTAACTCGCTGAATCTAAACATAGATTCAACTCTCTTAGGTGAACGAATGCACAGCAGAGAAGTTTCAAGAAAACCTTTCTCCTGACTTTTAGACGAAGCCTTACTGCTGTTTTGCACAAATGTCGGCATTGGACTGGAAATGCCGGTTTTGGGATTCTGCACAGAAAGGGTTTGCAAATTCCTGAATCCACACATGAGTTTAACTCTCTGTGTTGAATGCTCACATTGACAACTATTCAGTTAGATACCTCCGTATGGCTTTTAGAAACAGATATTTCTCTGTACAGCCTATGGTCCCATTCACTCGGGAATATCCCAACGCAGCTCCTACAAGAAACGTGTTTCTAACTCGCTGAATCTAAACATAGATTCAACTCTCTTAGGTGAATGAACGCACAGAAGATCAGTTTCAAGGAAACCTTTCTCCTGAGTTTTAGACGAAGTTTTACTGCTGTTTCGTACATATGCCGTTGTTGGGCTGGAAATGTCGGTTTTGGGATTCTGCACAGAAAGTGTTTGCAAACTGCTAAATCCACACATCAGTTTAACTCTGTCAGTTGAATGCACAAATTGACAGTCATTCAGTTAGATAGGTCCGTTTTGGTTTTAGAATCAGATATTTCTCTGTACAGACCTAAGTCCCATTCACTCGGGAATATCAAAACGCAGCTCCAAGAAGAAACGTGTTTCTAACTCGCTGAATCTAAACATAGATTCAACTCTCTTAGGTAAACGATCGTACAGCAGAACAGTTTCAAGGAAACGTTTCTCCTGAGTTTTAGACGAAGTCTTACTGCTGTTTCGTACTTATGCCGTTGTTGGGCTGGAAATGCCAGTTTTGGGATTCTGCACAGAACGGTGTTGAAAATTGCTGAATCGACACATGAGTGTAACTCTGTCAGTTGAATGCACACATTGACAACCATTCAGTTAGATGGCTCCATTTTGGTTTTCGAAGCAGATATTTCTCTGTACAGTCTATGTGCGCATTCACTCGGGAATATCCCAACGCAGCTCCTAGAAGAAACGTGTTATTAACTCGCTGAATACAAACATAGATTCAACTCTCTTAGGTGAATGAACGCACAGCAGGGCAGTTTCAAGGAAACGATTCTCCTGAGTTTCAGACGAAATCTTACTGCCCTTTTGTACATATGCCGGTATTGGGCTGGAAATGCCAGTTTTGGGATTCTGCACAGAAAGTGTTTGCAAACTGCTGATTCCACACATGAGTTTAACTCTGCCAGTTGAATGCACACATTGACAACCTTTCAGTTAGATAGCTCCGATTTGTTTTTAGAAGCAGTTATTTCTCTGTGCAGCCCTGAGTCCCATTCACTCGGGAAAATCCCAAAGCAGCTCCTAGAAGAAACGTGTTTCTAACTCGCTGAATCGAAACATAGATTCAACTCTCTTAGGTGAATGAACGCACAGAAGATCAGGTTCAAGGAAACCTTTCTCCTGAGTTTCAGACGAAGTCTTACTGCTGATTCGTACATATGCCGGTATTGGGCTGGAAATGCCAGTTTTGGGATTCTGCACAGAAAGGGTTTGAAAACTGCTGAATCCACACATGAGTTTATCTCTGCCAGTTGAATGCACACATTGACAACCATTCAGTTAGATAGCTCCCTTTTCGTTTTAGAAGCAGATATTTCTCTATACAGCCTATGGTCAAATTCACTCGAGAAGATTCCAAAGCAGCTCCTAGAAGAAACGTGTTACTAACTCGCTGAATCTAAACATAGATTCAACTCTCTTAGGTGAACGTACACACAGCAGAGCAGTTTCAAGGAAACGTTTCTCCTGACTTTTAGACGAAGTCTTACTGTGGTTTCGTATATAGGCCGGTATTGCGCCGGCAATCCCGAATTTGGGATTGTACACAGAAAGGGTTTGCAAATTGCTGAATCCACACATGAGATTAACTCTCTGAGTTGAATGCACACATTGACAGCTATTCAGGTAGATACCTCCGTTTTGCTTTTAGAAGCAGATATTTCTCTGTACAGCCTATGGTCCCATTGACTCGGGAATATCCCAACGCAGCTCCTGGAAGAAAACTGTTTCAAACTCGCTGAATCTAAACATAGATTCAACTCTCTTAGGTGAACAAACGCACAGAAGATCAGTTTCAAGGAAACGTTTCTCCGGAGTTTGAGACGATGTCTTACTGATGTTTCATATATTCCGGTATTGGGCTGGAAATGCCAGTTTTCGCTTTCTGCACAGAAAGGGTTTTCAAACTGCTGAATCCACACATGAGTTTAACTCTGTCAGTTGAATGCACACATTGACACTCATTCAGTTAGATAGCTCCGTTTTGGTTTTAGAAGCAAATATTTCTCTGTACAGCCTATGGTCGCATTCACTCGGGAATATCAAAATGCAGCTCCTAGAAGAAACGTGTCTCTAACTCGCTGAATCTAAACATACATTCATCTCTATTAGGTGAACGATCACACAGCAGAGCAGTTTCAAGGAAACTTTTCTCCTACGTTTTAGACAATGTCTTACTGCTGTTTCGTACATATGCTGGTATTGAGCAGGAAATGCCAGTTTTGGGATTCTGCACAGAAAGCGTTTGCAATCTGCTGAATCCACACGTGAGTTTAACTCTGACAGTTGAATGCACATATTGACAACCATTCAGTCGGATTGCTCCGTTTTGGTTTTATAACCAGATTTTTCTCTGTACAGCCTATGCTCCCATTCACTCTGGAATATCCCAACACAGCTCCTACAAGAAACGTCTTTCTAACTGGTTGAACCTAAACATAGAATCAACTCACTTAGGTTAACGAACGCACAGCAGAGCAGTTTCAAGGAAACGTTTCTCCTGAGTTTTAGACGAAGACTTACTGCTGTTTTCTACATATGCCAGTATTGGGCTGGAAATGCCAGGTTTGGGATTCTGCACAGAAAAGGTTGGCAAACTGCTGAATCCACATATGAGTTTAATCCACATATGAATGAATAATGGGTTGTCCCATTGACAACCATTCAGTTAGATAGATTCGTTTTGGTTTTAGAAGCAGATATTTCTCTGTACAGCCTGTGCTCCACTTTACTTGGGAATATCCCAATGCAGCTCCTGGAAGAAACGTGTTTCTAACCCGCTGAATCTAAACATAGATTCAACTCTCTTTGGTGAACGAACGCACAGAAGATCAGTTTCAAGGAAACCTTTCTCCGGAGTTTCAGACGAAGTCTTACTGCCGTTTCGTACACATGCCGGTATTGGGCTGGATATGCCTGTTTTGGGATTCTGTACAGAAAGTGTTTGCAAACTGCTGATTCGACACATGAGTTTAACTCTGTCAGTTGAATGCGCACATTGACAACCATTCAGTTAGATAGCTCCCTTTTCGTTTTAGAAGCAGATATTTCTCTGTACAACCTACGGTCCCATTCACTCGGGAATATCCCAACGCAGCTCCTAGAAAAACGTGTTACTATCTCGCTGAAACTAAACATAGATACAACTCTCTTAGGTGAACGAACGCACAGCAGAGCAGTTTCAAGGAAACGTTTCTCCTGAGTTTTAGACGAAGTCTTACTGTGGTTTCGTATATATGCCAGTATTGGGCTGGAAATGCCGGTTTTGGGATTCTGCACAGAAAGGGTTTGCAAACGGCTGAATCCACACATGAGTTTAGCTCTGTGAGTTGAATGCACACATTAACAACTATTCATTTAGATACCTCCGTTTTGGTTTTAGAAGCAGGTGTTTCTCTCTACAGCCTATGGTCCCATTCACTCCGGAATATCCCAACGCAGCTCCTAGAAGAAACGTGTTTCTAACTCGCTGAATCTAAACATAGATTCAACTCTCTTAGGTGAACGAACGCACAGAAGATCAGTTTCAAGTAAACGGTTCTCCTGAGTTTTAGACGAAGTCTTACAGCTGTTTCGTACATATGCCTGTATTGGGCTGGAAATGCCAGTTTTGGGATTCTGCACAGAAAGGGTTTTCAAGCTGCTAAATCCACACATGAGTTTAACTCTGTCAGTTGAATGCACACATTGACAGTCCTTCAGTTAGATAGCTCCGTTTTGGTTTTAGAAGCAGATATTTCTCTGAAAAGACCTGAGTCCCATTCACTCGGGAATATCAAAACGCAGCTCCTAGAAGAAACGTGTTTGTAACTCGCTGAATCTAAACATAGATTCAACTCTCTTAGGTGAACGAATGCACAGCAGAGAAGTTTCAAGAAAACCTTTCTCCTGACTTTTAGACGAAGCCTTACTGCTGTTTTGCACAAATGTCGGCATTGGACTGGAAATGCCGGTTTTGGGATTCTGCACAGAAAGGGTTTGCAAATTCCTGAATCCACACATGAGTTTAACTCTCTGTGTTGAATGCTCACATTGACAACTATTCAGTTAGATACCTCCGTATGGCTTTTAGAAACAGATATTTCTCTGTACAGCCTATGGTCCCATTCACTCGGGAATATCCCAACGCAGCTCCTACAAGAAACGTGTTTCTAACTCGCTGAATCTAAACATAGATTCAACTCTCTTAGGTGAATGAACGCACAGAAGATCAGTTTCAAGGAAACCTTTCTCCTGAGTTTTAGACGAAGTTTTACTGCTGTTTCGTACATATGCCGTTGTTGGGCTGGAAATGTCGGTTTTGGGATTCTGCACAGAAAGTGTTTGCAAACTGCTAAATCCACACATCAGTTTAACTCTGTCAGTTGAATGCACAAATTGACAGTCATTCAGTTAGATAGGTCCGTTTTGGTTTTAGAATCAGATATTTCTCTGTACAGACCTAAGTCCCATTCACTCGGGAATATCAAAACGCAGCTCCAAGAAGAAACGTGTTTCTAACTCGCTGAATCTAAACATAGATTCAACTCTCTTAGGTAAACGATCGTACAGCAGAACAGTTTCAAGGAAACGTTTCTCCTGAGTTTTAGACGAAGTCTTACTGCTGTTTCGTACTTATGCCGTTGTTGGGCTGGAAATGCCAGTTTTGGGATTCTGCACAGAACGGTGTTGAAAATTGCTGAATCGACACATGAGTGTAACTCTGTCAGTTGAATGCACACATTGACAACCATTCAGTTAGATGGCTCCATTTTGGTTTTCGAAGCAGATATTTCTCTGTACAGTCTATGTGCGCATTCACTCGGGAATATCCCAACGCAGCTCCTAGAAGAAACGTGTTATTAACTCGCTGAATACAAACATAGATTCAACTCTCTTAGGTGAATGAACGCACAGCAGGGCAGTTTCAAGGAAACGATTCTCCTGAGTTTCAGACGAAATCTTACTGCCCTTTTGTACATATGCCGGTATTGGGCTGGAAATGCCAGTTTTGGGATTCTGCACAGAAAGTGTTTGCAAACTGCTGATTCCACACATGAGTTTAACTCTGCCAGTTGAATGCACACATTGACAACCTTTCAGTTAGATAGCTCCGATTTGTTTTTAGAAGCAGTTATTTCTCTGTGCAGCCCTGAGTCCCATTCACTCGGGAAAATCCCAAAGCAGCTCCTAGAAGAAACGTGTTTCTAACTCGCTGAATCGAAACATAGATTCAACTCTCTTAGGTGAATGAACGCACAGAAGATCAGGTTCAAGGAAACCTTTCTCCTGAGTTTCAGACGAAGTCTTACTGCTGATTCGTACATATGCCGGTATTGGGCTGGAAATGCCAGTTTTGGGATTCTGCACAGAAAGGGTTTGAAAACTGCTGAATCCACACATGAGTTTATCTCTGCCAGTTGAATGCACACATTGACAACCATTCAGTTAGATAGCTCCCTTTTCGTTTTAGAAGCAGATATTTCTCTATACAGCCTATGGTCAAATTCACTCGAGAAGATTCCAAAGCAGCTCCTAGAAGAAACGTGTTACTAACTCGCTGAATCTAAACATAGATTCAACTCTCTTAGGTGAACGTACACACAGCAGAGCAGTTTCAAGGAAACGTTTCTCCTGACTTTTAGACGAAGTCTTACTGTGGTTTCGTATATAGGCCGGTATTGCGCCGGCAATCCCGAATTTGGGATTGTACACAGAAAGGGTTTGCAAATTGCTGAATCCACACATGAGATTAACTCTCTGAGTTGAATGCACACATTGACAGCTATTCAGGTAGATACCTCCGTTTTGCTTTTAGAAGCAGATATTTCTCTGTACAGCCTATGGTCCCATTGACTCGGGAATATCCCAACGCAGCTCCTGGAAGAAAACTGTTTCAAACTCGCTGAATCTAAACATAGATTCAACTCTCTTAGGTGAACAAACGCACAGAAGATCAGTTTCAAGGAAACGTTTCTCCGGAGTTTGAGACGATGTCTTACTGATGTTTCATATATTCCGGTATTGGGCTGGAAATGCCAGTTTTCGGTTTCTGCACAGAAAGGGTTTTCAAACTGCTGAATCCACACATGAGTTTAACTCTGTCAGTTGAATGCACACATTGACACTCATTCAGTTAGATAGCTCCGTTTTGGTTTTAGAAGCAAATATTTCTCTGTACAGCCTATGGTCGCATTCACTCGGGAATATCAAAATGCAGCTCCTAGAAGAAACGTGTCTCTAACTCGCTGAATCTAAACATACATTCATCTCTATTAGGTGAACGATCACACAGCAGAGCAGTTTCAAGGAAACTTTTCTCCTACGTTTTAGACAATGTCTTACTGCTGTTTCGTACATATGCTGGTATTGAGCAGGAAATGCCAGTTTTGGGATTCTGCACAGAAAGCGTTTGCAATCTGCTGAATCCACACGTGAGTTTAACTCTGACAGTTGAATGCACATATTGACAACCATTCAGTCAGATTACTCCGTTTTGGTTTTATAACCAGATTTTTCTCTGTACAGCCTATGCTCCCATTCACTCTGGAATATCCCAACACAGCTCCTACAAGAAACGTCTTTCTAACTGGTTGAACCTAAACATAGAATCAACTCACTTAGGTTAACGAACGCACAGCAGAGCAGTTTCAAGGAAACGTTTCTCCTGAGTTTTAGACGAAGACTTACTGCTGTTTTCTACATATGCCAGTATTGGGCTGGAAATGCCAGGTTTGGGATTCTGCACAGAAAAGGTTGGCAAACTGCTGAATCCACATATGAGTTTAATCCACATATGAATGAATAATGGGTTGTCCCATTGACAACCATTCAGTTAGATAGATTCGTTTTGGTTTTAGAAGCAGCTATTTCTCTGTACAGCCTGTGCTCCACTTTACTTGGGAATATCCCAATGCAGCTCCTGGAAGAAACGTGTTTCTAACTCGCTGAATCTAAACATAGATTCAACTCTCTTTGGTGAACGAACGCACAGAAGATCAGTTTCAAGGAAACCTTTCTCCGGAGTTTCAGACGAAGTCTTACTGCCGTTTCGTACACATGCCGGTATTGGGCTGGATATGCCTGTTTTGGGATTCTGTACAGAAAGTGTTTGCAAACTGCTGATTCGACACATGAGTTTAACTCTGTCAGTTGAATGCGCACATTGACAACCATTCAGTTAGATAGCTCCCTTTTCGTTTTAGAAGCAGATATTTCTCTGTACAACCTACGGTCCCATTCACTCGGGAATATCCCAACGCAGCTCCTAGAAAAACGTGTTACTATCTCGCTGAAACTAAACATAGATACAACTCTCTTAGGTGAACGAACGCACAGCAGAGCAGTTTCAGGGAAACGTTTCTCCTGAGTTTTAGACGAAGTCTTACTGTGGTTTCGTATATATGCCAGTATTGGGCTGGAAATGCCGGTTTTGGGATTCTGCACAGAAAGGGTTTGCAAACGGCTGAATCCACACATGAGTTTAGCTCTGTGAGTTGAATGCACACATTAACAACTATTCATTTAGATACCTCCGTTTTGGTTTTAGAAGCAGGTGTTTCTCTCTACAGCCTATGGTCCCATTCACTCCGGAATATCCCAACGCAGCTCCTAGAAGAAACGTGTTTCTAACTCGCTGAATCTAAACATAGATTCAACTCTCTTAGGTGAACGAACGCACAGAAGATCAGTTTCAAGTAAACGGTTCTCCTGAGTTTTAGACGAAGTCTTACAGCTGTTTCGTACATATGCCTGTATTGGGCTGGAAATGCCAGTTTTGGGATTCTGCACAGAAAGGGTTTTCAAGCTGCTAAATCCACACATGAGTTTAACTCTGTCAGTTGAATGCACACATTGACAGTCCTTCAGTTAGATAGCTCCGTTTTGGTTTTAGAAGCAGATATTTCTCTGAAAAGACCTGAGTCCCATTCACTCGGGAATATCAAAACGCAGCTCCTAGAAGAAACGTGTTTGCAACTCGCTGAATCTAAACATAGATTCAACTCTCTTAGGTGAACGAATGCACAGCAGAGAAGTTTCAAGAAAACCTTTCTCCTGACTTTTAGACGAAGCCTTACTGCTGTTTTGCACAAATGTCGGCATTGGACTGGAAATGCCGGTTTTGGGATTCTGCACAGAAAGGGTTTGCAAATTCCTGAATCCACACATGAGTTTAACTCTCTGTGTTGAATGCTCACATTGACAACTATTCAGTTAGATACCTCCGTATGGCTTTTAGAAACAGATATTTCTCTGTACAGCCTATGGTCCCATTCACTCGGGAATATCCCAACGCAGCTCCTACAAGAAACGTGTTTCTAACTCGCTGAATCTAAACATAGATTCAACTCTCTTAGGTGAATGAACGCACAGAAGATCAGTTTCAAGGAAACCTTTCTCCTGAGTTTTAGACGAAGTTTTACTGCTGTTTCGTACATATGCCGTTGTTGGGCTGGAAATGTCGGTTTTGGGATTCTGCACAGAAAGTGTTTGCAAACTGCTAAATCCACACATCAGTTTAACTCTGTCAGTTGAATGCACAAATTGACAGTCATTCAGTTAGATAGGTCCGTTTTGGTTTTAGAATCAGATATTTCTCTGTACAGACCTAAGTCCCATTCACTCGGGAATATCAAAACGCAGCTCCAAGAAGAAACGTGTTTCTAACTCGCTGAATCTAAACATAGATTCAACTCTCTTAGGTAAACGATCGTACAGCAGAACAGTTTCAAGGAAACGTTTCTCCTGAGTTTTAGACGAAGTCTTACTGCTGTTTCGTACTTATGCCGTTGTTGGGCTGGAAATGCCAGTTTTGGGATTCTGCACAGAACGGTGTTGAAAATTGCTGAATCGACACATGAGTGTAACTCTGTCAGTTGAATGCACACATTGACAACCATTCAGTTAGATGGCTCCATTTTGGTTTTCGAAGCAGATATTTCTCTGTACAGTCTATGTGCGCATTCACTCGGGAATATCCCAACGCAGCTCCTAGAAGAAACGTGTTATTAACTCGCTGAATACAAACATAGATTCAACTCTCTTAGGTGAATGAACGCACAGCAGGGCAGTTTCAAGGAAACGATTCTCCTGAGTTTCAGACGAAATCTTACTGCCCTTTTGTACATATGCCGGTATTGGGCTGGAAATGCCAGTTTTGGGATTCTGCACAGAAAGTGTTTGCAAACTGCTGATTCCACACATGAGTTTAACTCTGCCAGTTGAATGCACACATTGACAACCTTTCAGTTAGATAGCTCCGATTTGTTTTTAGAAGCAGTTATTTCTCTGTGCAGCCCTGAGTCCCATTCACTCGGGAAAATCCCAAAGCAGCTCCTAGAAGAAACGTGTTTCTAACTCGCTGAATCGAAACATAGATTCAACTCTCTTAGGTGAATGAACGCACAGAAGATCAGGTTCAAGGAAACCTTTCTCCTGAGTTTCAGACGAAGTCTTACTGCTGATTCGTACATATGCCGGTATTGGGCTGGAAATGCCAGTTTTGGGATTCTGCACAGAAAGGGTTTGAAAACTGCTGAATCCACACATGAGTTTATCTCTGCCAGTTGAATGCACACATTGACAACCATTCAGTTAGATAGCTCCCTTTTCGTTTTAGAAGCAGATATTTCTCTATACAGCCTATGGTCAAATTCACTCGAGAAGATTCCAAAGCAGCTCCTAGAAGAAACGTGTTACTAACTCGCTGAATCTAAACATAGATTCAACTCTCTTAGGTGAACGTACACACAGCAGAGCAGTTTCAAGGAAACGTTTCTCCTGACTTTTAGACGAAGTCTTACTGTGGTTTCGTATATAGGCCGGTATTGCGCCGGCAATCCCGAATTTGGGATTGTACACAGAAAGGGTTTGCAAATTGCTGAATCCACACATGAGATTAACTCTCTGAGTTGAATGCACACATTGACAGCTATTCAGGTAGATACCTCCGTTTTGCTTTTAGAAGCAGATATTTCTCTGTACAGCCTATGGTCCCATTGACTCGGGAATATCCCAACGCAGCTCCTGGAAGAAAACTGTTTCAAACTCGCTGAATCTAAACATAGATTCAACTCTCTTAGGTGAACAAACGCACAGAAGATCAGTTTCAAGGAAACGTTTCTCCGGAGTTTGAGACGATGTCTTACTGATGTTTCATATATTCCGGTATTGGGCTGGAAATGCCAGTTTTCGGTTTCTGCACAGAAAGGGTTTTCAAACTGCTGAATCCACACATGAGTTTAACTCTGTCAGTTGAATGCACACATTGACACTCATTCAGTTAGATAGCTCCGTTTTGGTTTTAGAAGCAAATATTTCTCTGTACAGCCTATGGTCGCATTCACTCGGGAATATCAAAATGCAGCTCCTAGAAGAAACGTGTCTCTAACTCGCTGAATCTAAACATACATTCATCTCTATTAGGTGAACGATCACACAGCAGAGCAGTTTCAAGGAAACTTTTCTCCTACGTTTTAGACAATGTCTTACTGCTGTTTCGTACATATGCTGGTATTGAGCAGGAAATGCCAGTTTTGGGATTCTGCACAGAAAGCGTTTGCAATCTGCTGAATCCACACGTGAGTTTAACTCTGACAGTTGAATGCACATATTGACAACCATTCAGTCGGATTGCTCCGTTTTGGTTTTATAACCAGATTTTTCTCTGTACAGCCTATGCTCCCATTCACTCTGGAATATCCCAACACAGCTCCTACAAGAAACGTCTTTCTAACTGGTTGAACCTAAACATAGAATCAACTCACTTAGGTTAACGAACGCACAGCAGAGCAGTTTCAAGGAAACGTTTCTCCTGAGTTTTAGACGAAGACTTACTGCTGTTTTCTACATATGCCAGTATTGGGCTGGAAATGCCAGGTTTGGGATTCTGCACAGAAAAGGTTGGCAAACTGCTGAATCCACATATGAGTTTAATCCACATATGAATGAATAATGGGTTGTCCCATTGACAACCATTCAGTTAGATAGATTCGTTTTGGTTTTAGAAGCAGCTATTTCTCTGTACAGCCTGTGCTCCACTTTACTTGGGAATATCCCAATGCAGCTCCTGGAAGAAACGTGTTTCTAACCCGCTGAATCTAAACATAGATTCAACTCTCTTTGGTGAACGAACGCACAGAAGATCAGTTTCAAGGAAACCTTTCTCCGGAGTTTCAGACGAAGTCTTACTGCCGTTTCGTACACATGCCGGTATTGGGCTGGATATGCCTGTTTTGGGATTCTGTACAGAAAGTGTTTGCAAACTGCTGATTCGACACATGAGTTTAACTCTGTCAGTTGAATGCGCACATTGACAACCATTCAGTTAGATAGCTCCCTTTTCGTTTTAGAAGCAGATATTTCTCTGTACAACCTACGGTCCCATTCACTCGGGAATATCCCAACGCAGCTCCTAGAAAAACGTGTTACTATCTCGCTGAAACTAAACATAGATACAACTCTCTTAGGTGAACGAACGCACAGCAGAGCAGTTTCAGGGAAACGTTTCTCCTGAGTTTTAGACGAAGTCTTACTGTGGTTTCGTATATATGCCAGTATTGGGCTGGAAATGCCGGTTTTGGGATTCTGCACAGAAAGGGTTTGCAAACGGCTGAATCCACACATGAGTTTAGCTCTGTGAGTTGAATGCACACATTAACAACTATTCATTTAGATACCTCCGTTTTGGTTTTAGAAGCAGGTGTTTCTCTCTACAGCCTATGGTCCCATTCACTCCGGAATATCCCAACGCAGCTCCTAGAAGAAACGTGTTTCTAACTCGCTGAATCTAAACATAGATTCAACTCTCTTAGGTGAACGAACGCACAGAAGATCAGTTTCAAGTAAACGGTTCTCCTGAGTTTTAGACGAAGTCTTACAGCTGTTTCGTACATATGCCTGTATTGGGCTGGAAATGCCAGTTTTGGGATTCTGCACAGAAAGGGTTTTCAAGCTGCTAAATCCACACATGAGTTTAACTCTGTCAGTTGAATGCACACATTGACAGTCCTTCAGTTAGATAGCTCCGTTTTGGTTTTAGAAGCAGATATTTCTCTGAAAAGACCTGAGTCCCATTCACTCGGGAATATCAAAACGCAGCTCCTAGAAGAAACGTGTTTGCAACTCGCTGAATCTAAACATAGATTCAACTCTCTTAGGTGAACGAATGCACAGCAGAGAAGTTTCAAGAAAACCTTTCTCCTGACTTTTAGACGAAGCCTTACTGCTGTTTTGCACAAATGTCGGCATTGGACTGGAAATGCCGGTTTTGGGATTCTGCACAGAAAGGGTTTGCAAATTCCTGAATCCACACATGAGTTTAACTCTCTGTGTTGAATGCTCACATTGACAACTATTCAGTTAGATACCTCCGTATGGCTTTTAGAAACAGATATTTCTCTGTACAGCCTATGGTCCCATTCACTCGGGAATATCCCAACGCAGCTCCTACAAGAAACGTGTTTCTAACTCGCTGAATCTAAACATAGATTCAACTCTCTTAGGTGAATGAACGCACAGAAGATCAGTTTCAAGGAAACCTTTCTCCTGAGTTTTAGACGAAGTTTTACTGCTGTTTCGTACATATGCCGTTGTTGGGCTGGAAATGTCGGTTTTGGGATTCTGCACAGAAAGTGTTTGCAAACTGCTAAATCCACACATCAGTTTAACTCTGTCAGTTGAATGCACAAATTGACAGTCATTCAGTTAGATAGGTCCGTTTTGGTTTTAGAATCAGATATTTCTCTGTACAGACCTAAGTCCCATTCACTCGGGAATATCAAAACGCAGCTCCAAGAAGAAACGTGTTTCTAACTCGCTGAATCTAAACATAGATTCAACTCTCTTAGGTAAACGATCGTACAGCAGAACAGTTTCAAGGAAACGTTTCTCCTGAGTTTTAGACGAAGTCTTACTGCTGTTTCGTACTTATGCCGTTGTTGGGCTGGAAATGCCAGTTTTGGGATTCTGCACAGAACGGTGTTGAAAATTGCTGAATCGACACATGAGTGTAACTCTGTCAGTTGAATGCACACATTGACAACCATTCAGTTAGATGGCTCCATTTTGGTTTTCGAAGCAGATATTTCTCTGTACAGTCTATGTGCGCATTCACTCGGGAATATCCCAACGCAGCTCCTAGAAGAAACGTGTTATTAACTCGCTGAATACAAACATAGATTCAACTCTCTTAGGTGAATGAACGCACAGCAGGGCAGTTTCAAGGAAACGATTCTCCTGAGTTTCAGACGAAATCTTACTGCCCTTTTGTACATATGCCGGTATTGGGCTGGAAATGCCAGTTTTGGGATTCTGCACAGAAAGTGTTTGCAAACTGCTGATTCCACACATGAGTTTAACTCTGCCAGTTGAATGCACACATTGACAACCTTTCAGTTAGATAGCTCCGATTTGTTTTTAGAAGCAGTTATTTCTCTGTGCAGCCCTGAGTCCCATTCACTCGGGAAAATCCCAAAGCAGCTCCTAGAAGAAACGTGTTTCTAACTCGCTGAATCGAAACATAGATTCAACTCTCTTAGGTGAATGAACGCACAGAAGATCAGGTTCAAGGAAACCTTTCTCCTGAGTTTCAGACGAAGTCTTACTGCTGATTCGTACATATGCCGGTATTGGGCTGGAAATGCCAGTTTTGGGATTCTGCACAGAAAGGGTTTGAAAACTGCTGAATCCACACATGAGTTTATCTCTGCCAGTTGAATGCACACATTGACAACCATTCAGTTAGATAGCTCCCTTTTCGTTTTAGAAGCAGATATTTCTCTATACAGCCTATGGTCAAATTCACTCGAGAAGATTCCAAAGCAGCTCCTAGAAGAAACGTGTTACTAACTCGCTGAATCTAAACATAGATTCAACTCTCTTAGGTGAACGTACACACAGCAGAGCAGTTTCAAGGAAACGTTTCTCCTGACTTTTAGACGAAGTCTTACTGTGGTTTCGTATATAGGCCGGTATTGCGCCGGCAATCCCGAATTTGGGATTGTACACAGAAAGGGTTTGCAAATTGCTGAATCCACACATGAGATTAACTCTCTGAGTTGAATGCACACATTGACAGCTATTCAGGTAGATACCTCCGTTTTGCTTTTAGAAGCAGATATTTCTCTGTACAGCCTATGGTCCCATTGACTCGGGAATATCCCAACGCAGCTCCTGGAAGAAAACTGTTTCAAACTCGCTGAATCTAAACATAGATTCAACTCTCTTAGGTGAACAAACGCACAGAAGATCAGTTTCAAGGAAACGTTTCTCCGGAGTTTGAGACGATGTCTTACTGATGTTTCATATATTCCGGTATTGGGCTGGAAATGCCAGTTTTCGGTTTCTGCACAGAAAGGGTTTTCAAACTGCTGAATCCACACATGAGTTTAACTCTGTCAGTTGAATGCACACATTGACACTCATTCAGTTAGATAGCTCCGTTTTGGTTTTAGAAGCAAATATTTCTCTGTACAGCCTATGGTCGCATTCACTCGGGAATATCAAAATGCAGCTCCTAGAAGAAACGTGTCTCTAACTCGCTGAATCTAAACATACATTCATCTCTATTAGGTGAACGATCACACAGCAGAGCAGTTTCAAGGAAACTTTTCTCCTACGTTTTAGACAATGTCTTACTGCTGTTTCGTACATATGCTGGTATTGAGCAGGAAATGCCAGTTTTGGGATTCTGCACAGAAAGCGTTTGCAATCTGCTGAATCCACACGTGAGTTTAACTCTGACAGTTGAATGCACATATTGACAACCATTCAGTCGGATTGCTCCGTTTTGGTTTTATAACCAGATTTTTCTCTGTACAGCCTATGCTCCCATTCACTCTGGAATATCCCAACACAGCTCCTACAAGAAACGTCTTTCTAACTGGTTGAACCTAAACATAGAATCAACTCACTTAGGTTAACGAACGCACAGCAGAGCAGTTTCAAGGAAACGTTTCTCCTGAGTTTTAGACGAAGACTTACTGCTGTTTTCTACATATGCCAGTATTGGGCTGGAAATGCCAGGTTTGGGATTCTGCACAGAAAAGGTTGGCAAACTGCTGAATCCACATATGAGTTTAATCCACATATGAATGAATAATGGGTTGTCCCATTGACAACCATTCAGTTAGATAGATTCGTTTTGGTTTTAGAAGCAGATATTTCTCTGTACAGCCTGTGCTCCACTTTACTTGGGAATATCCCAATGCAGCTCCTGGAAGAAACGTGTTTCTAACCCGCTGAATCTAAACATAGATTCAACTCTCTTTGGTGAACGAACGCACAGAAGATCAGTTTCAAGGAAACCTTTCTCCGGAGTTTCAGACGAAGTCTTACTGCCGTTTCGTACACATGCCGGTATTGGGCTGGATATGCCTGTTTTGGGATTCTGTACAGAAAGTGTTTGCAAACTGCTGATTCGACACATGAGTTTAACTCTGTCAGTTGAATGCGCACATTGACAACCATTCAGTTAGATAGCTCCCTTTTCGTTTTAGAAGCAGATATTTCTCTGTACAACCTACGGTCCCATTCACTCGGGAATATCCCAACGCAGCTCCTAGAAAAACGTGTTACTATCTCGCTGAAACTAAACATAGATACAACTCTCTTAGGTGAACGAACGCACAGCAGAGCAGTTTCAGGGAAACGTTTCTCCTGAGTTTTAGACGAAGTCTTACTGTGGTTTCGTATATATGCCAGTATTGGGCTGGAAATGCCGGTTTTGGGATTCTGCACAGAAAGGGTTTGCAAACGGCTGAATCCACACATGAGTTTAGCTCTGTGAGTTGAATGCACACATTAACAACTATTCATTTAGATACCTCCGTTTTGGTTTTAGAAGCAGGTGTTTCTCTCTACAGCCTATGGTCCCATTCACTCCGGAATATCCCAACGCAGCTCCTAGAAGAAACGTGTTTCTAACTCGCTGAATCTAAACATAGATTCAACTCTCTTAGGTGAACGAACGCACAGAAGATCAGTTTCAAGTAAACGGTTCTCCTGAGTTTTAGACGAAGTCTTACAGCTGTTTCGTACATATGCCTGTATTGGGCTGGAAATGCCAGTTTTGGGATTCTGCACAGAAAGGGTTTTCAAGCTGCTAAATCCACACATGAGTTTAACTCTGTCAGTTGAATGCACACATTGACAGTCCTTCAGTTAGATAGCTCCGTTTTGGTTTTAGAAGCAGATATTTCTCTGAAAAGACCTGAGTCCCATTCACTCGGGAATATCAAAACGCAGCTCCTAGAAGAAACGTGTTTGTAACTCGCTGAATCTAAACATAGATTCAACTCTCTTAGGTGAACGAATGCACAGCAGAGAAGTTTCAAGAAAACCTTTCTCCTGACTTTTAGACGAAGCCTTACTGCTGTTTTGCACAAATGTCGGCATTGGACTGGAAATGCCGGTTTTGGGATTCTGCACAGAAAGGGTTTGCAAATTCCTGAATCCACACATGAGTTTAACTCTCTGTGTTGAATGCTCACATTGACAACTATTCAGTTAGATACCTCCGTATGGCTTTTAGAAACAGATATTTCTCTGTACAGCCTATGGTCCCATTCACTCGGGAATATCCCAACGCAGCTCCTACAAGAAACGTGTTTCTAACTCGCTGAATCTAAACATAGATTCAACTCTCTTAGGTGAATGAACGCACAGAAGATCAGTTTCAAGGAAACCTTTCTCCTGAGTTTTAGACGAAGTTTTACTGCTGTTTCGTACATATGCCGTTGTTGGGCTGGAAATGTCGGTTTTGGGATTCTGCACAGAAAGTGTTTGCAAACTGCTAAATCCACACATCAGTTTAACTCTGTCAGTTGAATGCACAAATTGACAGTCATTCAGTTAGATAGGTCCGTTTTGGTTTTAGAATCAGATATTTCTCTGTACAGACCTAAGTCCCATTCACTCGGGAATATCAAAACGCAGCTCCAAGAAGAAACGTGTTTCTAACTCGCTGAATCTAAACATAGATTCAACTCTCTTAGGTAAACGATCGTACAGCAGAACAGTTTCAAGGAAACGTTTCTCCTGAGTTTTAGACGAAGTCTTACTGCTGTTTCGTACTTATGCCGTTGTTGGGCTGGAAATGCCAGTTTTGGGATTCTGCACAGAACGGTGTTGAAAATTGCTGAATCGACACATGAGTGTAACTCTGTCAGTTGAATGCACACATTGACAACCATTCAGTTAGATGGCTCCATTTTGGTTTTCGAAGCAGATATTTCTCTGTACAGTCTATGTGCGCATTCACTCGGGAATATCCCATCGCAGCTCCTAGAAGAAACGTGTTATTAACTCGCTGAATACAAACATAGATTCAACTCTCTTAGGTGAATGAACGCACAGCAGGGCAGTTTCAAGGAAACGATTCTCCTGAGTTTCAGACGAAATCTTACTGCCCTTTTGTACATATGCCGGTATTGGGCTGGAAATGCCAGTTTTGGGATTCTGCACAGAAAGTGTTTGCAAACTGCTGATTCCACACATGAGTTTAACTCTGCCAGTTGAATGCACACATTGACAACCTTTCAGTTAGATAGCTCCGATTTGTTTTTAGAAGCAGTTATTTCTCTGTGCAGCCCTGAGTCCCATTCACTCGGGAAAATCCCAAAGCAGCTCCTAGAAGAAACGTGTTTCTAACTCGCTGAATCGAAACATAGATTCAACTCTCTTAGGTGAATGAACGCACAGAAGATCAGGTTCAAGGAAACCTTTCTCCTGAGTTTCAGACGAAGTCTTACTGCTGATTCGTACATATGCCGGTATTGGGCTGGAAATGCCAGTTTTGGGATTCTGCACAGAAAGGGTTTGAAAACTGCTGAATCCACACATGAGTTTATCTCTGCCAGTTGAATGCACACATTGACAACCATTCAGTTAGATAGCTCCCTTTTCGTTTTAGAAGCAGATATTTCTCTATACAGCCTATGGTCAAATTCACTCGAGAAGATTCCAAAGCAGCTCCTAGAAGAAACGTGTTACTAACTCGCTGAATCTAAACATAGATTCAACTCTCTTAGGTGAACGTACACACAGCAGAGCAGTTTCAAGGAAACGTTTCTCCTGACTTTTAGACGAAGTCTTACTGTGGTTTCGTATATAGGCCGGTATTGCGCCGGCAATCCCGAATTTGGGATTGTACACAGAAAGGGTTTGCAAATTGCTGAATCCACACATGAGATTAACTCTCTGAGTTGAATGCACACATTGACAGCTATTCAGGTAGATACCTCCGTTTTGCTTTTAGAAGCAGATATTTCTCTGTACAGCCTATGGTCCCATTGACTCGGGAATATCCCAACGCAGCTCCTGGAAGAAAACTGTTTCAAACTCGCTGAATCTAAACATAGATTCAACTCTCTTAGGTGAACAAACGCACAGAAGATCAGTTTCAAGGAAACGTTTCTCCGGAGTTTGAGACGATGTCTTACTGATGTTTCATATATTCCGGTATTGGGCTGGAAATGCCAGTTTTCGGTTTCTGCACAGAAAGGGTTTTCAAACTGCTGAATCCACACATGAGTTTAACTCTGTCAGTTGAATGCACACATTGACACTCATTCAGTTAGATAGCTCCGTTTTGGTTTTAGAAGCAAATATTTCTCTGTACAGCCTATGGTCGCATTCACTCGGGAATATCAAAATGCAGCTCCTAGAAGAAACGTGTCTCTAACTCGCTGAATCTAAACATACATTCATCTCTATTAGGTGAACGATCACACAGCAGAGCAGTTTCAAGGAAACTTTTCTCCTACGTTTTAGACAATGTCTTACTGCTGTTTCGTACATATGCTGGTATTGAGCAGGAAATGCCAGTTTTGGGATTCTGCACAGAAAGCGTTCGCAATCTGCTGAATCCACACGTGAGTTTAACTCTGACAGTTGAATGCACATATTGACAACCATTCAGTCGGATTGCTCCGTTTTGGTTTTATAACCAGATTTTTCTCTGTACAGCCTATGCTCCCATTCACTCTGGAATATCCCAACACAGCTCCTACAAGAAACGTCTTTCTAACTGGTTGAACCTAAACATAGAATCAACTCACTTAGGTTAACGAACGCACAGCAGAGCAGTTTCAAGGAAACGTTTCTCCTGAGTTTTAGACGAAGACTTACTGCTGTTTTCTACATATGCCAGTATTGGGCTGGAAATGCCAGGTTTGGGATTCTGCACAGAAAAGGTTGGCAAACTGCTGAATCCACATATGAGTTTAATCCACATATGAATGAATAATGGGTTGTCCCATTGACAACCATTCAGTTAGATAGATTCGTTTTGGTTTTAGAAGCAGATATTTCTCTGTACAGCCTGTGCTCCACTTTACTTGGGAATATCCCAATGCAGCTCCTGGAAGAAACGTGTTTCTAACCCGCTGAATCTAAACATAGATTCAACTCTCTTTGGTGAACGAACGCACAGAAGATCAGTTTCAAGGAAACCTTTCTCCGGAGTTTCAGACGAAGTCTTACTGCCGTTTCGTACACATGCCGGTATTGGGCTGGATATGCCTGTTTTGGGATTCTGTACAGAAAGTGTTTGCAAACTGCTGATTCGACACATGAGTTTAACTCTGTCAGTTGAATGCGCACATTGACAACCATTCAGTTAGATAGCTCCCTTTTCGTTTTAGAAGCAGATATTTCTCTGTACAACCTACGGTCCCATTCACTCGGGAATATCCCAACGCAGCTCCTAGAAAAACGTGTTACTATCTCGCTGAAACTAAACATAGATACAACTCTCTTAGGTGAACGAACGCACAGCAGAGCAGTTTCAGGGAAACGTTTCTCCTGAGTTTTAGACGAAGTCTTACTGTGGTTTCGTATATATGCCAGTATTGGGCTGGAAATGCCGGTTTTGGGATTCTGCACAGAAAGGGTTTGCAAACGGCTGAATCCACACATGAGTTTAGCTCTGTGAGTTGAATGCACACATTAACAACTATTCATTTAGATACCTCCGTTTTGGTTTTAGAAGCAGGTGTTTCTCTCTACAGCCTATGGTCCCATTCACTCCGGAATATCCCAACGCAGCTCCTAGAAGAAACGTGTTTCTAACTCGCTGAATCTAAACATAGATTCAACTCTCTTAGGTGAACGAACGCACAGAAGATCAGTTTCAAGTAAACGGTTCTCCTGAGTTTTAGACGAAGTCTTACAGCTGTTTCGTACATATGCCTGTATTGGGCTGGAAATGCCAGTTTTGGGATTCTGCACAGAAAGGGTTTTCAAGCTGCTAAATCCACACATGAGTTTAACTCTGTCAGTTGAATGCACACATTGACAGTCCTTCAGTTAGATAGCTCCGTTTTGGTTTTAGAAGCAGATATTTCTCTGAAAAGACCTGAGTCCCATTCACTCGGGAATATCAAAACGCAGCTCCTAGAAGAAACGTGTTTGTAACTCGCTGAATCTAAACATAGATTCAACTCTCTTAGGTGAACGAATGCACAGCAGAGAAGTTTCAAGAAAACCTTTCTCCTGACTTTTAGACGAAGCCTTACTGCTGTTTTGCACAAATGTCGGCATTGGACTGGAAATGCCGGTTTTGGGATTCTGCACAGAAAGGGTTTGCAAATTCCTGAATCCACACATGAGTTTAACTCTCTGTGTTGAATGCTCACATTGACAACTATTCAGTTAGATACCTCCGTATGGCTTTTAGAAACAGATATTTCTCTGTACAGCCTATGGTCCCATTCACTCGGGAATATCCCAACGCAGCTCCTACAAGAAACGTGTTTCTAACTCGCTGAATCTAAACATAGATTCAACTCTCTTAGGTGAATGAACGCACAGAAGATCAGTTTCAAGGAAACCTTTCTCCTGAGTTTTAGACGAAGTTTTACTGCTGTTTCGTACATATGCCGTTGTTGGACTGGAAATGTCGGTTTTGGGATTCTGCACAGAAAGTGTTTGCAAACTGCTAAATCCACACATCAGTTTAACTCTGTCAGTTGAATGCACAAATTGACAGTCATTCAGTTAGATAGGTCCGTTTTGGTTTTAGAATCAGATATTTCTCTGTACAGACCTAAGTCCCATTCACTCGGGAATATCAAAACGCAGCTCCAAGAAGAAACGTGTTTCTAACTCGCTGAATCTAAACATAGATTCAACTCTCTTAGGTAAACGATCGTACAGCAGAACAGTTTCAAGGAAACGTTTCTCCTGAGTTTTAGACGAAGTCTTACTGCTGTTTCGTACTTATGCCGTTGTTGGGCTGGAAATGCCAGTTTTGGGATTCTGCACAGAACGGTGTTGAAAATTGCTGAATCGACACATGAGTGTAACTCTGTCAGTTGAATGCACACATTGACAACCATTCAGTTAGATGGCTCCATTTTGGTTTTCGAAGCAGATATTTCTCTGTACAGTCTATGTGCGCATTCACTCGGGAATATCCCATCGCAGCTCCTAGAAGAAACGTGTTATTAACTCGCTGAATACAAACATAGATTCAACTCTCTTAGGTGAATGAACGCACAGCAGGGCAGTTTCAAGGAAACGATTCTCCTGAGTTTCAGACGAAATCTTACTGCCCTTTTGTACATATGCCGGTATTGGGCTGGAAATGCCAGTTTTGGGATTCTGCACAGAAAGTGTTTGCAAACTGCTGATTCCACACATGAGTTTAACTCTGCCAGTTGAATGCACACATTGACAACCTTTCAGTTAGATAGCTCCGATTTGTTTTTAGAAGCAGTTATTTCTCTGTGCAGCCCTGAGTCCCATTCACTCGGGAAAATCCCAAAGCAGCTCCTAGAAGAAACGTGTTTCTAACTCGCTGAATCGAAACATAGATTCAACTCTCTTAGGTGAATGAACGCACAGAAGATCAGGTTCAAGGAAACCTTTCTCCTGAGTTTCAGACGAAGTCTTACTGCTGATTCGTACATATGCCGGTATTGAGCTGGAAATGCCAGTTTTGGGATTCTGCACAGAAAGGGTTTGAAAACTGCTGAATCCACACATGAGTTTATCTCTGCCAGTTGAATGCACACATTGACAACCATTCAGTTAGATAGCTCCCTTTTCGTTTTAGAAGCAGATATTTCTCTATACAGCCTATGGTCAAATTCACTCGAGAAGATTCCAAAGCAGCTCCTAGAAGAAACGTGTTACTAACTCGCTGAATCTAAACATAGATTCAACTCTCTTAGGTGAACGTACACACAGCAGAGCAGTTTCAAGGAAACGTTTCTCCTGACTTTTAGACGAAGTCTTACTGTGGTTTCGTATATAGGCCGGTATTGCGCCGGCAATCCCGAATTTGGGATTGTACACAGAAAGGGTTTGCAAATTGCTGAATCCACACATGAGATTAACTCTCTGAGTTGAATGCACACATTGACAGCTATTCAGGTAGATACCTCCGTTTTGCTTTTAGAAGCAGATATTTCTCTGTACAGCCTATGGTCCCATTGACTCGGGAATATCCCAACGCAGCTCCTGGAAGAAAACTGTTTCAAACTCGCTGAATCTAAACATAGATTCAACTCTCTTAGGTGAACAAACGCACAGAAGATCAGTTTCAAGGAAACGTTTCTCCGGAGTTTGAGACGATGTCTTACTGATGTTTCATATATTCCGGTATTGGGCTGGAAATGCCAGTTTTCGGTTTCTGCACAGAAAGGGTTTTCAAACTGCTGAATCCACACATGAGTTTAACTCTGTCAGTTGAATGCACACATTGACACTCATTCAGTTAGATAGCTCCGTTTTGGTTTTAGAAGCAAATATTTCTCTGTACAGCCTATGGTCGCATTCACTCGGGAATATCAAAATGCAGCTCCTAGAAGAAACGTGTCTCTAACTCGCTGAATCTAAACATACATTCATCTCTATTAGGTGAACGATCACACAGCAGAGCAGTTTCAAGGAAACTTTTCTCCTACGTTTTAGACAATGTCTTACTGCTGTTTCGTACATATGCTGGTATTGAGCAGGAAATGCCAGTTTTGGGATTCTGCACAGAAAGCGTTTGCAATCTGCTGAATCCACACGTGAGTTTAACTCTGACAGTTGAATGCACATATTGACAACCATTCAGTCGGATTGCTCCGTTTTGGTTTTATAACCAGATTTTTCTCTGTACAGCCTATGCTCCCATTCACTCTGGAATATCCCAACACAGCTCCTACAAGAAACGTCTTTCTAACTGGTTGAACCTAAACATAGAATCAACTCACTTAGGTTAACGAACGCACAGCAGAGCAGTTTCAAGGAAACGTTTCTCCTGAGTTTTAGACGAAGACTTACTGCTGTTTTCTACATATGCCAGTATTGGGCTGGAAATGCCAGGTTTGGGATTCTGCACAGAAAAGGTTGGCAAACTGCTGAATCCACATATGAGTTTAATCCACATATGAATGAATAATGGGTTGTCCCATTGACAACCATTCAGTTAGATAGATTCGTTTTGGTTTTAGAAGCAGCTATTTCTCTGTACAGCCTGTGCTCCACTTTACTTGGGAATATCCCAATGCAGCTCCTGGAAGAAACGTGTTTCTAACTCGCTGAATCTAAACATAGATTCAACTCTCTTTGGTGAACGAACGCACAGAAGATCAGTTTCAAGGAAACCTTTCTCCGGAGTTTCAGACGAAGTCTTACTGCCGTTTCGTACACATGCCGGTATTGGGCTGGATATGCCTGTTTTGGGATTCTGTACAGAAAGTGTTTGCAAACTGCTGATTCGACACATGAGTTTAACTCTGTCAGTTGAATGCGCACATTGACAACCATTCAGTTAGATAGCTCCCTTTTCGTTTTAGAAGCAGATATTTCTCTGTACAACCTACGGTCCCATTCACTCGGGAATATCCCAACGCAGCTCCTAGAAAAACGTGTTACTATCTCGCTGAAACTAAACATAGATACAACTCTCTTAGGTGAACGAACGCACAGCAGAGCAGTTTCAGGGAAACGTTTCTCCTGAGTTTTAGACGAAGTCTTACTGTGGTTTCGTATATATGCCAGTATTGGGCTGGAAATGCCGGTTTTGGGATTCTGCACAGAAAGGGTTTGCAAACGGCTGAATCCACACATGAGTTTAGCTCTGTGAGTTGAATGCACACATTAACAACTATTCATTTAGATACCTCCGTTTTGGTTTTAGAAGCAGGTGTTTCTCTCTACAGCCTATGGTCCCATTCACTCCGGAATATCCCAACGCAGCTCCTAGAAGAAACGTGTTTCTAACTCGCTGAATCTAAACATAGATTCAACTCTCTTAGGTGAACGAACGCACAGAAGATCAGTTTCAAGTAAACGGTTCTCCTGAGTTTTAGACGAAGTCTTACAGCTGTTTCGTACATATGCCTGTATTGGGCTGGAAATGCCAGTTTTGGGATTCTGCACAGAAAGGGTTTTCAAGCTGCTAAATCCACACATGAGTTTAACTCTGTCAGTTGAATGCACACATTGACAGTCCTTCAGTTAGATAGCTCCGTTTTGGTTTTAGAAGCAGATATTTCTCTGAAAAGACCTGAGTCCCATTCACTCGGGAATATCAAAACGCAGCTCCTAGAAGAAACGTGTTTGTAACTCGCTGAATCTAAACATAGATTCAACTCTCTTAGGTGAACGAATGCACAGCAGAGAAGTTTCAAGAAAACCTTTCTCCTGACTTTTAGACGAAGCCTTACTGCTGTTTTGCACAAATGTCGGCATTGGACTGGAAATGCCGGTTTTGGGATTCTGCACAGAAAGGGTTTGCAAATTCCTGAATCCACACATGAGTTTAACTCTCTGTGTTGAATGCTCACATTGACAACTATTCAGTTAGATACCTCCGTATGGCTTTTAGAAACAGATATTTCTCTGTACAGCCTATGGTCCCATTCACTCGGGAATATCCCAACGCAGCTCCTACAAGAAACGTGTTTCTAACTCGCTGAATCTAAACATAGATTCAACTCTCTTAGGTGAATGAACGCACAGAAGATCAGTTTCAAGGAAACCTTTCTCCTGAGTTTTAGACGAAGTTTTACTGCTGTTTCGTACATATGCCGTTGTTGGGCTGGAAATGTCGGTTTTGGGATTCTGCACAGAAAGTGTTTGCAAACTGCTAAATCCACACATCAGTTTAACTCTGTCAGTTGAATGCACAAATTGACAGTCATTCAGTTAGATAGGTCCGTTTTGGTTTTAGAATCAGATATTTCTCTGTACAGACCTAAGTCCCATTCACTCGGGAATATCAAAACGCAGCTCCAAGAAGAAACGTGTTTCTAACTCGCTGAATCTAAACATAGATTCAACTCTCTTAGGTAAACGATCGTACAGCAGAACAGTTTCAAGGAAACGTTTCTCCTGAGTTTTAGACGAAGTCTTACTGCTGTTTCGTACTTATGCCGTTGTTGGGCTGGAAATGCCAGTTTTGGGATTCTGCACAGAACGGTGTTGAAAATTGCTGAATCGACACATGAGTGTAACTCTGTCAGTTGAATGCACACATTGACAACCATTCAGTTAGATGGCTCCATTTTGGTTTTCGAAGCAGATATTTCTCTGTACAGTCTATGTGCGCATTCACTCGGGAATATCCCAACGCAGCTCCTAGAAGAAACGTGTTATTAACTCGCTGAATACAAACATAGATTCAACTCTCTTAGGTGAATGAACGCACAGCAGGGCAGTTTCAAGGAAACGATTCTCCTGAGTTTCAGACGAAATCTTACTGCCCTTTTGTACATATGCCGGTATTGGGCTGGAAATGCCAGTTTTGGGATTCTGCACAGAAAGTGTTTGCAAACTGCTGATTCCACACATGAGTTTAACTCTGCCAGTTGAATGCACACATTGACAACCTTTCAGTTAGATAGCTCCGATTTGTTTTTAGAAGCAGTTATTTCTCTGTGCAGCCCTGAGTCCCATTCACTCGGGAAAATCCCAAAGCAGCTCCTAGAAGAAACGTGTTTCTAACTCGCTGAATCGAAACATAGATTCAACTCTCTTAGGTGAATGAACGCACAGAAGATCAGGTTCAAGGAAACCTTTCTCCTGAGTTTCAGACGAAGTCTTACTGCTGATTCGTACATATGCCGGTATTGGGCTGGAAATGCCAGTTTTGGGATTCTGCACAGAAAGGGTTTGAAAACTGCTGAATCCACACATGAGTTTATCTCTGCCAGTTGAATGCACACATTGACAACCATTCAGTTAGATAGCTCCCTTTTCGTTTTAGAAGCAGATATTTCTCTATACAGCCTATGGTCAAATTCACTCGAGAAGATTCCAAAGCAGCTCCTAGAAGAAACGTGTTACTAACTCGCTGAATCTAAACATAGATTCAACTCTCTTAGGTGAACGTACACACAGCAGAGCAGTTTCAAGGAAACGTTTCTCCTGACTTTTAGACGAAGTCTTACTGTGGTTTCGTATATAGGCCGGTATTGCGCCGGCAATCCCGAATTTGGGATTGTACACAGAAAGGGTTTGCAAATTGCTGAATCCACACATGAGATTAACTCTCTGAGTTGAATGCACACATTGACAGCTATTCAGGTAGATACCTCCGTTTTGCTTTTAGAAGCAGATATTTCTCTGTACAGCCTATGGTCCCATTGACTCGGGAATATCCCAACGCAGCTCCTGGAAGAAAACTGTTTCAAACTCGCTGAATCTAAACATAGATTCAACTCTCTTAGGTGAACAAACGCACAGAAGATCAGTTTCAAGGAAACGTTTCTCCGGAGTTTGAGACGATGTCTTACTGATGTTTCATATATTCCGGTATTGGGCTGGAAATGCCAGTTTTCGGTTTCTGCACAGAAAGGGTTTTCAAACTGCTGAATCCACACATGAGTTTAACTCTGTCAGTTGAATGCACACATTGACACTCATTCAGTTAGATAGCTCCGTTTTGGTTTTAGAAGCAAATATTTCTCTGTACAGCCTATGGTCGCATTCACTCGGGAATATCAAAATGCAGCTCCTAGAAGAAACGTGTCTCTAACTCGCTGAATCTAAACATACATTCATCTCTATTAGGTGAACGATCACACAGCAGAGCAGTTTCAAGGAAACTTTTCTCCTACGTTTTAGACAATGTCTTACTGCTGTTTCGTACATATGCTGGTATTGAGCAGGAAATGCCAGTTTTGGGATTCTGCACAGAAAGCGTTCGCAATCTGCTGAATCCACACGTGAGTTTAACTCTGACAGTTGAATGCACATATTGACAACCATTCAGTCGGATTGCTCCGTTTTGGTTTTATAACCAGATTTTTCTCTGTACAGCCTATGCTCCCATTCACTCTGGAATATCCCAACACAGCTCCTACAAGAAACGTCTTTCTAACTGGTTGAACCTAAACATAGAATCAACTCACTTAGGTTAACGAACGCACAGCAGAGCAGTTTCAAGGAAACGTTTCTCCTGAGTTTTAGACGAAGACTTACTGCTGTTTTCTACATATGCCAGTATTGGGCTGGAAATGCCAGGTTTGGGATTCTGCACAGAAAAGGTTGGCAAACTGCTGAATCCACATATGAGTTTAATCCACATATGAATGAATAATGGGTTGTCCCATTGACAACCATTCAGTTAGATAGATTCGTTTTGGTTTTAGAAGCAGCTATTTCTCTGTACAGCCTGTGCTCCACTTTACTTGGGAATATCCCAATGCAGCTCCTGGAAGAAACGTGTTTCTAACTCGCTGAATCTAAACATAGATTCAACTCTCTTTGGTGAACGAACGCACAGAAGATCAGTTTCAAGGAAACCTTTCTCCGGAGTTTCAGACGAAGTCTTACTGCCGTTTCGTACACATGCCGGTATTGGGCTGGATATGCCTGTTTTGGGATTCTGTACAGAAAGTGTTTGCAAACTGCTGATTCGACACATGAGTTTAACTCTGTCAGTTGAATGCGCACATTGACAACCATTCAGTTAGATAGCTCCCTTTTCGTTTTAGAAGCAGATATTTCTCTGTACAACCTACGGTCCCATTCACTCGGGAATATCCCAACGCAGCTCCTAGAAAAACGTGTTACTATCTCGCTGAAACTAAACATAGATACAACTCTCTTAGGTGAACGAACGCACAGCAGAGCAGTTTCAGGGAAACGTTTCTCCTGAGTTTTAGACGAAGTCTTACTGTGGTTTCGTATATATGCCAGTATTGGGCTGGAAATGCCGGTTTTGGGATTCTGCACAGAAAGGGTTTGCAAACGGCTGAATCCACACATGAGTTTAGCTCTGTGAGTTGAATGCACACATTAACAACTATTCATTTAGATACCTCCGTTTTGGTTTTAGAAGCAGGTGTTTCTCTCTACAGCCTATGGTCCCATTCACTCCGGAATATCCCAACGCAGCTCCTAGAAGAAACGTGTTTCTAACTCGCTGAATCTAAACATAGATTCAACTCTCTTAGGTGAACGAACGCACAGAAGATCAGTTTCAAGTAAACGGTTCTCCTGAGTTTTAGACGAAGTCTTACAGCTGTTTCGTACATATGCCTGTATTGGGCTGGAAATGCCAGTTTTGGGATTCTGCACAGAAAGGGTTTTCAAGCTGCTAAATCCACACATGAGTTTAACTCTGTCAGTTGAATGCACACATTGACAGTCCTTCAGTTAGATAGCTCCGTTTTGGTTTTAGAAGCAGATATTTCTCTGAAAAGACCTGAGTCCCATTCACTCGGGAATATCAAAACGCAGCTCCTAGAAGAAACGTGTTTGTAACTCGCTGAATCTAAACATAGATTCAACTCTCTTAGGTGAACGAATGCACAGCAGAGAAGTTTCAAGAAAACCTTTCTCCTGACTTTTAGACGAAGCCTTACTGCTGTTTTGCACAAATGTCGGCATTGGACTGGAAATGCCGGTTTTGGGATTCTGCACAGAAAGGGTTTGCAAATTCCTGAATCCACACATGAGTTTAACTCTCTGTGTTGAATGCTCACATTGACAACTATTCAGTTAGATACCTCCGTATGGCTTTTAGAAACAGATATTTCTCTGTACAGCCTATGGTCCCATTCACTCGGGAATATCCCAACGCAGCTCCTACAAGAAACGTGTTTCTAACTCGCTGAATCTAAACATAGATTCAACTCTCTTAGGTGAATGAACGCACAGAAGATCAGTTTCAAGGAAACCTTTCTCCTGAGTTTTAGACGAAGTTTTACTGCTGTTTCGTACATATGCCGTTGTTGGGCTGGAAATGTCGGTTTTGGGATTCTGCACAGAAAGTGTTTGCAAACTGCTAAATCCACACATCAGTTTAACTCTGTCAGTTGAATGCACAAATTGACAGTCATTCAGTTAGATAGGTCCGTTTTGGTTTTAGAATCAGATATTTCTCTGTACAGACCTAAGTCCCATTCACTCGGGAATATCAAAACGCAGCTCCAAGAAGAAACGTGTTTCTAACTCGCTGAATCTAAACATAGATTCAACTCTCTTAGGTAAACGATCGTACAGCAGAACAGTTTCAAGGAAACGTTTCTCCTGAGTTTTAGACGAAGTCTTACTGCTGTTTCGTACTTATGCCGTTGTTGGGCTGGAAATGCCAGTTTTGGGATTCTGCACAGAACGGTGTTGAAAATTGCTGAATCGACACATGAGTGTAACTCTGTCAGTTGAATGCACACATTGACAACCATTCAGTTAGATGGCTCCATTTTGGTTTTCGAAGCAGATATTTCTCTGTACAGTCTATGTGCGCATTCACTCGGGAATATCCCAACGCAGCTCCTAGAAGAAACGTGTTATTAACTCGCTGAATACAAACATAGATTCAACTCTCTTAGGTGAATGAACGCACAGCAGGGCAGTTTCAAGGAAACGATTCTCCTGAGTTTCAGACGAAATCTTACTGCCCTTTTGTACATATGCCGGTATTGGGCTGGAAATGCCAGTTTTGGGATTCTGCACAGAAAGTGTTTGCAAACTGCTGATTCCACACATGAGTTTAACTCTGCCAGTTGAATGCACACATTGACAACCTTTCAGTTAGATAGCTCCGATTTGTTTTTAGAAGCAGTTATTTCTCTGTGCAGCCCTGAGTCCCATTCACTCGGGAAAATCCCAAAGCAGCTCCTAGAAGAAACGTGTTTCTAACTCGCTGAATCGAAACATAGATTCAACTCTCTTAGGTGAATGAACGCACAGAAGATCAGGTTCAAGGAAACCTTTCTCCTGAGTTTCAGACGAAGTCTTACTGCTGATTCGTACATATGCCGGTATTGGGCTGGAAATGCCAGTTTTGGGATTCTGCACAGAAAGGGTTTGAAAACTGCTGAATCCACACATGAGTTTATCTCTGCCAGTTGAATGCACACATTGACAACCATTCAGTTAGATAGCTCCCTTTTCGTTTTAGAAGCAGATATTTCTCTATACAGCCTATGGTCAAATTCACTCGAGAAGATTCCAAAGCAGCTCCTAGAAGAAACGTGTTACTAACTCGCTGAATCTAAACATAGATTCAACTCTCTTAGGTGAACGTACACACAGCAGAGCAGTTTCAAGGAAACGTTTCTCCTGACTTTTAGACGAAGTCTTACTGTGGTTTCGTATATAGGCCGGTATTGCGCCGGCAATCCCGAATTTGGGATTGTACACAGAAAGGGTTTGCAAATTGCTGAATCCACACATGAGATTAACTCTCTGAGTTGAATGCACACATTGACAGCTATTCAGGTAGATACCTCCGTTTTGCTTTTAGAAGCAGATATTTCTCTGTACAGCCTATGGTCCCATTGACTCGGGAATATCCCAACGCAGCTCCTGGAAGAAAACTGTTTCAAACTCGCTGAATCTAAACATAGATTCAACTCTCTTAGGTGAACAAACGCACAGAAGATCAGTTTCAAGGAAACGTTTCTCCGGAGTTTGAGACGATGTCTTACTGATGTTTCATATATTCCGGTATTGGGCTGGAAATGCCAGTTTTCGGTTTCTGCACAGAAAGGGTTTTCAAACTGCTGAATCCACACATGAGTTTAACTCTGTCAGTTGAATGCACACATTGACACTCATTCAGTTAGATAGCTCCGTTTTGGTTTTAGAAGCAAATATTTCTCTGTACAGCCTATGGTCGCATTCACTCGGGAATATCAAAATGCAGCTCCTAGAAGAAACGTGTCTCTAACTCGCTGAATCTAAACATACATTCATCTCTATTAGGTGAACGATCACACAGCAGAGCAGTTTCAAGGAAACTTTTCTCCTACGTTTTAGACAATGTCTTACTGCTGTTTCGTACATATGCTGGTATTGAGCAGGAAATGCCAGTTTTGGGATTCTGCACAGAAAGCGTTCGCAATCTGCTGAATCCACACGTGAGTTTAACTCTGACAGTTGAATGCACATATTGACAACCATTCAGTCGGATTGCTCCGTTTTGGTTTTATAACCAGATTTTTCTCTGTACAGCCTATGCTCCCATTCACTCTGGAATATCCCAACACAGCTCCTACAAGAAACGTCTTTCTAACTGGTTGAACCTAAACATAGAATCAACTCACTTAGGTTAACGAACGCACAGCAGAGCAGTTTCAAGGAAACGTTTCTCCTGAGTTTTAGACGAAGACTTACTGCTGTTTTCTACATATGCCAGTATTGGGCTGGAAATGCCAGGTTTGGGATTCTGCACAGAAAAGGTTGGCAAACTGCTGAATCCACATATGAGTTTAATCCACATATGAATGAATAATGGGTTGTCCCATTGACAACCATTCAGTTAGATAGATTCGTTTTGGTTTTAGAAGCAGCTATTTCTCTGTACAGCCTGTGCTCCACTTTACTTGGGAATATCCCAATGCAGCTCCTGGAAGAAACGTGTTTCTAACCCGCTGAATCTAAACATAGATTCAACTCTCTTTGGTGAACGAACGCACAGAAGATCAGTTTCAAGGAAACCTTTCTCCGGAGTTTCAGACGAAGTCTTACTGCCGTTTCGTACACATGCCGGTATTGGGCTGGATATGCCTGTTTTGGGATTCTGTACAGAAAGTGTTTGCAAACTGCTGATTCGACACATGAGTTTAACTCTGTCAGTTGAATGCGCACATTGACAACCATTCAGTTAGATAGCTCCCTTTTCGTTTTAGAAGCAGATATTTCTCTGTACAACCTACGGTCCCATTCACTCGGGAATATCCCAACGCAGCTCCTAGAAAAACGTGTTACTATCTCGCTGAAACTAAACATAGATACAACTCTCTTAGGTGAACGAACGCACAGCAGAGCAGTTTCAGGGAAACGTTTCTCCTGAGTTTTAGACGAAGTCTTACTGTGGTTTCGTATATATGCCAGTATTGGGCTGGAAATGCCGGTTTTGGGATTCTGCACAGAAAGGGTTTGCAAACGGCTGAATCCACACATGAGTTTAGCTCTGTGAGTTGAATGCACACATTAACAACTATTCATTTAGATACCTCCGTTTTGGTTTTAGAAGCAGGTGTTTCTCTCTACAGCCTATGGTCCCATTCACTCCGGAATATCCCAACGCAGCTCCTAGAAGAAACGTGTTTCTAACTCGCTGAATCTAAACATAGATTCAACTCTCTTAGGTGAACGAACGCACAGAAGATCAGTTTCAAGTAAACGGTTCTCCTGAGTTTTAGACGAAGTCTTACAGCTGTTTCGTACATATGCCTGTATTGGGCTGGAAATGCCAGTTTTGGGATTCTGCACAGAAAGGGTTTTCAAGCTGCTAAATCCACACATGAGTTTAACTCTGTCAGTTGAATGCACACATTGACAGTCCTTCAGTTAGATAGCTCCGTTTTGGTTTTAGAAGCAGATATTTCTCTGAAAAGACCTGAGTCCCATTCACTCGGGAATATCAAAACGCAGCTCCTAGAAGAAACGTGTTTGTAACTCGCTGAATCTAAACATAGATTCAACTCTCTTAGGTGAACGAATGCACAGCAGAGAAGTTTCAAGAAAACCTTTCTCCTGACTTTTAGACGAAGCCTTACTGCTGTTTTGCACAAATGTCGGCATTGGACTGGAAATGCCGGTTTTGGGATTCTGCACAGAAAGGGTTTGCAAATTCCTGAATCCACACATGAGTTTAACTCTCTGTGTTGAATGCTCACATTGACAACTATTCAGTTAGATACCTCCGTATGGCTTTTAGAAACAGATATTTCTCTGTACAGCCTATGGTCCCATTCACTCGGGAATATCCCAACGCAGCTCCTACAAGAAACGTGTTTCTAACTCGCTGAATCTAAACATAGATTCAACTCTCTTAGGTGAATGAACGCACAGAAGATCAGTTTCAAGGAAACCTTTCTCCTGAGTTTTAGACGAAGTTTTACTGCTGTTTCGTACATATGCCGTTGTTGGGCTGGAAATGTCGGTTTTGGGATTCTGCACAGAAAGTGTTTGCAAACTGCTAAATCCACACATCAGTTTAACTCTGTCAGTTGAATGCACAAATTGACAGTCATTCAGTTAGATAGGTCCGTTTTGGTTTTAGAATCAGATATTTCTCTGTACAGACCTAAGTCCCATTCACTCGGGAATATCAAAACGCAGCTCCAAGAAGAAACGTGTTTCTAACTCGCTGAATCTAAACATAGATTCAACTCTCTTAGGTAAACGATCGTACAGCAGAACAGTTTCAAGGAAACGTTTCTCCTGAGTTTTAGACGAAGTCTTACTGCTGTTTCGTACTTATGCCGTTGTTGGGCTGGAAATGCCAGTTTTGGGATTCTGCACAGAACGGTGTTGAAAATTGCTGAATCGACACATGAGTGTAACTCTGTCAGTTGAATGCACACATTGACAACCATTCAGTTAGATGGCTCCATTTTGGTTTTCGAAGCAGATATTTCTCTGTACAGTCTATGTGCGCATTCACTCGGGAATATCCCAACGCAGCTCCTAGAAGAAACGTGTTATTAACTCGCTGAATACAAACATAGATTCAACTCTCTTAGGTGAATGAACGCACAGCAGGGCAGTTTCAAGGAAACGATTCTCCTGAGTTTCAGACGAAATCTTACTGCCCTTTTGTACATATGCCGGTATTGGGCTGGAAATGCCAGTTTTGGGATTCTGCACAGAAAGTGTTTGCAAACTGCTGATTCCACACATGAGTTTAACTCTGCCAGTTGAATGCACACATTGACAACCTTTCAGTTAGATAGCTCCGATTTGTTTTTAGAAGCAGTTATTTCTCTGTGCAGCCCTGAGTCCCATTCACTCGGGAAAATCCCAAAGCAGCTCCTAGAAGAAACGTGTTTCTAACTCGCTGAATCGAAACATAGATTCAACTCTCTTAGGTGAATGAACGCACAGAAGATCAGGTTCAAGGAAACCTTTCTCCTGAGTTTCAGACGAAGTCTTACTGCTGATTCGTACATATGCCGGTATTGGGCTGGAAATGCCAGTTTTGGGATTCTGCACAGAAAGGGTTTGAAAACTGCTGAATCCACACATGAGTTTATCTCTGCCAGTTGAATGCACACATTGACAACCATTCAGTTAGATAGCTCCCTTTTCGTTTTAGAAGCAGATATTTCTCTATACAGCCTATGGTCAAATTCACTCGAGAAGATTCCAAAGCAGCTCCTAGAAGAAACGTGTTACTAACTCGCTGAATCTAAACATAGATTCAACTCTCTTAGGTGAACGTACACACAGCAGAGCAGTTTCAAGGAAACGTTTCTCCTGACTTTTAGACGAAGTCTTACTGTGGTTTCGTATATAGGCCGGTATTGCGCCGGCAATCCCGAATTTGGGATTGTACACAGAAAGGGTTTGCAAATTGCTGAATCCACACATGAGATTAACTCTCTGAGTTGAATGCACACATTGACAGCTATTCAGGTAGATACCTCCGTTTTGCTTTTAGAAGCAGATATTTCTCTGTACAGCCTATGGTCCCATTGACTCGGGAATATCCCAACGCAGCTCCTGGAAGAAAACTGTTTCAAACTCGCTGAATCTAAACATAGATTCAACTCTCTTAGGTGAACAAACGCACAGAAGATCAGTTTCAAGGAAACGTTTCTCCGGAGTTTGAGACGATGTCTTACTGATGTTTCATATATTCCGGTATTGGGCTGGAAATGCCAGTTTTCGGTTTCTGCACAGAAAGGGTTTTCAAACTGCTGAATCCACACATGAGTTTAACTCTGTCAGTTGAATGCACACATTGACACTCATTCAGTTAGATAGCTCCGTTTTGGTTTTAGAAGCAAATATTTCTCTGTACAGCCTATGGTCGCATTCACTCGGGAATATCAAAATGCAGCTCCTAGAAGAAACGTGTCTCTAACTCGCTGAATCTAAACATACATTCATCTCTATTAGGTGAACGATCACACAGCAGAGCAGTTTCAAGGAAACTTTTCTCCTACGTTTTAGACAATGTCTTACTGCTGTTTCGTACATATGCTGGTATTGAGCAGGAAATGCCAGTTTTGGGATTCTGCACAGAAAGCGTTCGCAATCTGCTGAATCCACACGTGAGTTTAACTCTGACAGTTGAATGCACATATTGACAACCATTCAGTCGGATTGCTCCGTTTTGGTTTTATAACCAGATTTTTCTCTGTACAGCCTATGCTCCCATTCACTCTGGAATATCCCAACACAGCTCCTACAAGAAACGTCTTTCTAACTGGTTGAACCTAAACATAGAATCAACTCACTTAGGTTAACGAACGCACAGCAGAGCAGTTTCAAGGAAACGTTTCTCCTGAGTTTTAGACGAAGACTTACTGCTGTTTTCTACATATGCCAGTATTGGGCTGGAAATGCCAGGTTTGGGATTCTGCACAGAAAAGGTTGGCAAACTGCTGAATCCACATATGAGTTTAATCCACATATGAATGAATAATGGGTTGTCCCATTGACAACCATTCAGTTAGATAGATTCGTTTTGGTTTTAGAAGCAGATATTTCTCTGTACAGCCTGTGCTCCACTTTACTTGGGAATATCCCAATGCAGCTCCTGGAAGAAACGTGTTTCTAACCCGCTGAATCTAAACATAGATTCAACTCTCTTTGGTGAACGAACGCACAGAAGATCAGTTTCAAGGAAACCTTTCTCCGGAGTTTCAGACGAAGTCTTACTGCCGTTTCGTACACATGCCGGTATTGGGCTGGATATGCCTGTTTTGGGATTCTGTACAGAAAGTGTTTGCAAACTGCTGATTCGACACATGAGTTTAACTCTGTCAGTTGAATGCGCACATTGACAACCATTCAGTTAGATAGCTCCCTTTTCGTTTTAGAAGCAGATATTTCTCTGTACAACCTACGGTCCCATTCACTCGGGAATATCCCAACGCAGCTCCTAGAAAAACGTGTTACTATCTCGCTGAAACTAAACATAGATACAACTCTCTTAGGTGAACGAACGCACAGCAGAGCAGTTTCAGGGAAACGTTTCTCCTGAGTTTTAGACGAAGTCTTACTGTGGTTTCGTATATATGCCAGTATTGGGCTGGAAATGCCGGTTTTGGGATTCTGCACAGAAAGGGTTTGCAAACGGCTGAATCCACACATGAGTTTAGCTCTGTGAGTTGAATGCACACATTAACAACTATTCATTTAGATACCTCCGTTTTGGTTTTAGAAGCAGGTGTTTCTCTCTACAGCCTATGGTCCCATTCACTCCGGAATATCCCAACGCAGCTCCTAGAAGAAACGTGTTTCTAACTCGCTGAATCTAAACATAGATTCAACTCTCTTAGGTGAACGAACGCACAGAAGATCAGTTTCAAGTAAACGGTTCTCCTGAGTTTTAGGACGAAGTCTTACAGCTGTTTCGTACATATGCCTGTATTGGGCTGGAATGCCAGTTTTGGGATTCTGCACAGAAAGGTTTTCAAGCTGCTAAATCCACACATGAGTTTAACTCTGTCAGTTGAATGCACACATTGACAGTCCTTCAGTTAGATAGCTCCGTTTTGGTTTTAGAAGCAGATATTTCTCTGAAAAGACCTGAGTCCCATTCACTCGGGAATATCAAAACGCAGCTCCTAGAAGAAACGTGTTTGTAACTCGCTGAATCTAAACATAGATTCAACTCTCTTAGGTGAACGAATGCACAGCAGAGAAGTTTCAAGAAAACCTTTCTCCTGACTTTTAGACGAAGCCTTACTGCTGTTTTGCACAAATGTCCGGCATTGGACTGGAAATGCCGGTTTTGGGATTCTGCACAGAAAGGGTTTGCAAATTCCTGAATCCACACATGAGTTTAACTCTCTGTGTTGAATGCTCACATTGACAACTATTCAGTTAGATACCTCCGTATGGCTTTTAGAAACAGATATTTCTCTGTACAGCCTATGGTCCCATTCACTCGGGAATATCCCAACGCAGCTCCTACAAGAAACGTGTTTCTAACTCGCTGAATCTAAACATAGATTCAACTCTCTTAGGTGAATGAACGCACAGAAGATCAGTTTCAAGGAAACCTTTCTTCCTGAGTTTAGACGAAGTTTTACTGCTGTTTCGTACATATGCCGTTGTTGGGCTGGAAATGTCGGTTTTTGGGATTCTGCACAGAAAGTGTTTGCAAACTGCTAAATCCACACATCAGTTTAACTCTGTCAGTTGAATGCACAAATTGACAGTCATTCAGTTAGATAGGTCCGTTTTGGTTTTAGAATCAGATATTTCTCTGTACAGACCTAAGTCCCATTCACTCGGGAATATCAAAACGCAGCTCCAAGAAGAAACGTGTTTCTAACTCGCTGAATCTAAACATAGATTCAACTCTCTTAGGTAAACGATCGTACAGCAGAACAGTTTCAAGGAAACGTTTCTCCTGAGTTTTAGACGAAGTCTTACTGCTGTTTCGTACTTATGCCGTTGTTGGGCTGGAAATGCCAGTTTTGGGATTCTGCACAGAACGGTGTTGAAAAATTGCTGAATCGACACATGAGTGTAACTCTGTCAGTTGAATGCACACATTGACAACCATTCAGTTAGATGGCTCCATTTTGGTTTTCGAAGCAGATATTTCTCTGTACAGTCTATGTGCGCATTCACTCGGGAATATCCCAACGCAGCTCCTAGAAGAAACGTGTTATTAACTCGCTGAATACAAACATAGATTCAACTCTCTTAGGTGAATGAACGCACAGCAGGGCAGTTTCAAGGAAACGATTCTCCTGAGTTTCAGACGAAATCTTACTGCCCTTTTGTACATATGCCGGTATTGGGCTGGAAATGCCAGTTTTG